>NC_142064.1:272767161-273464661 GCF_059756535.1 Pantherophis guttatus
CCAATATTTCTTTAACATTCTATCCTTTAGAGTTCAAGTAACATTTTTTGGGATAGCAGTTGATACCAGCAGCATTTTGTAAAATTTATTTCTTAGTATCTCCTCAAAAAGAAGATAGAAAGAACATAATTTTCTAAACCATACAGAGCTAAGGTTTATGAAATTGGGGAAAATCCTAAGACCAATATGGTTTCCTGTGTATTCTGTAGAATTTTCTTGGTAAATAATGAATCAGTTCATCTTAGAAGGCATACTTACTAAGAACCATACTGGATCAGAGGACGCCTGAAATGTAGACGGCTGGAAGAGAAAGGTAGTCCTGCAAATAATCTGGAATGACTACTTGGACCAGTGGTAAATTTGGTGTAATGAGCTGCACCCATGTCCATACCACCTCATTGTGGAAATGAATCTAAGACAATTCTCTAAATTTCTTTTTCGTAGGCTTTTATGTGCATATTCTTTCTAGCCAGGTTTTACCTATGAAACTAAGGAGGATACCTGAGAAGAGGGTGTGGCTCACTTTTGCCTTACAAGGCAGAAATAGCTATCTGAGTCTCCCAAAGAGCAGCACAGAGTTGCTGTTTGTCAGCAAGAAACAAAAAGCCCAGAAACTTGTGAATGAGATTTCACAGAACCAGGGCTGTAGAACATCTTAGCTTATGTAGGTAAAACCTGGCTAGAAAGAATATGCACATTAAAGCCTACGAAAAAGAAAAAGACACACACACACACACACACACACACACACACACACACACTGTGTGTGTGTGTGTGTGTATATATATATATATACATACACACACACACACACACACACACACACACACATATATATATATATATATATATATATATATATATATATATATATATATATATATATATATATTCTTTTTCGTAGGCTTTTATGTGCATATTCTTTCTAGCCACGTTTTACCTACGTAAACTTAGTTGTTCTACAGCCCTAGGTTCTGTGAAATCTCATTCACAAGTTTCTGGGCCTTTTTTCTGCTGACAAACTGCAACTCTGTGTGCCACTGCAAAGTTAAAGCCTTTTGTTAAGACATTTGTTTCTGCTGTTGTTAGCTTCCTGCCCATCAACATACATTGGACAGACCAACAGAAGAATGAGTGTGCGCATCGAGGAACACAAAAACTCAATACAAAAGCAAGAACACACATCATCATCATCAGTTCAACACATAAACACAACAGGACATAATATTAATTTTAATAACACAAAAACAGTTGCAAAAATAGAACATCTCAATGGCAGAATAATCAGAGAGGCAATAGAAATAGAGAAAAGACCATATTGCATGAATAAACGGGATGATACTTCACGTCTGCCTACTATTTGGAAACCTGCTCTCATAGATAGACGAATCTTAACACCAAATATAAAACATAGATCAAGTGTTAATCAAAAGACATGTTTTGCCACAAGTCCCAACCAAATCATATTCAAACCAGCCACAAAGATGAAGCCCTGCCACCTAGTGGAGAAAAACCGACCATACCCCCGAAGCCAAGCCAATAAACACAAACTGAGACTCCCAACCAATCAGAATGAAAAGGTGGAGCCATCCCAGGCTACCAGCACCAGATTTGAAATTGTAACGGCAGTTACAGCAAAAGACCCTTCACATAAGCCTGATGACGGCAGATGAGATTCTATATATATAATGTTTCTTATTAATAATTCAAATTTAAAAACAATGGACATGGTTTGACATCACTGGTTTCTAACATTTCTGTCAAATTCAAATTAATAAGTAATATATTCCTTAATCTAGATACAAATTTACATATATCTTACTAAATTACCTGTCAAGCGTACTACATAATCTTATTTGCAAGTTCAATATACATTGACATATACATTTGTAGACATTCACTACACTCTCTTCTTGGCGTTCTTCCTCTTGTCTAACCATTCATAAATTTTAGTCCAGATTTCATAATACATTGATTTCAAAGTGAGTCTGTCCACTTCTGCACAATTGAAGATTTTGCATAGCACTTCTTCCTCTGATGCTGTTTCTTTATTCTTCCATTTCTGTGCAAATGCTATTCTTGCAGCTATTAATATATGTAATATTAGGTATATTACATTTTTATTTTATTTACTGTCTATCATTCCCAATAAGAAAAATTCTGGTTTGACTTCTATTTTAACCATTAAAATCTCTTCTAGCCAGGTCTTTACTTGCTGCCAAAAGTGTTTTGCTTTTGAGCACTCCCACCACATATGATAATAGGACTCTGCGACCATCTCACATTTCCAACATCTTGAAGAATATTTTTTATTAATTTTTTTCCAATCTTCTGGGTGGGAAGCGCCATCTGTAAAACATTTTATATAGGTTTTCTTTATATGAATCCACCAACGTAATTTTGATATTTTTTCCCATAGATTCTGCCAAATATCCAAATCAATACTATAACCAAAGCATTTACTCCAGGTTATCATAATCTCCTTTATTTGTTCTTCAAGCATGTCTTGTTCTAATAAATAGTGGTATAGTTTCTTTATAGCCTTTCCCTCCATATTTAATTGAATTTTATCCAATTTTATTTGTGCTATTTTTATACCCCATTCCTTTTTGTCCTTCATAAATTTAGATTGTATTTGTAAATATACCCACCATTCTAATTCGATTCCTTCTTCCTTTAAATTATTTCTTGAATTCAATTCTCCTTTCTCATTTAATAATTCTTTATATGTAACTACCCTTCCTACATTAATAAGATTTGGATGTGTGAACATTTCTACTATTGATATCCAATTGGGGATTTCTTTATAATTACTTCTTTTAGTCTTGATCCAAGTATCTAAGAGTACCTTCCTGATGTAATGCCTTTGGAAGCACTGGTGAACTTTATACTTCTCCTCCCAGAGGATAGCGTGCCAGCCTATTTGAAGGTCATGTCCTTCTAATGTCAATAATCTTCCATTTTTAAGATGTAACCAATCGCTTACCCATACCAAAATTGCTGCTTAATGATAATTTTCCCAATCAGGAAGGCCAAATCCCCCTCTTTCTTTTGCATCTTGTCATAATTTTAATTTAATTCTTGGTTCTTTGCCCTGCCATATAAATTTTGATATAATTCTATTTAAATTTGTAAAGAATTCTTTTTTTAAGCTGATTTGGTATACATTGAAATAAAAATAATATTTTAGGTAAAACAGTCATCTTAATAGTGGCAATCCTCCCCATCAAAGAAAGTTGTAGTTTTTTCCATCTTTCTAAATCAGTTTTAATTTGTTCAATTAATTTATCATAATCCTCTTCTTTGAGCATAACACATCTTGGAGTCAATTGAATTCCTAGGTATCTATTTTATTTTACTATCTGAATATCAATTTTTCCCTCTAACTCTTTTTTTTCCTCTTCCGTCATGTTTTATCTTTGTTTATCTTTAGGCCTGCTACCGCCCCATATTCCTCCAGTACTTCCTTCATCCGTATACCAGACTGCATGGACTCTTCAATAATAAAGACAAGATCGTCCGCAAACACCTGCACTTTAAAAATTTCATTTCTAATCTTTAAACCACTCATTTGATCATCTTCTCAAATTACTCTCTTCAAAATTTCTAATGATAAAATAAACAGTAGCAGCTATAGAGGACAACTTTGTCTCGTACTTTTTTGGATTTGAAAATTCTTCATTGTTTCCCCATTGATTACCACTTTAGCCTCTTGTTCAGAATAAATTGCTCTACACATCCTTATAAACTTTCCCCCAAATTCCATATAATTTAATTGATTTAATATAAATTCCCATTTGACATTGTCAAGCACTTTCTGTGCATCAGCAAATATTAATACTATCTGCTTCTCATTGTGAAACTCATTGTATTCTATGATGTCTAACATGGTCCTAATATTATTCCTTATATATCGTCTGAGCAGAAAATCATTTTGATCAGAATGGATAAAATTTTCTAAGAATTTCTTTAATCTTTTGGCCATAATTGTCATAAAATTTTTATAATCTGAATTCTATAGAGATATTGGTCTGTAATTTTTAATAAACATCAGGTCAGAATTTTCCTTCAGAACCAAAGTAATTGTCGCTTCTTTCCACGAGGCTGCGATCTTTGCTTTATTTAAAACTTCATTATATATTTCTAACAATATTGGACTTAATATCTCCTGATGATTTTTATAAATGTCTGACGGCAATTCATCGGGGCCTGGTGTTTTATTAGCTTTTTGTTTCTTAATTGTCTCCAATAATTTTCAATTATGTTATATCTTTATTTAACATCTCCTTGCATTCTATTGATACTTTAGGCAGTCCCATTTCCTGAAGATATTGCCATATCTTATTTTCATCTATCTTTTCCTTATCTTCATACAAATTTTTGAAAAACTCATAGGCTACACTTCTCTTCCCTTCATTTTGATGTATTAATTTGCCCTCGTCATTGTGTAATTTATTGATCCATCTTGTATACCTCTGTTTCGGTAATCTATATACTAGCCACCACCCCTGCTTATTTGCGGTTTCAAAAAAAAAATGTTTGATACTTTTTATTTGCTGGGCCAAACTCTCCTTCTCAATAATATTTAATTTATGTTTAGTGACATCTATTTGTTGTTTCAACTCTTGTTTTTGTGGTTCCTTTTGTAAGTCCTTCTCCAATCTACTAAATTCCTCTTCTAAACTTTTCCATCTTTGCCTTTTTTGTTTATTTTCTTTGGCCATATGAGCTATTGCAATTCCTCTCAAAAAGGCTTTTGCAGTGTCCCATAAATTTTGTTTATTCAAGTGTCTCATAAATTATTTGGTCATAATTCCTTTTTATTGTCTTGAAAAAATAAGCACATGTGTTCATCCATTTTCAATTTAAACTCATTCTGATTCAAAATTGCTTTTTTTAAAGTCCATCTCTTTATCTTCTTTTGTCCTTTCCATGTAATTCCAATCAGGTTATGGTCATGAGTAGATGTCGATTTTAATTTCCTCAATTTCCAAATCCAATTCTGTTGATACCCATGCCATATCAATCCTGGACCATGTATTATGTCTGCCCGAATAGTATGTATATTGTTTTTCTCTTCCATTCCTTTCTCTCCAGCTATCTTTAATACACAACTCCTCCACTATTTTAAAGAATGTGTTGGGCAGAATCCTTCTAATAGTTTTCCTTCTTTTATCACTCGTATGATCTAATTCTCTCTCTACTATTGCATTGAAATCCCCAACTATACAGATATGTCCATATTCTAATTCTCCAATCATATTATGTAATTTCTTATAAAATACTGTTTGGACTTCATTCAGTGCATATAGTCCCACCAAAGTCACTTTCTTCTCATTTAAAGTTATCTCTATTATTAGAATTCTACCCTCCTCATCCTTACAGATCTGCTTGGCTGGAATTCCT
The DNA here is from genome assembly GCF_059756535.1 of Pantherophis guttatus. Taxonomy (NCBI): domain Eukaryota; kingdom Metazoa; phylum Chordata; class Lepidosauria; order Squamata; family Colubridae; genus Pantherophis; species Pantherophis guttatus. The sequence continues at coordinate 272,772,568 of NC_142064.1, forward strand.
TCCTTAATGTATATCATAATTCCCCCTTTTTTCTGTTGAGATAGAACTGTAGACATATTCCCGAGCTTAGAACATTTTAGTACTTGTTGATGTGACCTCTTTATGTGTGTTTCCTGTAATACTATTATATCTAAGTGCATCGTACTCAATTTGTTGAAAAAGTTTTTCCTCTTTGTGGGAGCATTTAAGCCATTAACATTTAAGGATAAAAGCATTATTTCTTCTTGTGCCTCTCTACTTCTGTCTGGATCTTGTCGCCCTTGTCTGTCTGACTTCTTTATATTCTTTGGGTTTGCCTTCATCATATTTTTCTGTATATATCTTTTCTTCCTTTCCGTTTCCTCTTTCTTTTATTAGGGCTTCTGTTACTTCTAATGTCTGTTCTGTTGGTTCACATTCTTCTGTTGATTCTCTTTCCTCTACTTCGTCATCACTGCCAAAATTTTGCCTATTAAATTCTTCCACCTGGTCTATCGTGTCCAGTTGAAATCTTTTCTCCTGCCATACTGCCATGATCCATTCTGGTATCAACCATCAGAAGTTAATATTTAATCATGTTAATTTAGAGGTTAATATTTGATAGGGTCATCTTAGTTCTCTCACTCTCCTAGATACTTGTTTGAGTACCACCAGCTGTCTCCCTCTGTATTCCAACGGGTCGTCTCTCATTCTATGTACAATTTTGTCACAGATCAACTTCTTTACAAACCTAATATGTACTTCTTTAGGTAAATTGTGTCTCCTCGCATAATTGGTATGGATTCGATATATTTCATCAATTTCATTCACCATTTCCTCTTTACCAATTCCTAGAGCTCCTGCCAACACATCTGCCATCATTTCTGGTAAATCCTCATCTTCTTTCACATTCTGGAATCGTAGGTAGTGGATTGCCTTTTCTGGTTCTAACTGGATAACTATCATTTCCAGTTCTTTATTAGCTTGCATTAATTTTCCACTCATTTCAGCCACACGTTTTTCTTCCCTTCCCATTCTTTCTTCTATCTCTTCTAATTTTTGCTCATTTTTCACAATTTGTTATTGGAAGCATTCAAATTTACCATCTATCAATTTCATCTTTTCTTTAAGCTCTCCAGTATCACTTCTCACTTCTCCTATCTCTGTTTTCAAGTCTTCATGGTTCTTCAGCATTACCTCTAGCATGGATTGTAACATTAACTGTAGGTCCTTAAATGAATTTGAACTTATTTACAGACCTCTTATTTCCCTCCAACACACCCTAAATATCATTTAGCTTATTCTTTTCCTACTTATCACCAAATCTATATTCTTATTCTTATATCTATTTTACTCACTCTTAGCACACTAAGCTCAATAACTTATAATATCTAAATATTTATGTCAATCTACAGTTCAAAATTATCAATCCAAAACATCAATCAGCATCCAAAATTCATTAACATTAGCATGTATCAGTCATTATATTATTGCATTAATAATATCAATAATATCAATAATTAATGAGAGTAGTAATAAAAACAATTTTCAACCAATTTCCTCTATATATTTAAATACTAAACTACAAAGCTATAAATACTACCACATCCACAATTATTTCAATCTCTCTATAATTTATAAATTAATTAGTAACAAATTATTTCCCATGTTTTTCTCCTGCTTTCTTAAATATAGTTTTCCAAGTCTTTTTTACAGTACCCTTTTCCTCTTCTATAGGATTTTCTAGTTCCTTCTTAGCTGGACAAATCTACCTTGCCTCCTTTTGTATTACTCAGCACTACTCAGCATTTAGTCTCTCTTCACAATGTCAGAATCCTCTGATTTGTCAGCATTTCATTTTCAGTCTCCACCTTCAGATTGTCTATTTCCTTGATTCCAAATTATAAGCAAAGAAAAAAAAACCTCCTTGATCCTTCCCCTTCACTCCACCAATATGATCTGTCAAGATGCAGTAATTCCTTTTACAGCCAAACTTGCCTTTTGCCACTATCGTTTGGAGGGAGCTCCAGTCACCCTCCTCCTTCCTGGGGCCTCTTTCTTTTTCTTCCCTCTTTAGAAATCCTCTGGATAGATCTCTCACTCTGGATCACTCCTACGAAGTTGCCAAAATCTCTTTAAACCAGATCAGTCTCACTGTCGTCCCGCTTTTCCACCGGCTATTGTTGTCCAGCCATCCACTGTCACTTCCTTGCGGCTGCCATTACAGGACATCTCCTTCCCCTGATCAGCTTCTCCGAGGCTTTTCTGCCACTCGCTTCTTTGACCGCCGCCAAGAGCTCCACCGCAGAATGCCTCTTTCTTCCAATCCCCCTCCAAGGGATCTGGGACTCCACAAAGTCCACCGATCAGTTGGAATTTGCTGAAAAAACAACTCTCTATAACAGAGCGTCGCTTTCCACAACTTTCCTTCTTGACAGCTGGCCCCACCTCCTCAACAATTCTCTAAGTTTCAAAGAACTCAGATGTTCCTAGAAATATAAATGTGGAAGGACAGATAAAAAATAAAAAGCAGTATTTTCTCTGGCAATAGCAGAACCTGTCCAATATGCCATAATTTGCCAATCCCTATCAAGGTCTTTCTCAGTTTTCGTTTTGATAAGAAATTATGCAGTTTGAAAATAAACAAAGATCAGTTGAAATTCATTCAGTCCTCTAACTTTCACTTTAATGAAAATTGCTCTAGATCAGAGGTGTCAAACTCACATAGTCATGGCGATGTCATGTGATATATTAGGACTTTTTTCTGCTTTTCTAAAATGGGCATGGGCGTGGCCAGCAAATGATGCATCTGGCCCATGGGCCATGACTCCTGCTCTAGATGAATCCACTTCCTCAAGGCCTGTCTTTTCTTTTGTGTCACCCACCTTCCTGAGTGGAGATGGTCCCCTCCGGACAAGGAACACAGTCATAACAGCAAAATGGCTCTCCTTCTCGCTTCTGCTTGACAAATCCAGGATGACATTTTTCCACACATTTGGACTGAGGAAGAGACTAAATAGAAAAACAATAAATTCCAAAGAAAATATGATAGCACTAACCACCCTGACATGCTGACATGCTCTTGAAATAAGAGCAAAAGTGACTGCTCAGTTTCTAGAACAATAGTGATATGAGATAGAGGTGAGGTTATAAGAATGTATCCCTCAAAAAGTGTAAATTAGGAATCTTTGGTTGCAGCAAATATGAGCCATGTGTGGCTCAGCTAGGGATCCTTTCTCTTGAAGAACTACAATTAGGTAACAACAACTGGCTTGAAAGAGCAAACCCAGATTTGTTATTAGTTAAATTTGGAGCCTCCTTTCTTTCGAGAATGACTTAAGATAACTAACAATGAAGATGAACGTTGCATTCAAGTGGTTTTTAGATGAGGTACCCTCTTACAAGCCAAAGCCCAAATCTAAGCAGCATTACTTTTTCAATTGTCTTTTATTATTTCAGATATCAGAAAGGCTTTTCTTTGAGTCAAAATCATGTTCCAAATGCTTCAGTTTTATGGGTCAGGACATTATTTCTCCTCAGTCCAGTCATTCTGATTCTATGTGAACAAAAATTCTTGGACCTTCTTCATAGGAGCAGAAGGCCTATTTCACTGCCCCAGTATGGTAAAAGATTAGAATGGATATCTCTGGCCAGGTCTGGGTTTCTTAAAAATTTCTTGCCCTGCCTTTTTATGGGATACTGGCCCCAACAAGGACAAGGTGAATCTAATTCCAAATTTTATTTCCCACTGGAACCAAAAGGATCTCCATCCAGTCTTGATCTCAACCCTGAAGCTGACCTGGCTGTGGCCATTTTGAGGTTTCAGTGCTGCCACAACTAGAGCTATGGGAAAGGGAGGGAGAAGTAGAGATAGCTGGGGTGCTGTAACCAAAATAAAATACTTTCTCTTGGGAACCAAGGACATTCCCACCAGGTGTCCAGAAGGAGGGGACTAGAGTAACCTAGCAACTAGACTGCATCCTGGTTGGACCATGTGACTGATTGTTTGGAGAAAGTGAAAGAACTTTTACTTTTAATTAGGTAAAAACCATGGGAACATTTAGAGGCGATTTTCATCAGCTTGTGCCAATATGACATATTGGATAAACCTATTATTTGAGGAATCCAACTGCCTCGGAGTTTTGATTGCTATGGGTGTGTTACTTGGAACCCTGACACTTGATTCAATGTTCAGTGCAAACCTGAACTCAGGCACTGGTCAATAAATTTACCTTCTTGTTTGCTATTTGAAGACAAAGAATAAGTGAATCACAATCCCTAGCATTTGACCTATCTTACCATTTTCATGCAGCTTCTCCATTTCAACACTGAACCATGGTGCATAGGCTTAGCCCAAAGAAACAGATCGGAACTCTTTGGAAAATAGAAAAGACACCAATATTTCTCCTACCCTGTTGTGCAACTTTAGCCATGACAGGTGATCTTGGTTGATAGTAAGTCCCTGTCTTTCAATAGTCACCAATTGGTCTTTCATGAGATTCTTTTTGGGGAGATATACCCAACTCATGATCTTCATATCTGCCTTTAAATCCCCATTTTGATCCAAGTAAAGTTTGTAATGGGAAAGATTGCAAAATTCATTCTTCTCCAGAAAGGGATGGAACTAGAATGGGAACATCAAGCAATTTCAACATCAATAAACATTGTAACTTATTCCTTTTTGTCTGTTCTCATTTGAATCTTTTTTCTACACTTGTAAATATTCTTAGGAGAACAAGTTTCTGTCTTTAAAAATGAAAAAGAAAGGTTCAGCAAAATTTGGCAATCACGTATTGACAATACATGTTTTGAAAACAATATGATTGAAAAATTTTGTCGATTATAAGAAACATTCTAAAGCAGGTCATAAATAAATTGCACAAAGAAAAAGAACATTCATGAACTCCTTGAAAACAACAGGTGATTACGAGAAAACATGGATTCATCAAGAAGAAAGTTGCCAGGCTAAACTCCTCCTAGGTACTCCAGATTATAAACATATCCAGATGAGATAATCCATCTGTCTGTCTGTCTGCTATCTATCTATCTATCTATCTATCTATCTATCTATCTATCTATCTATCTATCTATCTATCTATCTTTCTATCTTAAGGCTCAGCTAGGTATCCAAGACAAGGTTCTTTCTATTGAAGAACTGAAATTAGTTAACAAACTCTGGTATGGAAGAACAAACTCATGTTTGTTATTAGTTGGATTTGGAGCCTCTTTGTTTCCACAGAATGACCTAAGGTAGCTAACAATAAATTAGAAGTAGTAGTATTTTTTATTTTATTTGATAATAATCATATAATAAAATTAATGAAAATGTCATTAATGATTTCGACGAAATGGAATTGCATGGCTACTGGTGGTAACTGATAGGAAACTGGGTATCTAAATGTCTAAATTAGAACCAGACATAAAATGAAAATACATCTTCATGATTTATCATAATAGGTTAAAAAAAAAAACCTGAATGGAATTTAAGAGAAATTAGAAAATAGAAAGTCTTCCACATAGAAGAAAAGTGAAATGTAGAGCAAGAATGATGAATGATACCAAACTTGATAAAAAAAAATAACGTGAAAATGATCCCAAAATAGTAGTCAATTTGCAAACTAAATGTGAATCAGCGGTGTGATGTTAATGGAAAGAAAGCAAATGCCTCCATAAATATCTCAGGAAATGAATATTGATTTGGCGGGGGAGACCCCCAACTGCCCCTTGCAGGCACCATGTTGCATATTGAATAGAGTGTTGCATATTGAATAGGAGTGAGCATAGGCTTCACTCAGGTCCCCCAATCCGGCGGGAAAATACTCAAACCCCATTGGCCAACCTGTCTGACAGTTGTTCTGCCCCAGCTCCAGATTTCCCAGGATATTGACACACACCAATGGTCCTTATCAAATTTATTAAGTAGCAAGAATAAACAAGACCGGCAAAGATTGGCAACCAGCCCAGAAAGCAAGATATGATAAACCAAAATACTCTAATTATAAATACGAGTTGTTTCCAGCAAAAAAGCACTAGCTGCGTGTGACTTAAACAGGCTAAGGGAGTGGCCAATTATCCTCAAGCCCTACTCTTGAGTAGACCTCCTTCTCCTGAGTAGCCACTCCTGTCTTTTGGCAGCCCAATGTGCTCGAGCATTGAGGAGAGGCTCCTCTACTTCATTCTCTCCACTTGAAGGAACCTCTGGAGGTTCTGAAGGCCCTGGCTGAGTCTCTGCCTCTGGCACCACATCCTCTTCAGCCTCTTCGCTGTCTGACGTGAGCGCTGGCTGTGCAGGCTGCTGGTGTGACACCACACCAGCCTCCTCTTCATCGGGATCAGCCACGATCCGCGCAGGCCACTGGTGGGCCACAACAACAGTTCCCTATAAAAGGGCAAGCAGTCAGACAAACCAGCTGCTGGATTGCATTGATCTACTAATAAAGAGCTGTTGTTACTGTTAGCACTTAGTCCTGTCTCTTCCATCGCCCGATCTAACACACCACACTTGGAAAAAAAATATTGCTGAAAAACTGGATTGGCTATAGGAAAAGTAATGAAATCAAGTAGGAGCTGCTTTTACCTTCATTTATGAATGTAAAGTTTTATAATGCTAATCACAAACCTATACATATAGGAATCTATTTAAAATGCATGCATCATTTAAAAATTAACAATGTTTAATATCAAACTATATCTTTCATAATTCCCATTTTTGGGAACATTATTGTCTGAGTGATTAAATTGGCCAAACTTGTTGGAGTTCTGTAACACATATAGGTTGATACAGTTCTCCTCCTTCGGAAAATTCCAAAGGAACTAAGTTTGGGGGATCTTTGTTGGGACCCCATACCTGCCATGGCTGAAACCTTGGAGCCCCCAAACTCCCTTTGCCCTGTTTCTTTCTCCTCCTAGATCTGGAGGAATAGGCATCATTCAAGGCATAGGCCAGAGTATTAATGGCACTGTAATAACGATGGAAATTCATGGCCTCCACCGTATTCTGTTTCTTTTGGGTCTCCAGTGGTGATTTCTCAATGCATCTTTTCCGGCCTTTGACAGAAAAGACATGTTTTGAAGAAGAACAGACAAATGATTCATGTCCAAAGGGTGGATCCAGAAAGAAGGTGGGTATAAAAGAATCCTTTATTGGCTCTTTTTTAATCTCAAAATCAACAGTACAAATATTATTTACATGTTTGAGACCTCTGGAGTCTCTTAGTGGATACAATCCATTGAGTGTTGTGATCCAGACTTTTCCTTCAATGGGTCCCGGCAAACGCCTAAGTATAAAACGAAAAGGAAGAATCCTCTCAACAATGGCACCATATTCTATGTAGTGAACATAGACATTGACTTGTCTCCACTTAGAGAAGGCATCACCATGAGGTGCTGTAAATTGAGTTGTTGAGAATTGTTGTGATATAACAACACAAATTCCATTCCTGATAAGCATAGGAGTAAAAGTCCTCATGAAATTATCTCCATTTTCTGAATCTGAAGCAAAGAGACCAATCAAGGTCCATCTGAAATGAAGGAGCACTTGGACAATTCCTAGATAGAGGATCCCTTTTTTTGGGAAAAGCCGGTGATAAAATGGCAATTCACTTTTATCATATAGTAAATCTGAAAATAATTCAAAACTGATCTGAAAAAGCAATGAAGAATACTGGGTTACATTTCAGGTCAGATCATTTTCAAAATATTAACTTGAAAGTAATCCAGATTGGTTCACTTAAACATATTCAAGAAGTTTATTGTTGATTAGTCATTAAGCCATATGAAAATAAAGAAAAAAAAGAATAGCATTAACAAAACTGTATATAACAATAGTGTAAAAAAATTGGTAAAAAAATAAGAATAGAGAATGCAAATCATATTTCTGTGTGATACCTACAACTTATGGCAATCAGACCAATGTTCACATGTCAATTGAAATGTTTTGTTCAAATAAAGAGCCATATTGACTGTTCTTCTTTAATATTGACTAAACGAAAAAAAATGTTGTTTTAATATAAGGATCCCAATAGGTTGTTAGTCTAATCTAGGGTCCAAGATATTGATCTCTTTTATAACTGACTTTGAAATAATAGATGTGTTTTGTCTATCTCTGGAGTTCGGCAAATACAAGTCTATTCATTATAAGTGACTTGATTAAACCTTCCATATTTAACCATTGTGTCCAGTACTGAAATATTGCTTGTGTAAATATCACCTTAAGATGTTTAGGCATTTCTGCATTGAAACACTTGCCAATTTGAAAGTACATTTGTAGTGGCCCATGAGTATGGTTGCATCTTTCTTTGATTCGATATCAGAATTCTTTGTACAGCAATTTTTTTAGCGAGTTTTCCGTTTACACAAGAATGAGAAAGATCACATGTAAAAATCCCTAACCATAACACCTAGAATAGCCATGGTGAAAAGCAGTTCTTCAATTCCAAAGTGAAAATATGGTTTGTCACAAGTAAATGCCTTATTCTCAAATGGGGAAAATGTACATACACAGGGTATCAAGGGTTAATTTATTCTTCCTTCCTTAATATATTCATATGTAACCACTCCCATCCTTTACTCCGCCTCATTGATATAAAAGGGGATGTATGCACCTCCTTCCTTGCTTCTATCTACGATCATTCAGAGAATATAGAATGCCTAATGTAAATAAATAGTGCTTTGTTTAAATACTTTGTTCCTGAATCATTTATTGAGTCTGATCCTCAAAAATATGCAACAATCTGGTAGCAGAGGATGGTTCGACTGACTCAATAAAAATTAGATATGCCTAAGAGAGAAGACTCCAGAAACAAAAGAAAAAGACCCAACACCAGGGCACACAATAAAGAGATGGAAATGGATCAAGAAATGATCGATGAATCCACAACTATAATAACAAAAGAATCTGAAGACTGCGCTACAGACAACGAAGAGATAATCGATGAAACTGATGACCAAGAAGAAAATGAGATAGAAAACAACGAACTCAGATCAGAGATACTGAGACTATTGAAATGCCAAAAAGATGACGAAAACCTCATCGCGAACCTCCAAGACATCATAAAAAACAGCGGAGCAGCGAGAGAAAAACACATCGTAACAGATGAATCTAAAGAACTAAAAATGGTGAGCAAATTGCCTATAGATAAGAATATAATGAAAAGAAGACTAACGGTCCCGCACAAAATTTTGAATGGCAGCCATCTTGGTTTAAACAGACCACTAAGATGAGCGAAGCAGAGCCAATCAGAAAACAGAATTCAAAATGTCTGGCGTGAAAAGCCCTACATAGTGTAAAAAGGAAAAAAGGAAAAATCTACTCTTCCGAAGAATCTGATACAGACTTCGAAGAAACTTCAATCGAACTACAAATAGAATCAGCAATGAAAACTCTCTTTGCAACATTTGGCCTGAATTTAAAAATCACAAAAGAACCAACGAAAGCTGGCGATCAAAGAATAAAGAAAAGGCAAGCAAGCAAGCAAACGTCTCGGAATCTACCCGCTTCTATCCAAACGGCGAGAGCACCTACGCCTGAGCCCAGAGAACCCTGTAAATACTCCCCCACACCGCAGACGATTCCAGGGGCCAGAGACCTCAACAAAAACAACTTCAGCGAAAAGAAGCAAGCGCCAGTCGTCACCTGGACACCTAAGATCGAGCCGGAGACCGAGTCATCGGAGGAAGAACACTACGAGGGAGCTACAGCAACGAGAACCTCTCCCGACAGCTTCAGAAGCGAAATGAGCAACGCGCATGTGCAAACACACGCAGACAACTACGGAGGACATGAAGAACAGAGAGAACCATTCAGACTCGTTGCAAGCATACCTACACCATTCTGCAACTATCAACATTTACAAGATCATGGACAACCTCCAGTTGTAAGTAATGGAACAAATAATATTGGGAACTTGCCCAATGATTTCCCAAAACTGAGAATAGATGGTATTAATTTACAGGAATGGTGTCAACAACTTCAGGTTGTTTTTCTAAAAGAGAACTTATTATTTTTTATAACTAACCCCCCCAAAAGGCCTTGGACTCTAAAATTGGACTGTCTGCACCACAGAGCATTCTACTTATTAATATCTAGTATATCTCCTGCTATGTATCATAGTATTAAGCATAACTTGACTGTCTCAGAGATTATTCACTGCATGTTTAAATTGTTTCATAGTGAAAGTGTAGCAACCACTACAAGAATGTCTAAAGATTTCTTCTCAGCTAGGATAAAACCTGGGGTTACTGTAAGTGAACATTTAATATCTCTAAACAAAATCAGAGCAGAGCTACATTTAAGGGGAGAGATAATTTCAGATCAAACAATGTCATCATTAATTCATTAGACCCATCATGGGATAATTACATATCACATTTAGACACAATTAATTTGGGATACTTATCCATAGAAAATTTATCAAATAAGCTAATAGCTGAAGATAATTTAAGAAGAAGCCGCTGTAATACACACATAGAACATAGACAAAGTAAGAGAGTGGTATTTCAAGAAAAATATCGAGAATCAATTGAATGTTATAATTGTGGATCCAAAGAACATTGTAGAAGAGATTGTCCTAAATTTCTTAGAGAAAGACAAAAACATGACTATAGAAGCAGATATCATAACAGACAATCATCTATTGACAGACATAGATATAGAAACTCACCTAATTTTAGAGAGCATAGAGGGGGCAGAGATAATTCAAGAGATAGAAAGTCTGGATCATTAAATGGGTTAGATAAACATAATATAACTAACACGCAGGATTCAAGGGATAATGCTTGGCTCATTGATTCTGGGGCAACTAATCACACAACACATGACAAAAAAATACTATCTTCCTTTATAGAAGATAAATTTGTAATTAAGGTAGCCAATCAAGAAAAGGTCCAAGTTATTGGAAGAGGAAATGTAAACTTACCCGGTCTAGGGAAAATAGAGGGGGTATTATTAATACCAGAAAATAGAGGGGGTATTATTAATACCAGAAATAACATACTTAGTGCAATAAAACTAAGTAGAGATTCTGACATAAATATAGTATTCTCAAAAGGAAAAGCAACACTAGAGAAAAACAAAACAAATTTGGGTAGTGTGGTTATCAAAGGGGGTCTACCATAGTTAGTCACAGAAGAAAAATGGCTACACAATATTGATTCAAACATGGAAGATGACACTAACATAGAGAATGAAGACAATAGCAATAGTGATAATGAGGAACATGAAACAAATCACAATCACAGAAACACATCTATTAATGACACACTCAATAACAAAAAACCTACGATTGGAAAACCAATCCACGATGAATGTGCACACATATTACATAGAAAGTTGGGACATGCTAGTTTTCCTGTAGTACAAAAAATGATTGAACATGCTGAAGGTGTTAAAATAAAAAATTGTAAAAATTATTTGGAATGCTCAGTATGTAAGTCCTCAAAACTCAAAACTAATCCCAAGCCAAAAAAGGCAACAAGATCAACTAATCACATTTTTGATCTGGTACATATGGATCTAGTTGGTCCATTAACCCCATCAATCACATATAGAAAACGTTATTTTCTAACTATTGTAGATGACTATAGTCGTTATGGATTTGTCTATACTTTGAAACACAAAGATGAAACATTTCAAAAATTTAAAGAGTTTTACAAACGTGTAGAAACACAACATAATATTAAAATAAAACAAATCATGACAGACAGGGGATCTGAATTCATGTCAAAAGAATTCTCCCAATGGCTAAAATACAAAGGAATGCTACACTTCACATCTAGCCCTTTCTCTGCATTCCAAAATGGGGTGGTAGAAAGAAAGAACTCAACACTACAAACCATGATTAGATGTACATTAGAAGATGCTGGCTTAGGAAAACAATTCTGGTCAGAAGCATTACTATATTCCAATTATACTCAAAACAGAACTTGGTCCAGCATCGTAAACAAAATGCCATATGAACTAAGGTATAATAGAAAACCCAAAATAACACACATGCACATTTTTGGAGTCACAGCGGATGTACACATACCAAAACAACTGAGGCGTAAAGGAGAAAACATATCCAGAAGACTTAGATTCATGGGATACGAAACAGGCACAAAAGGGTACAGATTTATTGATAATAACAACAGATTCATAATTTCTAGAACAGCTGTATGTCATGAACAGGCCAATTGGTCTAAAATACATCTTAATGAGATATTCCCAACTACAAAAACAGACACTGAACATCAAGACAAAATAGATAGAGAAGAACTCAATCACAATGCACATGAAAACAAAAATAAAACATGGACAAATAGTCACCCCAGAATAAAAACAGATTCATTAACAAAAAAGGAGGCAAGATATCTACACGATAACGATAGCAAACCAGAAAAAACAATCAGATGTAACAGAAATCAGGTGCCAAGTAAATATAAGGATTACATAATGCACTTGAATAATGAAACATCAACACCTAACACATACGAGGATGTATTAAAGCTCCCCATTGAAGAAAGAAAAAAATGGGAATCAGCTATGGCCAAAGAGATGGATAGTTTGCGAAAGTTAAATGTATTTACACCTACTCCTGCACCTAAGAACAAAACTATTATAGGCACCAGGTGGATATTCAAAATTAAAAATCTGGAAGAAGGCAACACATTATATAAAGCTAGATTAGTTGCACAAGGTTATACTCAAAAGTATCCTGAGGATTACACAGACACATACTCTCCCACTGTAAGGACTGAGAGTGTTAAAACAGCTTTAGTCATAGCATCTGCACTTAATCTTGATGTCTTTCAATATGACATACAGACAGCGTATTTACACGCAAAGCTCGATAAAGAGATATATGTAAGAGCATCTCATAGCCAATACACAAACAAAAATGAAACTTGGTTATTGAATAAAAGTTTGTACGGACTAAAACAATCTGGCAAACGTTGGTATGAATGTTTAGTTAACGTACTCAAAACTATGAATTTCAATGCCACAACTGCTGACAATTGTTTCTTTGTTAAAAAGGAAGGTGACTCATTAGAATTTGTGTTAATTTATGTGGATGACATTTTATATATCGGTAAACATAAAGAGAAAAGAGATACATTTGTAACAAAACTAAATGAACATTTTTCTTTAAAAACATTAGGAAAAGTAAACAAATATCTTGGAGTTCAAATCAGTAAAACTAAAAAAGGATTTAAACTTTCTCAAAAAGATAAAATTATAGAACTCCTGAACAAATGTAATTTGAATGATGCCAAAACTTGTGATACTCCAATGCAAGCCAATTTCTTAAGAAACATGGATGAATCATCCCCTGAATTTAAAGATAATACACTTTACAGATCAGTTATTGGTTCCCTTTTGTATATATCTAATTGGACTAGACCTGACATTGCTTTACCCCTCAATCTGTTATCCAGATATGTTGGTAAACCTTTAATGTATCACTGGGAAGCCATTAAACGAATATTAAGGTATTTGAAGCACACCTTAGACTTCTGCTTACTACTGGAACCCAATAATATTAAAGAGCCCATCCTCACTTGTTACGCTGATGCGGATTGGGCAGGTGATACTAAATGCAGAAAAAGTACCTCAGGTTATATATTCTTCCTTAATAATTGTCCAGTCTACTGGTATACTGGAAAACAAGATTTAGTAGCCACATCAACAACCGAGGCAGAATATGTTTGTTTGTCTAAAGCCTCCAATAATCTAGTATGGTTTAATGATTTATTATCAGATGTTTGGAAAAATCCTCCATTACCATTTATCATACATGAAGATAACAAAGCTGCTATTGAGATATCTAGATCTGATGCCATTGGTCAAAGGTCCAGACATATAGATATCAAATTCAAACATGTAAGGCAATTATCTCAAGATGGTTTCATTAAGGCCGTTCATTGCGAAACTTCAGAACAAATAGCTGATATATTGACTAAGCCTTTGCAATCTAAACAACATAAATATTTAACTTCAAAACTACAAGTCTTATATTGTTCTGAATCTGAATGTAATTATTGTTGTATATCGAATCGGCATTTAGAGGGGGATTTGTCACAAGTAAATGCCTTATTCTCAAATGGGGAAAATGTACATACACAGGGTATCAAGGGTTAATTTATTCTTCCTTCCTTAATATATTCATATGTAACCACTCCCATCCTTTACTCCGCCTCATTGATATAAAAGGGGATGTATGCACCTCCTTCCTTGCTTCTATCTACGATCATTCAAAGAATATAGAATGCCTAATGTAAATAAATAGTGCTTTGTTTAAATACTTTGTTCCTGAATCATTTATTGAGTCTGATCCTCAAAAATACGCAACATGGTTGGATCTATCACACACCAACCCACCACCACATTCCATTTAAATACAAAAATACAAACCTGCGGGATTTTGTAGGTGGCTCCTAATCTTGATATCTGAATGGAGATGTCATCGGCAGCTCCATCAACAAGAGTCAAAATGTTTTCCTTCCTTCCACAGCTGTAGTTGGGAACATTGGCTTCGCCAGTAGACAGCATGTCCAGCAAGGCTTCTGAAGTCATAAGTATGTTCAAATAGTTGTCATGGATGTTGTAGCCAAGTGTGAGATTGTGCAGGAGCCCAGGAGTCTTGCTCACCACTTGAATATTAAAAATATACCGTAGTGCTCGAAATTTTTCATAAGGTAAACTAACATAAAAAATGTTCATGTTATCATCATCATCAACAGCAATAACAAAATACTTTTTGAATTGTATTCTCTTTGTTTCTACAAGTCTTTTGAGTCTTAAGCCAATACCGATCCAAAAGCAGAGGCAAATGATAATTACTCACCACCATTTCATTTTAATGAGTGTTGGGGAGATGAGATGGAAATAGTGTTCCACTAAGTTTAAGAATCACAAATAAATCATTATTTGTAGCAGAACTGATTTTCATTCAATCATTAAAGAGGATACATTGTAATAGGAAGAGCTTGTTTCATAACAACCGAGAAGAGAAGGGAATGCTCAAATCAAAACATCTCTTATTCCTATAAGGATCAAGCATTGAATAGTGGTCATAAAAATATGGACATGGGCTCGGCAGAGACAACTACAAGCCTTTCAATTACTACTTTAAACCAAAGTTGGTATTTATGTTATCATTCAGTATTAAACCAGGAAAGTTGTAGAATCTGGATTTTTTTTCAGTTTTTTATATATATAAAAATTATATATATAATTATGTAAATATAATAAGACAAAAGAGAAGCAATGGAAATAAAAATGACTCAAGAAGTTATGCCTACAATACACACATAAGCATAATAAGAAGAAAAGAATGAGGGTGTTAGAGCTGCAAATACAGAGAATGACTTACATGTCAAACTGACAATAAGGAGCCCTGTTGAAAGGCAATGTTGTTGTATGGAATGATTTTGTTCCAGTGTTGATGATACTAATGAGATGGTCTCCTGGTCTGTAATAGCTCCATGGCTTTTTTTCATCTTGGTACATGAAATTCAGCGGACACTTCATTCTAAGCTTCCCAGAGACTGGCTGGGATACCAACAGAATCAAAAGCAGAAGATGCATGGTTTATGGGGCTGAATCAATCTCCTTCCTGTTTCTAAAAAAGAACAAGAAAAGGAATTAGACGAACTCAAAGCACCTTCACCATATAGAAATTCTACTGACTTTCCTGATTCAGACAGAGACAAACCAAGCTTCACCTGGAAAAGGAGAGAAAGTACATTCAAGAGGACAGTCTCTACCTGTCTCAAAACCTGTGCCACAAAGTGTGTGGCTGAAGCATTTATGCTTTTCTAATGCAAGATTTCCTTCCATGATGTTTACCTCAAAAGCAATGATTGAAAAAGTAGCAGAAGAGGTCTCATCTGAATTTTGAAAATTACAGTGAAAAACAGCTTCTCCTCTGGGGATCCTAAAATTCTTCAGGGCTCCATTTGCAGAGAAAGAGCTGGAGAAAAAAAGAACATCTTAGTGAAAAATCATAAATCCATCCTTTGGGGCAATGTTCTATAGTGGTTGTGGTCCTTCCTGTCAGGTCTTGTCCAGAAAGTGATGCTGGATAAAGATACTTCAAGAGCCAGATAATGACTTCTGCTGTCCTTCAATGTAGCAACTTGTCTCCAGAGACCACTGGGGAAAATCATCCAGAATCATGTATTTTGGTGACATTCTAGGTTGGTGGAACTTACCTCAAATGTTGCCTCTATTCAAATACCAATTAAGCAACCAGTACCTTGAACCCAGGGGTGAAATTCAGCAGCTTCGAATAGGTTCTGGAGAACCGGTAGTGGAAATTTTGAGTAGTTCAGAGAACTGGCAAATACCACCTCTTCCTGACCCCAGAGTAGGATGGGAATGGAGATTTTGCAATATCCTTCCCCCAGGAGTGGGGAGGGAATGGTGATTTTGCAGTATCCTTCCCCTGGAGTGGGGCTGGAATGGAGATTTTGCAGTATCCTTCCCCTGCCATGCCCAACAAGTCCTGCCCACCAAGCCACACCATGCCCACCAAGGCACACCCACAGAACTGGTAGTAAAAAAAAAATGAATTCCACCACTGTTTGAACCCTGTAGAACGTCAAGAGTTGGGCCTGTTTGTGAGTTTCTTTTCTATTAGATCTCTATATAAGAATCCTGACTGGAGCTGATTTTAAAATTGCTTGTGACTGAGGTCAAATTTTATTTCCCATCTTTTCTAGAAATACCAATTTTGAGACGAGATTTGATTAAGAGCAGGAAAATAGCAGCCTGTGGACTATCCCTTTTGCTTAATTGGGAGGAAGTCAGGGGTGGGCTTCAAAACTTTTAGCAAGGGGTTCTCTGCCCAGTTGCTGGGTAGGCGTGGCCATGGTGGGAGTGGCCTAGTCAGCCTCCTGCACCCCAGGGGGGGGCGTTTTTGCCCTCGTCGGACTCCAGAGGCTTTTGTCAAGCCTCCTTTGTGGATTTTAAGAAAACATGCTTGGCATTGTCCTAATGCAGTTAGAGAGGCTTATAATTTTATTTTTTCTTTATGTTTTTAAACTTAAATGAGAACCATTACACTGTATGCTTCACAAATTCAGACGTTAGAACAAGAATCAGTACAGTAAGAGATTATGAAGGAGATTGCAAGAATAACAAAATCCAGGATAAAAACCAAACAGAAATCCACGCAATCCAGGGAAGATCATCACTCATTTCCCCAATATCCTAGGCGAGGAACGAAGCGTTCTAAACTCTTGAAAAAGCAGGACTGCAGAGGCCATCCGAAACTTACAGGGAACCTCGTCCAACTTTTGAATAGCAGATCAGATGTCACCAAGTATGACCCATATTCAACCTATCATGATCAGGATAGTTCTATCTATTTGGTCACTTCCCTCTCTCACTCAAATCCCCAGTTAACTCTTGTAGGCTCAAGGTGTGCATATCAATGTTCACCATCTCCAGATAAGAAAAGTAACCCCAAGAGAAAAAGTGGCACAGAGACATTAAAAACCGGGGACTCCCAACCACATCAATCAAGCATCTGGCAATCTTTGGGAGGGATTCACACACAGTCTCAGAGATGGGTAGGCCAAACCAAAAAGAAGAGGGTCCACAAGGTCCCCCTCAACCAGTTTCAGGAAGGATGTGGCAAGAAATCATGTCACACCATGGACCATGCTATGGGAATTGCTGCCATCAAAGATGTAGGTCTCACAGCCCTCTGTATGTTTAGTAAAATAAAAATATATCAAAATATAAAGTTTCTCAGTCCTTACACAAATATGGAAGGACAATAGAGAGAGCATCAAGGGAAAAAGAATAGAAAGTTCAAACCCCTCTATAACTTTGTCCAGGGGTATAGAGCCTATTAGATTTATATTTAACTATTTTACTATTTAACTATACTTACTTGCTTTTATAGTACCTATTTATATTAACTTATTTATATATAGCCATATAAGATTTTGAATCTGAAATCAACATTAAGAATTAAGTTGGACACAGAAAACTGAGTTATAGATTATAATTGTATTTTATTTAGGAAATAATGTGATTTAACTTATTAAGAAAAGTTAGATAAACATGGTGTGTTAGGAGGACTTGAATTAATTATTTGTAAGTAAGTATAACCAATTTCTATTAACTAATTAATTATAACTGCTACATTAATTACGTTCAAACAAATTATAAACTATAATTTAATTTCTATTACTAATACTACAAACTAAGTGATACCTGTCTAAGATATTGATTGGAAGGGACATAGATTGATAAATTGATATTGATTGATAAATAGACTTTACTGGTATCTGAAGAATTGGAAAAGGTATTAGCAATATAAAACAACAGACAATATTAGACAAAAAAGAGGTGGCAGCCAGTGTAAGATAATCTGGAAAAACATTGAGAGAATAATTAGAGAGCAAAAAATAATCCTGAAAGAAATGACAAACATGTCATCAACAATCCTGAAAACAGGAAAAAAAAAACTTTCAAATCCCACCATAACTATGACCTCCCCAGCTACTCAGAAGTCAATGGAAGGGCTATCTAAAACGGAAAAATCCACAGCAATACCAACATTGCAAACTGTGCAATCAACACTGACGCTAATCCAAGAAACTATGATGCCTATGCAGGAAAAAATGTCAAACAATCATACCCAATTAAAAACAGACATTCATGCACTGGACCAGAAGATGAACGAGATTCAAGTGTCAATATCTAACAACGAACAAAGGATCCAGAAGGCGGAACTAAGAATAGAACAAAATGAGAAGAAACTAGAAATGGTAGACCAGATGTTGACAATGCAAAACAGGGAATTAGAGGACTCATTGATCCAATTGGAGATGGACAGGGCGTCATTTTATCTATGTTTCCAAAATGTTGTAGAAGACAAAGAGGAGAACCTGAGAGAGAAGATGGCAGAACTGATTGCAGAAGTACTCCAGCAAGACAAGCAAGAGATCATCAGAGAACTGGACGATGTCTATAGAGTACAAACAAGGAGGAACAGGCTCCCTAGGGAAGTCCACATTAGGTTCGCGAGAAAAAAAGTGAAAGACATCCTGTACAATATGGCGAGAGAAGGACAAATAACATACAGAGGAAAAGAAGTGATAATTTTAAAACAGGTGCCAAGTGAGGGAGGTGAGAAAGGATTACAGATTTCTAGCTGTGCAACTGAACAAAAGAAATATATTATTTAGGTGGCTCCTGCCAGAAGGGATGTTAATTACCTGGCAGGGGAGGAAAATAAAAATAGACAGTTGGAGTACAGCGCAAGACTTTCTCGACCAGCTAAGAGGTGCAGAAGAAGAACAAAGTAGCAAAGAGGAAATAGAGGCAACAAATCTAGAAGAGGAAACCTCACACCAACGGAATACCAAGGAAGGAACTGTGGAGGAAAAGAAGATAGAAGAAGAAGAAGACAAGGGGGGAAAAACAAGACCAGTAAGAGCCGTAAGAACAAACAGAAACTAAGAACCGGACAAGGAAAATAGGAATGAAAATCTGAGACTAATTTCAGTAAGTGTTAATGGATTAAATGATCGTAAAAAGAGGAAATTAAAACTTACAAAACTAGCAAAACAAAATGTAGATATAATTTGCTTACAGGAGGTTCACATAAAAAGGACAAGGGTAAATGTCTAGAGTACAAAAAATATGGTAAAATATTTACCTCATTAGCAGAAAAAAAAAGAGGGGGGTAGTCATTTATGTTAAAAAAGGAATTGAAGCAGAATTAAAATATAACGATACAAAGGGAAGAACTCTTATGATTGAAGTTACGAGAAATAACTCCAAAATGTTACTAGTGGGTATTTATGTTCCAAATAAAAAAACAGGGAGAATACTTTAAAAAACTTCACGAGAAATTAGGAGAAATGGAATATAACGAAATTTGTATAATAGGCGACTTTAATGGAATTGTGGACTCGGATAAAGACCATTAAAGTAACAAAATCAATAAAAATAAAAGGGCAACTCTACCAAAAGCTTTTTTTGACTTAGCTGAGGAATTGAATCTAATTGATATATGGCGAACTCTACATCCAAGTGACAGACAGTACACATTTTATTCCAACCCACAAAAGTCATGGTCAAGAATAGACATGGCATGGGTCACCAGGAAGCTTGCATTAGAAATAGGAATGGCAGAAATCAGCCCAAATACTTGGTCAGATCATAATCCCCTAGAAATAAAGTGGAAGAGTACAAAGAGAAAGAAACAACAGAGATGGAAGTTTAACGTGAAACTATTGAGTGATAAAGAGTGTGTAGAAAATCTGAAAGAAGAAGTAAAGTCTTTTTTTAAAGAAAACAAAAACCAAGGAACATCTCGTGAAATAGTATGAGACGCAATGAAGGCCTATCTAAGAGGGGCTGTGATATCATATAGTGCGTATAAAAACAAAGAAAAAAGAAAATTCCTGGAAGATCTTTTAAATCACCTAGGAGAAGCAGAAAGAAAACTCCAAGAAAACCCTGGAGATAAAGTAGCAAAAGAAAATTGGCTGATGTGGAGACACAAATTGAATATCTTAGACCAAGAGGATCTAGCACAAAAAATAAAAAGAACAAAACAATACTATTTTGAGAACGCCAACAAGTCGGGCAGGTGGCTGCCTTATAAATTAAAAAAAGAAAATGAAAAAGGGACAATTCAAATATTAGAAGACACTGAGGGTAACCTTCTAAATAAAGAGGAAGATAAATTAGAAAAAGTGAGGGAATATTATGAAGCCCTATACAAAGAAGAGGAGGTCTCAGAAGAAAAAGTAGAGCAATACCTGGTAAATGCTGAGCTTC
Organism: Pantherophis guttatus; assembly: GCF_059756535.1. Taxonomy (NCBI): domain Eukaryota; kingdom Metazoa; phylum Chordata; class Lepidosauria; order Squamata; family Colubridae; genus Pantherophis; species Pantherophis guttatus. The sequence goes on from NC_142064.1 coordinate 272,793,311, forward strand.
CACAAATAACTGAGGAAGAGAGGGAAATGCTCAATGGAAAGATAACAATTGAAGAACTTAAAACGGCCCTTTCTAAACTCAAAAACAACAAATTGCCAGGCCTGGATGGATTCCCAGGAAAAATATATAAAAAATTAGAAGAAACATTACAACCAAAATTAGTGGAAATTTTCAATGAGGCTTTGATGGGTCCAAAAATCCCAGATTCGTGGAGGGAAGCGCATGTCACACTTCTGCCGAAAGAAGGTGCTGACCTAAAACAAATTCAGAATTACAGGCCAATTTCTCTTCTAAACACCGATTACAAATTATTTATGAGCATAATGGCGGAAAGTACCAAAAAATATTAAACACATGGATACATAAAGATCATTTGCCTCCCGGGGAGGCAAATCAGGGACAATCTGAGAATTGTGTTGGATATCCTAGAATATTATGAAGAACATCCGGAAAAGCAGATGGCCTTAGTCTTTTTGGATGCCCAAAAGGCATTCAACAATCTAAATTGGAACTTCATGACTATACAAATTAAAATAATGGGATTTGGAACAAATTTTGAAAAGATGATAAAAACTATTTATGATAATCAAAGGGTGAGTATCTTAGTAAATGGAGATAGGACAAGAACATTCCAGATCAGGAAGGGGATAAGACAAGGATGCCCCCTATCACCGCTATTATTTATTTTGGCCCTAGAAGTCCTGCTACGAAAAATCCGAAATAATGAGGAAATTAAAGGCCTAAAGATTAGGAAAGAGACTTATAAAATGCAAGCCTTTGTGGATGATGTGGCCCTAATATTAGAAGACCCATTAGAATCCAGACAAAAAGTATTAGAGGAATTGGGTAAATACGAAAAGGTGGCAGGCTTCAAATTGAATAAAACCAAAACCAAAATATTAACTAAGAATGTAACCGAGGTACAGAAGAAAGAGAAAGAAGAAACGTTGGGATGACAGGTGGTCAAAAAAATAAAATATCTAGGAATCTGGATAACCATAAGGTGCTCATCCCTAAAGGAAGATAATTATACCCCTTTAATTAAAAAAATGAAACAAGATCTGGATAGATGGAAGAAAATTAAATTGTCATTTATAGGCAGGATAGCCGCGATCAAGATGAACATTCTCCCCAGAGTCTTATTCTTATATCAAAATATACCAGTGAATTTAGATAATTTTTTTTTCTTAGAATTAAACAAAAACATTAAGGAATTTGTATGGGAGGGGGAAAAACCGAGGATCTCACTTAAAATTTTACAAGGAAAAAGGAATATGGGAGGATTTGGACTCCCTGATTGGGAAACATATTATAGGGCAGCCAAGCTAGTTTGGATAAGGGAGTGGGCCACTCTGGAAAATAAAAGAATTCTAACCTTAGAAGGCCACGACTTACAGAGAGGGTGGCACACATACCTATGGGACACAGAGAAGAAAAAGAAAACATATTTCCATAGACATAAAATCAGGGACTCTCTAATACAAACATGGATTGGAATTAGGCAGAGATATTATACCAAAGTACCAAAATGGCTCTCCACGATGGAGGCTCTGATTTACCCTAACAGGTGGGGAATGGAGAAAATGTGTACATACAAAGATATTTTAGATAGAAGAGGAAACCTTAAATCAAACGATGCCCTAAGAGATCAAGGTATAAACCTAGACTGGTGGATGTATCTACAAATAAAATCAAGATACCAGAAAGATAAGGATTAATATGGTCTAGAGCTAGGATACAACGGACTAGATAAAATTCTGATGGGAACAGAAAAAAAAGTTTTGGCTAAATTATATAACTACTTATTAGACGAGGACAGAGCTGAGGATATAGCCAAAAATCAACTGAGAGTATGGGAGAGAAATATTGGACACAGCCTAAACTTTAATGATTGGGAAGAGGTATGGAATAAAAACCACAAATTGACCAGAGCTGTGACATATAAGGAAAACCAATACAAAATGCTCCACAGGAGGTACCTAGCATCTGATAGATTAGCAAAGATGTTCCCCAACATGCACCCAAACTGCTGGAAATGTGGCTATGGTCAGGGCACCTTCTTTCACATGTGGTGGACATGCCCCGAAGCGAAAAGATATTGGAGTAAAATTCAGAGATGGTTACAAGAAATAATTGGAGAAGATATTGAATTGACACTGGAAATATTTCTCCTGGTAATAGTAAAGAAGGGGTATGGAAAGAAAAAGATTCACCTACTAATACATATAACCACAGCTGCCAGACTGGCATACGCACAATACTGGAAAGAGAAAGCCCTGCCACCAGAAGAACTTATAATTAGGAAAATATTGGAGTGCACAGAGATGAGCAAACTAACCCATGAAATAAACAATGATGAGAACTCAGATTATTATACTGTGTGGGGAAGGTGGTATGAATGGATGAATGATAAAATCAAAGGAGTAAAAGGTGTGGTAACTAAACAGCAATAAACAGATAAATGACACCAGGTACATATCATGTATTCATGTATAAACGCTGCATATCCGATGTTAAAAAGAAATGTTACTATATTTTATGTATGTATATAAAGTCAATAAAATACCTATTAAAAAAAAACTTTGTACAGGGGTGGGCTGCTGGGGTTTGCAGGGGTTTGGGAGAACCTCTAGCTAAGATTCTGTGCAGTTCGGAGAACCCCTAAATCCCAGTCTGGGCTGGCTCTGCCCACCTTGCCCTGCCCCCCCCTGCCCAGGAATCCCTACGTGGTCCATTTTGGATGCAGGTAAGGGCAGCACATATATGGAGGCTCAGGGAGGGCGGACGTTACTGGAAATTCAAAAAGGCCGGAAACTGGCCTCCCAAGGGACTCTGGAGCCTGGAGAGGCCATTTTCGCCCTCCCAGAGGCTTGACAAAACCCTCCAGAGTCTAGGAAGGGCAATGCCCCCCTCATGGTGCAGGAGGCTGATTAGACCACACCTACCATGGCCACGCCCACCCAGCAACTAGGCAGAGAACCCCTTGCATGATGTGGCTTGGTTGGCATGGCTTGGTGGGCATGGCAGGGGAAGGATACTGCGAAATCTCCATTCCCACCCCACTCTGGGGCCAGCAAGAGGTGGTATTTGCCAGTTCTGTGAACTATTCAAAATTACCGCTACCGGTTCTCCAGAACCTGACAGAATCTGCTGAATTTCACCCCTGGGTTCAAGGTACTGGTTTTTTAATTGGCATTAGAATGGATTAGGGATGGATTTATGATTTTTCACTAAGATGTTTTTTTTCTCCAGCTCTTTCTCTGCAAATGGAGCCCTGAAGAATTTTAGGATCCCCAGAGGAGAAGCTGTTTTTCACTGTAATTTTCAAAATTCAGGTGAGACCTCTTCTGCTACTTTTTCAATCGCTGCTTTTGAGGTAAACATCATGGAAGGAAACCTTGCATTAGAAAAGCATAAATGCCTCAGCCACACACTTTGTGGCACAGGTTTTGAGACAGGTAGAGACTGTCCTCTTGAATGTACTTTCTCTCCTTTTCCAGGTGAAGCTTGGTTTGTCTCTGTCTGAATCAGGAAAGTCACTAGAATTTCTATATGGTGAAGGTGCTTTGAATTCATCTAATTCATTTTCTTGTTCTTTTTTAGAAACAGGAAGGAGATTGATTCAGCCCCATAAACTATGGATCTTCTGCTTTTGATTCTGTTGGTATCCCAACCAGTCTCTGGGAAGCTTAGAATGAAGTGTCCACTGAATTTCGAGCACCAAGATGAAAAAAAGCCATGGAGCTATTACAGGCCAGGAGACCATCTCATTAGTATCATCAACACTGGAACAAAATCATTCCGTACAACAACATTGCCTTTCAATAGGGCTCCTTATTGTCCGTTTGACATGTAAGTCATTCACGGTGATGGAGTTGCGTTCCCTGTATTTGCAGCTCTAATACCCTCATTCTTTTCTTCTTATTACGCTTACTGTATGTGTGTATTGTAGACATAATTTCTTGAGTCATTTTATTTCCATTGCTTCTCTTTTATCTTATCTTGTATTAAAAAAAATCTAAATTCCAAAAATGGGACAAAATAAAAATCCAGATTCTACAACTTTCCTGGTTTAATACTGAATGATGACATAAATATCAACTTTGGTTTAAAGTAGTTAAATATTTTTATGGCCACTATTCAATGCTTGAATAGAACACTATTTCCATCTCATCTCCCCAACACTTATTAAAATGAAATGGTGGTGGATAATTATCATTTTCCTCTGGTTGTGGATCGGTATTGGTTTAAGACTCAAGAGGACACAAAGTGGATAAAATTCAAAAAGTTTTTGTTATTGCTGTTGATGACGCTCATAACATTTTTTAAATCTTAGTTTACCTTATGAAAGCTTTCGAGCACTACGGTATATTTTTAATATTCAAGTGGTGAGCAAGACTCCTGGCTTCTGCACAATCTCACACTTGGCTACAACATCCATGACAACTATTTGAACATACTTATGACTTCAGAAGCCTTGCTGGACATGCTCTCTACTGGAGAAGCCAATGTTCCCAACTACAGCTGTGGAAGGAAGGACAACATTTTGACTCTTGTTGATGGAGCTGCCGATGACATCTCCATTCAGATGTCAAGATTAGGAGCCACCTACAAAATCCCACAGGTTTGTACTTTTGTATTTAAGTTGATTGTGGTGATGGGTTGGTATGTGATAGAGCGAACATATTTTCACTTTGGAATTTATTTTCCCGAAAATAAGGCCCTGTCTTATATTTTTTTTAACCACGAAATAAGTGCTTGGCCTTCTACGTTGGGACGCGTGGAGCAAGATGGGGCTCTTCTTGCCATCTTACCTGAATTCCAATATCGAAGCAAAGAACGATACAGCCATACTCATGGGCCACTACAAATGTACTTTCAAATTGGCAAGTGTTTCAATGCAGAAATGCCTAAACATCTTAAGGTGATATTTACTCAAGCAAGATTTGAGTACTGGACACAATGGTTAAATATGGAAGGTTTAATCAAGTAACTTATTATGGACAGACTTGTATCTGCCGAACTCCAGAGATAGGCAAAACACATTTATTATGTCAATGTCAGTTATAAAAGAGATTAATATCTTGGACCCCAGATTGTTTTATATAATCGTTATATACAGTTTTGTTAATGCTATTCTTTTTATTCTTTATTTTCATATGGCTTAATGACTAATCAACAACGAACTTCTTGAATATGTTTAAGTGAACCAATCTGGATTACTTTCAAGTTAATATTTTGAAATTGATCTGACCTGAAATATTACACAGTATTCTTCATTGCTTTTTCAGATCAGTTTTGAATTATTTTCAGATTCACTGCATGATAAAAGTCAATTGCCATTTTATCACTGGCTTTTCCCCAAAAAAGGGATCCTCTACCCCGGAATTGTCCAAGTGCTCCTTCATTTCAGATGGACCTTGATTGGTCTCTTTGCTTCAGATTCAGAAAATGGAGATAATTTCATGAGGACTTTTACTCCTATGCTTATCAGGAATGGAATTTGTGTTGTTATATCACAACAATTCTCAACAACTCTACTTACAGCATCCCATGGTGATGCCTTCTCCAAATGGAGACAAGTCAATGTCTATGTTCACTACATAGAATATGGTGCCATTTTTGAGAGGATTCTTCCTTTTCATTTTATACTTAGGCGTTTGCCAGGACCCATTGAAGGGAAAGTCTGGATCACAACACTCAATGAATTGTATCCACTGAGAGAGCACAGAACTCTCAAATATGTGAATAGTATCTGTACTGTTGATTTTGAAATTAAAAAGGGCCCAATAAAAGATGCTTTTATACCCAGTTTCTTTCTGGATCCACCCTCTGGACATCGGTCATTTGTCTGTTCTTTTTCAAAACATGTCTTTTCTGTCAAAGGCCGGAAAACATGCACTGAGAAATCACCACTGGAGATCCAAAAGAAAGAGAACATGGTGCGGGCCACGAATTTCCACCGTTATTACAGTGCCATTAATACTCTGGCCCATGCCTTGAATGCTGCCTATTCCTCCAGATCTAGGAGGAGAAAGAAGAAGGGCAAAGGGAGTGTGGGGGCTCCAAGGCTTCAGCCATGGCAGGTATGGGGTCCCAACAAGGATCCATCAAACTTAGTTCCTTTGGAATTCTCCAAAGGAGGAGAACTGTATCAACCTATATGTGTTACAGAACTCCAACAAGTTTGGCCAATTTAATCACACAGGCAGTTATGTTCCCAAAAATGGGAATTATGAAAGGTATAGTTTGATATTAAACATTGTTAATTTTTATTTTTTAATTTTCAAAAAACCTTTATTAAAATTTAAAATATTAAAATACTAATACAAATACATCTGTAACAAAAATATGTCCATGATAGTTGTACAATTCAACGCCATTTTAACAGCACACAAATCTTAACTCTATGTATATATTCTCAGATATTCCATCTTGATCCAATATATGTAAACACAATTTATTTCTTATTTTGATCTATATATTTCCTATTTTTATTTTCTATACATTGATACCCTTCTGATACCAGAAGGAATAATTAGAACTTGGTTTCAATATGGGCAGCTGTAGGCCAGATGGAGAGAAGATCAAAAAATTGGTATTTCGCAACAGGATGAAAATTTGATAAAACAAATAAGAGACAAAAGTCAAATGCATATTAAAAGGTTGTATAATGTGTTAGTGGAAATAGATTCAGAAACAGAGCTAGTCAAGGATTGTATGATAAAATGGGCACAAAAAGTAGGAGAACCAATAATGATGGAAACATGGGAAAAGATATGGGTTAGAAATGTACCTTCCGTCGCGCGCTTAAGACGTTTTTATTCCATCAAGCTGGCCTGACCTAAACTTTTCCTCTTTTTAAATGGAATTTTAAATTTGGTTTTAATTTATTGGGGTTTTAAAATGTCTCAGCCAAATTTATTTAACTAGTTTTATTTCTATTTTCAATTTTGTATCTATATGTTTTATTTATGGCTGTTCACCGCCCTGAGTCCTTCGGGAGTAGGGCGGTATACAAATTTAATAAAATAAAATAAAATAAAATAAAATAAAATAAATGTAAGATTTACACAAGCCCAAAACTTAAAGAGAGAACTTTTATAAATTGTTTTATAGATGGCATTTAGATCCAAAAAAACTAGCCTATATGTATCCAAACTTACAACCTAAGTGTTGGCGATGTGAATGTGAAGATGCTACGTATTTTCATATATGGTGGACATGTAAAAAAATTAAGGCTTTTTGGATAAAAATATGGTGGATTATGCAAAATATTTGAAAGAAAAAGATTAAATTTACACCACAGGTTTTTTTTGGGGGGGGGGAATAGTTATGGACTGTACTGTAATAGAAACTAAGTTGGTTTTGAATTTAATAACAGCTGCCAGGTTACTGGTGGCACAGTATTGGAAGAAGGAAGATCCATCTACTATTGAGGAATGGACACTAAAGGTCGTGCATTTGGCAGAGATGGCAAAAATTTCATCATATCTTAAGGACCATTCAAACGAAAGATATATATCGGAATGGAGAAGATGGGTTGACTATATTCAAAACAAGTATCAGACTAAGAAGATTCATATAGCTTATGAGTGAAACATTTTTAATTTTCAGTTTATGTTTATAGTGTTTTGAGTTATAAGGACTTAAAGACCTAGAAAGAATTTGAAGTCAACAATTTGTTAGCATATTTTAGTTTTATGTTTGTGGATGCTATCCCCTGTGCTTGTTCTGGGAAGTCTAGGCAGAGGGGTGAGGGGAAGGGTGAGGGGGGATGGGTGGGAGGGCAAGGGAGGGAGGGATGGGGTGAGGGGGGAAGGGCGGGGGGAGAAAATGTTTGTATTTCCTATAAAACTTTTCAATAAAAAAAGATAGTTGTACAATTCAACGTCATTTTAACAGCACACAAATCTTAACTCTATGCATATATTCTCAAATATTCCATCTTGATCGAATATATGTAAACACAATTTATGTCTTATTTTGATCTATATATTTCCTATTTTTATTTTCTATACATTGATACCAGTTTTCTCTGATTAAGTAATATTCCGAGTCTTCCTTGTTATTTAATTCTATAGTAAGTTTGTCCATTTCTGCACTCTCACAAATGTTCCAGATTATTACACAATCTGTCGCTGTAGTGGACATTTTCCAGGCTTGTGCAAGTACAATTCTCGTTGCTGTAATAATATGAATGATCAAATATTTAATCTTTTTAGGATATTTTCCCTTAATGATCCCCAGAAGAAACAGCTCAGGCTTCAATTCTATTTGGCAATGTGTAATTTCTTTTAACCATTTTTGTATTTTAATCCAGTATTTTTTGATTTCTGGGCAAAGCCACCATATGTGAGAAAAGGTACTTTCTGTTTTTTTACATTTCCAGCAGTTAGGGTTTAGATTGGGGTACATTTTTGCAAGTCTTGTTGGGGCTAGGTGCCACCGATAGAACATTTTATACTGATTTGCTTTATATGCGGCAGATTTTGTTAATGTATAATTTTTCTTCCAAATTTTTCCCAATCTTCTAACTCAATATTATGTCCCACATTTTTAGCCCAAACTATCATTGGCCCCTTTACAATTTCCTCTTCCAAATCAAAATTTAATAAATAATTAAATATTTTAGATAGTAATTTCTCTTCCGGGCCTTTTCATAATTTGTTTAGTTGTGTTAAATTCGGTTCAAATCCAAATTCCCCTAAATCTTTTTTGTATCTCAATTGTAGCTGGAGACAAGGCCACCAATCTTTAATTATTCCCTGCTCCTTTAATTCTTGGATGGATTTTAATCTTCCCCCGTTATCCAAAATTTGGATATGTTTGAAGATGTTACAAAGAATCAAATAATTGCATGGGAGAAAAATATAGGGTGCAATATAAATTTCGGGGAATGGGAGGAGGCATGGAATAGAAATCTTAAATTGACTAGAGCGGTGGCATATAAGGAAAATCATTACAAAATGCTTCATAGGTGGTACCTAGCCCCGGCCAGACTAGCGAAGATATATCCCAATATACATCCCAATTGTTGGAAATGCGGCCATGGCCAAGGCACCTTCTTTCACATGTGGTGGACATGCCCGGAAGCGAAAGGATATTGGAGTAAGATCAGGAGATGGTTACACGAAATAATTGGGGAAGATATTGAACTAACACCAGAGATTTTTCTCCTGGGAATAATAAAGAAGCCATATAGAAAGGAAATGACACATTTAATGATCCATATAATTACAGTCGCTAGATTGGCATACGCACAGTTTTGGAAAGAGAAAATTCAACCACCAGAAGAGCTTACAATTAAGAAAATACTCGAGTGCACAGAGATGACTACATTAACTTATGAATTAAATGATGAAAAGTCAGTATACTATATGGTGTGGGAAAGGTGGTACAAGTGGTTGCATGATAAAATGGAAGAAAGATCAAAGGTGTGTTCAATATTGGTTAAAAGTGAGTCAAAATATCAACAAGTATTATTTATGTAAATAGTTAAAACACTGCATAGCCGATACAAATTGAAAATGTTTATTATATTTATGTGTTCTATGTTATTGTTTGAATGATTGTTTTGTTTGTTTGTTTGTTTGTTTGTTTTTCTCATTTTTTTCCTTTTTGTTCTGTAAAAAATCTCAATAAAGTCTATTAAAAAAAAACAAAATTTCATTATATTTTATCATTTTACCAATGTCTAATGTATTAGGGTGAATCATTGCCTCCGTAGTGGATAGCCAGCCCGATATTTTAAATTAGTGCTTCTTCCTAATTCCCTCCCAGGTCTGTATCAGTGAATCTTGCAATGTATGTCTATAGAAATATAAATGTTTCTTGTTTCTGGCATTCCATATGAAAGCATGCCACCCTATCTGAAGATCGTGTCCTTCCAATGTTAGAATTCTCCTGTTCTTTAAATTTATCCATTCCCTGACCCAAACCAAACTTGCTGCTTTATAATAATTCTCCCACGCAGGGAGTCCAAAGCCACCTCTACTTCTACTATACTGAAGTGAAATTCATTTTATCTTCACCTTTTTTCCTGCTCATAAAAACTTTAAAGTCATCTTATTTAATTCTTTTAAAAAATTCTTGTCCAGTTTTATGGGAATCATTTGAAATAGATAGAACAATTTTGACAAAATATTCCTTTTGATTGTTGCGATTTTCCCTAATAATGACAGTTGTAACTTCCCCCATCTTTCTAAATCTTTCCCTATTTGTTGTATTAATTTTGTGTAATTATCCTTTTTTAATGCTGAGCATCTTGCTCTTAGCCAAACACCTAGATATTTCACTTTTTTTACAATTTGAAGTCCCATTCTTTTCTTGAGTTGTCCCTTTTGTTTCTCAGATAAATTCTTGACTAATATTTTAGTTTTTTCTTTGTTAATTTTGAGGCCTGCGACCTCCTCATATTTCTCTATCTCTTGCAATAATATTGGTCCAGATTCCAATGGGTCCTCTATGACAAATACCATATCATCTGCGAATGCCTACAATTTGAATTCTTCCTGTTTAATTTTAGTTCTTTTTATTTCCACATTTAGTCTAATATTTTGTAGTAGTGTCTCTAGAATCAGGATAAAGAGCAGAGGTGACATTGGACAGCCCTGCCTAACTCCTTTTGTTATCTTAAATAGGTTTGTGGCCTTGCCATTTATTATTACTCTTGCCTTTTGCGTAAAGTAAATCGACTCAATCATCTTTTCAAATTTATCTCTGAATTTCATGGCTTTAATTTGTTGGAACATAAATTCCCAATTCACGTTATCGAAAGCTTTTTGAGCATCCAGGAAGACAAGGGCCACTTGTCTCTCTGGGTGCACCTTATAATATTCCAGGATATTAATTATTATTCTAGAATTATTTCTAACTTGTCTCATAGGGAGAAATCTGTTTTGGTCTGTATGTATCTTCTCATTTAGTATTTTTTTAATCTGTTCCGTCATAATAATCATAAAAATTTTATAATCCAAATTTAACAGTGAGATTGGTCTATAATTCTTAATTGGTTTATTGTCACTGCTTTCTTTAGGGATCAGGGTAATGTATGCCTCTTTTCATGATTCTGGTACCTTTGCTTCCTTCAAGATTTCATTACATATTTCGTATAGTAATAATTCTATCAAATCTCCTAAGTGTTTATAAATTTCCCCTGGCAACCCATCTGGTCCTGGGGTTTTATTACTTTTTTGCTTCCGAATTGCTTCTTTAAGCTTGAATAATGTTATTTCCTATTTAGTACTTCCCTTTCTTCTTCTCTCAATGAGAACACCATTTCTTCCTTCAAATAATCACTTAATTTCCCCTGTACTATTTCTTCCTGTTTATAAAGCCTTTCAAAGAATTCTTGTGTAATTTTTTTCTTCTTCTCCATATTACTTTCCATGATTCCATTTTCATCCTGTACCTGATGTATTATTCTTTTCCCCTTTTCCCTATTTAATTGATAGGCCAGCCACCTCCCTGGTTTATTAACATATTCAAAATAATTTTGTTTTGCGAATTTTAAATTTCTTGCCAATTCTTTTTGGTCCAAAATATTCAATTTATACTTAACGAGGGCCATTTTATTTTTAGTTTGGTCGTCCCCAGGATCTGTTTGTAATTGATTTTCTAACTTTTTAATTTCCTCAGACAATATGTTATAATCTCTCCACTTATCTTTATTTCTTTTTGCAATATATGCTATTGTAATCCCCCTTAAATATGCTTTTGTGGTATCCAAGAGGTTTTCTAATGAGGTGTGGTGTTTCTTGTTGTTTTAAAAAATAATTCCAATTCTTTTAAAAAACTTTTGGATATATTCTTTTTCTTTTAAAATTTGTGGATTCAATGTCCATCTACCTTTCTTCCTTTTTTGTCCTTTCCATATTATTTTGAGAGGATTGTGGTAGGCCTAAGTATTTGGCATAATCTCTAATGTTTCAATATCTTTAACTAAGTCTCCATTTATCCAGGCCATCTCATTCTTGACCATGATCAGTGGGAATTAGAATAGAAGGTGAATTTTGTTTCTTCTGGGTTTCGGGTTCTCCATATATCTAGTAGGTCTAATTCTTCTGCCATTAAAAAAAAAACTTTTGGTAAGGTATTCCTTTTTATTTTTGTTTTTTGGTTGTTTGCATAATCCTTTCAATAAGCCTTCAAAGGGAATAGCAAGAGATCATAAATGAATTGGCCAATGTGTATAGGGTCTATACAAGTTACGCTAGATGCCATAAACTCCCTAGGGAAGTTCACATCATAATTTTAAATTCCGCGGACCACTAATACAAATCCAGCGCACCACTTGCTGAAGCGCTTGGATTCCCAGTGATGTGATGGGGTCCTTCAGGCACTCTCCCTCCTCTCTCACCCCCCCTCTCTCTCTCTCCCTCTCTTTCTTTCTCTCTCCCACTCTTTCTTTCTCTCTCTCTCCCCCTCTCTCTTTCTATCTCTCCCACTCATTCTCTCTCATTCTCTCTCCCACTAATTCTCTGTCATTCTCTCTGATTCCCTATCTTTCTCTTTCTTTCTCTCTCTCTCATTCTCTCTCTCTTTCATTCTGTCTCTCTCTCTTCCATTCTCTCTCTTTCTCTTTCATTCTCTGTCTTTCTGTCTCTCTGATTCTCTCTGTGATTCTCTCTCTCATTCTCTCTCTTTCATTCTCTCTCATTCTCTCTTTTGCTTTCATTCTCTTTATCTCTCTCTCTCTCATTCACTCTCATTCTCTCTCATTCGCTCTCTCTTTCTCTCTCTTTCATTCCCTGTCTCTCGCTCTCTCATTCTGTCTCTCATTCTGTCTCTCATTCTCTCTCTTTTATTCTCTCTCTCACTCTCTCTCATTCTCTCTCTCTCATTCTCTCCCCCTCCTCTCTTTCTCTCTCTCTCATTTCTCTTTCACCTGTTTCTCTCTCTCATCTCTCTCCCCCTTTCTTTCTCTCTCTCTCCACTCTTTCTCTTTCTTTCTTTCTATCTCTTTCTCTCTATTTCATTCTCTCTCTCTCTCTCATTCTCTCTCTTTCATTCTCTCTCTCTTTCGCTTTCATTTTCTGTCTCTTTCTCTATGTCTCTCTGTCTCATACTGATTCTCTCTCACTCTCTCTCTCTCTCCCCGTCTCTCTTTCTCTCTGTCTCATCTCTCTTCCCTCTGTTTCTCTCTCAATCACTCTCTCTCTTTCTCTCTCTCTCTCTCCCCCTCTCTCTTTCTCTCTGTCTCATCTCTCTTCCCACTGTTTCTCTCTCAGTCTCTCTCTCTCTCTCTCTCATTCTCTTTTTCTCGCTCATCTCATGGGCCAGCCAGTGTCTTGGGGCTGAAAAGAAGTCAAGCATCTCCCTGAGAGACTGAGGTGCATGCAGGACCAACAAGGGCCAGAAGAAACAGATGTGAGATCTAGCAAGGGACAAAGTTTCACTCCCGCTCTGGAATATGGAGTGAATCTCCATCCCCCGCCCTTGCCAGATAAGGAGTGACTGGGAAGGGAGGGTGAGGGGCGGGGACAGCCACTGGTAGGTTCAGCTGACAGGAAGCTACAGCAGGGGGAAGAAACAGCCTGGGGTTCCTGCCACCCGTTGCTTCAGCCCACCTGCACCGCCAACCCCCCTTGCACCATTACCTCATTCCAGCTGGTGAGGGCTGTGCTGCAAACTTGCAAAGAACCTCCCTCTACAGTGGAGATTTACAGCTCCACCATGCCTGACCATTCCCATATTCCAGAGCTCCAGTCACAGAACTGGCCTTTGCTCATCCTGGAGCAGCTCCTCCACCTGGGTGCCACCAAAATTTTCTCGTGGACCACCAATGATCCGTGGACCACTGGTTGATGACCACTGCTCTAATTGACTATCCTATGGATATTGTAAGGAAGAGTGGGGAGGTTAGAGAAAAATTCCCAGTCAGAAGTTGGGATAGTTCTTATGTCTTCTGCTTGTGGACAATCTAGAGGTATCTGGTCGGTCATTTTGTCATAAATATGGGCACTGGCCTGATCTAAAAGAACTTTTCTTATTTTCTTAAAATGGAAGCTTGCAAGGAGTTCCTATTCACAGAAAGAAGTCATTCTGAAATCATTTATTCTTGAACATCGCAAAAATATTTATGGTTGGCTGTATTGTATTCTTGGCTGTATCATAGCTGTAAATTCCTAACATGCTAGAAGTTCTCAGCCTTCCTCATTCTCTTCTTGGTCACAGTTGAATATGCACCATCTCACAATCCACACCATGAGGTTAATGAAATACTTTTTGGGACAAGATCTTTTAAATCACCCCTTCCTCCTCCTCCTCCTCCTCCTCCTCCTTCTCCTCCTCCTCCTCCTCCTCCTCCTCCTCCTCCTCCTCCTCCTCTTCCTCTTCCTGCTCATCAGTGGCCATCTTGTCTAGCCATCCAAGGAGAACTAGTGTCTTGTATAAGAAAATGGAAATGGAAATGCTTTATCTGCAGATTACAGAAGAGAATAGAAGTATAAAGAGCCTGAATAATACCAGATTTTTTTTAATTTCAAAACACACCTGACCTGAAAAGGCATGAAAGGATGATATTAGTAGTGTGCAATAGTGTGATCAGCTTTGAGAGCAAAATAAAAATAAAATTATTACCCATGTTTCCCCAAAAATAAGACCCTGTGATTATTTATTTATTTATTTATTGCCACCAAAAAAGGCACCAGGTCTGATTTTTATGGGGGGTGGATATAGTCCACTGATTCCCCACATTTGCATGCATTGCCCCCAGCCTCTTTTTTGCTATCAGAAGCCTTCAGGAACTTCTTCATTCGGTAAGGCCAGCAAAGCTTTCCTGAAGACCTCTGCAGCCGATAACAGAGCTCTGGATCAATCCGAAGCTCTGTTATTGGATATAGAGGATTTAAGGAAGGGCTTGCTGGCTGCAGAAGAAGAAATGGGCTGAGGTGTGCAAGGCCTGGCTGCAACTGTCTGAAGGTAAATAGCCATCACTGGATCAAGTGGAAAAGAAGCCGAGAAGAAAAGACCCTCCTTCATTGGCTGGGATTGTGTCTCAGAGGGGACAAGAAACCCACCAAGAAAACTTGGAGTGTTTCCTCTTTGCAAGACCACCATTTGCTCCAAGTGCCTCCCCATTGCAGCCTGCAATCTGGAAGAATCCCATTCCTTAGGCTCAGGGGTGAAATCCAGCAGGTTCTGTCAGATTCTGGAGAACCGATAGTGGAAATTTTGAGTAGTTCAGAGATCTGGCAAATACCAC
This sequence comes from Pantherophis guttatus, assembly GCF_059756535.1. Lineage (NCBI taxonomy): Eukaryota > Metazoa > Chordata > Lepidosauria > Squamata > Colubridae > Pantherophis > Pantherophis guttatus. The sequence continues at coordinate 272,808,519 of NC_142064.1, forward strand.
CTCCGGCTGGCCCCAGAGTGGGGTGTGAATGGAGATTTTGCAGTATCCTTCCCCTGGAATGGGGTGGGAATGGAGATTTTGCAGTATCCTTCCCCTGCCATGCCCACCAAGCCAAATACGCTCACCAAGCCACGCCCACAGAACCGGTAGTAAAAAAAAATGGATTTCACCACTGCTTAGGCTGCTGCATAGCGGCTCTTCCAGCATTTCAGGGAAGAAGCTACTCCTGTGTATCTGACCAGATACCTCTAGATACACTCTACTTCTAGAGTGTCTACAAGCAGAAGATGTAAGAAAGATCTCAACTTCTAACTGGGTGTTTTTGTCTAACCTCACCACTCTTCCTTACAACATCCATAGGATAGTCAAATAGAGAACAGATTCTGTACTTTATCTTATTTCTTGCTTAACTTCTACATACCATGTTTTCCCAAAAATAAGACCCTGTCTTATATATTTTTTGAACCTTGAAATAAGTGCTTGGCCTTATTGCCATGCGCTCAAAAGCCTGATTGGGCTTATTATCAGGGGATGTCTTATTTGGGGGGAAACAGGGTAATAATTTAGTTAATCCAAACTAAACTCCCCCTAATACAACTGGAAGGTGTCTTTCTATTCTCCTTATGTTGTTGATGCTACAATCCTGGGTCTGATACTGCAAAGAACCCCAATTGTAGATAAACTATGATACAATTAAAATAATGGTATTATAAAGCCCCATCGTGCATGTTGTTGTTGTTGTTGTTGTTTGACATACCAACAACATTCCTACTGCACAAGTATCCTGTTTAAAATACCTTGATGGGACATATAAGTGCTAAGATAACCTAAGGGCACAGGATAGATATACTATCTCAACTACTCAAAAGAGCTATGCAACTATGTTTTATTTTGCTGGACAAGAATGTACATTCTTGTATATACAACACTATTGTATAACTGCCCTTTAATTTTTTCAAGCAAAATCATTGGATCACTCCTGCATGAAGAACTGCTTGGACCATTTCCTAGGTTTGTCCTGTTGGAAAACTTTGATAGTTGATTTTCCTCTCTTCACGTTTCTACAATTCTTTTGGTCATAAGATGCTCCTTTGTATTCAGGTCTGGCCTCAGAATGATTATGTAGCATTTGGGAATGAAGATGCAGCTGAGCAGCCCAACACTGGAGGACAAAATGGAGAAGACCTGAACAGCCACCATGTATTTCCCTTTGGTGCTCAGGTAGGTGGGCACAAAACTCACCCAGACACTGCAGAAGGCCAGCATGCTGAAGGTGATCAGTTTGGCTTCGTTGAAGGCACCAGGAAGATTCCTGGCAAGAAAAGCCACCGTGAAGCAGATGAAAGCCAGAAAACCCAGGTAGCCAAGGGTGATATAAAACATGACAGCAGAACCTTCGTTGCATTGCAGGATGATTACTCCTGGCTGGGAGTAGAGGTCAGAGTCAAGGAATGGGGGGAAAACTCCTAGCCAGATGGAGCAGATGATAATTTGGACAGCAGAACAAGAAAGGATAATGGAGTTGGCCAAACTCTTCCCCAACCACCTCTTCACTTGGTTTCCTGGTTTTGTAGCAAGGAAGGCAAGCACCACTGTGATTGTTTTGGCCAAGAGAGAAGAAATAGTAACTGAAAAAACGATGCTGAAAACAGTTTGTCGGAGAAAACAGGTGGCTTTCCTTGGTTGACCAATGAAGAGAAGAGAAGACAAGAAGCAAAGTAGAAGGGAGATCAGGAAGATATAAGAGAGGTCCCGGTTGTTGGCTTTGACAATAGATGTTTCTCGGTATCGAATGAATATAATTAAGACAAGGACTGTAGTTAGGAAGAAAAGTAGGGCAAAAGAGACAAGGATGATGCCCAGATCTTCTTCATAAGACAGGAAGGTTATAACTTTGGGGATACATTGGACTCGTTCCTCATTTGGATATTTATCATCCGGACATTTGGTGCATTTTTCTGTATTTGAGAAAACCAAAAACCAATATTTCTTTAACATTCTATCCTTTAGAGTTCAAGTAACATTTTTTGGGATAGCAGTTGATACCAGCAGTGTTTTGTAAAATTTATTTCTTAGTATCTCCTCAAAAAGAAGATAGAAAGAACATAGTTTTCGAAACCATACAGAGCTAAAGTCTATGAAATTGGGGGAAATCCTAGGACCAATATGGTTTCCTGTGTATTCTGTAGAGTTTTCTTGGTAAATAATGAATCAGTTCATCTTAGAAGGCATACTTACTAAGAACCATACTGGATCAGAGGACGCCTGAAATGTAGATGGCTGGAAGAGAAAGGTAGTCCTGCAAATAATCTGGAATGACTACTTGGACCAGTGGTAAATTTGGTGTAATGAGCTGCACCCATTTCCATACTACCTCATTGTGGACCAGAGATACTTTCCAGTTATTTAGAATGGGAGGCACATGTAGAGAGTATTGCAATAATCCTTCCAGGAAACTATCTATCTATCTATCTATCTATCTATCTATCTATCTATCTATCTATCTATCTATCTATCTATCTATCTATCTCTATCTCTATCTCTATCTCTATCTCTATCTATCTATCTATCTATCTATCTATCTATCATCTATCTATCTATCTATCTATCTATCTATCTATCTATCTATCTATCATCTATCTATCTATCTATCTATCTATCTATCTATCTATCTATAAAATGTTTTTTATTAATAATTCAAATTTAAAAACAATGGACATGGTTTGACATCTCTGGTTTCTAACATTTCTGTCAAATTCAAATTAATAATTAATATATTCCTTAATCTATATACAAATTTACATGTATCTTACTTCATTACCTGTCAAGCTTACTACATAATCCTATTTGCAAGTTCAATATACATTGACATATACATTTGTAGACATTCACTACACTCTCTTCTTGGTGTTCTTCCTCTTGTCTAACCATTCATAAAATTTAATCCAGATTTCATAATACATTGATTCCAAAGTGAGTCTGTCCACTTCTGCACAATTGAAGATTTTGCATAGCACTTCTTCCTCTGATGCTGTTTCTTTATTCTTCCATTTCTGTGCAAATGCTATTCTTGCAGCTATTAATATATGTAATATTAGGTATATTACATTTTTATTTTATTTACTGTCTATCATTCCCAATAAGAAAAATTCTGGTTTGACTTCTATTTTAACCATTAAAATCTCTTCTAGCCAGGTCTTTACTTGCTGCCAAAAGTGTTTTGCTTTTGAGCACTCCCACCACATATGATAATAGGACTCTGCGACCATCTCACATTTCCAACATCTTGAAGAATATTTTTTGTTAATTTTTTCCAATCTTCTGGGTGGGAAGTGCCATCTGTAAAACATTTTATATAGGTTTTCTTTATATGAATCCGCCAACGTAATTTTGATATTTTTTCCCATAGATTCTGCCAAATATCCAAATCAATACTATAACCAAAACATTTACTCCAGGTTATCATAATCTCCTTTATTTGTTCTTCAAGCATGTCTTGTTCTAATAAATAGCGGTATAGTTTCTTTATAGCATTTCCCTCCATATTTAATAGAATTTTATCCAATTCTGTTTGTGCTATTTTTATACCCCATTCCTTTTTGTCCTTCATAAATTTAGATTGTATCTGTAAATAAGCCCACCATTCTAATTCGATTCCTTCTTCCTTTAAATTATTTCCTGAATTCAATTCTCCTTTCTCATTTAATAATTCTTTATATGTAGCTACCCTTCCTACTTTAATAAGATTTGGATGTGTGAACATTTCTACTATTGATATCCAATTGGGGATTTCTATATCACTGCACCTCGCTGCAGGGAGGCGGGACCAACCAGGTGGTTCTGCCCCAGGTGCCTGATGGATCCTGATAGGTTCCAGATGGGGCTTGAGCCATTTCTTGAGATTCTGGCTCATGACTCGGCTGAAGACCGGGTGGCCGCCTGGGATAGTGCGGCCACCGGGGCTTTGAACCATGTCGTGCCTTTGTGGCCTCTGACCCGGCACCGAACTCACCTAGCTCCTTGGTTCTCTGAGGAGCTGAGGGAGATGAAGCACCAGAAAAGACGCCTGGAGAGTAGTTGGAGGACCAGCCACTCTGAATCTGACCGAACACTGGTGAGGTCTCATATTAAGACCTACCTAGTGGCGATAAAAGCAGCAAAATCTAGCTATTTTGCTGCTCTTATCGCGTCATCAGATAATCGCCCAGCCGCCCTATTTAGAGTGACCTGCTCCCTCCTCCATCTGGAAGCGCGGGATGATCCCTTGCAGGGTCGAGCTGAGGATTTTGTGCAGTATCTGTATGACAAGTTCGCTCAGATTCAGGAAGGCCTGGCCTCTGACTGGGTAAGTCCGGACGGGATGACTGAGGCAGGTCTTGAGAGTGTTATCTGGAGGAGTTTGATCTTGTGGCTCCCGAGGACGTGGACAGGATCTTGGGACGGCTGAACGCGACCACATGTTTATTGGACCCGTGCCCCTCCTGGTTGGTACTGGCTTCCCGGGAGGTTACACGAGGCTGGCTCCAGAGGATTGTTAACACTTCTCTGAGTGAGGGGGTCCTGCCGGCTGCTTTGAAAGAAGCGGTGGTGAGGCCCCTCCTCAAGAAGCCCTCCCTTGATCCGGCTATTTTGGCTAACTATCGTCCAGTCTCCAACCTTCGCTTTGTTGCGAAGGTTGTTGAGAGTGTGGTGGCATGGCAGCTTCCCCAGTTCCTGGATGAAGCTGTCTATCTAGACCCGCTCCAGTCCGGCTTCCAGCCTGGGCACAGCACGGAAACGGCATTGGTCGCATTGGTGGATGATCTCTGGAGGGCTCGGGATAGGGGTTGTTCCTCTATCCAGGTCCAGTTAGATCTCTCAGCGGCTTTTGATACCATTGACCATGGTATCATGTTGCATCGGTTGAAGGGGCTGGGGGTGGGGGGAACCGTTCTGCAGTGGTTCTCCTCCTACCTCTCTGACTGGTTGCAATCCGTGTTGACAGGGGGGCAGCGGTCGACCCCGAGGCACCTTGTTTGTGGGGTGCCACAAGAGTCGATACTCTCGCCCCTTCTGTTCAACATTTATGTAAAGCCGCTGGATGAGATCATTCGTGGTTTTGGCTGGAGTTCCATCAGTACGCTAATGACACTCAGCTGTACATCTCCACCCCAGGCCACCCCAACGATGCCCTTGAAGTGATGTTCCAGTGCCTGGAGGCCATACGGGCCTGGATGGGGAGAAACAGGCTCCAACTCAACCCTTCCAATACCAAGTGGTTGTGGCTTCTGGCATCAAGATATAGCCAGCTGGTGCCATCGCTGGCTATTGGGGGTGAATCACTGGCCCCCACGGAGAGGGCTCACAACTTAGGCATCCTCCTGGATGCACGGCTGTCTCTAGAAGAGCATATGACGGCCGTGGCCAGGGGGGCTTTTTATCAGGTTTGCCTGATACATCCCTTTGCCAGTTGCATCCCTTTCTGGATCGGGACTCCCTACGCATGGTCACTCAAGCACTCGTCACTTCCCGCCTGGACTACTGCAATGCTCTCTACATGGGGCTCTTCTTGGGGTGTACCCGGAGGCTGCAGTTGGTCCAGAATGCAGCCGCGTGGGGGATTATGGGAGTGACGGGGCACTCACATATAACACCTCTCCTGCGTGAGCTGCACTGGCTTCCTGTGGTCTTCTAGGTTGCTTCAAGGTGTTGGTGACCACCTTTAAAGCACTCCATGGCTTAGGGCCAGGGTATTTGCGAGACCGCCTTCTGCCGCCAATAGCCTCCCACCAACCGGTTCGCTCGCACAGAGAGGGCCTCTTCAGGGTGCCATTGGCCAGACAGTGCCGGCTGGTGACCCCCAGGGGGAGAGCCTTCTCTGTGGCAGCACCTGCCCTCTGGAATGACCTGCCCCCTGAGATACGCACGATATCAGACCTCCGGACTTTTCGTCGGGCCCTGAAAACACACTTATTCCATCTAGCCGGGCTGGCTTGATCCCATCCTCTCAGTTTTTAATTGAATTCGGTTTTAATTGGGTTGTTTTAAACGTGGGCCAAAATTATCTAATTTATTTATTTTATTTTTTATTTTATATCCAATTTATATACTGCCCTTCTCCCTGAGGATTCAGGGCAGTGTACAGCCAGAATTAAGAACATGAAATACAAATATTAAAAACAATTAAAATATATATAAATTTGGCCCAAAAATTAAAAATCACAAACCAATTAAAACATTTAAAAATTTCTTCTTAAGCCAGCCCGGCTTGCTGGAAAAAGTGGGTTTTAAGGGCGCGACGGAAGGCACTGAGGTCTTGGATTCTCCTTATCTCTGGGGGCAACTGATTCCAGAGGGTAGGTGCCCCCACAGAGAAGGCCCTCCCCCTGGGGGCCACCAGCCTACATTGTTTGGCTGATGGCACCCTGAGGAGGCCCTCTCTGGGGCTTGGGAGCGCACGGGTCGATGGGAGATCGTCAGTAGCAGCAGGCGGTCTCGAAGATAGCTAGGCCCTATGCCATGGAGCACTTTAAAGGTGATGACCAACACCTTGAAGCGCACCCGGAAGACCACTGGGAGCCAGTGCAGCTCGCGCAGGAGCGGTGTTACATGGGAGCGCCATGCTGCTCCCATCACTACCCGCGCTGCTGTGTTCTGGACCAGTTGGAGCCTCCGGGTGCTCTTCAAGGGGAGCCCCATGTAGAGAGCATTGCAGTTGTCAAGACGAGAGGTGACAAGGGCGTGAGTGACTGTGCACAGGGAATCCCGATCAAGAAAGGGCCACAACTGGCGAATCAGGTGAAGCTGACAAAAGGTCCCCCTGGTTACAGCCATCAGATGTTCCTCCAAGGACATCTGCATATCCAGGAGGACTCCCAGATTGCGAGCCCTTTCTGTGGGGGCCAAAGTCTTGCCCCCAATAGTCAGTCATGGAGTCAACTGACTATATCGGGATGCTGGGAGCCACAGCCACTCAGTCTTGGAAGGGTTAAGATTTATTTTTTTTTTTAAATTTGATTTATATGCCGCCCTTCTCCGGAGACTCAGGGCGTCTTACAATGCATTAAGCAATAGCCTTCATACTTTTGTATATTTTTATATAAAGTCAGGTTATTGCCCCCACAAACTGGGTCCTCATTTCACCTACCTTAGAAAGGATGGAAGGCTGAGTCAACCTTGAGCCTTGGAGTGATTCGAACCAGCAGTAAATTGCAGGCAACTGTGTTAATAACAGGGTGCGTAGACCACTGTACTATCAAGGCTCCTTGAGCCTGTTCCTCCCCATCCAGATCCGCACAGCCTCCAGGCACTGGGATATCACTTCAAGGGCATCGTTGGGGTGGCCTGGGTGGAGATGTACAGCTGGGTGTCATCAGTGTACTGGTGGTATCTCACCCTGAAGCCACGGATGATCTCGCCCAGTGGCTTCACATAAATGTTGAACAGAAGGGGCGAGAGGACCGATCCCTGCGGCACTCCACAGATGAGAGGCCTCGAGGTCGACCTCTGCCCCACTGCCAACACAAACTGTGACCGGTCAGAGAGAAAGGAGGAGAACCACCGCAACACAGTGCCTCCCACCCCCAACTCTTCCAGCCGGTGCAGCATGATACCATGGTCGATGGTATCAAAAGCTGCTGAGAGATCTAACAGGACCAGAACAGAGGAGCAACCCCTGTCCCGAGCCCTCCAGAGATCATCAACCAAGCCGACCAATGCCATTTCCGTGCTGTGCCCAGACCTGAAACCCAACTGGAGTGGATCTAGATAAGATGTTTTCTCCAGGAATTGTGGAAACTGTCGTGCGACCACACTCTCAACAACCTTCGCCATAAAGCGAACGTTGGAGAAAGGATGGTAGTTAGCCAATATTGCCGGATCCAGGGACGGCTACCAGGTCCTCGGCCAAGTCATGTTCTAGATCCTCAGGAAATGGCCCAAGCTCCATCTGGAATCTATCAGGATCCATCAGGTGCCTGGGGCGGATCCATCTAATTGGGTCCGCCTCCCTGCGGCGGGGGGCAGCGGTTCGAAGATCCAGGTGAAGGAGTGAGTGGTCAGTCCATGAAAACGGTTCCATGTCTATATCCCCTATAACAAGACCACTCAACCACTGGCCAAAGACAAAAATCAAGTCCAGAGTGTGACCTCCCCTGTGAGTAGGGCCATGAACTAACTGGGTCAGGTCCATGGCCGTCATGGAAGCCATGAACTCCCGAGCCACCTCAGATGTTATACCAATGGATGGCAAGTTGAAATCACCCATGACTAAAAGCCTGGGTGTATCTACTGCCACCGTGGCTATCACGTCGAGTAGCTCAGGTAGGGCTGTTGCCACGCAGCAGGGAGCCAGGTACATAAGCAACAAGCCCATCTGAACCCCACGACCCCACCTCACAAGGAGGGACTCACATCTGGCTCTCTGAGGCACAGCGGTCTCCCTCGGACCCAGATCCTCGTTAATAATAACTGCCACCCCCCCTCCCCTCCCCTGGGCCTCGGCTGATGGAATGCTCTGAAGCCTGGTGGGCACATTTCAACCAGAGGGACGCCGCCCTCCAGGCCCAGCCAGGTCTCTGTAATACCCGCCAGATCCGCTCCTCCCTCTTGTATAAGATCGTGAATGAAGGGGGCCTTGCTTACCATGGACCTGGCGTTGCATAGCATCAGCCGAAGGCCCAGATCCTGAGTATCTAAGCCACCTAGTATCCAAGCGAAGCCTTGGGGACTGGGGCAAGCAATTGCTCTCAGACAGCAAGTGTGAACACCCAACACATGATATGGTCCCCTGCTCCCGCCATATCTGCCCCTCCCATTCAATTGATTTTTAAAGTGTTTTTTAAATTTTATATGCTATGTTTTATCTTGGCTGTACACCGCCCTGAGTCCCGCAGGAGAAGGGTGGTATAGAAATAAAATAAAATAAAATAAAATAAATAAATAAATAATACTTCTTTTAGTCTTGGTCCAAGTATCTAAGAGTACCTTCTTGATGTAATGCCTTTGGAAGCACTGGTGAACTTTATACTTCTCCTCCCAGAGGATAGCGTGCCAGCCTATTTGAAGGTCATGTCCTTCTAATGTCAATAATCTTCCATTTTTAAGATGTAACCAATCGCTTACCCATACCAAAATTGCTGCTTAATGATAATTTTCCCAATCAGGAAGGCCAAATCCCCCTCTTTCTTTTGCATCTTGTCATAATTTTAATTTAATTCTTGGTTCTTTGCCCTGCCATAGAAATTTTGATATAATTCTATTGAAATTTGTAAAGAAATCTTTTTTTTAAGCCGATTTGGTATACATTGAAATAAAAATAATATTTTAGGTAAAAAGATCATCTTAATAGTGGCAATCCTCCCCATCAAAGAAAATTGTAGTTTTTTCCATCTTTCTAAATCAGTTTTAATTTGTTCAATTAATTTATCATAATCCTCTTCTTTGAGTATAACACATCTTGGAATCAATTGAATTCCTAGGTATCTATTTTTTTTTTTATCTATCTGAATATCAATTTTTCCCTCCAACTCTTTTTTTCTCCTCCGTCATGTTTTTTACTAACATTTTCATTTTATCTTTGTTTATCTTTAGGCCTGCTACTGCCCCATATTCCGCCAGTACTTCCATCAGCCGTACACCAGACTGCATGGACTCTTCAATAATAAAGACAAGATCATCCGAAAATACCTGCACTTTAACAAATTCATTTCTAATCTTTAAACCACTAATTTGATCATCTTCTCGAATTACTCTATTCAAAATTTCTAATGATAAAATAAACAGTAGCGGCGATAGAGGACAACTTTGTCTCATACCTTTTTGGATTTGAAAATTCTTCATTGTTTCCCCATTGATTACCACTTTAGCCTCTTGTTCAGAATAAATTGCTCTACACATCCTTATAAACTTTTCCCCAAATTCCATATAATTTAATTGATTTAATATAAATTCCCATTTGACATTGTCAAGCACTTTCTGTGCATCTGCAAATATTAATACTATCTGCTTCTCATTGTGAAGCTCATTGTATTCTATGATGTCTAACATGGTCCTAATATTATTCCTTATATATCGTCTGAGCAGAAAATCATTTTGATCAGAATGGATAAAATTTTCTAAGAATTTCTTTAATCTTTCGGCCATAATTGTCATAAAATTTTTATAATCCGAATTCTATAGAGATATCAGTCTGTAATTTTTAATAAACATCAGGTCAGAATTTTCCTTCAGAACCAAAGTAATTGTCGCTTCTTTCCACGAGGCTGCGATCTTTGCTTTATTTAAAACTTCATTATATATTTCTAACAATATTGGACTTAATATCTCCTGATGATTTTTATAAATGTCTGACGGCAATTCATCGGCGCCTGGTGTTTTATTAGCTTTTTGTTTCTTAATTGTCTCCAATAATTTTCAATTATGTTATATCTTTATTTAACATCTCCTTGCATTCTATTGATACTTTAGGCAGTCCCATTTCTTGAAGATTGCCATATCTTATCTTTATCTATCTTTTCCTTATCTTCATACAAATTTTTGAAAAACTCATAGGCTACACTTCTCTTCCCTTCATTTTGATGTATTAGTTTGTCTTCGTCATTGTGTAATTTATTGATCCATTTTGTATCCCTCTGTTTCTGTAATCTATACTCTAGCCACTGCCCCGGCTTATTTGCGGTTTCAAAAAATTTTTTTGATACTTTTTATTTGCTGGGCCAAACTCTCCTTCTCAATAATATTTAATTTATGTTTAGTGACATCTATTTGTTGTTTCAACTCTTGTTTTTGTAGTTCCTTTTGTAAATCCTTCTCCAATCTACTAAGTTCCTCTTCTAAACTTTTCCATCTTTGCCTTTTTTGTTTATTTTCTTTGGCCAGATGAGCTATTGCAATTCCTCTCAAAAAGGCTTTTGCAGTGTCCCATATATTTTGTTCATTGGAGTGTCCCATAAATTATTTGGTTATAATTCCTTTTCATTGTCTTGAGAAAATAAGCACATTTGTTCATCCATTTTCAATTTAAACTCATTCTGATTCAAAATTGCTTTTTTTTAAAGTCCATCTCTTTATCTTCCTTTGTCCTTTCCATGTAATTCCAATCGGTTTATGGTCATGAGTTGATGTCGATTTTAATTTCCTCAATTTCCGAATCCAATTCTGTTGATACCCATGCCATATCAATCCTGGACCATGTATTATGTCTGCCCGAATAGTATATATATTGTTTCTATTTTCCATTCCTTTCTCTCCAGCTATCTTTAATACACAACTCCTCCACTATTTTAAAGAATGTGTTGGGCAGAATCCTTCTAATAGTTTTCCTTCTTTTATCACTCGTATGATCTAATTCTCTCTCTACTATCGCATTGAAATCCCCAACTATACAGATATGTTCATATTCTAATTCTCCAATCATATTATGTAATTTCTTATAAAATACTGTTTGGACTTCATTCAGCGCATATAGTCCCACCAAAGTCACTTTCTTCTCATTTAAAGTTATCTCTATTATTAGAATTCTACCCTCCTCATCCTTACAGATCTGCTTGGCTGGAATTCCTTCCTTAATGTATATCATAATTCCCCCTTTTTTCTGTTGACATAGAGCTGTAAACATATTCCCCAGCTTAGAACATTGTAGTACTTTTTGATGTGACGTCTTTATGTGTGTTTCCTGTAATACTATTATATCTAAGTGCATCGTACTCAATTTGTTGAAAAAGTTTTTCCTCTTTGTGGGAGCATTTAAGCCATTAACATTTAAGGATAAAAGCATTATTTCTTCTTGTGCCTCTCTACTTCTGTCTGGATCTTGTCGCTCTTGTCTGTCTGACTTCTTTATATTCTTTGTGTTTGCCTTCATCATATTTTTCTGTATGTATTTTTTCTTCCTTTCCGTTTCCTCTTTCTTTTATTGGGCTTCTGTCATTTCTAATGTCTGTTCTCTTGGTTCACATTCTTCTCTTGATTCTCTTTCCTCTACTTCGTCATCACTGCCAAAATTTTGCCTATAAAATTCTTCCACCTGGTCTATTGTATCCAGTCGAAATCTTTTTTCCTGCCATACTGCCATGATCCATTCTGGTATCAACCATCAGAAGTTAATATTTAATCATGTTAATTTAGAGGTTAATATTTGATAGGGTCATCTTAGTTCTCTCACTCTCCTAGATACTTGTTTGAGTACCACCAGCTGTCTCCCTCTGTATTCCAATGGGTCGTCTCTCATTCTATGTACAATTTTGTCACAGATCAACTTCTTTACAAACCTAATATGTACTTCTTTAGGTAAATTGTGTCTCCTCGCATAATTGGTATGGATTCGATATATTTCATCCATTTCATTCACCATTTCATCTTTACCAATTCCTAGAGCTCCTGCCAACACATCTGCCATCATTTCTGGTAAATCCTCATCTTCTTTCACATTCTGGAATTGCAGATAGTGGACTGCCTTTTCTGTTTCTAACTGGATAACCGTCATTTCCAGTTCTTTATTAGCTTGCATTAATTTTCCACTCATTTCATCCACAGGTTTTTCTTCCCTTCCCATTCTTTCTTCTATCTCTTCTAATTTTTGCTCATTTTTCACAATTTGTTATTGGAAGCATTCAAATTTACCATCTATCAATTTCATCTTTTCTTTAAGTTCTCCAGTATCACTTCTCACTTCTCTTATCTCTGTTTTCAAGTCTTCATAGTTCTTCACCATTACCTCTAGCATGGATTGTAATATTAACTGTAGGTCCTTAAATGAATTTGAATTTATTTACAGACCTCTTATTTCCCTCGAACACACCCCAAATATCACTTAGCTTATTCTTTTCCTACTTATCACCAAATCTATATTCTTATTCTTATATCTATTTTACTCACTCTTAGCACAGTAAGCTCAGTAACTTATAATTTCTAAATATTTATGTCAATCTACAGTTCAAAATGATCAATCCAAAACATCAATCAGCATCAAAAATTCATTAACAATAGCATGTATCAGTCATTATATTATTGCATTAATAATATCAATAATATCAATAATTAATGAGAGTAATAATAAAAACAATTTCCAACCAATTTCCTCTATCAATTTAAATACTAAACTACAAAGCTATAAATATCACCATATGCACAATTATATTCAATCTCTCTATAATTTATAAATTAATTAGTAACAAATGATTTCCCACGTTTTTCTCCTGCTTTCTGAAATATAGTTTTCAAATCTTTTTTACAGTACTCTTTTCCTCTTCTATAGGATTTTCTAGTTCCTTCTTAGCTGGCCGACATTTCCCTTGCCTCCTTTTGTAACTCAGTAACTCAGCATTATTCAGCATTTAGTCTCTCTTCACAATGTCAGAATCCTCTGATTTGTCAGCATTTCATTTTCAGCCTCCTCCTTCAGATTGTCTATTTCCTTGATCCTTCCCCTTCACTCCACCAATACGATCTGTCAAGATGCAGTAATTCCTTTTACACCCAAACTTGCCTTTTGCTGCTATCGTTTGGAGGGAGCTCCAGTCACCCTCCTCCTTCCTGGGGCCTCTTTCTTTTTCTTCCCTCTTTAGAAATCCTCCGGATAGATCTCTCACTCTGGATCACTCCTACGAAGTTGCCAAAATCTCTTTAAACCAGATCAGTCTCACTGTCGTCCCGCTTTTCCACCGGCTATTGTTGTCCAGCCATCCACTGTCACTTCCTTGCGGCTGCCATTACAGGACACCTCCTTCCCTTGATCAGCTTCTCCGAGGCTTTTCTGCCACTCGCTTCTTTGACCGCCGCCAAGAGCTCCACCGCAGAACGCCTCTTTCTTTCAATCCCCCTCCAAGGGATCTGGGACTCCACAAAGTCCACCGATCAGTTGGAATTTGCTGAAAAAACAACTCTCTATAACAGAGCGTCGCTTTCCACAGCTTTCCTTCTTGACAGATGGCCCCACCTCCTCAACAATTCTCTAAGTTTCAAAGAACTCAGATGTTCCTAGAAATATAAATGTGGAAGGACAGATAAAAACTAAAAAGCAGTATTTTCTCTGGCAGTAGCAGAACCTGTCCAATATGCCACAATTTGCCAATCCCTATCAAGGTCTTTCTCAGTTTTCGTTTTGATAAGAAATTATACAGTTTGAAAATAAACAAAGATCAGTTGAAATTCATTCAGTCCTCTAACTTTCACTTTAATGAAAATTGCTCTAGATCAGGGGTGTCAAACTCACATAGTCACGGCGATGTCATGTCATGTATTGGGACCTTTTTCTGCTTTTCTAAAATGGGCATGGGCGTGGCCAGCAAATGATGCATCTGGCCCATGGGCCATGAGTCCTGCTCTAGATGAATCCACTTCCTCAAGGCCTGTCTTTTCTTTTGTGTCACCCACCTTCCTGTGTGGAGATGGTCCCCTCCGGACAAGGAGCACAGTCATAACAGCAAAATGGCTCTCCTTCTCGCTTCTGCTTGACAAATCCAGGATGACATTTTTCCCCACATTTGGACTGAGGAAGAGACTAAATAGAAAAACAATAAATTCCAAAGAAAATATGATAGCACTAACCATCCTGACATGCTGACATGCTCTTGAAATAAGAGCAAAAGTGACTGCTCAGTTACTAGAACAGTAGTGATATGAGATAGAGATGAGGTTATGAGAATGTGTCCATCAAAAAGTGTAAATTAGGAATCTTTTGTTGCAGCACATATGAGCCGTGTGTGGCTCAGCTAGGGATCCTTTCTCTTGAAGAACTACAATTAGGTAACAACAACTGGCTTGAAAGAGCAAACCCAGATTTGTTATTAGTTGAATTTGGAGCCTCCTTTCTTTGCCAGAATGACTTAAGGTAGCTAACAATCAAGACAAACAGTTGCATTCAAGGGGTTTTTAGAAGAGGTACCCTCTTACAAGCCAAACCCCAAATGTAAGCAGCATTACCTTTTCAATTGTCTTTTATTATTTCAGATATTAGAAAGGCTTCTCTTTGAGTCAAAATCATGTTCCAAATGCTTCAGTTTTCTGGGTCAGGACATTATTTCTCAGCATTCCAGTCATTCTGATTTCATGTGAACAAAAATTCTTGGACCTTCTTCAAAGGAGCAGAAGGCCTATTTCACTGCCCCAGTATGGTGAAAGATTAGAATGGATATCTCTGGTCAGGTCTGGGTTTGTTAAAAAATTCTTGCCCTGCCCTTTTATGGGATACTGGCCCCAACAAGGACAAGGTGAATCTAATTCCAAATTTTATTTCCCACTGGAACCAAAAGGATCTCCATCCAGTCTTGATCTCAACCCTGAAGCTGACCTGGCTGTGGCCATTTTGAGGCTTCAATGTTGCCACAACTGAAGCTATGGGAAAGGGAGGGAGAAATAGAGATAGCTGGGGTGCTGTAACCAAAATAAAATACTTTCTCTTGGGAACCAAGGACATTCCCACCAGGTGTCCAGAAGGAGGGGACTAGAGTCATCTAGCAACTAGACTGTATCCTGGTTGGACCATGTGACTGATTGTTTGGAGAAAGTGAAAGAACTTGTACTTTTAATTAGGTATAAACCACAGGAACATTTAGAGTTGGTTTTCACCAGCTTGTGCCAATATGACATGTTGGATAAACCTATTATTTGAGGAATCCAACTGCCTCGGAGTTTTTATTTCTATGGGTGTGTTACTTGGAACCCTGACACTTGATTCAATATTCAGTGCAAACCTGAACTCAGGCACTGGTCAATAAATTTACCTTCTTGTTTGCTATTTGAAGACAAAGAATAAGTGAATCACAATCCCTAGCATTTGACCTATTTTACCATTTTCATGCAGCTTCTCCATTTCAACACTGAGCCATGGTGCATAGGCTTAGCCCAAAGAAATGGATCGGAACTCTTTGGAAAATAGAAAAGACACCAATATTTCTCCTACCCTGTTGTGTAACTTTAGCCATGACACGTAATCTTGGTTGACAGTAAGTCCCTGTCTTTCAATAGTCACCAATTGGTCTTTCATGAGATTCTTTTTGGGGAGATATACCCAACTCATGATCTTCATATCTGCCTTTAAATCCCCATTTTGATCCAAGTAAAGTTTGTAATGGGAAAGATTGCAAAATTCATTCTTCTCCAGAAAGGGATGGAACTAGAATGGGAACATCAAGCAATTTCAACATCAATAAACATTGTAACTTATTCCTTTTTGTCTCTTCTCATTTGAATCTTTCTTCTACACTTGTAAATATTCTTAGGAGAACAAGTTTCTGTCTTTAAAAATGAAAAAGAAAGGTTCAGCAAAATTTGTCAATCACGTATTGACAATACATGTTTTGAAAACAATATGATTGAAAAATTTTGTCGATTATAAGAAACATTCTAAAGCAGGTCATAAATAAATTGCACTAAGAAAGAGAACATTCATGAACTCCTTGAAAACAACAGGTGATTATGAGAAAACATGGATTTATCAAGAAGAAAGTTGCCAGGCTAATCTCCTCCTAGGTATACCAGATTATAAACATATCCAAATGAGATCATCCATCCATCCATCCATCCATCCATCCATCCATCTATCGTCTTTCGTCTATTGTCTATCGTCTATCGTCTGTCTATCTATCTATCTATCTATCTATCTATCTATCTATCTATCTATCTATCTTTCTTTCTTTCTTTCTTTCTTTCTTTCTTAAGGTCCAGCTCGGTATCCAAGACAAGGTTCTTTCTATTGAAGAACTAAAATTAGTTAACAACAACTGGTATGGAAGAACAAACTCATATTTGTTATTAGTTGGATTTGGAGCCTCTTTGTTCCCCCAGAATGACTTAAGGTAGCTAACAATAAATTAGAAGTAGTAGTACTTTTTTATTTTATTTGATAATAATCATATAATAAACTTAATGAAAATGTCATTAATGATTTCGACGAAATGGAATTGCATGGCTACTGGTGGTAACTGATAGGAAACTGGGTGTCTAAATGACTAAGTTAGAACCAGACATAAAATGAAAATACATCTTCATGATTTATCATAATAGGCTAAAAAAAAAAAAACCCTGAATGGAATTTAAGAGAAATTAGAAAATAGAAAGTCTTCCACATAGAAGAAAAGTGAAATGTAGAGCAAGAATGATGAATGATACCAAACTTGATAAAAAAAAATAATGTGAAAATGATCCCAAAATAGTAGTCGATTTGCAAACTAAATGTGAATCAGCGGTGTGATGTTAATGGAAAGAAAGCAAATGCCTCCATAAACATCTCAGGAAATGAATATTGATTTGGCGGGGGAGACCCCAACTGCCCCTTGCAGGCACCATGTTGCATATTGAATATGAGTGAGCATAGACTTCACTCAGGTCCGCCAATCCGGCGGGAAAATACTCAAACCCCATTGGCCAATCTGTCTGACAGTTGTTCTGCCCCAGCTCCGGATTTCCCAGGATATTGACACACACCAATGGTCCTTATCAAATTTATTAAGTAGCAAGAATAAAAAACACCGGCAAAGATTGGCAACCAGCCCAGAAAACAAGATATGATAAACGAAAATACTCTAATTATAAATATGAGTTGTTTCCAGCAAAAAAGCACTAGCTGCGTGTGACTTAAATAGGCTAAGGGAGTGGCCAATTATACTCAAGCCCTACTCTTGAGTAGACCTCCTCCTCCTGAGTAGCCACTCCTGCCTTTTGGCAGCCCAGTGTGCTCAAGCATTGAAGAGTGGCTCCTCCACTTTGCTCTCTCCACCTGTAGGAACCTCTGGAGGTTCTGAAGGCCCTGGCTGAGTCTCTGCCTCTGGCACCACATCCTCTTCAGCCTTCTCGCTGTCCGACGCAAGCTCTAGCTGTGCAGGCTGCTGACGTGACACCACACCAGCCTCCTCTTCATTGGGATCAGCCACGATCCGCGCAGGCCACTGGTGGGCCACAACAACAGTTCCCTATAAAAGGGCAAGCAGTCAGACGAACCAGCTGCTGGATTGCATTGATCTACTAATAAAGAGCTGTTGTTACTGTTAGCACTGAGTCCTGTCTCTTCCATCGCCCGATCAAACACACCACACTTGGAAAAAAATGTTGCTGAAAAACTGGATTGGCTATAGGAAAAGTAATGAAATCAAGTAGGAGCTGCTTTTACCTTCATTTAAGAAGGTAAAGTTCTATAATGCTAATCACAAACCTATACATATAGCAATTTATTTAAAATGCATGCATCATTTAAAATTAACAATGTTTAATATCAAACTATATCTTTCTCCTCCTTTGGAGAATTCCAAAGGAACTAAGTTTGATGGATCCTTGTTGGGACCCCATACCTGCCATGGCTGAAGCCTTGGAGTCCCAACACTCCCTTTGCCCTTCTCTCTTCTCCTCCTAGATCTGGAGGAATAGGCATCATTCAAGGCATGGGCCAGAGTATTAATGGCACTGTAATAATGGTGGAAATTCGTGGCCCACACTGTGTTCTTTTTATTTTGGGTCTCCAGTGGTGATTTCTCAGTGCATCTTTTCCGGTCTTTGACAGAAAAGACATGCTTTGAAGAAGAACAGACAAATGATTGATGTCCAAAGGGTGGATATAGAAAGAAGTTGGGTATAAAAGCATCTTTTATTGGCTCTTTTTTAATCTCAAAATCAACAGTACAGATATTATTTACATGTTTGAGAGCTCTGGGGTCTATCAGTTGATACAATTCATTGAGTGTTGTGATCCAGACTTTTCCTTCAATGGGTCCTGGCAAACGACTAAGTATAAAACGAAAAGGAAGATTCCTCTCAACAATGGCACCATATTCTATGTAGTGAACGTAGACATTGACTTGTCTCCACTTAAAGAAGGCATCACCATGGGGTGCTGTAAATTGAGTTGTTGAGAATTGTTGTGATATAACAACACAAATTCCATTCCTGATAAGCATAGGAGTAAAAGTCCTCATGAAATTATCTCCATTTTCTGAATCTGAAGCAAAGAGACCAATCAAGGTCCATCTGAAATGAAGGAGCACTTGGACAATTCCTAGGTAGAGGATCCCTTTTTTTGGGAAAAGCCAGTGATAAAATGGCAATTGACTTTTATCATGCAGTAAATCTGAAAATAATTCAAAACTGATCTGAAAAAGCAATGAAGAATACTGGGTTACATTTCAGGTCAGATCATTTTCAAAATATTAACTTGAAAGTAATCCAGATTGGTTCACTTAAACATGTTCAAGAAATTTGTTGTTGATTAGTCATTAAGCCGTATGAAAATAAAGAATAAAAAGCATAGCATTAACAAAACTGTATATAACAATAGTGTAAAAAATAGGTTAAAAAATAAGAATAAAGAATTGAAATCATATTTCTGTGTAATACCTACAATTGATGGCAATCAGACCAATGTTCACATGTCAACTGAAATGTTTTGTTCAAATAAAGAGCCATATTGACTGTTCTTCTTTAATATTGACTAAACGAAAAACATGTTGTTTTAATATAAGGATCCCAATAGGTTGTTAGTCTAATCTAGGGTCCAAGATATTGATCTCTTTTATAACTGACTTTGAAATAATAGATGCTTTTTGTCTATCTCTGGAGTTCGGCAAATACAAGTGTATTCATTATAAGTGACTTGATTAAACCTTCCATATTTAACCATTGTGTCCAATACTGAAATATTGCTTGTGTAAATATCATCTTAAGATGTTTAGGCATTTCTGCATTGAAACACTTGCCAATTTGAAAGTACATTTGTAGTGGCCTATGAGTATGGTTGCATGTTTTTTGATTCTATATCAGAATTCTTTGTACAGCAATTTTTTTAGTGAGTTTTCCGTTTACACAAGAATGAGAAAGATCACATGTAAAAATCCCTAACCATAACACGTAGAATAGCCATGGTGAAAAGCAGTTCTTCAATTCCAAAGTGAAAATATGGTTGGATCTATCACATACCAACCCACGACCACATTCCATTTAAATAGAAAAATACAAACCTGTGGGATATTGTAGGTGGCTCCTAATCTTGACATCTGGATGGAAATGTCATCGGCAGCTGCATCAACAAGAGCCAAAATGTTGTCCTTCCTTCCACAGCTGTAGTTGGGAACATTGGCTTCTCCAGTAGAGAGCATGTCCAGCAAGGCTTCTGAAGTCATAAGTATGTTCAAATAGTTGTCATGGATGTTGTAGCCAAGGGTGAGATTGTGCAGAAGCCCAGGAGTCTTGCTCACCACTTGAATATTAAAAATATACCGTAGTGCTCGAAAGCGATCATAAGGTAAACTAACATTAAATAAATGTTCATGTTATCATCATCATCAACAACAACCACAATAACAAAATACTTTTTGAATTTTATCCTTTTTGTCTCCACAAGTTTTTTGAGTCTTAAGCCAATACCGATCCACAACCAGAGGCAAATGATAATTACCCACCACCATTTTATTTTAATGAGTGTTGGGGAGATGAGATGGAAATAGTGTTCCACTATGTTTAAGAATCACAAATAAATCATTATTTGTAGCAGAACTGATTTTCATTCAATCATTAAAGAGGAAACATTGTAATAGGAAGAGCTTGTTTCAGGACAACCCAGAAGAGCAGGGAATGCACAAATCAAAACATCTCTTATTCCTATAAGGATCAAGCATTGAATAGTGGTCATAAAAATATGGACATGGGCTCGGCAGAGACAACTACAAGCCTTGCAATTCCTACTTTAAACCAAAGTTGGTATTTATGTTATCATTCAGTATTAAACCAGGAAAGTTGTAGAATCTGGATTTTTTTTTCATGTATATGTATATATAATAAGACAAAAGAGAAGCAATGGAAATAAAAATGACTCAAGAAATTATGCCTAAAATACACACATAAGCGTAATAAGAAGAAAAGAACGAGGGTGTTAGAGCTGCAAATACAGGGAATGCAACTCCATCACAGCGAATGACTTACATGTCAAACTGACAATAAGGAGCCCTGTTGAAAGGCAATGTTGTTGTACGGAATGATTTTGATCCAGTGTTGATGATACTAATGAGATGGTCTCCTGATCTGTAATAGCTCCATGGCTTTTTTTCATCTTGGTACTTGACATGCAGCGGACACTTCATTCTAAGCTTCCCAGAGACTGGCTGGGATACCAACAGAAACAAAAGCAGAAGATTCATAGTTTATCAGGCTGAATCAATCCCCTTCCTGTTTCTAAAAAAGAACAAGAAAAAGAATTCGATGAATTCAAACACCTTCACCATATAGAAATTCTAGTGACTCTCCTGATTCAGACAGCGACAAACCAAGCTTCACCTGGAAAAGGAGAGAAAGTACATTCAAGAGCACAGTCTCTTCCTGTCTCAAATCCTGTGCCACAAAGTGTGTGGCTGAGGCATTTATGCTTTTCTAATGTAAGATTTCCTTCCATGATGTTTACCTCAAAACCACTCACTGAAAAAGTAGCAGAAGAGGTCTCACCTGAATTTTGAAAATTACAGTGAAAAACAGCTTCTCCTCTGGGGATCCTATAATTCTTCAGGGCTCCATTTGCAGAGAAAGAGCTGGAGAAAAAAAGAACATCTTAGTGAAAAATCATAAATCCATCCTTTGGGGTAATGTTCTATAGTGGTTGTTGTCCTTCCTGTCAGGTCTTGTCCAGAAAGTGATGCTGGATAAAGATACTTCAACAGCCAGATAATGACTTCTGCTGTCCTTCAATGTAGCAACTTGTCTCCAGAGACCACTGGGGAAAATCATCCAGAACTTTGTATTTTGGTGACATTCTAGGTTGGTGGAACTTACCTCAAAAGTTGCCTCTATTCAAATGCCAATTAAGCAACCAGTACCTTGAACCCAGGGGTGAAATTCAGCAGGTTTGGACAGGTTCTGGAGAACCGGTAGCGGAAATTTTGAGAAGTTCAGAGAACTGGCAAATACCACCTCTTGCTGGCCCCAGAGTAGGATGGGAATGGAGATTTTGCAATATCCTTCCCCCTGGAGTGGGGTGGGAATGAAGATTTTGCAGTATCCTTCCCCTGGAGTGGGGCGGGAATGGAGATTTTGCAGTATCCTTCCCATGCCACTCCCACCAAGCCGTGCCCACCAAGCCACGCCATGCCCACCAAGGCACACCCACAGAACTGGTAGTAAAAAGAAAATGAATTCCACCACTGTTTATTTATTTTATTTATTTATTTATTTTATCAGATTTCTATACCGCTCTTCTCCTTTCGGACTCAGGGCAGTGAACAGCCAAATTAAAACATTTGTACACAAAAGTTAAAATAGATTTAAAATAATTAAATAAGTTTGGCCCATAATTTAAAACCCTGTTGAACAGTTGGGCTTGTTTGTGAGTTTCTTTTCTGTTAGATCTCCATATAAGAATCCTGACTGGAGCTGATTTTAAAATTGCTTGTGACTGAAGTCAAATTTTATTTCCCATCTTTTCTAGAAATACCAATTTTGAGACGAGATTTGATTAAGAGCAGGAAAATAGCAGCCTGTGGACTCTCCCTTTTGCTTAATTGGGAGGAAGTCAGGGGTGGGCTTCAAAAATTTTAGCAAGGGGTTCTCTTCCCAGTTGCTGGGTGGGCGTGGCCATGGTGGGAGTGGTCTAGTCAGCCTCCTGCACCCCGGTGGGGGGGCGTTTTTGCCCTCCTCGGACTCCAGAGGCTTTTGTCAAGCCTCCTTTGTGGATTTTAAGAAAACATGCTTGGCATTGTCCTAAAGCAGTTAGAGAGGCTTATAATTTTATTTTTTCTTTATGTTTTTAAGCTTAAATGAGACCCATTACAGTGTTTGCTTCACAAATTCAGACGTTAGAACAAGAATCAGTACAGTAAGAGATTGTGAAGGAGATTGCAAGAATAACAAAATCCAGGATAAAAACCAAACAGAAATCCCCGTAATCCAGGGAAGGTCGTCACTCATTTCCCCAATATCCTAGGCGAGGAACGAAGTGGTCTAAACGCTTGAAAAAGCAGCACTGCAGAGGCCATCCGAAACTTACAGGGAACCTCGTCCACTTCCTTAGGAGTCACCAACTCAAACTCTTCCCACTTCATATCACCAGGCCTTGGCCCAGGTCCCTTCTCTGCCCAGGTCAGGACAAATCTGAGCAATTTTACCCTTCACATAGCCTGAATAATCCTCTCAGAGGCTTAGCAGATGTTCTGAAGGGTTCTCCATAACCAGTTTGTGTTAAGGAAGGGTAGGTTTGGGTAATGAAACATCTGCAAGAAAACAATCAGACTCAGAGAGCACCAAGAACCCCCCATTTCAACCCTGATCTACAGATATTCTCCTTTATTCTCCCTAACCAATAAGGACTTGGCCACTCTACATATGGCTGCTACATGGCTATCAGCAGACACAGTGAGGGTGGGAAGGGTGTTTTACTACCTTTATCACCATGAGGTCAGAGGTGGGTTTCACATACTGTAGCTACCGGTTTGCCCAGCACTGGAAATGTGAGCACGCACCATCCACACATGTGTGTGATGTCAATCAACACGGCAATTCACTCACACGCACTGTCCACACATCCATGCGGTATCAATAACACAGTGATACAGGATGGGATTGCACCGGGGCGGGTGGGCGGCCCATAGGTCACCACTACTGGTTTGCCCGAACCGATCCGAACCGACTGAATACTACCTCTGCATGAGGTAATCTCTAATGTGGGCTCTTACATATGTTTGATCAGATTCCCTTAGAGTTTTCCTTCAATATTCTCAAAAAATCCTTTAGGTGTTCCATCTTTTGACATTTCTCTGCAAATCAAGGTACATCCTAGGATTACCACAGGATGATCCAAGGACCAGTCCGCCTGCCCAATCTAGGCAACTACTGAGGCCTTCTCTGAATGAGAAGATCCAGTGAAAGTAACCTTGTTAGGCATCAACCTGGCATTCAAATACAACAGCTGGGACCCAGAGCCACCAAATATCTGATAGCCAGGCACTGAGAGGAGAAGCCAAAGGCCGTAAGGCATAAGGCGGTGTCTGGGGCATTGGACCGGATTGTGCCTTTGCGGCCTCTCAATGGCAGCGGATCCAGGAAAGCTCCCTGGTTTACTGAGGAGCTCCGGGAGATGAAGAGCCAGAAGAGACGTCTAGAGCGACGCTGGAGGACCACTAAATCCAAATCCGACCGAATACTTTTAAGAACGTTTGTTAAGACTTACTTAGTGGCGATACCGGCGGCAAAATGTTCACATTTTTCCACACTTATTGCATCTGCTGATTGTCACCCAACCGCCCTATTTAGGGTAACTCGCTCCCTCCTTAAGGTTGGGGGAACGGAGGAACCCTGGCAGGGTAGAGCTGAGGAATTTGTACAGTTTCTATCAGATAAAATCGGTCAGATTCGGATGGACCTGGACTCTGATTGGGCAATACCGACTGAGATGACAGGGGTGCATCTTAGTCCTATTGTATGGGAGGAATTTGAGCAAGTGACTCCTGGCAGTTAGTCTAGAATGCAGCCGCATGAGTTATAGTGGGTGCACCTAGATACACCCACATTACACCAATTCTCTGCAAGCTGCACTGGCTCCCTATTGGTCTCGAGGTGCAATTCAAGGTGTTGGTCATTACCTTTAAAGCCCTATATGGCTCAGGGCCAGGCTATCTTAGAGACCGCCTTCTACCACATAGCTCCCAGCGACCGGTAAGATCCCACAGAGTCGGTCTCCTCAGGGTCCTGTCAGCTAAACAATGTCAGCTGGCAGGCCCGCAGGGGAGGGCCTTCTCTGTGGCTGCCCCAGCTCTCCAGAACCAATTACCTCCTGAGATCCAGACCGCCCCCACCCTATTGGCCTTCCACAAAGCGGTGAAGACCTGGCTCTTCCGGCAGGCCTGGGGCCGTTGATCTCGTTATAAGAATCTTGCGAGACCCAGCCACGTGTTTTAACGTTTTTAAAGTTTTTAATGTTTTAATATTTTTCTTTTTAACATTTTTTATGGGATTGTTCACATTGTTTTATTCTTTGTTGTAAGCCACCCAGAGTCCCTTGGGAGTTGGGCGGCATAGAAATGCGACAAAATAAATAAATAAAAAATATATAGTGGGACAACTTTTGAATAGCAGATCAGATGTCACCAAGTATGACCCATATTCAACCTATCATGATCAGGATAGTTCTAGCTATTTGGTCAGCTTCCCTCTCTCACTCAAATCCCCACTTAACTCTTGTAGGCTCAAGGTGTGCATATCAATGTTCTCCATCTCCAGATATGAAAAGTAACTCCAAGAGAAAAAGTGGCACAGAGACATTAAAAACCAGGGGCTCCCAACCACATCAATCAAGCATCTGGCAATCTTTGGGGGGGATTTGCACACAGTCTCGGAGATGGGTAGGCCAAACCAAAAAGAAGAGGGTCCACAAAGTCCCCCTCAACCAGTTTCAGGAAGGATGTGGCAAGAAATCATGTCACACCATGTACCATGCTGTGGGAATTGCTGCCATCAAAGCTGTAGGTCTCAGAGCCTTCTGTATGTTTAGTAAAATTAAAAAATGTCAAAATATAAAGTTTCTCAGTCTTTACATAAATATGGAAGGACAATAGAGAGAGCATCAAGGGAAAAAGAATAGAAAGTTCAAATCCCTCTATAACTTTCTCCAGGGTGGGCTGCTGGGGATCGCAGGGGTTTGGGAGAACCTCTAGCTAAGATTCTGTGCAGTTTGGAGAACCCCTAAATCCCATTCTCGGCTGGCTATGCCCACCTTGCCCTGCCCCCCCCCCAGGAATCCCTACGTGGCCCGTTTTGGATGCAGGTAAGGGCAGGACATGTATGGAGGCTCAGGGAGGGCGGACATTACTGGAAATTCGAAAAGGCCAGAAACCAGCCTCCCGAGGGACTCTGGAGCATGGGGAGGCCATTTTCGCCCTCCCGGAGGCTTGACAAAAGCCTCCAGAGTCTGGGAAGGGCAAAAATGTCCCCCTCGTGGTGCAGGAGGCTGACTAGACCATGCCCAATATGGCCACGCCCACCCAGCAACCAGGCAGAGAACTCCTTGCATGATGTGGCTTGGTGGGCATGGCTTGGTGGGCATGGCAGGGGAAGGACACTGGAAAATCTCCATTCCCACCCCACTCTGGGGCCAGCAAGAGGTGGTATTTGCCAGTTCTGTGAACTATTGAAAATTTCCGCTACCGGTTCTCCAGAACCTGACAGAATCTGCTGAATTTCACCCCTGGGTTCAAGGTACTGGTTGTTTAATTGCCATTAGAATGGATTAGGGATGGAATTATCTGCAAATGGAGCCTTGAAGAATTTTAGGATCTCCAGAGGAGAAACTGTTTTTCACTGTAATTTTCAAAAATACATGATTCTACATGATTTTCCCCAGTGGTCTCTGGAGACAAGTTGCTACATTGAAGGACAGCAGAAGTCATTATCTGGCTGTTGAAAGTGATGCTTTATCCAGCATCACTTTCTGGACAAGACCTGACAGGAAGGACCACAACCACTATAGAACATTGCCCCAAAGGATGGATTTATGATTTTTCACCAAGATGTTCTTTTTTTCTCCAGCTCTTTCTCTGCAAATGGAGCCCTGAAGAATTTTAGGATCCCCAGAGGAGAAGCTGTTTTTCACTGTAATTTTCAAAATTCAGATGACACCTCTTCTGCTACTTTTTCAATCGCTGGTTTTGAGGTAAACATCATGGAAGGAAATCTTGCATTAGAAAAGCATAAATGCCTCAGCCACACACTTTGTGGCACAGGTTTTGAGACAGGTAGAGACTGTCCTCTTGAATGTACTTTCTCTCCTTTTCCAGGTGAAGCTTGGTTTATCTCTGTCTGAATCAGGAAAGTCAGTAGAATTTCTATATGGTGAAGGTGCTTTGAGTTCGTCTAATTCCTTTTCTTGTTCTTTTTTAGAAACAGGAAGGAGATTGATTCAGCCCCATAAACCATGCATCTTCTGCTTTTGATTCTGTTGGTATCCCAGCCAGTCTCTGGGAAGCTTAGAATGAAGTGTCCGCTGAATTTCATGTACCAAGATGAAAAAAAGCCATGGAGCTATTACAGACCAGGAGACCATCTCATTAGTATCATCAACACTGGAACAAAAACATTGCGAACAACAACATTGCCTTTCAACAGGGCTCCTTATTGTCAGTTTGACATGTAAGTCATTCACTGTGATGGAGTTGCGTTCCCTGTATTTGCAGCTCTAAACCCTCATTCTTTTCTTCTTATTACGCTTATGTGTGTATTGTAGGCATAATTTCTTGAGTCATTTTTATTTCCATTGCTTCTCTTTTGTCTTATTTTTATATATACAGTATATAAAAGCTAAAATCCAAAAATGAAAAAAAATCCAGATTCTACAACTTTCCTGGTTTAATACTGAATGATAACATAAATACCAACTTTGGTTTAAAGTAGTAATTGAAAGGCTTGTAGTTGTCTCTGCCGAGCCAATGTCCATATTTTTATGACCACTATTCAATGCTTGATCCTTATAGGAATAAGAGATGTTTTGATTTGAGAAGTTTCTTCTTTTCTGGGTTGTTATGAAACAACCTCTTCCTATTATAATGTTTCTTCTTTAATGATTGAATGAAAATCAGTTCTGCTAAACATAATGATTTATTTGTGATTCTTAAACTTAGTGGAACACTATTGGTTATGGTTATATGGTTATGGGCGCACCTCATTACTCTCATGGAACACCTCTCCTGTGCGAGCTGCACTGTGTCCCAGTGGTCTTCCGAGTGCAATTCAAGGTGTTGGTTACCACCTTTAAAGCGCTCCATGGCATAGGACCAGGGTATCTACGGGACCGCCTTCTGCCACCAACAGCCTCCCACTGACCAGTTCGCTCCCACAGAGAGGGACTCCTCAGGGTACTGTCGGCCATGTTATGTCGGTTGGCGACACCCAGGAGGAGAGCCTTCTCTGTCAGAGCTCCTGCCCTTTGGAATGAATTGCCCCCGGATATTCGTAACATCTCTGACCTCCGGGTCTTCCTACTGTTCCGACAGGCGGGGCTGTCTAACTGAATGATTTTAAATTGGGTTTTAATTTTGGGTTTTAAAATTCAGCCAAAACTATTTAATGATTTTAATTAATTTTAACCATGATATCTGTATATTTATGTTTTAATTCTTGCTGTACACCACCCCGAGTCCTTTGGAAGAAGGGCGGTATATAAATAAAATTATTATTTATTTATTATTTCCATCTCATCTTCTCAACACTCATTAAAATGAAATGGTGATGGGTAATTATCATTTGCCTCTGGTTGTAGATGGATATTGACTTAAGACTCAAAAGACTTGTGGAATCAAAGATGATACAATTCAAAAAGTATTTTGTTATTGCTGTTGATGATGATGATAACATGAACATTTTTTATATTAGTTTACCTTATGATCGCTTTCGAGCACTACGGTATATTTTTAATATTCAAGTGGTGAGCAAGACTCCTGGGCTTCTGCACAATCTCACCCTTGGCTACAACATCCATGACAACTATTTGAACATACTTATGACTTCAGAAGCCTTGCTGGACATGGTCTCTACTGGAGAAGCCAATGTTCCCAACTACAGCTGTGGAAGGAAGGACAACATATTGACTCTTGTTGATGCAGCTGCCGATGACATCTCCATTCAGATGTCAAGATTAGGAGCCACCTACAAAATCCCACAGGTTTCTATTTTTGTATTTAAATGGAATGTGGTGGTGGGTTGGTGTGTGATAGATCCAACCATATTTTCACTTTGGAATTGAAGAACTGTTGTCACCATGGCTATTCTAGGTGTTATGGTTAGGGATTTTTACTTGTGATCTTTCTCATTCTTGTGTAAATGGAAAACTCGCTAAAAAGAATTCTGATATCAAAGAAAGATAAGCCATACTCATAGGCCACTACAAAACGTAGTTTCAAATTGGCAAGTGTTTCAATGCAGAAATGCCTAAACATCTTAAGATGATATTTACTCAAGCAATATTTGAGTACTGGACACAATGGTTAAATATGGAAGGTTTAATCAAGTCACTTATAATGAACAGACTTGTATCTGTTGAACTCCAGAGATAGGCAAAACACATTTATTATGTCAATGTCAGTTATAAAAGAGATCAATATCTTGGACCCCAGATTGTTTTATACAATCGTTATATACAGTTTTGTTCATGCTATGCTTTTCATTCTTTATTTTCACATGGCTTAATGACTAATCAACAATAAACTTCTTGAATATGTTTAAGTGAACCAATCTGGATTACTTTCAAGTTAATATTTTGAAATTGATCTGACCTGAAATATAACACAGTATTCTTCATTGCTTTTTCAGATCAGTTTTGAATTATTTTCAGATTCACTGCATGATAAAAGTCAATTGCCATTTTATTATCGGCTTTTCCCAAAAAAAGGGATCCTCTACCTAGGAATTGTCCAAGTGCTCCTTCATTTCAGATGGACGTTGATTGGTCTCTTTGCTTCAGATTCAGAAAATGGAGATAATTTCATGAGGACTTTTACTCCTATGCTTATCAGGAATGGAATTTGTGTTGTTATATCACAACAATTCTCAACAATTCAACTTATAGCACCTCACAGCGATGCCCTTTCTATGTGGAGACAAGTCAATGTCTATGTTCACTACATAGAATATGGTGCCATTTTTGAGAGAATTCTTCCTTTTCATTTTATACTTAGGCGTTTGCCAGGACCCATTGAAGGGAAAGTCTGGATCACAACACTCAATGGATTACATCCACTGAGAGACCACAGTGCTCTCAAATATATAAATAATATCTGTATTGTTGATTTTGAGATTAAAAAGGGGCCAATAAAAGATGCTTTTATACCCAGTTTCTTTCTGTATCCACCCTTTGGACACCAGTCATTTGTCTGTTCTTTTTCAAAGCACCGCTTTTCTGTCAAAGGTCGGAAAACATGCACTGAGAAATCACCACTGGAGACCCAAAAGAAAAAGGACATGGTGTGGGGCATGAATTTCCACCGTTATTACAGTGCCATTAATACTCTGGCCCATGCCTTGAATGCTGCATATTCCTCCAGATCTAGCAGGAGAAGGAAGAAGGGCAAAGGGAGTGTGGGGGCTCCAAGGCTTCAGCCATGGCAGGTATGGGGTCCCAATAAAGATCCATCAAACTTAGTTCCTTTTGAATTCTTTAAAGAAGAACCGTATCAACCTATATGTGTTAGAGGAACTCCTACAAGTTTGGCAATTTAATCACTCAGGCAATAATGTTCCCAAAAATGGGAATTATGAAAGATATAATTTGATATTAAACGTGGTTAATTTTTATTTTTTTTAGTTTTCATAAAACCTTTATTAAAATTTAAAATATTAAAATACTAATACAAATATATCTGTAACAAAAATACGTCCATGATAGTTGTACAATTCAATGTCATTTCAACAGCACACAAATCTTAACTCTATTCATATATTCTCAGATATTCCTTCTTGATCGAATATATGTAAACACAATTTATGTCTTATTTTGATCTATATATTTCCTATTTTTATTTTCTATACATTGATACCAGTTTTCCCAGGTTAAGTAATATTCCGAATCTTCCTTTTTATTTAATTTTATAGTAAGTTTGTCCATTTCTGCACACTCAGAAATGTTCCAGATTATTATACAATCTGTCGATGTAGTGGACATTTTCCAGGTTTGTGCGAGTACAATTCTCGCTGCTGTAATAATATGAATGATCAAATATTTAATCTTTTTAGGATATTTTCCTTTAATGATCCCCAGAAGAAACAGCTCAGGCTTCAATTCTATTTGGCAATGTGTAATTTCTTTTAACCATTTTTGTATTTTAATCCAGTATTTTTTGATTTCTGGGCAAAGCCACCATACCTGAAAAAAGGTACTTTCTGCTTTTTTACATTTCTAGCAGTTAGGGTTTAGATTGGGGTACATTTTTGCAAGTCTTGTTGGGGCTAAGTGCCACCGATAGAACATTTTATACTGATTTGCTTTATATGCAGCGGATTTTGTTTTTGTTTTTCTTTTTAAAGGTTTTTTATTTATAAATACAAACTAAACAAAACAGTAAAACATACAAAACATATAAACATATAAAACATAAATTTACATACATGTCCAGTTTATCGCAACTGTAGTATATAATTTCATTTACAATTGATTCCTCCTTGTTTGGTTTACCTTTTCTGTCTATCTTTATAGTTCTTGATTGACCTATATGTGTGGTTTACATTCCTCTTTCTATATTTGGTCGTTTCCTTTATTTTCTAATCTTTTATCCCTTTCCTATTTTCCAACCAGACATACTACTTTTCCCATACTAAATAATAGTCATTTTCCTCTCTGTTTTGTAGTTCCTTTGTGAGTCTATCTAGTTCTGCACATTCCATGATTTTCCTAATTACCGTATCTTCTGTTGGTATATCATTGCTTTTCCAATATTATGTGTATATTATTTGTGCTACTGTTATTATGTGTATGATTAAGTATGTTGTTTCTTTTCCATGTTGTCCATGTACTATATCAGGTAGGAAGGTTTCTGGTCTTAATTCTATCTTTTGGTGTGTTATTTCCTCTATTTGTGTTTTAAATCATTTGCCAATACTGTTTTGCCCTTGGGCAGGTCCACCACATATGATAATAAGTGCCTTTATGATGTTTGCATTTCCAAAATGTTGATGGCGTGTTAGGGAAAATTTTTGCCAATCTGGCAGGTGGCAAGTGCCACCTATAAAACATTTTATAAAGATTTTCTTTGTAAGGTACAGCCATTGTCAATTTATAATTTATTGTCCACAATTTTTCCCATTTGTCTAAATCAATATTATAGCCGAAATTTTTTGCCCACGTTATCATATTTTCTTTCACTACCTCTTCTTTTAATTTCTATCCTCTTAGGTAATTGTAAATTTTTTTGATCAGTTTATCCTGTGTCCCTTGCAAAATTTTATCTAATTCAGTTTGACCTTTTTGGAATTCAAATTGAGCTGAATCTTTCTTGTATCTTGATTTTATTTGTGCATAGGGCCACCAGTCCATGTCTGTACCCATCTCCTTCAATTCTTGCCTCGTTCTTAGTTCCTCCAGGTTATTTAATAGGTCTTTGTAGGTTTTTATTTTCTTATAGTCCATGGCTTTTGGATAAATCTGGGCTTCCATTGTTGACAACCATTCCGGAATTTTATTGTAGTGTGCCTTTTTAATACTTTGTATTAAATTAAATTAATATTGTAGTGTACCTTTTTAAGTCTTTCTTGATTTGTTTTATTAATTTATTGTAATTATCTTCTCTAATCGACGAACTTTTATTTGTCAGCCATATTCCTAAGTATTTTACTTTTTTCGTCGTTTGTATGCCCAATTCATCTTCTAATTACTTTTCTTGTTGATTGGTAAGGTTCTTGGTTAATATCTTTGTTTTCTGTTTATTAATTTTGAGCCCAGCTACTCTCCCGTATTTCTCTATTTTATCTAGTAGTTTGGTGCCAGTTATTATTGGTTGTTCTATAATGAATACAATATCATCAGCGAATGCTTGGAGTTTATATTCTTCCCGTTTAATTTTTAGGCCTTTTATTTCATTGTCTCTTCTAATTTCATTTAAAAGGTTTTCCAGGGCTAGTATAAATAGTAGGGGAGACAGGGGGCATCCCTGTCTCACCCCTTTCGATATTGGAAATTCTTCTGTCAAATCACTGTTAATTGTTATTTTCGCTGTCTGGAAAGAATAGATTCTCTTTATCATATTTATGAATTTATCCCCAAATTTTATAGTTTCCAGTTGTAGAATAAGAAATTTCCAATTGAGATTGTCAAATGCCTTCTGCGTATCTAAAAAAATTAAGGCCGATTGTTTGTCTATATTCATTTCGTAGTATTCCAGTATGTCAATTATTAATCTCATATTATTTTTTAACTGTCGCTTCGGGATGAAGCCATTTTGATCTGTGTGTATATAATCTTTAATTATTTTTTTTAATTCTTTCTGTGATAATTGCTGTAAATAATTTGTAATCCACATTCAACAAGGATATCGGTCTATAATTTTGAATATGTGTATGGTCTGCTTCTTCTTTAGGTATTAATGTAATGATAGCTTCTGTCCAGGAATTTGGAATTTTGGCTTCCATAATTGCATCATTGAATACTTCAAACAGGGTTTCATCTATTGAGTGTTGGCAGTTCTTGTAGAACTCCGCTGGTATTCCATCCGGTCCCAGGGTTTTATTTATCTTCTGTTTTTTCCTCGCCTCAATAAGTTCTGTCATTTTAATTGGCCTGTCCAATAAATCTCTGTGTGTCTCTGTTAGTTCTTTAATCTCGGCTTCTTTTAGGTATTGTCTGATGTCTTCTTCTGGGGGTTCTTCCTGTTCATATAGTTTTTGGAAGAATGTTCTTGCTATATTCTTTTTGTCCTTATTCCTGTATTGTATCTCTCCAGTGTTGTCCTGTAGTTGGTGTATGGTCTGTTTTTCTTTTTCTTTCTTCAATTTGTATGCCAGCCATCTCCCTGTTTTGTTGGCGTGTTCAAAATAATTCTGTTTCACTAGTTTGATCTTCCTAGCTATTTCTATTTGCGTGATCAAATTTATTTTGTATTTTATCAGACTTATTTTTTCTTTGATTCTTTTATTTTGGGGTTCATTCTATAATTCATATTCATGCTCCTTGAGTTCTTCTAACAGTTTGTCTCTTTTCTGTGTTTTTCTTTTTTTCTTCGCTAGATATGCTATTGTCAGACCTCTTATGTATGCTTTCGCCGTGTCCCACAGATTTTGGAGGGAAGTTTGCTCTTTACTATTAATCTCGAAAAAAAATCTTCATTTCTTTTTCTATCATTTGTATATATTCTTTCTCTTTTAGAATTTCGGTGTTCATCATCCATCTCTTTTTTTTTCGATATCCTTTCTAAATTATTTTAAGTGGACTATGATCTGCCCATATGTTTGTTGATATTTCTATTTCTTCTAGATCTTTCCTGAGGTCTGTTGTCATCCAGGCCATGTCTATCCTAGACCAGGATAGATGTGGATTAGAGTAGAACATATACTGTTTTCTTTCTTTGTTTATTTCCCTCCATGCGTCCTATAAGCATAGTTCTTGGGCCATTTCCATAAAAGTATCTGGCAAAGTTTTTTTCCTGGTTTTATTTTTCTTGGTACTCTTATAGTCTTTTTCTGTATCCAAAATCACATTAAAATCACCTACAAGGCAGATATTTTCATAATCCAAATCTTTTACTTTATTATGTATATTTTTATAGAAGGCCTGTTGGTTTTCATTCGGTGCATATATTGAGATCAGTAATATTGTTTTGAACTCTGTCTGTATTTCGATCATTAAAACTCTTCCCTCATTGTCTGTATATATCTGCTTTGTTTTTAGGTGTCTGTATATATCTGCTTTGTTTTTGTTTTAATGTAAACTGCGATACCTCTTTTTTGGGGGGCTGATAGTGAAGTGTAAAGATTTCCTAATCTTGTGTTTTCTAATATTTTTTGATGGCATTTTTTAATATGAACTTCTTGTAAATTAATTATATCCATCTCCATTTTGTATAATTTAGCAAATGTCCAGGTTCTTTTAGTTGGGGCATTCAATCCATTTATATTGATCGAAATCATCTTTATTTCCTGTTCCATCTTCCTTCTTATTTATTGGTTGTCTTTTGTTTGCTTGTGTTCCTTGTTATTCATTGTGGTTTTCCCCTTGCTCCTTCTCTCTCCAATTTTTCTCTTTCCAGTTTCTCCTTCTCCTCTTGTTCATCTTCTGTTCCTTCTATGGATTGTTCTTCTTGGCTCTTATTTTCCGATTCCTCTCTGATTTCTTGTTCTTCTTCCATGACAAAATATTGGTCGAAAAATTTCTGGGATCCTTCCAGATTATCTATCTTCGCTTTTTTGTCCTGCCACGAGATCAAAATGCCATCTGGTATTAGCCAACAGAACATCACTTTATGTTTATTTAATTGGGATGTGAGGAAGCTGTAGTTTTTCCTCTGGTATCTCACACATCTTGGGATTTGCTTCAATGTTATTATTTCCTTTCCTTTATGGTAGATCGCTTCCTCTCATCTTTCTGTATGTCTCCTCTTTTATTGTTTTCTTTGTGAAACAAACGTGTACCTCTTTTGGGAGCTTGTTCCTACGTGCATAATTGGTGTGCACCCTGTAAATTTCATCAATATCTCTTCTTATATCATTTTTATCCCTCTGCAATGCTTCCGCAAAGATCTCCGTCATAGTCTCTCCCAGGTCTTCTTCTTTGGTTTCCGTTATGTTCTGGAATCTTAAATATAGTGATGCTTTTTCCATTTCCAGAAGTGTGAGTGAATCTTCCATCTCTCGATTGCTTGCCAGCTGTTGATGTTCCAACATTTCTACTTTTTTCATTGTTTGTTCCATTTTAAGTTCTGTTTTTTGGATCCTTTGTTCGTTTTTGGCAATGTTCTGTTGGATCTTTTCTATTTTATCATCCATTTTCTGTATGTTGTCGTTTTTCTTTCCCACATCAGATTTCAAATCGTCATGGTTTCGTCTTGTCTCTTCATGATTATTAGCAATCATTTCCTGAGTTTTGCTCATCATTTCCTGTATCATTGCCAAAGCTAGTTGACTATTTTGCATGCTGGAAATGGAGGCTGCCTTTTCTTTTTCTGTTCCTAACATCATTTCTATAGATCTCTGTTGGGCCGGGGCTGCCGTAATAGAAGCCTGGCTTGGCGTTATTTTTTTAGTTGTTTTAGTTATGGTAATTATATCGGTGCTTGTCATATTAATTCTTTTTAGTAGGTTCTCCCAAAATCTCATAAAATTAAGTACTCTTTTTTCTTTTCAGTTTTGTTACTTATAAAGATATGTTTATCAGTAATACTATTTAAAGTTTGTGTTATATAAATCTTCCAATATTAATTAAACATATAGTTTCTATGAGTATTTTCGACACTTAGCACTCTAATAGGCGGTTAAATATGTAAATATATCAATATAACTTATATATTCTAATGAGGAAAGGGGAGGTATAGAATAGAGGAGGTATGGGGAAAAACTTGGAATTCTAACACTTCATTGAATCTTAATATAAATAATACCATATAATAATCAATTTGTCAAGTTAAATCTATCAGTTCAAATGTCACTAATGTAGATATATAAATAAGGATTAAATGTTATTACATATTAAATATTACTTAAACTCTATTATTATTAATTAATTCCTAAAAAATCATCAACAACCATATAATTAAGTAAATATAGATTATTCAGAATCACACAGTCACAAAATAGTTAATCAAGCTTTGTACTTTGTATTTACTAGGAAAATTAATCAAGCATGGATATAAGGTTATAAATAATTATATATTTTAGATAGTAATTTCTCTGCCGGGCCTTTTAATAATTTGTTTAGTTGTGTTAAATTTGGTTCAAATCCAAATTCCCCTAAATCTTTTTTGTATCTCAATTGTAGCTGGAGACAAGGCCTCCAATCTATAATTATTCCCTGCTCCTTTAATTCTTGGATGGATTCCTTTTGATTGTTGCGATTTTCCCTAATAATGACAGTTGTAACTTCCCCCATCTTTCCTAATCTTTCCCTATTGTTGTATTAATTTTGTGTAATTATCCTTTTTTAATGCTGAGCATCTTGCTCTTAGCCAAACACCTAGATATTTCACTTTTTTTACAATTTGAAGCCCCATTCTTTTCTCGAGTTGTCCCTTTTGTTTCTCCGATAAATTCTTGACTAATATTTTAGTTTTTTCTTTGTTAATTTTGAGGCCTGCGACCTCCTCATATTTCTCTATCTCTTGCAATAATATCGGTCCAGATTCCAATAGCTCCTCTATGACAAATACCATATCATCTGCAAATGCCTGCAATTTGAATTCTTCCTGTTTAATTTTAGTTTCTTTTATTTCCACATTTAGTCTAATTCTTTGTAGTAGTGTCTCTAGGATCAGGATAAAGAGCAGAGATGACATTGGACAGCCCTGCCTAATTCCTTTTGTTATCTTAAATAGGTTTGTGGCCTCCCTATTTATTATTACCCTTGCCTTTTGCATAGAGTAAATCGACTCAATCATCTTTTCAAATTTATCTCTGAATTTCATGGCTTTAATTTGTTGGAACATAAATTCCCAATTCACATTATCAAAAGGTTTTTGAGCATCCAGGAAGACAAGGGCCACTTGTCTCTCTGGGTGCACCTTGTAATATTCCAGTATATTAATAATTATTCTAGAATTATTTCTAACTTGTCTCATAGGGAGAAATCTGTTTTGGTCTGTATGTATCTTCTCATTTAGTATTTTTTTTATCTGTTCCGCCATAATAATCATAAAAAATTTATAATCCAAATTTAACAGTGAGATTGGTCTATAATTCTTAATTTGTTTATTGTCACTGCCTTCTTTAGGGATTAGGGTAATGTATGTCTCTTTCCATGATTCTGGCACCTTTGCTTCCCTCAAGACTTCATTACAAATTTCCAATAGTAATAATTCTATCGAATCTCCTAAGTGTTTATAAATTTCCCCTGGCCACCCATCTGGTCCTGGGGTTTTATTACTTTTCTGCTTCTGAATTGCTTCTTTAAGCTTGAATAATGTTATTTCCTTATTTAGTGCTTCCCTTTCTTCTTCTCTCAATGAGAACACCATTTCTTCCTTCAAATAATCACTTAATTTCCCCTGTACTATTTCTTCCTGTTTATAAAGACTTTCAAAGAATTCTTGTGTAATTTTATTCTTCTTCTCCATATTACTTTCCACGATTCCATTTTAATACATAGCTGATGTATTATTCTTTTCCCCTTTTCCCTATTTAATTGATAGGCCAGCCACTTCCCTGGTTTATTAGCATTTTCAAAATAATTTTGTTTTGCGAATTTTAAATTTCTTGCCAATTCTTTTTGGTCCAAAATATTCAATTTATATTTAACAAGGGCCATTTTATTTTTAGTTTGTTCGTCCCCAGGATCTGTTTGTAATTGATTTTCTAACTTTTTAATTTCTTCAGACAATATGTTATAATCTCTCAATTTATCTTTATTTCTTTTTGCAATATATGCTATTGTAATCCCCCTTCAATACGCTTTTGTGGTATCCCAGAGGTTTTGTAATGAGGTGTGGTGTTTCTTGTTGTTTTTAAAAAATAATTCCAATTCTTTTAAAAACTTTTGGATATATTCTTTTTCTTTTAAAATTTGTGGATTCAATGTCCATCTACCTTTCTTCCTTTTTTGTCCTTTCCATATATTTTGAGAGGATTATCGTAGGCCTAAATATTTGGCATAATCTCTAATGTTTCAATATCTTTAACTAAATCTCCATTTATCCAGGCCATCTCAATTCTTGACCATGATCTGTGGGAATTAGAATAGAAGGTGAATTTTGTTTCTTCTGGGTTTCGGGTTCTCCATATATCTAATAGGTCTAATTCTTCTGCCATTTAAAAAACTTTTGGTAAGGTATTCCTTTTTATTTTTGTTTTTTGGTTATTTGCATAATCCTTTCAATAAGGGTCTATACAAGTTACGCTAGACGCCATAAACTCCCTAGGGAAGTTCACATAAGATTTACCCATAAGAAAGTGAGAGACATTATATACAAGATTACAAGAGAGGAACTGATGATGTATAAAGGGAAATAAATTATCACCTTGAAACAAATCCTAGGAGGGTGCGTGAACAACGGAAGGACTATTGCTTCTTAGTGACCCAATTAAACAAAAGGAATATACAGTTCTAATGGATTATCCCAGAGGGGACGTTAGTCTCCTGGAACGAAAAAAAAGATTAAAATTGACAGTATGGGGAAAGCTCAAGAACTTTATGACCAGCTGGTAGGCTCAGAGGAAGAAAATAACAGCAGGGAGGAATTGGAATCGGCCAGCCAAGATGAACAATGACAGGAGATTCAAGAGAAAGACCAAGAGGATAGAAGTAAAGAGGAAAAGGAACACCAAGAGGAAAAGGGGGTAACAATGAGGATTCGAAGAAGGCTCCGAGTGGTACAAAATTAAGAATGGAAGAGGAATTGAAATTAATATCGCTAAACGTGAATGGCTTAAATGCACCGTCCAAAAGAAGACAGATATTTTCAAAATTAGTTAAACAAAAAGTAGATATTCTGTGCCTCCAGAAGGTGCACATTAAAAAACAAGATGAAAAATATTTACAATATGATAAATTGGGGAAACTTTATTCAACATTAGCAGAAGAAAAAAAGGAGGGGTGGTGGTATACATCAGAGAGGGGATAATAGCTAAACATATATATACAGACACAAGAGGAAAAATGTTAATAATTGAAATATTAATGGGTCAAAAATATTTTGTTAGTTGTTATATATGTGCCCAATAAGAACCAAAGGGATTTTTATAAAAATATGTATGATAAGATAATAGAAATAGGGAATGACAATGTTTGTTTGATTGGTGACTACAATGCAATAGTGGACATTAAACATCGTTAATTTTTAAATGATGCATGCATTTTAAATAAATTCCTATATGTGGGGGTTTTTGATTAATGTTATAGAATTTTACCTTCATAAATTTGAAGGAGACCACCTATCTCAACCTCTCTTCTCTGCAGGAATCCCAGTTAAATCTTTTCTGACTGATGGCTGCTCAGTGTTTACATGAAGACAGTCAGTGAAGGGGAGATTGAAATTCTCTGCTTCTCTGGCTGAAGACTAAAACTACACTTCTTTAAATATGTTTTTCCCCTTTTATTCAGCCAGAATCTTCTTTACTGTAACTGACTTCATTTTTCCATGTCCTATGTCCTACAGTCTGGAATAACATTGAACAGATCTTAAGTGTTTGTGTAACATCATTCAGTTATTCTCCATCTAAGAGCTTCAATTAATTGGAAAAGATGTTCCCAGACTCCTCCTGATTTTCCCCTCCTGTAGACCAACATGGTTCTTCTCTCTGTTGTCTTTCCTCAATGCTAGAAGCAGCTCCTACTTGATTTCATTACTTTTCCTATAGCCAATCCAGTTTTTCAGCAATATTTTTTCCCAAGTGTGGTGCCTGCAAGGGGCAGTTGGGGTCTTCCCCCTCCCCAAATCAATATTGATTTCCTGAGATGCTTATGGAGGCATTTGCTTTCTTTCCATTAACATCACACTGCTGATTTACATTTAGTTTGCAAACGACTACTATTTTGAAAGTAGATCATTTTCACAATTTTTTTTATCAAGTTTGATATCATTCATCATTATTGCTCTACATTTCACTTTTCTTCTTCTGTGTGGAAAACTTTCTATTTTCTAATATCTCTTAAATTCCATTCAGGTTTTTTTTTTTTAGCCTATTTTGATAAATCATGAAGTTGGATTTTCATTTTATGTCTGGTTCTAACTTAGACATTGAGACATCCAGTTTCCTATCAGCTACCACCAGTAGCCATTTAATTCCATTTCATTGAAATCTTTAATGACAGTTTCATTAAATTTATTATATGATTATTATCAAATTCAATAAAAAATACTACTACTTCTAATTTATTGTAAGCTACCTTAAGTCATTCTGGGGTTCTAGACTAACCAACTAAAAATTAGTAAACTAACTAATTTTAGTTCTTCAACAGAAAGGACCTTGTCTTGGATACCTAGCTCGGCCTTAGATAGAGATAGGTAGATAGATCGGTAGGTAGGTAGGTAGGTAGGTAGGTAGGTAGGGAGAGAGAGAGAGAGAGAGAGAGAGAGAGAGAGAGAGAGAGAGAGAGAGAGAGAGAGAGAGAGAGAGAGGGATGGATAGATGGATGGATGGATGGATGGATGGATGATATCATCTGGATATGTTTATAATCTGGTATACCTAGGAGGAGATTAGCCTGGCAACTTTCTTCTTGATAAATCCATGTTTTCTCGTAATCACCTGTTGTTTTCAAGGAGTTCATGAATGTTCTCTTTCTTTGTGCAATTTATTTATGACCTGCTTTAGAATGTTTCTTATAATTGACAAAAATTTTCAATCATATTGTTTTCAAAACATGTATTGTCAATACGTGATTGCCAAATTTTGCTGAACCTTTCTTTTTCATTTTTAAAGACAGAAACTTGTTCTCCTAAAAATATTTACAAGTGTAGAAGAAAGATTCAAATGAGAACAGACAAAAAGGAATAAATTACAATGTTTATTGATGTTGAAATTGCTTGATGTTCCCATTCTAGTTCCATCCCTTTCTGGAGAAGAATGAATTTGGCAATCTTTCCCATTACAAACTTTACTTGGACCAAAATGGGGATTTAAAGGCAGATATGAAGATCATGAGTTGGGTATATCTCCCCAAAAAGAATCTCATGAAAGACCATCTAGTGACCATTGAAAGACAGGGACTTACTATCAACCAAGATCACCTTTCATGGCTAAAGTTACACAACAGGGTAGGAGAAATATTGGTGTCTTTTCTATTTTCCAAAGAGTTCCGATCCATTTCTTTGGGCTAAGCCTATGCACCATGGTTCAGTGTTGAAATGGAGAAGCTGCATGAAAATGGTAAGATAGGTCAAATGCTACGGATTGTGATTCACTTATTCTTTGTCTTCAAATAGCAAACAAGAAGGTAAATTTATTGACCAGTGCCTGAGTTCAGGTTTGCACTGAAGATTGAATCAAGTGTCAGGGTTCCAAGTAACACACCCATAGCAATCAAAACTCCGAGGCAGTTGGATTCCTCAAATAATAGGTTTATCCAACATGTCATATTGGCACAAGCTTTCTGGATCGGGACTCCTTACGCACGGCCACTCATGCCCTTGTCACTTCCTGCCTGGACTACTGTAATGCTCTCTACATGGGGCTCCCCTTGAGGAGCACCCGGAGATTCCAACTGGTGCAGAGTGCGGCCGCACAGGTGGTTATGGGAGTGACGTCGTGTTCCCATGTAACACCTCTCCTGCGCGAGCTGCACTGGCTCCCAGTGGTCTTCTGGGTGCGCTTCAAGGTTTTGGTTACCACCTTTTTTTTTTTTTTTAATTTGATTTATATGCCGCCCTTCTCCGAAGACTCAGGGCGGCTTACAATGTGCTCAGCAATAGCCTTCATCCTTTTGTATATTTATACAAAGTCAGCTTATTGCCCCCACAAACTGGGTCCTCATTTCACCTACCTTAGAAAGGATGGAAGGCTGAGTCAACCTTGAGCCTTGGCGAGATTCGAACCCTGCGGTAATTGCAGGCAGCTGGTCTTAATAACCAGCTTAATAACAGGGTGCCTTAAACCCCTGTACTACCAAGGCTCTCTACCTTTAGAGCATGCCATGGCTTAGGACCCAGGTACTTACGGGACCGCCTGCTGCCACCAGTAGCCTCTCACCAGCCAGTATGGTCTCATAGAGAGGGGCTCCTTAGGGTGCCGTCGGCCAAACAGTGTTGACTGGCAGCCCCCAGGGGAAATGCCTTCTCTGTGGGGGCACCTGCTATCTGGAATGAGCTCCTCCCGGAGATACGGAGGATCCCGGATTTACGCACTTTCCTCCATGCCCTCAAGACCTTTTTATTCCAACAGGCTGGCCTGGCCTAACCTCCCTTTTTAATTGTAAATTTTAAATTTGTCTAAAACTTTAGGGGTGTTTTAATCTGTTCTGGGCCAAACTTATTTAATTAGGTTTTTATACTGTTTTTAAGTTTTGTAATCTGTGTGTTTTATCTCTTGGCTGTTCACTGCCCTGAGTCCTTCGGGAGTAGGGCGGTATATAAATCTAATAAAATAAAATAAATAAGTAAAATAAATTCTGGGAAAGTAAGGAGGCTCCAAATTTAACTAATAACAAATCTGGGTTTGCTCTTTCAAGCCAGTTGTTGTTACCTAATTGTAGTTCTTCAAGAGAAAGGATCCCTAGCTGAGCCACACATGGCTCATGTGTGCTGCAACAAAAGATTCCTAATTTACACTTTTTGAGGGACACATTCTCATAACCTCACCTCTATCTCATATCACTATTGTTCTAGAAACTGAGCAGTCACTTTTGCTCTTATTTCAAGAGCATGTCAGCATGTCAGGATGGTTAGTGCTATCATATTTTCTTTGGAATTCATTGTTTTTTTACTTAGTCTCTTCCTCAGTCCAAATGTGTGGAAAAATGTCATCCTGGATTTGTCAAACGGAAGCGAGAAGGAGAGCCATTTTGCTGTTATGACTGTGTTCCTTGTCCAGAGGGGACCATCTCCATTCAGGAAGGTGGGTGACACAAAAGAAAAGACAGGCCTTGAGGAAGTGGATTCATCTAGAGCAGGCTTCCAAACTCATGGCCCATGGGCTGGATGCATAATGTGCTGGCCATGCCCATGCCCGTTTTAGCAAAGCGGAAAAAATTCCAATACATCATGTGACACCGCCATGAGTATGTGAGTTTGACACCTCTGATCTAGAGCAATTTTCATTAAAGTTAAAGTTAAAGGACTGAATGAATCTCAACTGACCTTTGTTTATTTTCAAACTGCATAATTTCTTATCAAAACAAAAATTAATAAAGATCTTGATAGGGATTAGCAAATTATGGCATATTGGAAAGGTTCTGCTATTGCAAGAGAAAATACTGCTTTTTAGTTTTTATCTGTCCTTCCACATTTATTTTTCTAGGAACACCCTGAGTTCTTTGAAACTCAGAGAATTGTGTTAGGATTATTGCAATGCTCTCTACATGGGCCTCCCATTGTAAATAACTGGAAGGTATCACTGGTCCACAATGAGCTGGTATCAACAGTTATGGGTGCAGCTCATTAAACCAAATTACCACTGGTCCAATTAGTCATTCCAGATTATTTGCAGAACTACCGTTCTCTTCCAGCCATCTACATTTCAGGCATCCTCTGATCCAGTGTTCTTCTTAGTATGCTTTCTAAGATGAACTGATTCATTATTTAGGAACATTCTGCAGAATACACAGGAAATCATACTGGTCCTAGGACC
This sequence comes from Pantherophis guttatus, assembly GCF_059756535.1. Taxonomy (NCBI): domain Eukaryota; kingdom Metazoa; phylum Chordata; class Lepidosauria; order Squamata; family Colubridae; genus Pantherophis; species Pantherophis guttatus. The sequence continues at coordinate 272,852,361 of NC_142064.1, forward strand.
GTGATGGCAAACCTATGGCACGCATGCCACAGGTGGCCTGCAGAGCAATATCTGTGGGCACGTGAGTGTTGCACTAGGTCAGCTCCAGCATGCATGCGCGCACCGGCCAGCTGATTTTTGGGCCTTCCAGGCCCACCGGAGGTCGGGAAATTGGCTGTTTCCGGCCTCCGGAGAGCCTCCAGGATGGTGGGGAAGGCTGTTTTCTCTCTCCCCAGGCTCCAAAAAGTCTCTAGAACCTGGGGAGGACAAAAAACAGGCCTACCAGGCCCACAGGTAACCTTTTTGCCATCGTGTGTCAATAGCGGCAGAAGCAAAAAGGGGGGGTCGCGTGCACATGCACAGGTGGGCGGGGCGTGGGGGACATTGAATTATGAGTGTGGGCATACACACGCACTCCCCCCACTTTTGGCACACGACAGCGAAAAGATTAACCATCATTGTCCTAGGATTTCCCCAATTTCATAGACTTAGATTTGCATGGTTTAGAAAATGATGTTGTTCCTATCTTCTTTTTGAGGAGATACTAAGAAATAAATTTTACGAAACGCTGCTGGTATCAACTGCTATCCCCCAAAAAACTTACTTGAAATCTAAAGGATAGAATGTTAAAGAAGTATTGGCTTTTGGTTTTCTCAGATACAGAAAAATGCACCAAGTGTCCACATAATCAATATCCAAATGAGGAACGAGTCCAATGTATCCCCAAAGTTATAACCTTCCTGTCTTATGAAGAAGATCTGGGCATCATCCTTGTCTCTTTTGCTCTACTTTTCTTCCTAACTACAGTCCTTGTCTTAATTATATTTATTCGATACCAAGAAACATCTATTGTCAAAGCCAACAACCGGGACCTCTCTTATATCTTCCTGATCTCCCTTCTACTTTGCTTCTTGTCTTCTCTTCTCTTCATTGGTCAACCAAGGAAAGCCACCTGTTTTCTCCGACAAACTGTTTTCAGCATCATCTTTTCAGTTACTATTTCTTCTCTCTTGGCCAAAACAATCACAGTGGTGCTTGCTTTCCTTGCTACAAAACCAGGAAACCGAGTGAAGAGGTGGTTGGGGAAGAGTTTGGCCCAGTCCATCATCCTTTCTTCTTCTGCAGTCCAAATTGTCATCTGCTCCATCTGGCTAGGAGTTTTTCCCCCATTCCTTGACTCTGACCTCTACTCCCAGCCAGGAGTAATCATCCTGCAATGCAACGAAGGCTTTGCTGTCATGTTTTATATCACCCTTGGCTACCTGGGTTTTCTGGCTTTCATCTGCTTCACAGTGGCTTTTCTTGCCAGGAATCTTCCTGGTGCCTTCAACGAAGCCAAGCTGATCACCTTCAGCATGCTGGTCTTCTGCAGTGTCTGGGTGAGTTTTGTGCCCTCCTACCTGAGCACCAAAGGGAAATATATGGTGGCTGTTCAGGTCTTCTCCATTTTGTCCTCCAGTGTTGGGCTGCTCAGCTGCATCTTCATTCCCAAATGCTACATAATCATTCTGAGGCCAGACCTGAATACAAAGGAGCATCTTATGACCAGAAGAAATGTAGAAACGTGAAGAGAGGAAATCCAACTATCAAAGTTTTCCAACAGGATAAACCTAGGAAATGGCCCAAACAGTTCTTCATGCAGGAGTGAACCAATGATTTTGCTTGGAAAAATTAAAGGACATTTATACAATAGTGTTGTATATACAAGACTGTACATTGTTGGCCAGCAAAATAAAAGATAGTTGCATAGCTCTTTTGAGTAGTTGAGAGTATATCTATCCTGTGCCCTTAAATTCCCTTAGCCCTAATATGCCCCACCAAGATATTTTAAACAGGATACTTGTGCAGTGGGAATGTTATTGGTATGCCACAAAAAAAAAAAGAAAAAGAAAAAAACCATGCAGGGTGGGGCTTTAAAATACCATTATTTTAATTGTATCATAGTTTATCTACAATTGTGGTTCTTTGCAGTATCAGACCCAGGATTTTAACATCAACAGCATAAGGAGAATGGAAAGACACCTTCCAGTTGTTTTAGGAGGAGTATAGTTTGGATTAACTAAATTACTACCCTGTTTCCCCCCAAATAAGACATCCCTTGATAATAAGGCCAATCAGGCTTTTGAGCACATGGCAATAAAGCCAAGCACTTATTTCAAGGTTCAAAAAATATATAAGACGGGGTCTTATTTTTGGGGAAACACAGTATGTAGAAGTTAAACAAGAAATGAGCTAAAGTAAAGTTTGATGATATTACCAGAAAAAGAATTGCAACAGAATTGCAGAATCTGTTCTCTAATTCAGGGGTCCCCAGCTTTTGGACCTCAGGGACCACCAAGTTCATAATTTTAAATCCCGCGGACCACTAATACGAATCCAGTGCACCGCTTGCTGAAGCGCCTGGATTCCCAGTGACTTGATGGGGTTCTTCAGGCACTCTCTCTCTTCTCTCCCTCTCTTTTTCTTTCTCTCTCCCTCTACCCTCTCTCTTTCTCTCTCTCTACCACTCTTTCTCTCTCTCTCTCTCTCTCTCTCCCCCCCTCTCTTTCTATCTCTCCCACTTATTCTCTCTAATTCTCTCTCCCACTCATTCTTTCTCATTCTCTCTGATTCCCTATCTCTCTCTTTTTCTCTCTCTCTCTTTCATTCTCTCTCTCTTTCATTCTGTCTCTCTCTCTTCCATTCTCTCTCTTTCTCTTTCATTCTCTGTCTGTCTCTCTGATTCTCTCTCTTTCATTCTGTCTCTTTCTCTTTCATTCTCTGTATCTCTCTCTCATTCTCTCTCTTTCATTCTGTCTCATTCTCTCTCTCTCTCTTTCTCTCTCTATCATTCCCTGTCTCTCGCTCTCTCATTCTCTCTCTCATTCTCTCTCTCTTTCTCTCTCTCTCTTTGTCTGTCTCATTCTGATTCTGTCTCATTCTCTCTCTCACTCTCTCTCCTTCTCTCTCTCTCCTTCTCTCCCCTTCTTTCTTTCTCTGTGTCTCATCTCTATCCCCCTTTCTTTCTCTCTCTCCATTCTTTCTCTTTCTTTCTCTCTCTTTCTTTCTCTCTCATTCTCTGTCTCTCTCTCTCTCTCATTCTCTCTCCCATTCTCTCTCTCTCTTTCATTCTCTCTTGCTTTCATTCTCTGTCTCTGTCTCTAGCTCTACACAGGACTGGCCATTGCTCATCCTGGAACAGCTCCTCCACCTGGGTGCACTGCGGACCACCAAAATTTTCTCGTGGACCACCAGTGATCTGTGGACCACTGGTTGGTGACCACTGCTCTAATTGACTATTCTATGGATGTTGTAAGGAAGAGTGGTGAGGTTAGACAAAAATACCCAGTCAGAAGTTGGGATAGTTCTTACGTCTTCTGCTTGTGGACAATCTAGAAGTATCTGGTCAGTCATTTTGTCATAAATATGGGCACTGGCCTGATCTAGAAGACCTTTTCTTATTTTCTTAAAATGGAAGCTTGCAAGGAGTTCCTATTCACAGAAAGAAGTCATCAATGTCGGCTGGCGACCCCCAGGGGGAGAGCCTTCTCTGTGGCGGCGCCCGCCCTCTGGAACAACCTCCCCCCAGAGCTACGTACAATAACAGACCTCCGGATTTTTCGTCGGGCCCTGAAAACCCATTTATTCCAACTAGCTGGGCTGGCTTGAGTCAAATTTTAAATGGATTTTAAATTGGAATGTTTTAATTACGGCCAAAATTATTTAATTATTTTAAACAGTTTTTAGATTTTGTATGTTTGTATGTATGTCTTGTTTTTACTTTGGCTGTTCACCGCCCTGAGTCCTACATTGGAGAAGGGCGGTATAGAAATTTAAACAAATAAATAAATAAATCCTGAAATCATTTATTCTTGAACATCGCAAAAATATTTATGGTTGGCTGTATTGTATTCTTGGCTGTACCATAGCTGTAACTTCCTAACATGCTAGAAGTTCTCAGCCTTCCTCATTCTCTTCTTGGTCCCAGTTGAATATGCACCATCTCACAATCCACACCATGAGGTTAATGAAATACTTTTTGGGACAAGAGGCTTTAAAAATAGCCTTTCTGGCTGCAGCAGAAGAAATGGGCTGAGGTGTGCAAGGCCTGGCTGCAACTGTCTGAAGGTAAGTAGCCATCATTGGATCAAGTGGAAAAGAACGTGAGAAGAAAAGACCCTCCTTCATTGGCTGGGTTTGTGTCTCAGAGAGGACAAGAAACCCACCAAAAAAACCTGGAGTGTTTCCTCTTTGCAAGACCACCATTTGCTCCAAGTGCCTCCCCATTTCAGCCTGCAATCTGGAAGAATCCCAGTCCTTAGGGTCAGGGATGAAATCCAGCAGGTTCTGTCAGATTCTGGAGAACCGATAGCGGAAATTTTGAATAGTTCAGAGAACTGGCAAATACCACCTCTAGCTGGCCCCAGAGTGTGGTGTGAATGGAGATTTTGCAATATTCTTTCCCCAGGAATGAGGAGGAAATGGAGATTTTGCAGTATCCTTCCCCTGGAATGGGGTGGGAATGGAGATTTTGCGGTAAACCTCAGGGAAGAAGCTACTCCTGTGTATCTGACAAGATACCTCTAGATTTATTTATTTATTTATTTATTTATTTATTTATTTATTTATTTATTTATTTATTTATTTATTTATTTCAATTTCTATACCGCCCTTCTCCAAATAGGACTCAGGGCGGTGAACAGCCAAAGTAAAAAACAGGACATACAAAATTTAAAAACAATTTAAAATAATTAGATATTTTGGCCGTAAATTAAAACAACCCAATTTAAAATCAATTTAAAAATTAACTCAAGCCAGCCCAGCTAGTTGAAATAAATAGGTTTTCAGGGCCCGACGAAAAATCTGGAGGTCTGTTATTGTACGTATCTCTGGGGGGAGGTTGTTCCAGAGGGTGGGCACCGCCACAGAGAAGGCTCTCCCCCTGGGGGTCGCCAGCCGACATTGTCTGGTGGATGGCACCCTGAGGAGGCCCACTCTGTGCGAGCGTACTGGCCGGTGGGAGGCTATTGGTGGCAGAAGGCGGTCTCGTAAATATCCCGGCCCTAAGCCATGGAGCGCTTTAAAGGTGGTAACCAACACCTTGAAGCGCACCCGGAAGACCACCGGGAGCCAGTGCAGCTCGCGCAGGAGAGGTGTCACATGGGAGCGCCTCGTCGCCTACATGATCCCCCACGCAGCCGCGTTCTGGACCAGCTGGAGCCTCCGGGTGCACCCCAGGGGGAGCCCCATGTAGAGAGCATTGCAGTAGTCCAGGTGGGAAGTGACGAGTGCCTGAGTGACTGTGCGTAGGGAGTCCCAATCTAGAAAGGGACGCATCTGGCATATCAGGCGAACCTGATAAAAAGCCCCCCTGGGCACGGCTGTCAAATGATCTTCTAAAGACAGCCATGTGTCCAGGAGGACGCCCAAGTTACGAGCCCTCTCCGTGGGGCGAGTGATTCGCCCCCAATAGCCAGCGATGGCGTCAGCTGGCTATATCGGGACGCCGGAAGCCACAGCCACTCGGTCGTGGCGGGGTTGAGTCGGAGCCTGTTTCTCCCCATCCAGGCCCGCACGGCCTCCAGGCACTGGGACATCACTTCAAGGGCATCGTTGGGGTGGCCTGGGGTGGAGATGTACAGCTGGGTGTCATCAGCGTACTGATGGAACTCCACCCCGAAGCCACGGATGATCTCACCTTTACATAAATGTTGAACAGAAGGGGCGAGAGGACCGACCCTTGTGGCACCCCACAAGCAAGGTGCCTCGGGGTCGACCGCTGCCCCCCTGTCAACACAGATTGAGACCGGTCAGAGAGGTAGGAGGAGAACCACCGCAGAACGGTGCCCCCCACCCCCACCCCCGCCAACTGGTGCAACATGATACCATGGTCGATGGTATCAATGCCGCTGAGAGGTCTAACAGGACCAGGATGGAGGAGCAGCCCCTATCCTGAGCCCTCCAGAGATCATCCACCAACGCGACCAATGCCGTTTCCGTGCTGTGCCCAGGCCGGAAGCCGGACTGGGGCGGGTCTAGATAGACAGCTTCATCCAGGTACTGGGGAAGCTGTTGCGTTACCACACTCTCAACAACCTTCGCAACGAAGTGAAGGTTGGAGACTGGATGATAGTTAGCCAAAACAGCCGGATCCAGAGAGGGCTTCTTGAGGGGGGGCCTCACAACCACTTATTCCAAAGCGGCCGGCAGGACCCCCTCACTCAAAGAAGCGTTAACAATCTTCTGGAGCCAGCCTTGTGTCACCTCCCGAGAAGCCAGGAGGGACACGGGTCCAATAAAAATGTGGTCGCGTTCAGCCGTCCCAGGACCCTGTCCATGTCCTCGGGAGCCACAGGATCGAACTCCCCCCAGATAACACTCTCAAGACCTGCCTCAGTCATCCCGTCTGGACATACCCAGTCAGAGGCCAGCCCTTCCCGAATCTGAGCGATTTTGTCATACAGATACCGCACAAAGTCCTCAGCTCGGCCCTGCAAGGGGTCATCCTTGGAGGGAGCGGATCACTCCCTCCCAGGAGGGAGCGGGTCACCCTAAAATAGGCGACCGGGCGATTATCTGATGACGCGATAAGAGCAGCAAAATAGCTAGATTTCACCGCTTTTATCACCACTAGGTAGGTCTTAATATGAGACCTCACCAGTGTTCGGTCGGATTCGGAGCGGCTGGTCCTCCAACTACTCTCCAGGCATCTTTTCCAGCGCTTCATCTCCCTGAGCTCCTCAGAGAACCAAGGAGCTTTGCGGCCGGTCAGAGGCCACAAAGGCACGACACGGTCCAAGGCCCCGGCAGCCGCACTATCCCAGGCGGCCACCAGGTCTTCAGCCGAGTCATGAGCCAGAGTCTCAGGAAATGGCCCAAGCTCCATCTGGAACCTATCAGGGTCCATCAGGCGCCTGGGGCGGAACCACCTGGTCGGTCCCGCCTCCCTGCGGCAGGGTGCAGCAGTTAGAAAGTCCAGTCGAAGGAGCGAGTGGTCAGACCATGACAACGGTTCGATGGCTATATCCCCTATATCAAGGCCACTCAACCACTGACCAGAGACAAAAACTAAGTCCAGAGTGTGCCCCCCTGTGTGAGTGGGGTCATGAATTAACTGAGTAAGGTCCATGGCCATCATGGAAGCCATGAACTCTTGAGCCACCTCAGACGTTTCACCGATAGATGGCAGGTTAAAATCCCCCATGATAACAAGTCTGGGGGTGTCCACTGCCACCTCGGCTATAACGCTAAACAGCTCGGGCAGGGCCGCTGCCACGTGGCAGGGAGCCAGGTACGTGACCAACAAGCCCACCTGTACTTCATGACCCCACTTCACAAAGAGGGACTCACATCCGGCTATCTGTGGAACAGTGGTCTCCCTTGGATGCAGACCTTCCTTTATAATAACCGCCACCCCCCCGCCCCTGCCCTGAGCCCTCGTCTGATGAAATACACGGAAGCCTGGTGGGCATATATCCATGAGGGGAACTCCCCCCTCCTGGCCCAACCAGGTCTCCGTAATGCCCGCCAGGTCCGCCTCCCCCCTCCTCATCGTGAATAAGGGGGGCTAGAGTGTCTAAAAACAGAAGATGTAAGAACGATCCCAACTTCTGACTGGGTGATTTTGTCTAACTCACCACTCTTCCTTACAACATCCATAGGATAGTCAATTAGCGAACAGATTCTGCAATTCTGTTGGAATTCTTTTTCTGGTAATATCAACAAACTGTACTTTAGCTCATTTCTTGCTTAACTTCTACAAAGCATGTTTTCCCAAAAATAAGACCCTGTTTTATATATTTTTTGAACCTTGAAATAAGCACTTTGCCTTATTGTCATGCGCTCAAAAGCCTGATTGGGCTTATTATCAGGGGATGTCTTATTTTGGGAAAAACAGGGTAATATCTTAGTTAATCCAGACTATGCTCCTCCTAATATAACTGGAAGGTGTCTTTCCATTCTCCTTATGCTGTTGATTCTAAAATTCTAGGTCTGATACTGCAAAGAACCCAAATTGTAGATAAACTATGATACAATTAAAATAATGGTATTTTAAAGCCCCACCCTGCATGTTGTTGTTGTTGTTGTTGTTGTTGTTGTTGTTGTTGTTGTTGTTGTTTTGGCATACCAACATTCCCACTGGAGAAGTGTCCAGTTTAAAATATCTTGGTGGGGCATATTAGGGCTAAGGTAACATAAGGGCACAAGATAGATATACTATCTCAAAAACTCAAAAGAGCTATGCAACTATCTTTTATTTTGCTGGACAAGAATGTACAGTCTTGTATATAAACACTATTGTATAACTGCCCTTTAATTTTTTCAAGAAAAATCATTGGTTCACTCCTGCATGAAGAACTGCTTGGAACATTTCCTAGATTTAATCTGTTGGATTGTCTCTGTTCACGTTTCTATATTTCTTCTGGTCATAAGATGCTCCTTTGTATTCTGGTCTGGCCTCAGAATGATTATGTAGCATTTGGGAATGAAGATGCAGCTGAGCAGCCCAACACTAGAGGACAAAATGGAGAACACCTGCACAGCCACCATGTATTTCCCTTTGGTGCTCAGGTAGGAGGGCACAAAACTCACCCAGACACTGCAGAAGACCAGCATGCTGAAGGTGATCAGCTTGGCTTCGTTGAAGGCACCAGGAAGATTCCTGGCAAGAAAAGCCACTGTGAAGCAGATGAAAGCCAGAAAACCCAGGTAGCCAAGGGTGATATAAAACATGACAGCAGAGCCTTCGTTGCATTGCAGGATGATTACTCCTGGCTGGGAGTAGAGGTCAGAGTCAAGGAATGGGGGAAAAACTCCAAGCCAGATGGAGCAGATGATAATTTGGACAACAGAAGAAGAAAGGATGATGGAATTGGCCAAGCTCTTCCCCAACCACCTCTTCACTCGGTTTCCTGGTTTTGTAGCAAGGAAAGCAAGCACCACTGTGATTGTTTTGGTCAAGAGAGAAGAAATAGTAACTGAAAAGATGATGCTGAAAACAGTTTGTCGGAGAAAACAGGTGGCTTTCCTTGGTTGACCAATGAAGAGAAGAGAAGACAAGAAGCAAAGTAGAAGGGAGATCAGGAAGATATAAGAGAGGTCCCGGTTGTTGGCTTTGACAATAGATGTTTCTCGGTATCGAATAAATATAATTAAGACAAGGACTGTAGTTAGGAAAAAAAGTAGAGCAAAAGAAACAAGGATGATGCCCAGATCGTCTTCATAAGACAGGAAGGTTATAACTTTGGGGATACATTGGACTCGTTCCTCATTTGGATATTGGTCATGTAGACATTTGGTACATTTTTCTGTATCTGAGAAAACCAAAAACCAATATTTCATTAACATTCTGTCCTTTAGATTTCAAGTAACATTTTTGGGATAGCAGTTGATACCAGCAGCGTTTTGTAAAATTCATTTCGTAGTATCTCCTCAAAAAGAAGATAGGAAGAACTTAGTTTTCTAAACCATACAGAGCTAAGCCATACATGGCTTAGGACCAGGGTATATATGAGACTGCCTTCTGCCACCGACAGTCTCTCACCGGCCAATACGCTCCCACAGAGAGAGGCTCCTCAGGGTGCCGTTGGCCAAACAATGTCGACTGACGATGCCCAGGGGGAGAGCCTTCTCTGTGGGGGCACCAGCCCTCTGGAATGAGCTGCCCCTCGATGTGCATATGATCCCCGACCTCTGCACCTTTCGCCGCGCCCTGAAGACCCTGTTGTTTCAACAAGCTGGGCTGGCCTAACATGAATATGAATTTTAATGGGTGTATGTCAGTTTTTAATTTGTGGGCCAAATTTTTGTATATTTGATTTTAATGGTTTTTAAATTTTGTAAATTTTATGTGTTTTAATATGGCTGTACATTGCCCTGAGTCCTTCGGGAGAAGGGCGGTATAGAAGTCTAATAAAAGTAAAGTAAAGTAAGGTCTATGAAATTAGGGAAAATCCTAGGACCAATATGGTTTCCTGTGTATTCTGCAGAATTTTCCTGGTAAATAATGAATCACTTCATCTTAGAAGGCACACTTACTAAGAACCATACTGGATCAGGGGATGCCTGAAATGTAGATGCCTGGAAGAGAAAGGTAGTCCTGCAAATAATCTGGAATGACTACTTGGACCAGTGGTAAATTTGGTGTAATGAGCTGCACCCATAACTGTCCATATCACCCCATTGTGGACCAGAGATACCTTCCAGTTATTTATAATGGGAGGCCCATGTAGAGAGTATTGCAATAATCCTTCCAGGAAATGAATCTAAAACAATTTTCTAAATTTCTTCTTTTTTATATATAAAAAGTTTTTTATTAATAATTCAAATTTAAAAACAATGGACATGGTTTGACATCTCTGGTTTCTAACATTTCTGTCAAATTCAGATTAATAAGTAATATATTCCTTAATCTATATACAAATTTACATATATCTTACTTCATTACCTGTCAAGTTTACTACCTAATCCTTTCTAAACGACTATATCCATATCCAATAAGCCTATATACAAGTTCAATATACATTGACATATACATATGTAGACATTCGCTACACTCTCTTCTTGGTGTTCTTCCTCTTGTCTAACCATTCATAAAATTTAGTCAGATTTCATAATACGTTGATTCCAAAGTGAGTCTGTTCACTTCTGCACAATTGAAGATTTTGCATAGCACTGATTCCTCTGATGGTGTTTCTTTACTCTTCCATTTCTGAGCAAATGCTATTCTTGCAGCTGTTAATATATGTAATATTAGGTATATTACATTTTTATTATATTTACTGTTTATCATTCCCAATAAGAAAAATTCTGGTTTGACTTCTATTTTAACCATTAAAATCTCTTCTAGTCAGATCTTTACTTGCTGCAAAAGTGTTTTGCTTTTGAGCACTCCCACCACATATCATAATAGGACCCTGCAACCACCTCACATTTCCAACATCTTGAAGAATATTTTTGGGGTTTTTTTTTCCAATCTTCTGGGTGGGAAGTGCTACCTGTAAAACATTTTATACAGGTTTTCCTTATATGAGTCCGCCAACATAAGACTTTTCTATTTTATCAAGCTGGCCTGGCCTAAATCTTCCCCCTTTTTAAATGTGGAAATTTTAAATTTTAAATTCGTCTTATTTATAGGGTCATGGGTAAGGCGTTTTAAATTGGGGACCCATTTTGGATTTAATTCTGTTTTAAATGTATTTTAATGTTTATATTGTATGTTTTTTAATTTTGGCTGTTCACCGCCCCGAGTCCTTCGGGAGAGGGGGCGGTATAAAAATCTAATAAATAAATAAATAAATAAATAAAATAAACACAATTTTGATATTTTTTCCCCATAGATTCTGCCAAATATCCAAATCAATACTATAACCAAAACATTTACTCCAGGTTATCATAATCTCCTTTACTTGTTCTTCAAGCATGTCTTGTTCTAATAAATAGTGGTATAGTTTCTTTATAGTCTTTCCCTCCGTACTTAATAGAATTTTATCCAATTCTGTTCTATTTTTATACCCCATTCCTTTTTGTCTTTCATAAATTTAGATTGTATTTGTAAATAAGCCCACCATTCTAATTCGATTCCTTCTACCTTTAAATTATTTTTTGATTTCAATTCTCCTTTCTCATTTAATAATTCTTTATATGTAACTACCCTTCCTACTTTAATTAGATTTGGATGTGTGAACATTTCTACTATCAATATCCAATTGGGGACTTCTATATAATTACTTCTTTTAGTCTTGATCCAAGTACCTAAGAGTACCTTCCTGTTGTAATGCCTTTGTAAGCACTGGTGAACTTTATACTTCTCCTCCCAGAGGATAGCGTGCCAGCCTATTTGAAAGTCATGTCCTTCTAATGTCAATAATCTTCTATTTTTAAGATGTAACCAATCACTTACCCGTACCAAAATTGTTGTTTAATGATAATTTTCCCAATTTGGAAGAACAAATCCCCCTCTTTCTTTTGCATCTTGTCATAATTTTAATTTAATACTTGGTTCTTTGCCCTGCCATATAAATTTTGATATAATTCTATTTAAATTGATAAAGATTTTTTTTAAGCCAAATTGGTATACATTGAAATAAAAATAATATTTTAGATAAAACGGTCATCTTAATAGTGGCAATCCTCCCCATCAAAGAAAGTTGTAGTTTTTTCCATCTTTCTAAATCAGTTTTAATTTGTTCAGTTAATTTATAATAATTCTCTTCTTTGAGCATAACAATCTTGGAGTCAATTGAATTCCTAGGTATCTATTTTTTTTTTTTTTTTACTATCTGAATATCAATTTTTCGCTCTAACTCTTTTTTTTCTCCCCCGTCATGTTTTTTAATAACATTTTCATTTTATCTTTGTTTATCTTTAGGCCTGCTACCGCCCCATATTCCTCCAGTACTTCATTCATCCGTACACCAGACTGCATGGACACTTCAGTAATAAAGACAAGATCATCCGCAAACACCTGCACTTTAAAAAAATCATTTCTAATCTTTAAACCACTAATTTGATCACCTTCTCGAATTACTCATGCCATATCAATCCTGGACCATGTATTATGTCTGCCCGAATAGTATGTATATTGTTTTTCTTTTCCATTCCTTTCTCTCCAGCTATCTTTAATACACAACTCCTCCACCATTTTAAAGAATGTGTTGGGTAGAATTCTTCTAATAGTTTTCCTTCTTTTATCACTCGTATGATCTAATTCTCTCTCTACTATCGCATTGAAATCCCCAACTATACAGATATGTTCATATTCTAATTCTCCAATCATATTATGTAATTTCTTATAAAATACTGTTTGGACTTCATTCAGCGCATATAGTCCCACCAAAGTCACTTTCTTCTCATTTAAAGTTATCTCTATTATTAGAATTCTACCCTCCTCATCCTTACAGATCTGCTTGGCTGGAATTCCTTCCTTAATGTATATCATAATTCCCCCTTTTTTCTGTTGAAATAGTGCTGTAAACATATTCCCCAGTTTAGAACATTTTAGTACTTGTTGATGTGACGTCTTTATGTGTGTTTCCTGTAATACTATTATATCTAAGTGCATCGTACTCAATTTATTGAAAAAGTTTTTCCTCTTTGTGGGAGCATTTAAGACATTCACATTTAAGGATAAAAGCATTATTTCTTCTTGTGCCTCTCCACCTCTGTCTGGATCTTGTTGCTCTTGTCTATCTGACTTCTTTATATTCTTTGTGTTTGCCTTCATCATATTTTTCTGTATCTATTTTTTCTTCCTTTTCATTTCCTCTTTCTTTTATTGGGCTTCTGTCATTTCTAATGTCTGTTCTCTTGGTTCACATTCTTCTCTTGATTTTCTTTCCTCTACTTTGTCATCACTGCCAAAATTTTGCCTATAAAATTCTTCTGCCTGGTCTATCATGTCCAGTTGAAATCTTTTTTCCTGCCATACTGCCATGATCCATTCTGGTATCAACCATCGGAAGTTAATATTTAATCATGTTAATTTAGAGGTTAATATTTGATAGGGTCGTCTTAGTTCTCTCACTCTCCTAGGTACTTGTTTGAGTACCACCAGCTGTATCCCTCTGAATTCCAATGGGTCGTCTCTCATTCTATGTACAATTTTGTCACAGATCAACTTCTTTACAAACCTAATATGTACTTCTTTAGGTAAATTGTGTCTCCTCGCATAATTGGTATGGATTCGATATATTTCATCAATTTCATTCACCATTTCCTCTTTACCAATTCCTAGAGCTCCTGCCAACACATCTGCCATCATTTCTGGTAAATCCTCATCTTCTTTCACATTCTGGAATCGTAGATAGTGGATTGCCTTTTCTGGTTCTAACTGGATAACTATCATTTCCAGTTCTTTATTAGCTTGCATTAATTTTCCACTCATTTCAGCCACACGTTTTTCTTCCCTTCCCATTCTTTCTTCTATCTCTTCTAATTTTTGCTCATTTTTCACAATTTGTTATTGGAAGCATTCAAATTTACCATCTATCAATTTCATCTTTTCTTTAAGCTCTCCAGTATCACTTCTCACTTCTCCTATCTCTGTTTTCAAGTCTTCATGGTTCTTCAGCATTACCTCTAGCATGGATTGTAACATTAACTGTAGGTCCTTAAATGAATTTGAACTTATTTACAGACCTCTTATTTCCCTCCAACACACCCTAAATATCATTTAGCTTATTCTTTTCCTACTTATCACCAAATCTATATTCTTATTCTTATATCTATTTTACTCACTCTTAGCACACTAAGCTCAATAACTTATAATATCTAAATATTTATGTCAATCTACAGTTCAAAATTATCAATCCAAAACATCAATCAGCATCAAAAATTCATTAACATTAGCATGTATCAGTCATTATATTATTGCATTAATAATATCAATAATATCAATAATTAATGAGAGTAATAATAAAAACAATTTTCAACCAATTTCCTCTATCAATTTAAATACTAAACTACAAAGCTATCAATATCACCACATCCACAATTATATTCAATCTCTCTATAATTTATAAATTAATTACTAAGAAATTATTGCCCATGTTTTTCTCCTGCTTCCTTAAATATAGTTTTCCAAGTCCTTTTTACAGTACTCTTTTCCACTTCTATAGGATTTTCTAGTTCATTCTTAGCCGGCTGACATCTCCCTTTCCTCCTTTTGTATTACTCAGCATTACTCAGCATTTAGTCTCTCTTCACAATGTCAGAATCCTCTGATTTGTCAGCATTTCATTTTCAGTCTCCACCTTCTGATTGTCTATTTCCTTGATTCCAAATTATAAGCAAAGAAAAAAAAACCTCCTTAATCCTTCCCCTTCACTCCACCAATACAGTCTGTCAAGATGCAGTAATTTCTTTTACACCCAAACTTGCCTTTCGCCACTATCGTTTGGAGGGAGCTCCAGTCTCCCACCTCCTTCCTGGGGCCTCTTTCTTTTTCTTCCCTCTTTAGAAACCCTCCGGATAGATCTCTCACCCTGGATCACTCTTACAAAGTTGCCAAAATTGCTTTAAACCAGATCAATCTAGCCATTGTCCCGCTTTTCCACCGGCTATTGTTGTCCAGATATCCACTGTCACTTCCTTGCGGCTGCCATTACAGGACATCTCCTTCCCCTGATCAGCTTCTCCAAGGCTTTTCTGCCACTCGCTTCTTCGACCGCCGCCAAGAGCTCCAACACAGAACGCCTCTTTCTTCCAATCCCCCTCCAAGGGATCTGGGACTCCATAAAGTCCACTGATCAGTTGGAATTTGCTGAAAAAACAACTCTCTATAACAGAGCGTCGCTTTCCACAGCTTTTCTTCTTGACAGCTGGCCCCTTCCTCA
Organism: Pantherophis guttatus; assembly: GCF_059756535.1. Taxonomy (NCBI): domain Eukaryota; kingdom Metazoa; phylum Chordata; class Lepidosauria; order Squamata; family Colubridae; genus Pantherophis; species Pantherophis guttatus. The sequence goes on from NC_142064.1 coordinate 272,867,654, forward strand.
ACAATTCTCTAAGTTTCAAAGAACTCAGATGTTCCTAGAAATATAAATGTGGAAGGACAGATAAAAACTAAAAAGCAGTATTTTCTCTGGCAGTAGCAGAACCTGTCCAATATGCCATAATTTGCCAATCCCTATCAAGGTCTTTCTCAGTTTTTGTTTTGATAAGAAATTATGCAGTTTGAAAATAAACAAAGATCAGTTGAAATTCATTCAGTCCTCTAACTTTCACTTTAATGAAAATTGCTCTAGATCAGGGGTGTCAAACTCACATAGTCACGGTGATGTCATGTGATGTATTGGGACTTTTTTCTGCTTTTCTAAAACGGGCTTGGGCATGGCCAGCACATGTTGCATCCAGCCCATGGGCCATGAGTTTGGAAGCCTGCTCTAGATGAATCCACTTCCTCAAGGCCTGTCTTTTCTTTTGTGTCACCCACCTTCCTGAGTGGAGATGGTCCCCTCCGGACAAGGAGCACAGTTGTAGCAGCAAAATGGCTCTCCTTCTCGCTTCTGTTTGACAAATCCAGGATGACATTTTTCCCCACATTTCGACTGAGGAAGAGACTAAATAGAAAAACAATAAATTCCAAAGAAAATATAATAGCAGTAACCATCCTGACATGCTGACATGCTCTTGAAATAAGAGCAAAAGTGACTGCTCAGTTTCTAGAACAGTAGTGATATGAGATAGAGATGAGGTTATGAGAATGTGTCCCTCAAAAAGTGTAAATTAGGAATCTTTGGTTGCAGCACATATGAGCCGTGTGTGGCTCAGCTAGGGATCCTTTCTCTTGAAGAACTACAATTAGGTAACAACAAGTGGCTTGAAAGAACTAATTTGTTATTAGTTAAATTTGGAGCCTCCTTTCTTTCCCAGAATGACTTAAGGTAGCTAACAATCAAGATGAACAATTGCATTCAAGGCGTTTTTAGATGAGGTACCCTCTTACAAGCCAAAGCCCAAATCTAAGCAGCATTTCCTTTTCAATTGTCTTTTATTATTTCAGATATTAGAAAGGCTTCTCTTTGAGTCAAAATCATGTTCCAAATGCTTCAGTTTTCTGAGTCAGGACATTATTTCTCAGCATTCCAGTCATTCTTATTCCATGTGAACAAAAGTTCTTCGACCTTCTTCATAGGAGCAGAAGGCCTATTTCACTGCCCCAGTGGGTTGAAAGGTTAGAATGGATAACGCTGGTCAGATCTGGGTCTCTTAAAAATTTCTTGCCCTGCCCTTTTATGGGATACTGGCCCCAACAAGGACAAGGTGAATCTAATTCCAAATTTTATTTCCCACTGGAACCAAAAGGATCTCCATCCAGTCTTGATCTCAACCCTGAAGCTGACCTGGCTGTGGCCATTTTGAGGCTTCAGTGCTGCCACAACTGGAGCTATGGGAAAGGGAGGGAGAAGTAGAGATAGCTGGGGTGCTGTAACCAAAATAAAATAAAATTTTAAAATAAAATTGTGCCAATATGACATGTTGGATAAACCTATTATTTGAGGAATCCAACTACCTCGGAGTTTTGATTGCTATGGGTGTGTTACTTGGAACCCTGACACTTGATTCAATTTTCAGTGCAAACCTGAACTCAGGCACTGGTCAATAAATTTACCTTCTTGTTTGCTATTTGAAGACAAAGAATAAGTCAATCACAATCCCTAGCATTTGACCTATCTTACCATTTTCATGCAGCTTCTCCATTTCAACACTGCACCATGGTGCATAGGCTTAGCCCAAAGAAATGGATCGGAACTCTTTGGAAAATAGAAAAGACACCAATATTTCTCCTACCCTGTTGTGCAACTTTAGCCATGACAGGTGATCTTGGTTGATAGTAAGTCCCTGTCTTTCAATAGTCACCAATTTGTCTTTCATGAGATTCTTTTTGGGGAGATATACCCAACTCATGATCTTCATATCTGCCTTTAAATCCCCATTTTGGTCCAAGTAAAGTTTGTAATGGGAAAGATTGCCAAATTCATTCTTCTCCACAAAGGGATGGAACTAGAATGGGAACATCAAGCAATTTCAACATCAATAAACATTGTAACTTATTCCTTTTTGTCTCTTCTCATTTGAATCTTTCTTCTACACTTGTAAATATTCTTAGGAGAACAAGTTTCTGTCTTTAAAAATGAAAAAGAAAGGTTCAGCAAAATTTGTCAATCACGTATTGACAATACATGTTTTGAAAACAATATGATTGAAAAATGTTGTTGATTATAAGAAACATTCTAAAGCAGGTCATAAATAAATTGCACAAAGAAAGAGAACATTCATGAACTCCTTGAAAACAACAGGTGATTACGAGAAAACATGGATTTATCAAGAAGAAAGTTGCCAGGCTAATCTCCTCCTTGGTAGACCAGATTATAAACATATCCAAATGAGATCATCCTTCCATCCATCCATCCATCCATCCATCCATCTATCGTCTATCGTCTATCGTCTATCGTCTATCGTCTATCGTCTATCTATCTATCTATCTATCTATCTATCTATCTATCTATCTATCTATCTATCTATCTATCTATCTTTCTTAAGGTCCAGCTAGGTATCCAAGACAAGGTTCTTTCTATTGAAGAACTAAAATTAGTTAACAAACTCTGGTATGGAAGAACAAACTCATATTTGTTATTAGTTGGATTTGGACCCTTTTTGTTCCCCCAGAATGACTTAAGGTAGCTAACAATAAATTAGAAGTAGTAGTATTTTTTATTTTATTTGATAATAATCATATAATAAATTTAATGAAAATGTCATTAATGATTTCGACGAAATGGAATTGCATGGCTACTGGTGGTAACTGATAGGAAACTGGGTGTCTAAATGTCTAAGTTAGAACCAGACATAAAATGAAAATACATCTTCATGATTTATCATAATAGGCTAAAAAAAAAAACCTGAATGGAATTTAAGAGAAATTAGAAAATAGAAAGTCTTCCACATAGAAGAAAAGTGAAATGTAGAGCAAGAATGATGAATGATACCAAAGTTGATTTAAAGAATTGTGAAAATGATCCCAAAATAGTAGTCGATTTGCAAACTAAATGTGAATCAGCAGTGTGATGTTAATGGAAAGAAAGCAAATGCCTCCATAAACAGCTCAGGAAATGAATATTGATTTGGCGGGGGAGACCCCAACTGCCCCTTGCAGGTACCATGTTGCATATTGAATAGAGTGTTGCATATTGAATAGGAGTGAACATAGGCTTCACTCAGGTCTGCCAATCCGGCCGGAAAATACTCAAACCCTATTGGCCAACCTGTCTGACAGTTGTTCTGCCCCAGCTCCGGATTTCCCAGGATATTGACACACACCAATGGTCCTTATCAAATTTATTAAGTAGCAAGAATAAACAAGACCGGCAAAGATTGGCAACCAGCCCAGAAAGCAAGATATGATAAACCAAAATACTCTAATTATAAATACGAGTTGTTTCCAGCAAAAAAGCACTAGCTGCATGTGACTTAAACAGGCTAAGGGAGTGGCCAATTATCCTCAAGCCCTACTCTTGAGTAGACCTCCTCCTCCTGAGTAGCCACTCCTGCCTTTTGGCAGCCCAGTGTGCTCAAGCATTGAAGAGTGGCTCCTCCACTTTGCTCTCTCCACCTGTAGGAACCTCTGGAGGTTCTGAAGGCCCTGGCTGAGTCTCTGCCTCTGGCACCACATCCTCTTCAGCCTTCTCGCTGTCCGACGCAAGCTCTAGCTGTGCAGGCTGCTGACGTGACACCACACCAGCCTCCTCTTCATTGGGATCAGCCACGATCCGCGCAGGCCACTGGTGGGCCACAACAACAGTTCCCTATAAAAGGGCAAGCAGTCAGACGAACCAGCTGCTGGATTGCATTGATCTACTAATAAAGAGCTGTTGTTACTGTTAGCACTGAGTCCTGTCTCTTCCATCGCCCGATCAAACACACCACACTTGGAAAAAAATATTGCTGAAAAACTGGATTGGCTATAGGAAAAGTAATGAAATCAAGTAGGAGCTGCTTTTACCTTCATTTATGAAGGTAAAGTTCTATAATGCTAATCACAAACCTATACATATAGGAATTTATTTAAAATGCATGCATCAATGTTTAATATCAAACTATATCTTTCATAATTCCCATTTTTGGGAACATTATTGCCTGAGTGATTAAATTGGCCAAACTTGTTGGAGTTCTGTAACACATATAGGTTGATACAGTTCTCCTCTTTTGGAGAATTCCAAAGGAACTAAGTTTGATGGATCCTTGTTGGGACCCCATACCTGCCATGGCTGAAGCCTTGGAGCCCCCAAACTCCCTTTGCCCTTCTTCTTTCTCTTCCTAGATCTGGAGGAATAGGCATCATTCAAGGCATGGGCCAGAGTATTAATGGCACTGTAATAACGATGGAAATTCGTGGCCTCCACCGTATTCTGTTTCTTTTGGGTCTCCAGTGGTGATTTCTCAGTGCATCTTTTCCGGCCTTTGACAGAAAAGACATGTTTTGAAGAAGAACAGACAAATGATTCATGTCCAAAGGGTGGATCCAGAAAGAAGGTGGGTATAAAAGAATCCTTTATTGGCTCTTTTTTAATCTCAAAATCAACAGTACAAATATTATTTACATGTTTGAGACCTCTGGAGTCTCTTAGTGGATACAATCCATTGAGTGTTGTGATCCAGACTTTTCCTTCAATGGTTCCCGGCAAACGCCTAAGTATAAAACGAAAAGGAAGAATCCTCTCAACAATGGCACCATATTCTATGTAGTGAACATAGACATTGACTTGTCTCCACTTAGAGAAGGCATCACCATGAGGTGCTGTAAATTGAGTTGTTGAGAATTGTTGTGATATAACAACACAAATTCCATTCCTGATAAGCATAGGAGTAAAAGTCCTCATGAAATTATCTCCATTTTCTGAATCTGAAGCAAAGAGACCAATCAAGGTCCATCTGAAATGAAGGAGCACTTGGACAATTCCTAGATAGAGGATCCCTTTTTTTGGGAAAAGCCGGTGATAAAATGGCAATTCACTTTTATCATGTAGTAAATCTGAAAATAATTCAAAACTGATCTGAAAAAGCAATGAAGAATACTGGGTTACATTTCAGGTCAGATCATTTTCAAAATATTAACTTGAAAGTAATCCAGATTGGTTCACTTAAACATATTCAAGAAGTTTATTGTTGATTAGTCATTAAGCCATATGAAAATAAAGAAAAAAAAGAATAGCATTAACAAAACTGTATATAACAATAGTGTAAAAAAATTGGTAAAAGAATAAGAATAGAGAATGCAAATCATATTTCTGTGTGATACCTACAACTTATGGCAATCAGACCAATGTTCACATGTCAATTGAAATGTTTTGTTCAAATAAAGAGCCATATTGACTGTTCTTCTTTAATATTGACTAAACAAAAAATATGTTGTTTTAATATAAGGATCCCAATAGGTTGTTAGTCTAATCTAGGGTCCAAGATATTGATCTCTTTTATAACTGACTTTGAAATAATAGATGTGTTTTGTCTATCTCTGGAGTTCGGCAAATACAAGTCTATTCATTATAAGTGACTTGATTAAACCTTCCATATTTAATCATTGTGTCCAGTACTGAAATATTGCTTGTGTAAATATCACCTTAAGATGTTTAGGCATTTCTGCATTGAAACACTTGCCAATTTGAAAGTACATTTGTAGTGGCCCATGAGTATGGTTGCATCTTTCTTTGATTCGATATCAGAATTCTTTGTACAGCAATTTTTTTAGCGAGTTTTCCGTTTACACAAGAATGAGAAAGATCACATGTAAAAATCCCTAACCATAACACCTAGAATAGCCATGGTGAAAAGCAGTTCTTCAATTCCAAAGTGAAAATATGGTTTGTCACAAGTAAATGCCTTATTCTCAAATGGGGAAAATGTACATACACAGGGTATCAAGGGTTAATTTATTCTTCCTTCCTTAATATATTCATATGTAACCACTCCCATCCTTTACTCCGCCTCATTGATATAAAAGGGGATGTATGCACCTCCTTCCTTGCTTCTATCTACGATCATTCAGAGAATATAGAATGCCTAATGTAAATAAATAGTGCTTTGTTTAAATACTTTGTTCCTGAATCATTTATTGAGTCTGATCCTCAAAAATATGCAACAATCTGGTAGCAGAGGATGGTTCGACTGACTCAATAAAAATTAGATATGCCTAAGAGAGAAGACTCCAGAAACAAAAGAAAAAGACCCAACACCAGGGCACACAATAAAGAGATGGAAATGGATCAAGAAATGATCAATGAATCCACAACTATAATAACAAAAGAATCTGAAGACTGCGCTACAGACAACGAAGAGATAATCGATGAAACTGATGACCAAGAAGAAAATGAGATAGAAAACAACGAACTCAGATCAGAGATACTGAGACTATTGAAATGCCAAAAAGATGACGAAAACCTCATCGCGAACCTCCAAGACATCATAAAAATCAGCGGAGCAGCGAGAGAAAAACACATCGTAACAGATGAATCTAAAGAACTAAAAATGGTGAGCGAATTGCCTATAGATAAGAATATAATGAAAAGAAGACTAACGGTCCCGCACAAAATTTTGAATGGCAGCCATCTTGGTTTAAACAGACCACTAAGATGAGCGAAGCAGAGCCAATCAGAAAACAGAATTCAAAATGTCTGGCGTGAAAAGCCCTACATAGTGTAAAAAGGAAAAAAGGAAAAATCTACTCTTCCGAAGAATCTGATACAGACTTCGAAGAAACTTCAATCGAACTACAAATAGAATCAGCAATGAAAACTCTCTTTGCAACATTCGGCCTGAATTTAAAAATCACAAAAGAACCAACGAAAGCTGGCGATCAAAGAATAAAGAAAAGGCAAGCAAGCAAGCAAACGTCTCGGAATCTACCCGCTTCTATCCAAACGGCGAGAGCACCTACGCCTGAGCCCAGAGAACCCTGTAAATACTCCCCCACACCGCAGACGATTCCAGGGGCCAGAGACCTCAACAAAAACAACTTCAGCGAAAAGAAGCAAGCGCCAGTCGTCACCTGGACACCTAAGATCGAGCCGGAGACCGAGTCATCGGAGGAAGAACACTACGAGGGAGCTACAGCAACGAGAACCTCTCCCGACAGCTTCAGAAGCGAAATGAGCAACGCGCATGTGCAAACACACGCAGACAACTACGGAGGACATGAAGAACAGAGAGAACCATTCAGACTCGTTGCAAGCATACCTACACCATTCTGCAACTATCAACATTTACAAGATCATGGACAACCTCCAGTTGTAAGTAATGGAACAAATAATATTGGGAACTTGCCCAATGATTTCCCAAAACTGAGAATAGATGGTATTAATTTACAGGAATGGTGTCAACAACTTCAGGTTGTTTTTCTAAAAGAGAACTTATTATTTTTTATAACTAACCCCCCCAAAAGGCCTTGGACTCTAAAATTGGACTGTCTGCACCACAGAGCATTCTACTTATTAATATCTAGTATATCTCCTGCTATGTATCATAGTATTAAGCATAACTTGACTGTCTCAGAGATTATTCACTGCATGTTTAAATTGTTTCATAGTGAAAGTGTAGCAACCACTACAAGAATGTCTAAAGATTTCTTCTCAGCTAGGATAAAACCTGGGGTTACTGTAAGTGAACATTTAATATCTCTAAACAAAATCAGAGCAGAGCTACATTTAAGGGGAGAGATAATTTCAGATCAAACAATGTCATCATTAATTCATTAGACCCATCATGGGATAATTACATATCACATTTAGACACAATTAATTTGGGATACTTATCCATAGAAAATTTATCAAATAAGCTAATAGCTGAAGATAATTTAAGAAGAAGCCGCTGTAATACACACATAGAACATAGACAAAGTAAGAGAGTGGTATTTCAAGAAAAATATCGAGAATCAATTGAATGTTATAATTGTGGATCCAAAGAACATTGTAGAAGAGATTGTCCTAAATTTCTTAGAGAAAGACAAAAACATGACTATAGAAGCAGATATCATAACAGACAATCGTCTATTGACAGACATAGATATAGAAACTCACCTAATTTTAGAGAGCATAGAGGGGGCAGAGATAATTCAAGAGATAGAAAGTCTGGATCATTAAATGGGTTAGATAAACATAATATAACTAACACGCAGGATTCAAGGGATAATGCTTGGCTCATTGATTCTGGGGCAACTAATCACACAACACATGACAAAAAAAATACTATCTTCCTTTATAGAAGATAAATTTGTAATTAAGGTAGCCAATCAAGAAAAGGTCCAAGTTATTGGAAGAGGAAATGTAAACTTACCCGGTCTAGGGAAAATAGAGGGGGTATTATTAATACCAGAAAATAGAGGGGGTATTATTAATACCAGAAATAACATACTTAGTGCAATAAAACTAAGTAGAGATTCTGACATAAATATAGTATTCTCAAAAGGAAAAGCAACACTAGAGAAAAACAAAACAAATTTGGGTAGTGTGGTTATCAAAGGGGGTCTACCATAGTTAGTCACAGAAGAAAAATGGCTACACAATATTGATTCAAACATGGAAGATGACACTAACATAGAGAATGAAGACAATAGCAATAGTGATAATGAGGAACATGAAACAAATCACAATCACAGAAACACATCTATTAATGACACACTCAATAACAAAAAACCTACGATTGGAAAACCAATCCACGATGAATGTGCACACATATTACATAGACATACACAGGGTATCAAGGGTTAATTTATTCTTCCTTCCTTAATATATTCATATGTAACCACTCCCATCCTTTACTCTGCCTCATTGATATAAAAGGGGATGTATGCACCTCCTTCCTTGCTTCTATCTACGATCATTCAGAGAATATAGAATGCCTAATGTAAATAAATAGTGCTTTGTTTAAATACTTTGTTCCTGAATCATTTATTGAGTCTGATCCTCAAAAATACGCAACATGGTTGGATCTATCACACACCAACCCACCACCACATTCCATTTAAATACAAAAATACAAACCTGCGGGATTTTGTAGGTGGCTCCTAATCTTGACATCTGAATGGAGATGTCATCGGCAGCTCCATCAACAAGAGTCAAAATGTTTTCCTTCCTTCCACAGCTGTAGTTGGGAACATTGGCTTCGCCAGTAGACAGCATGTCCAGCAAGGCTTCTGAAGTCATAAGTATGTTCAAATAGTTGTCATGGATGTTGTAGCCAAGTGTGAGATTCTGCAGGAGCCCAGGAGTCTTGCTCACCACTTGAATATTAAAAATATACCGTAGTGCTCGAAATTTTTCATAAGGTAAACTAACATAAAAAATGTTCATGTTATCATCATCATCAACAGCAATAACAAAATACTTTTTGAATTGTATTCTCTTTGTTTCTACAAGTCTTTTGAGTCTTAAGCCAATACCGATCCAAAAGCAGAGGCAAATGATAATTACTCACCACCATTTCATTTTAATGAGTGTTGGGGAGATGAGATGGAAATAGTGTTCCACTAAGTTTAAGAATCACAAATAAATCATTATTTGTAGCAGAACTGATTTTCATTCAATCATTAAAGAGGATACATTGTAATAGGAAGAGCTTGTTTCATAACAACCGAGAAGAGAAGGGAATGCTCAAATCAAAACATCTCTTATTCCTATAAGGATCAAGCATTGAATAGTGGTCATAAAAATATGGACATGGGCTCGGCAGAGACAACTACAAGCCTTTCAATTACTACTTTAAACCAAAGTTGGTATTTATGTTATCATTCAGTATTAAACCAGGAAAGTTGTAGAATCTGGATTTTTTTTTCAGTTTTTTATATATATAAAAATTATATATATAATTATGTAAATATAATAAGACAAAAGAGAAGCAATGGAAATAAAAATGACTCAAGAAGTTATGCCTACAATACACACATAAGCATAATAAGAAGAAAAGAATGAGGGTGTTAGAGCTGCAAATACAGAGAATGACTTACATGTCAAACTGACAATAAGGAGCCCTGTTGAAAGGCAATGTTGTTGTACGGAATGATTTTGTTCCAGTGTTGATGATACTAATGAGATGGTCTCCTGGTCTGTAATAGCTCCATGGCTTTTTTTCATCTTGGTACATGAAATTCAGCGGACACTTCATTCTAAGCTTCCCAGAGACTGGCTGGGATACCAACAGAATCAAAAGCAGAAGATGCATGGTTTATGGGGCTGAATCAATCTCCTTCCTGTTTCTAAAAAAGAACAAGAAAAGGAATTAGACGAACTCAAAGCACCTTCACCATATAGAAATTCTACTGACTTTCCTGATTCAGACAGAGATAAACCAAGCTTCACCTGGAAAAGGAGAGAAAGTACATTCAAGAGGACAGTCTCTACCTGTCTCAAAACCTGTGCCACAAAGTGTGTGGCTGAAGCATTTATGCTTTTCTAATGCAAGATTTCCTTCCATGATGTTTACCTCAAAAGCAGTGATTGAAAAAGTAGCAGAAGAGGTCTCATCTGAATTTTGAAAATTACAGTGAAAAACAGCTTCTCCTCTGGGGATCCTAAAATTCTTCAGGGCTCCATTTGCAGAGAAAGAGCTGGAGAAAAAAAGAACATCTTAGTGAAAAATCATAAATCCATCCTTTGGGGCAATGTTCTATAGTGGTTGTTGTCCTTCCTGTCAGGTCTTGTCCAGAAAGTGATGCTGGATAAAGATACTTCAACAGCCAGATAATGACTTCTGCTGTCCTTCAATGTAGCAACTTGTCTCCAGAGACCACTGGGGAAAATCATCCAGAATCATGTATTTTGGTGACATTCTAGGTTGGTGGAACTTACCTCAAATGTTGCCTCTATTCAAATACCAATTAAGCAACCAGTACCTTGAACCCAGGGGTGAAATTCAGGAGGTTCGAATAGGTTCTGGAGAACCGGTAGTGGAAATTTTGAGTAGTTCAGAGAACTGGCAAATACCACCTCTTCCTGACCCCAGAGTAGGATGGGAATGGAGATTTTGCAATATCCTTTCCCCAGGAGTGGGGAGGGAATGGTGATTTTGCAGTATCCTTCCCCTGGAGTGGGGCTGGAATGGAGATTTTGCAGTATCCTTCCCCTGCCATGCCCAACAAGTCCTGCCCACCAAGCCACACCATGCCCACCAAGGCACACCCACAGAACTGGTAGTAAAAAAAAAATGAATTCCACCACTGTTTGAACCCTGTTGAACGTCAAGAGTTGGGCCTGTTTGTGAGTTTCTTTTCTATTAGATCTCCATATAAGAATCCTGACTGGAGCTGATTTTAAAATTGCTTGTGACTGAGGTCAAATTTTATTTCCCATCTTTTCTAGAAATACCAATTTTGAGACGAGATTTGATTAAGAGCAGGAAAATAGCAGCCTGTGGACTATCCCTTTTGCTTAATTGGGAGGAAGTCAGGGGTGGGCTTCAAAAATTTTAGCAAGGGGTTCTCTGCCCAGTTGCTGGGTAGGCGTGGCCATGGTGGGAGTGGCCTAGTCAGCCTCCTGCACCCCAGGGGGGGGGGCGTTTTTGCCCTCGTCGGACTCCAGAGGCTTTTGTCAAGCCTCCTTTGTGGATTTTAAGAAAACATGCTTGGCATTGTCCTAATGCAGTTAGAGAGGCTTATAATTTTATTTTTTCTTTATGTTTTTAAACTTAAATGAGAACCATTACACTGTATGCTTCACAAATTCAGCCGTTAGAACAAGAATCAGTACAGTAAGAGATTATGAAGGAGATTGCAAGAATAACAAAATCCAGGATAAAAACCAAACAGAAATCCACGCAATCCAGGGAAGGTCATCACTCATTTCCCCAATATCCTAGGCGAGGAACGAAGCGTTCTAAACTCTTGAAAAAGCAGGACTGCAGAGGCCATCCGAAACTTACAGGGAACCTCGTCCAACTTTTGAATAGCAGATCAGATGTCACCAAGTATGACCCATATTCAACCTATCATGATCAGGATAGTTCTATCTATTTGGTCAGCTTCCCTCTCTCACTCAAATCCCCACTTAACTCTTGTAGGCTCAAGGTGTGCATATCAATGTTCACCATCTCCAGATAAGAAAAGTAACCCCAAGAGAAAAAGTGGCACAGAGACATTAAAAACCGGGGACTCCCAACCACATCAATCAAGCATCTGGCAATCTTTGGGAGGGATTCACACACAGTCTCAGAGATGGGTAGGCCAAACCAAAAAGAAGAGGGTCCACAAGGTCCCCCTCAACCAGTTTCAGGAAGGATGTGGCAAGAAATCATGTCACACCATGGACCATGCTATGGGAATTGCTGCCATCAAAGATGTAGGTCTCACAGCCCTCTGTATGTTTAGTAAAATAAAAATATATCAAAATATAAAGTTTCTCAGTCCTTACACAAATATGGAAGGACAATAGAGAGAGCATCAAGGGAAAAAGAATAGAAAGTTCAAACCCCTCTATAACTTTGTCCAGGGGTATAGAGCCTATTAGATTTATATTTAACTATTTTACTATTTAACTATACTTACTTGCTTTTATAGTACCTATTTATATTAACTTATTTATATATAGCCATATAAGATTTTGAATCTGAAATCAACATTAAGAATTAAGTTGGACACAGAAAACTGAGTTATAGATTATAATTGTATTTTATTTAGGAAATAATGTGATTTAACTTATTAAGAAAAGTTAGATAAACATGGTGTGTTAGGAGGACTTGAATTAATTATTTGTAAGTAAGTATAACCAATTTCTATTAACTAATTAATTATAACTGCTACATTAATTACGTTCAAACAAATTATAAACTATAATTTAATTTCTATTACTAATACTACAAACTAAGTGATACCTGTCTAAGATATTGATTGGAAGGGACATAGATTGATAAATTGATATTGATTGATAAATAGACTTTACTGGTATCTGAAGAATTGGAAAAGGTATTAGCAATATAAAACAACAGACAATATTAGACAAAAAAGAGTTGGCAGCCAGTGTAAGATAATCTGGAAAAACATTGAGAGAATAATTAGAGAGCAAAAAATAATCCTGAAAGAAATGACAAACATGTCATCAACGATCCTGAAAACAGGAAAAAAAAAACTTTCAAATCCCACCATAACTATGACCTCCCCAGCTACTCAGAAGTCAATGGAAGGGCTATCTAAAACGGAAAAATCCACAGCAATACCAACATTGCAAACTGTGCAATCAACACTGACGCTAATCCAAGAAACTATGATGCCTATGCAGGAAAAAATGTCAAACAATCATACCCAATTAAAAACAGACATTCATGCACTGGACCAGAAGATGAACGAGATTCAAGTGTCAATATCTAACAACGAACAAAGGATCCAGAAGGCGGAACTAAGAATAGAACAAAATGAGAAGAAACTAGAAATGGTAGACCAGATGTTGACAATGCAAAACAGGGAATTAGAGGACTCATTGATCCAATTGGAGATGGACAGGGCGTCATTTTATCTATGTTTCCAAAATGTTGTAGAAGACAAAGAGGAGAACCTGAGAGAGAAGATGGCAGAACTGATTGCAGAAGTACTCCAGCAAGACAAGCAAGAGATCATCAGAGAACTGGACGATGTCTATAGAGTACAAACAAACTACACGAGGAGGAACAGGCTCCCTAGGGAAGTCCACATTAGGTTCGTGAGAAAAAAAGTGAAAGACATCCTGTACAATATGGCGAGAGAAGGACAAATAACATACAGAGGAAAAGAAGTGATAATTTTAAAACAGGTGCCAAGTGAGGGAGGTGAGAAAGGATTACAGATTTCTAGCTGTGCAACTGAACAAAAGAAATATATTATTTAGGTGGCTCCTGCCAGAAGGGATGTTAATTACCTGGCAGGGGAGGAAAATAAAAATAGACAGTTGGAGTACAGCGCAAGACTTTCTCGACCAGCTAAGAGGTGCAGAAGAAGAACAAAGTAGCAAAGAGGAAATAGAGGCAACAAATCTAGAAGAGGAAACCTCACACCAACGGAATACCAAGGAAGGAACTGCGGAGGAAAAGAAGATAGAAGAAGAAGAAGACAAGGGGGGAAAAACAAGACCAGTAAGAGCCGTAAGAACAAACAGAAACTAAGAACCGGACAAAGAAAATAGGAATGAAAATCTGAGACTAATTTCAGTAAGTGTTAATGGATTAAATGATCGTAAAAAGAGGAAATTAAAACTTACAAAACTAGCAAAACAAAATGTAGATATAATTTGCTTACAGGAGGTTCACATAAAAAGGACAAGGGTAAATGTCTAGAGTACAAAAAATATGGTAAAATATTTACCTCATTAGCAGAAAAAAAAAGAGGGGGGTAGTCATTTATGTTAAAAAAGGAATTGAAGCAGAATTAAAATATAACGATACAAAGGGAAGAACTCTTATGATTGAAGTTACGAGAAATAACTCCAAAATGTTACTAGTGGGTATTTATGTTCCAAATAAAAAAACAGGGAGAATACTTTAAAAAACTTCACGAGAAATTAGGAGAAATGGAATATAACGAAATTTGTATAATAGGCGACTTTAATGGAATTGTGGACTCGGATAAAGACCATTAAAGTAACAAAATCAATAAAAATAAAAGGGCAACTCTACCAAAAGCTTTTTTTGACTTAGCTGAGGAATTGAATCTAATTGATATATGGCGAACTCTACATCCAAGTGACAGACAGTACACATTTTATTCCAACCCACAAAAGTCATGGTCAAGAATAGACATGGCATGGGTCACCAGGAAGCTTGCATTAGAAATAGGAATGGCAGAAATCAGCCCAAATACTTGGTCAGATCATAATCCCCTAGAAATAAAGTGGAAGAGTACAAAGAGAAAGAAACAACAGAGATGGAGGTTTAACGTGAAACTATTGAGTGATAAAGAGTGTGTAGAAAATCTGAAAGAAGAAGTAAAGTCTTTTTTTAAAGAAAACAAAAACCAAGGAACATCTCGTGAAATAGTATGAGACGCAATGAAGGCCTATCTAAGAGGGGCTGTGATATCATATAGTGCGTATAAAAACAAAGAAAAAAGAAAATTCCTGGAAGATCTTTTAAATCACCTAGGAGAAGCAGAAAGAAAACTCCAAGAAAACCCTGGAGATAAAGTAGCAAAAGAAAATTGGCTGATGTGGAGACACAAATTGAATATCTTAGACCAAGAGGATCTAGCACAAAAAATAAAAAGAACAAAACAATACTATTTTGAGAACGCCAACAAGTCGGGCAGGTGGCTGGCTTATAAATTAAAAAAAGAAAATGAAAAAGGGACAATTCAAATATTAGAAGACACTGAGGGTAACCTTCTAAATAAAGAGGAAGATAAATTAGAAAAAGTGAGGGAATATTATGAAGCCCTATACAAAGAAGAGGAGGTCTCAGAAGAAAAAGTAGAGCAATACCTGGTAAATGCTGAGCTTCCACAAATAACTGAGGAAGAGAGGGAAATGCTCAATGGAAAGATAACAATTGAAGAACTTAAAACGGCCCTTTCTAAACTCAAAAACAACAAATCGCCAGGCCCGGATGGATTCCCAGGAAAAATATATAAAAAATTAGAAGAAACATTACAACCAAAATTAGTGGAAATTTTCAATGAGGCTTTGATGGGTCCAAAAATCCCAGATTCGTGGAGGGAAGCGCATGTCACACTTCTGCCGAAAGAAGGTGCTGACCTAAAACAAATTCAGAATTACAGGCCAATTTCTCTTCTAAACACCGATTACAAATTATTTATGAGCATAATGGCGGAAAGTACCAAAAAATATTAAACACATGGATACATAAAGATCATTTGCCTCCCGGGGAGGCAAATCAGGGACAATCTGAGAATTGTGTTGGATATCCTAGAATATTATGAAGAACATCCGGAAAAGCAGATGGCCTTAGTCTTTTTGGATGCCCAAAAGGCATTCGACAATCTAAATTGGAACTTCATGACTATACAAATTAAAATAATGGGATTTGGAACAAATTTTGAAAAGATTATAAAAACTATTTATGATAATCAAAGGGTGAGTATCTTAGTAAATGGAGATAGGACAAGAACATTCCAGATCAGGAAGGGGATAAGACAAGGATGCCCCCTATCACCGCTATTATTTATTTTGGCCCTAGAAGTCCTGCTACGAAAAATCCGAAATAATGAGGAAATTAAAGGCCTAAAGATTAGGAAAGAGACTTATAAAACGCAAGCCTTTGTGGATGATGTGGCCCTAATATTAGAAGACCCATTAGAATCCAGACAAAAAGTATTAGAGGAATTGGGTAAATACGAAAAGGTGGCAGGCTTCAAATTGAATAAAACCAAAACCAAAATATTAACTAAGAATGTAACCGAGGTACAGAAGAAAGAGAAAGAAGAAACGTTGGGATGACAGGTGGTCAAAAAAATAAAATATCTAGGAATCTGGATAACCATAAGGTGCTCATCCCTAAAGGAAGATAATTATACCCCTTTAATTAAAAAAATGAAACAAGATCTGGATAGATGGAAGAAAATTAAATTGTCATTTATAGGCAGGATAGCCGCGATCAAGATGAACATTCTCCCCAGAGTCTTATTCTTATATCAAAATATACCAGTGAATTTAGATAATTTTTTTTTCTTAGAATTAAACAAAAACATTAAGGAATTTGTATGGGAGGGGGAAAAACCGAGGATCTCACTTAAAATTTTACAAGGAAAAAGGAATATGGGAGGATTTGGACTCCCTGATTGGGAAACATATTATAGGGCAGCCAAGCTAGTTTGGATAAGGGAGTGGGCCACTCTGGAAAATAAAAGAATTCTAACCTTAGAAGGCCACGACTTACAGAGAGGGTGGCACACATACCTATGGGACACAGAGAAGAAAAAGAAAACATATTTCCATAGACATAAAATCAGGGACTCTCTAATACAAACATGGATTGGAATTAGGCAGAGATATTATACCAAAGTACCAAAATGGCTCTCCACGATGGAGGCTCTGATTTACCCTAACAGGTGGGGAATGGAGAAAATGTGTACATACAAAGATATTTTAGATAGAAGAGGAAACCTTAAATCAAACGATGCCCTAAGAGATCAAGGTATAAACCTAGACTGGTGGATGTATCTACAAATAAAATCAAGATACCAGAAAGATAAGGATTAATATGGTCTAGAGCTAGGATATAACGGACTAGATAAAATTCTGATGGGAACAGAAAAAAAAGTTTTGGCTAAATTATATAACTACTTATTAGACGAGGACAGAGCTGAGGATATAGCCAAAAATCAACTGAGAGTATGGGAGAGAAATATTGGACACAGCCTAAACTTTAATGATTGGGAAGAGGTATGGAATAAAAACCACAAATTGACCAGAGCTGTGACGTATAAGGAAAACCAATACAAAATGCTCCACAGGAGGTACCTAGCATCTGCTAGATTAGCAAAGATGTTCCCCAACATGCACCCAAACTGCTGGAAATGTGGCTATGGTCAGGGCACCTTCTTTCACATGTGGTGGACATGCCCCGAAGCGAAAAGATATTGGAGTAAAATTCAGAGATGGTTACAAGAAATAATTGGAGAAGATATTGAATTGACACTGGAAATATTTCTCCTGGTAATAGTAAAGAAGGGGTATGGAAAGAAAAAGATTCACCTACTAATACATATAACCACAGCTGCCAGACTGGCATATGCACAATACTGGAAAGAGAAAGCCCTGCCACCAGAAGAACTTATAATTAGGAAAATATTGGAGTGCACAGAGATGAGCAAACTAACCCATGAAATAAACAATGATGAGAACTCAGATTATTATACTGTGTGGGGAAGGTGGTATGAATGGATGAATGATAAAATCAAAGGAGTAAAAGGTGTGGTAACTAAACAGCAATAAACAGATAAATGACACCAGGTACATATCATGTATTCATGTATAAACGCTGCATATCCGATGTTAAAAAGAAATGTTACTATATTTTATGTATGTATATAAAGTCAATAAAATATCTATTAAAAAAAAAACTTTGTACAGGGGTGGGCTGCTGGGGTTCGCAGGGGTTTGGGAGAACCTCTAGCTAAGATTCTGTGCAGTTCGGAGAACCCCTAAATCCCAGTCTGGGCTGGCTCTGCCCACCTTGCCCTGCCCCCCCCTGCCCAGGAATCCCTACGTGGTCCATTTTGGATGCAGGTAAGGGCAGGACATATATGGAGGCTCAGGGAGGGCGGACGTTACTGGAAATTCAAAAAGGCCAGAAACTGGCCTCCCAAGGGACTCTGGAGCCTGGGGAGGCCATTTTCGCCCTCCCAGAGGCTTGACAAAACCCTCCAGAGTCTAGGAAGGGCAATGCCCCCCTCATGGTGCAGGAGGCTGATTAGACCACACCTACCATGGCCACGCCCACCCAGCAACTAGGCAGAGAACCCCTTGCATGATGTGGCTTGGTTGGCATGGCTTGGTGGGCATGGCAGGGGAAGGATACTGCGAAATCTCCATTCCCACCCCACTCTGGGGCCAGCAAGAGGTGGTATTTGCCAGTTCTGTGAACTATTCAAAATTACCGCTACCGGTTCTCCAGAACCTGACAGAATCTGCTGAATTTCACCCCTGGGTTCAAGGTACTGGTTTTTTAATTGG
The DNA here is from genome assembly GCF_059756535.1 of Pantherophis guttatus. Taxonomy (NCBI): domain Eukaryota; kingdom Metazoa; phylum Chordata; class Lepidosauria; order Squamata; family Colubridae; genus Pantherophis; species Pantherophis guttatus. The sequence goes on from NC_142064.1 coordinate 272,886,296, forward strand.
CATTAGAATGGATTAGGGATGGATTTATGATTTTTCACTAAGATGTTTTTTTTCTCCAGCTCTTTCTCTGCAAATGGAGCCCTGAAGAATTTTAGGATCCCCAGAGGAGAAGCTGTTTTTCACTGTAATTTTCAAAATTCAGGTGAGACCACTTCTGCTACTTTTTCAATCGCAGGTTTTGAGGTAAACATCATGGAAGGAAACCTTGCATTAGAAAAGCATAAATGCCTCAGCCACACACTTTGTGGCACAGGTTTTGAGACAGGTAGAGACTGTCCTCTTGAATGTACTTTCTCTCCTTTTCCAGGTGAAGCTTGGTTTGCCTCTGTCTGAATCAGGAAAGTCAGTAGAATTTCTATATGGTGAAGGTGCTTTGAATTCATCTAATTCATTTTCTTGTTCTTTTTTAGAAACAGGAAGGAGATTGATTCAGCCCCATAAACTATGGATCTTCTGCTTTTGATTCTGTTGGTATCCCAACCAGTCTCTGGGAAGCTTAGAATGAAGTGTCCACTGAATTTCGAGCACCAAGATGAAAAAAAGCCATGGAGCTATTACAGGCCAGGAGACCATCTCATTAGTATCATCAACACTGGAACAAAATCATTCCGTACAACAACATTGCCTTTCAACAGGGCTCCTTATTGTCCGTTTGACATGTAAGTCATTCACGGTGATGGAGTTGCGTTCCCTGTATTTGCAGCTCTAATACCCTCATTCTTTTCTTCTTATTACGCTTACTGTATGTGTGTATTGTAGACATAATTTCTTGAGTCATTTTATTTCCATTGCTTCTCTTTTATCTTATCTTATATTAAAAAAATCTAAATTCCAAAAATGGGACAAAATAAAAATCCAGATTCTACAACTTTCCTGGTTTAATACTGAATGATGACATAAATATCAAATTTGGTTTAAAGTAGTTAAATATTTTTATGGCCACTATTCAATGCTTGAATAGAACACTATTTCCATCTCATCTCCCCAACACTTATTAAAATGAAATGGTGGTGGATAATTATCATTTGCCTCTGGTTGTGGATCGGTATTGGTTTAAGACTCAAGAGGACACAAAGTGGATAAAATTCAAAAAGTTTTTGTTATTGCTGTTGATGACGCTCATAACATGAACATTTTTTTAATCTTAGTTTACCTTATGAAAGCTTTCGAGCACTACGGTATATTTTTAATATTCAAGTGGTGAGCAAGACTCCTGGCTTCTGCACAATCTCACACTTGGCTACTACATCCATGACAACTATTTGAACATACTTATGACTTCAGAAGCCTTGCTGGACATGCTCTCTACTGGAGAAGCCAATGTTCCCAACTACAGCTGTGGAAGGAAGGACAACATTTTGACTCTTGTTGATGGAGCTGCCGATGACATCTCCATTCAGATGTCAAGATTAGGAGCCACCTACAAAATCCCACAGGTTTGTACTTTTGTATTTAAGTTGATTGTGGTGATGGGTTGGTATGTGATAGAGCGAACATATTTTCACTTTGGAATTTATTTTCCCGAAAATAAGGCCCTGTCTTATATTTTTTTTAACCACGAAATAAGTGCTTGGCCTTCTACGTTGGGACGCGTGGAGCAAGATGGGGCTCTTCTTGCCATCTTACCTGAATTCCAATATCGAAGCAAAGAACGATACAGCCATACTCATGGGCCACTACAAATGTACTTTCAAATTGGCAAGTGTTTCAATGCAGAAATGCCTAAACATCTTAAGGTGATATTTACTCAAGCAAGATTTGAGTACTGGACACAATGGTTAAATATGGAAGGTTTAATCAAGTAACTTATTATGGACAGACTTGTATCTGCCGAACTCCAGAGATAGGCAAAACACATTTATTATGTCAATGTCAGTTATAAAAGAGATTAATATCTTGGACCCCAGATTGTTTTATACAATCGTTATATACAGTTTTGTTAATGCTATTCTTTTTATTCTTTATTTTCATATGGCTTAATGACTAATCAACAACAAACTTCTTGAATATGTTTAAGTGAACCAATCTGGATTACTTTCAAGTTAATATTTTGAAATTGATCTGACCTGAAATATTACACAGTATTCTTCATTGCTTTTTCAGATCAGTTTTGAATTATTTTCAGATTCACTGCATGATAAAAGTCAATTGCCATTTTATCACTGGCTTTTCCCCCAAAAAGGGATCCTCTACCCCGGAATTGTCCAAGTGCTCCTTCATTTCAGATGGACCTTGATTGGTCTCTTTGCTTCAGATTCAGAAAATGGAGATAATTTCATGAGGACTTTTACTCCTATGCTTATCAGGAATGGAATTTGTGTTGTTATATCACAACAATTCTCAACAACTCTACTTACAGCATCCCATGGTGATGCCTTCTCCAAATGGAGACAAGTCAATGTCTATGTTCACTACATAGAATATGGTGCCATTTTTGAGAGGATTCTTCCTTTTCATTTTATACTTAGGCGTTTGCCAGGACCCATTGAAGGGAAAGTCTGGATCACAACACTCAATGAATTGTATCCACTGAGAGAGCACAGAACTCTCAAATATGTGAATAGTATCTGTACTGTTGATTTTGAAATTAAAAAGGGCCCAATAAAAGATGCTTTTATACCCAGTTTCTTTCTGGATCCACCCTCTGGACATCGGTCATTTGTCTGTTCTTTTTCAAAACATGTCTTTTCTGTCAAAGGCCGGAAAACATGCATTGAGAAATCACCACTGGAGATCCAAAAGAAAGAGAACATGGTGCGGGCCACGAATTTCCAGCGTTTTTAGAGTGCCATTAATACTGTGGCCCATGCCTTGAATGCTGCCTATTCCTCCAGATCTAGGAGGAGAAAGAAGAAGGGCAAAGGGAGTGTGGGGGCTCCAAGGCTTCAGCCATGGCAGGTATGGGGTCCCAACAAGGATCCATCAAACTTAGTTCCTTTGGAATTTTCCGAAGGAGGAGAACTGTATCAACCTATATGTGTTACAGAACTCCAACAAGTTTGGCCAATTTAATCACACAGGCAGTTATGTTCCCAAAAATGGGAATTATGAAAGGTATAGTTTGATATTAAACATTGTTAATTTTTATTTTTTAATTTTCAAAAAACCTTTATTAAAATTTAAAATATTAAAATACTAATACAAATACATCTGTAACAAAAATATGTCCATGATAGTTGTACAATTCAACGCCATTTTAACAGCACACAAATCTTAACTCTATGTATATATTCTCAGATATTCCATCTTGATCCAATATATGTAAACACAATTTATTTCTTATTTTGATCTATATATTTCCTATTTTTATTTTCTATACATTGATACCCTTCTGATACCAGAAGGAATAATTAGAACTTGGTTTCAATATGGGCAGCTGTAGGCCAGATGGAGAGAAGATCAAAAAATTGGTATTTCGCAACAGGATGAAAATTTGATAAAACAAATAAGAGACAAAAGTCAAATGCATATTAAAAGGTTGTATAATGTGTTAGTGGAAATAGATTCAGAAACAGAGCTAGTCAAGGATTGTATGATAAAATGGGCACAAAAAGTAGGAGAACCAATAATGATGGAAACATGGGAAAAGATATGGGTTAGAAATGTAAGATTTACACAAGCCCAAAACTTAAAGAGAGAACTTTTATAAATTGTTTTATAGATGGCATTTAGATCCAAAAAAACTAGCCTATATGTATCCAAACTTACAACCTAAGTGTTGGCGATGTGAATGTGAAGATGCTACGTATTTTCATATATGGTGGACATGTAAAAAAATTAAGGCTTTTTGGATAAAAATATGGTGGATTATGCAAAATATTTGAAAGAAAAAGATTAAATTTACACCACAGGTTTTTTTTGGGGGGGGGAATAGTTACGGACTGTACTGTAATAGAAACTAAGTTGGTTTTGAATTTAATAACAGCTGCCAGGTTACTGGTGGCACAGTATTGGAAGAAGGAAGATCCATCTACTATTGAGGAATGGACACTAAAGGTCGTGCATTTGGCAGAGATGGCAAAAATTTCATCATATCTTAAGGACCATTCAAACGAAAGATATATATCGGAATGGAGAAGATGGGTTGACTATATTCAAAACAAGTATCAGACTAAGAAGATTCATATAGCTTATGAGTGAAACATTTTTAATTTTCAGTTTATGTTTATAGTGTTTTGAGTTATAAGGACTTAAAGACCTAGAAAGAATTTGAAGTCAACAATTTGTTAGCATATTTTAGTTTTATGTTTGTGGATGCTATCCCCTGTGCTTGTTCTGGGAAGTCTAGGCAGAGGGGTGAGGGGAAGGGTGAGGGGGGATGGGTGGGAGGGCAAGGGAGGGAGGGATGGGGTGAGGGGGGAAGGGCGGGGGGAGAAAATGTTTGTATTTCCTATAAAACTTTTCAATAAAAAAAAGATAGTTGTACAATTCAACGTCATTTTAACAGCACACAAATCTTAACTCTATGCATATATTCTCAAATATTCCATCTTGATCGAATATATGTAAACACAATTTATGTCTTATTTTGATCTATATATTTCCTATTTTTATTTTCTATACATTGATACCAGTTTTCTCTGATTAAGTAATATTCCGAGTCTTCCTTGTTATTTAATTCTATAGTAAGTTTGTCCATTTCTGCACTCTCACAAATGTTCCAGATTATTACACAATCTGTTGCTGTAGTGGACATTTTCCAGGCTTGTGCAAGTACAATTCTCGTTGCTGTAATAATATGAATGATCAAATATTTAATCTTTTTAGGATATTTTCCCTTAATGATCCCCAGAAGAAACAGCTCAGGCTTCAATTCTATTTGGCAATGTGTAATTTCTTTTAAGCATTTTTGTATTTTAATCCAGTATTTTTTTTATTTCTGGGCAAAGCCACCATATGTGAGAAAAGGTACTTTCTGTTTTTTTACATTTCCAGCAGTTAGGGTTTAGATTGGGGTACATTTTTGCAAGTCTTGTTGGGGCTAGGTGCCACCGATAGAACATTTTATACTGATTTGCTTTATATGCGGCGGATTTTGTTAATGTATAATTTTTCTTCCAAATTTTTCCCAATCTTCTAACTCAATATTATGTCCCACATTTTTAGCCCAAACTATCATTGGCCCCTTTACAATTTCCTCTTCCAAATCAAAATTTAATAAATAATTAAATATTTTAGATAGTAATTTCTCTTCCGGGCCTTTTCATAATTTGTTTAGTTGTGTTAAATTCGGTTCAAATCCAAATTCCCCTAAATCTTTTTTGTATCTCAATTGTAGCTGGAGACAAGGCCACCAATCTATAATTATTCCCTGCTCCTTTAATTCTTGGATGGATTTTAATCTTCCCCCGTTATCCAAAATTTGGATATGTTTGAAGATGTTACAAAGAATCAAATAATTGCATGGGAGAAAAATATAGGGTGCAATATAAATTTCGGGGAATGGGAGGAGGCATGGAATAGAAATCTTAAATTGACTAGAGCGGTGGCATATAAGGAAAATCATTACAAAATGCTTCATAGGTGGTACCTAGCCCCGGCCAGACTAGCGAAGATATATCCCAATATACATCCCAATTGTTGGAAATGCGGCCATGGCCAAGGCACCTTCTTTCACATGTGGTGGACATGCCCGGAAGCGAAAGGATATTGGAGTAAGATCAGGAGATGGTTACACGAAATAATTGGGGAAGATATTGAACTAACACCAGAGATTTTTCTCCTGGGAATAATAAAGAAGCCATATAGAAAGGAAATGACACATTTAATGATCCATATAATTACAGCCGCTAGATTGGCATACGCACAGTTTTGGAAAGAGAAAATTCAACCACCAGAAGAGCTTACAATTAAGAAAATACTCGAGTGCGCAGAGATGACTACATTAACTTATGAATTAAATGATGAAAAGTCAGTATACTATATGGTGTGGGAAAGGTGGTACAAGTGGTTGCATGATAAAATGGAAGAAAGATCAAAGGTGTGTTCAATATTGGTTAAAAGTGAGTCAAAATATCAACAAGTATTATTTATGTAAATAGTTAAAACACTGCATAGCCGATACAAATTGAAAATGTTTATTATATTTATGTGTTCTATGTTATTGTTTGAATGATTGTTTTGTTTGTTTGTTTGTTTGTTTGTTTTCTCATTTTTTTCCTTTTTGTTCTGTAAAAAATCTCAATAAAGTCTATTAAAAAAAAACAAAATTTCATTATATTTTATCATTTTACCAATGTCTAATGTATTAGGGTGAATCATTGCCTCCGTAGTGGATAGCCAGCCCGATATTTTAAATTAGTGCTTCTTCCTAATTCCCTCCCAGGTCTGTATCAGTGAATCTTGCAATGTATGTCTATAGAAATATAAATGTTTCTTCTTTCTGGCATTCCGTATGAAAGCATGCCACCCTATCTGAAGATCGTGTCCTTCCAATGTTAGAATTCTCCTGTTCTTTAAATTTATCCATTCCCTGACCCAAACCAAACTTGCTGCTTTATAATAATTCTCCCACGCAGGGAGTCCAAAGCCACCTCTACTTCTACTATACTGAAGTGAAATTCATTTTATCTTCACCTTTTTTCCTGCTCATAAAAATTTTAAAGTCATCTTATTTAATTCTTTTAAAAAATTCTTGTCCAGTTTTATGGGAATCATTTGAAATAGATAGAACAATTTTGACAAAATATTCCTTTTGATTGTTGCGATTTTCCCTAATAATGACAGTTGTAACTTCCCCCATCTTTCTAAATCTTTCCCTATTTGTTGTATTAATTTTGTGTAATTATCCTTTTTTAATGCTGAGCATCTTGCTCTTAGCCAAACACCTAGATATTTCACTTTTTTTACAATTTGAAGTCCCATTCTTTTCTCGAGTTGTCCCTTTTGTTTCTCAGATAAATTCTTGACTAATATTTTAGTTTTTTCTTTGTTAATTTTGAGGCCTGCGACCTCCTCATATTTCTCTATCTCTTGCAATAATATTGGTCCAGATTCCAATGGGTCCTCTATGACAAATACCATATCATCTGCGAATGCCTGCAATTTGAATTCTTCCTGTTTAATTTTAGTTTCTTTTATTTCCACATTTAGTCTAATTCTTTGTAGTAGTGTCTCTAGGATCAGGATAAAGAGCAGAGGTGACATTGGACAGCCCTGCCTAACTCCTTTTGTTATCTTAAATAGGTTTGTGGCCTCCCCATTTATTATTACTCTTGCCTTCTGCGTAGAGTAAATCGACTCAATCATCTTTTCAAATTTATCTCCGAATTTCATGGCTTTAATTTGTTGGAACATAAATTCCCAATTCACGTTATCGAAAGCTTTTTGAGCATCCAGGAAGACAAGGGCCACTTGTCTCTCTGGGTGCACCTTGTAATATTCCAGTATATTAATTATTATTCTAGAATTATTTCTAACTTGTCTCATAGGGAGAAATCTGTTTTGGTCTGTATGTATCTTCTCATTTAGTATTTTTTTAATCTGTTCCGTCATAATAATCATAAAAATTTTATAATCCAAATTTAACAGTGAGATTGGTCTATAATTCTTAATTGGTTTATTGTCACTGCTTTCTTTAGGGATCAGGGTAATGTATGCCTCTTTTCATGATTCTGGTACCTTTGCTTCCTTCAAGATTTCATTACATATTTCGTATAGTAATAATTCTATCAAATCTCCTAAGTGTTTATAAATTTCCCCTGGCAACCCATCTGGTCCTGGGGTTTTATTACTTTTTTGCTTCCGAATTGCTTCTTTAAGCTTGAATAATGTTATTTCCTATTTAGTACTTCCCTTTCTTCTTCTCTCAATGAGAACACCATTTCTTCCTTCAAATAATCACTTAATTTCCCCTGTACTATTTCTTCCTGTTTATAAAGCCTTTCAAAGAATTCTTGTGTAATTTTTTTCTTCTTCTCCATATTACTTTCCATGATTCCATTTTCATCCTGTACCTGATGTATTATTCTTTTCCCCTTTTCCCTATTTAATTGATAGGCCAGCCACCTCCCTGGTTTATTAACATATTCAAAATAATTTTGTTTTGCGAATTTTAAATTTCTTGCCAATTCTTTTTGGTCCAAAATATTCAATTTATACTTAACGAGGGCCATTTTATTTTTAGTTTGGTCGTCCCCAGGATCTGTTTGTAATTGATTTTCTAACTTTTTAATTTCCTCAGACAATATGTTATAATCTCTCCACTTATCTTTATTTCTTTTTGCAATATATGCTATTGTAATCCCCCTTAAATATGCTTTTGTGGTATCCAAGAGGTTTTCTAATGAGGTGTGGTGTTTCTTGTTGTTTTAAAAAATAATTCCAATTCTTTTAAAAAACTTTTGGATATATTCTTTTTCTTTTAAAATTTGTGGATTCAATGTCCATCTACCTTTCTTCCTTTTTTGTCCTTTCCATATTATTTTGAGAGGATTGTGGTAGGCCTAAGTATTTGGCATAATCTCTAATGTTTCAATATCTTTAACTAAGTCTCCATTTATCCAGGCCATCTCATTCTTGACCATGATCAGTGGGAATTAGAATAGAAGGTGAATTTTGTTTCTTCTGGGTTTCGGGTTCTCCATATATCTAGTAGGTCTAATTCTTCTGCCATTTAAAAAAAAACTTTTGGTAAGGTATTCCTTTTTATTTTTGTTTTTTGGTTGTTTGCATAATCCTTTCAATAAGCCTTCAAAGGGAATAGCAAGAGATCATAAATGAATTGGCCAATGTGTATAGGGTCTATACAAGTTACGCTAGATGCCATAAACTCCCTAGGGAAGTTCACATCATAATTTTAAATTCCGTGGACCACTAATACAAATCCAGCGCACCACTTGCTGAAGCGCTTGGATTCCCAGTGATGTGATGGGGTCCTTCAGGCACTCTCCCTCCTCTCTCACCCCCCCTCTCTCTCTCCCTCTCTTTCTTTCTCTCTCCCACTCTTTCTTTCTCTCTCTCTCCCCCTCTCTCTTTCTATCTCTCCCACTCATTCTCTCTCATTCTCTCTCCCACTAATTCTCTGTCATTCTCTCTGATTCCCTATCTTTCTCTTTCTTTCTCTCTCTCTCATTCTCTCTCTCTTTCATTCTGTCTCTCTCTCTTCCATTCTCTCTCTTTCTCTTTCATTCTCTGTCTTTCTGTCTCTCTGATTCTCTCTGTGATTCTCTCTGTGATTCTCTCTCTTTCATTCTCTCTCATTCTCTCTTTTGCTTTCATTCTCTGTATCTCTCTCTCTCTCATTCACTCTCATTCTCTCTCATTCGCTCTCTCTTTCTCTCTCTTTCATTCCCTGTCTCTCGCTCTCTCATTCTGTCTCTCATTCTCTCTCTCATTCTCTCTCTTTTATTCTCTCTCTCACTCTCTCTCATTCTCTCTCTCTCATTCTCTCCCCCTCCTCTCTTTCTCTCTCTCTCATCTCTCTTTCACCTGTTTCTCTCTCTCATCTCTCTCCCCCTTTCTTTCTCTCTCTCTCCACTCTTTCTCTTTCTTTCTTTCTATCTCTTTCTCTCTATTTCATTCTCTCTCTCTCTCTCATTCTCTCTCTTTCATTCTCTCTCTCTTTCGCTTTCATTTTCTGTCTCTTTCTCTATGTCTCTCTGTCTCATACTGATTCTCTCTCACTCTCTCTCTCTCTCCCCGTCTCTCTTTCTCTCTGTCTCATCTCTCTTCCCTCTGTTTCTCTCTCAATCACTCTCTCTCTTTCTCTCTCTCTCTCTCCCCCTCTCTCTTTCTCTCTGTCTCATCTCTCTTCCCCCTGTTTCTCTCTCAGTCTCTCTCTCTCTCTCTCTCTCACTCTCTCTCTCTCTCTCATTCTCTTTTTCTCGCTCATCTCATGGGCCAGCCAGTGTCTTGGGGCTGAAAAGAAGTCAAGCATCTCCCTGAGAGACTGAGGTGCATGCAGGACCAACAAGGGCCAGAAGAAACAGATGTGAGATCTAGCAAGGGACAAAGTTTCACTCCCGCTCTGGAATATGGAGTGAATCTCCATCCCCCGCCCTTGCCAGATAAGGAGTGACTGGGAAGGGAGGGTGAGGGGCGGGGACAGCCACTGGTAGGTTCAGCTGACAGGAAGCTACAGCAGGGGGAAGAAACAGCCTGGGGTTCCTGCCACCCGTTGCTTCAGCCCACCTGCACCGCCAACCCCCCTTGCACCATTACCTCATTCCAGCTGGTGAGGGCTGTGCTGCAAACTAGCAAAGAACCTCCCTCTACAGTGGAGATTTACAGCTCCACCATGCCTGACCATTCCCATATTCCAGAGCTCCAGTCACAGAACTGGCCTTTGCTCATCCTGGAGCAGCTCCTCCACCTGGGTGCCACCAAAATTTTCTCGTGGACCACCAATGATCCGTGGACCACTGGTTGATGACCACTGCTCTAATTGACTATCCTATGGATATTGTAAGGAAGAGTGGGGAGGTTAGACAAAAATACCCAGTCAGAAGTTGGGATAGTTCTTATGTCTTCTGCTTGTGGACAATCTAGAGGTATCTGGTCGGTCATTTTGTCATAAATATGGGCACTGGCCTGAACTAAAAGAACTTTTCTTATTTTCTTAAAATGGAAGCTTGCAAGGAGTTCCTATTCACAGAAAGAAGTCATTCTGAAATCATTTATTCTTGAACATCGCAAAAATATTTATGGTTGGCTGTATTGTATTCTTGGCTGTATCATAGCTGTAAATTCCTAACATGCTAGAAGTTCTCAGCCTTCCTCATTCTCTTCTTGGTCACAGTTGAATATGCACCATCTCACAATCCACACCATGAGGTTAATGAAATACTTTTTGGGACAAGATCTTTTAAATCACCCCTTCCTCCTCCTCCTCCTCCTCCTCCTCCTTCTCCTCCTCCTCCTCCTCCTCCTCCTCCTCCTCCTCCTCTTCCTCTTCCTGCTCATCAGTGGCCATCTTGTCTAGCCATCCAAGGAGAACTAGTGTCTTGTATAAGAAAATGGAAATGGAAATGCTTTATCTGCAGATTACAGAAGAGAATAGAAGTATAAAGAGCCTGAATAATACCAGATTTTTTTTAATTTCAAAACACACCTGACCTGAAAAGGCATGAAAGGATGATATTAGTAGTGTGCAATAGTGTGATCAGCTTTGAGAGCAAAATAAAAATAAAATTATTACCCATGTTTCCCCAAAAATAAGACCCTGTGATTATTTATTTATTTATTTATTTATTTATTGCCACCAAAAAAGGCACCAGGTCTGATTTTTATGGGGGGTGGATATAGTCCACTGATTCCCCACATTTGCATGCATTGCCCCCAGCCTCTTTTTTGCTATCAGAAGCCTTCAGGAACTTCTTCATTCGGTAAGGCCAGCAAAGCTTTCCTGAAGACCTCTGCAGCCGATAACAGAGCTCTGGATCAATCCGAAGCTCTGTTATTGGATATAGAGGATTTAAGGAAGGGCTTGCTGGCTGCAGCAGAAGAAATGGGCTGAGGTGTGCAAGGCCTGGCTGCAACTGTCTGAAGGTAAATAGCCATCACTGGATCAAGTGGAAAAGAAGCCGAGAAGAAAAGACCCTCCTTCATTGGCTGGGATTGTGTCTCAGAGGGGACAAGAAACCCACCAAGAAAACTTGGAGTGTTTCCTCTTTGCAAGACCACCATTTGCTCCAAGTGCCTCCCCATTGCAGCCTGCAATCTGGAAGAATCCCATTCCTTAGGCTCAGGGGTGAAATCCAGCAGGTTCTGTCAGATTCTGGAGAACCGATAGTGGAAATTTTGAGTAGTTCAGAGATCTGGCAAATACCACCTCCGGCTGGCCCCAGAGTGGGGTGTGAATGGAGATTTTGCAGTATCCTTCCCCTGGAATGGGGTGGGAATGGAGATTTTGCAGTATCCTTCCCCTGCCATGCCCACCAAGCCAAATACGCTCACCAAGCCACGCCCACAGAACCGGTAGTAAAAAAAAATGGATTTCACCACTGCTTAGGCTGCTGCATAGCGGCTCTTCCAGCATTTCAGGGAAGAAGCTACTCCTGTGTATCTGACCAGATACCTCTAGATACACTCTACTTCTAGAGTGTCTACAAGCAGAAGATGTAAGAAAGATCTCAACTTCTAACTGGGTGTTTTTGTCTAACCTCACCACTCTTCCTTACAACATCCATAGGATAGTCAAATAGAGAACAGATTCTGTACTTTATCTTATTTCTTGCTTAACTTCTACATACCATGTTTTCCCAAAAATAAGACCCTGTCTTATATATTTTTTGAACCTTGAAATAAGTGCTTGGCCTTATTGCCATGCGCTCAAAAGCCTGATTGGGCTTATTATCAGGGGATGTCTTATTTGGGGGGAAACAGAGTAATAATTTAGTTAATCCAAACTAAACTCCCCCTAATACAACTGGAAGGTGTCTTTCTATTCTCCTTATGTTGTTGATGCTACAATCCTGGGTCTGATACTGCAAAGAACCCCAATTGTAGATAAACTATGATACAATTAAAATAATGGTATTATAAAGCCCCATCGTGCATGTTGTTGTTGTTGTTGTTGTTTGACATACCAACAACATTCCTACTGCACAAGTATCCTGTTTAAAATACCTTGATGGGACATATAAGTGCTAAGATAACCTAAGGGCACAGGATAGATATACTATCTCAACTACTCAAAAGAGCTATGCAACTATGTTTTATTTTGCTGGACAAGAATGTACATTCTTGTATATACAACACTATTGTATAACTGCCCTTTAATTTTTTCAAGCAAAATCATTGGATCACTCCTGCATGAAGAACTGCTTGGACCATTTCCTAGGTTTGTCCTGTTGGAAAACTTTGATAGTTGATTTTCCTCTCTTCACGTTTCTACAATTCTTTTGGTCATAAGATGCTCCTTTGTATTCAGGTCTGGCCTCAGAATGATTATGTAGCATTTGGGAATGAAGATGCAGCTGAGCAGCCCAACACTGGAGGACAAAATGGAGAAGACCTGAACAGCCACCATGTATTTCCCTTTGGTGCTCAGGTAGGAAGGCACAAAACTCACCCAGACACTGCAGAAGGCCAGCATGCTGAAGGTGATCAGTTTGGCTTCGTTGAAGGCACCAGGAAGATTCCTGGCAAGAAAAGCCACCGTGAAGCAGATGAAAGCCAGAAAACCCAGGTAGCCAAGGGTGATATAAAACATGACAGCAGAACCTTCGTTGCATTGCAGGATGATTACTCCTGGCTGGGAGTAGAGGTCAGAGTCAAGGAATGGGGGGAAAACTCCTAGCCAGATGGAGCAGATGATAATTTGGACAGCAGAACAAGAAAGGATAATGGAGTTGGCCAAACTCTTCCCCAACCACCTCTTCACTTGGTTTCCTGGTTTTGTAGCAAGGAAGGCAAGCACCACTGTGATTGTTTTGGCCAAGAGAGAAGAAATAGTAACTGAAAAAACGATGCTGAAAACAGTTTGTCGGAGAAAACAGGTGGCTTTCCTTGGTTGACCAATGAAGAGAAGAGAAGACAAGAAGCAAAGTAGAAGGGAGATCAGGAAGATATAAGAGAGGTCCCGGTTGTTGGCTTTGACAATAGATGTTTCTCGGTATCGAATGAATATAATTAAGACAAGGACTGTAGTTAGGAAGAAAAGTAGGGCAAAAGAGACAAGGATGATGCCCAGATCTTCTTCATAAGACAGGAAGGTTATAACTTTGGGGATACATTGGACTCGTTCCTCATTTGGATATTTATCATCCGGACATTTGGTGCATTTTTCTGTATTTGAGAAAACCAAAAACCAATATTTCTTTAACATTCTATCCTTTAGAGTTCAAGTAACATTTTTTGGGATAGCAGTTGATACCAGCAGTGTTTTGTAAAATTTATTTCTTAGTATCTCCTCAAAAAGAAGATAGAAAGAACATAGTTTTCGAAACCATACAGAGCTAAAGTCTATGAAATTGGGGGAAATCCTAGGACCAATATGGTTTCCTGTGTATTCTGTAGAGTTTTCTTGGTAAATAATGAATCACTTCATCTTAGAAGGCATACTTACTAAGAACCATACTGGATCAGAGGACACCTGAAATGTAGATGGCTGGAAGAGAAAGGTAGTCCTGCAAATAATCTGGAATGACTACTTGGACCAGTGGTAAATTTGGTGTAATGAGCTGCACCCATTTCCATACTACCTCATTGTGGACCAGAGATACTTTCCAGTTATTTAGAATGGGAGGCCCATGTAGAGAGTATTGCAATAATCCTTCCAGGAAACTATCTATCTATCTATCTATCTATCTATCTATCTATCTATCTATCTATCTATCTATCTATCTATCTCTATATCTATCTATCTATCTATCTATCTATCTATCTATCTATCATCTATCTATCTATCTATCTATCTATCTATCTATCTATCTATCATCTATCTATCTATCTATCATCTATCTATCTATCTATCTATCTATCTATCTATCTATCTATCTATAAAATGTTTTTTATTAATAATTCAAATTTAAAAACAATGGACATGGTTTGACATCTCTGGTTTCTAACATTTCTGTCAAATTCAAATTAATAATTAATATATTCCTTAATCTATATACAAATTTACATATATCTTACTTCATTACCTGTCAAGCTTACTACATAATCCTATTTGCAAGTTCAATATACATTGACATATACATTTGTAGACATTCACTACACTCTCTTCTTGGTGTTCTTCCTCTTGTCTAACCATTCATAAAATTTAATCCAGATTTCATAATACATTGATTCCAAAGTGAGTCTGTCCACTTCTGCACAATTGAAGATTTTGCATAGCACTTCTTCCTCTGATGCTGTTTCTTTATTCTTCCATTTCTGTGCAAATGCTATTCTTGCAGCTATTAATATATGTAATATTAGGTATATTATATTTTTATTTTATTTACTGTCTATCATTCCCAATAAGAAAAATTCTGGTTTGACTTCTATTTTAACCATTAAAATCTCTTCTAGCCAGGTCTTTACTTGCTGCCAAAAGTGTTTTGCTTTTGAGCACTCCCACCACATATGATAATAGGACTCTGCGACCATCTCACATTTCCAACATCTTGAAGAATATTTTTTGTTAATTTTTTCCAATCTTCTGGGTGGGAAGTGCCATCTGTAAAACATTTTATATAGGTTTTCTTTATATGAATCCGCCAACGTAATTTTGATATTTTTTCCCATAGATTCTGCCAAATATCCAAATCAATACTATAACCAAAACATTTACTCCAGGTTATCATAATCTCCTTTATTTGTTCTTCAAGCATGTCTTGTTCTAATAAATAGCGGTATAGTTTCTTTATAGCATTTCCCTCCATATTTAATAGAATTTTATCCAATTCTGTTTGTGCTATTTTTATACCCCATTCCTTTTTGTCCTTCATAAATTTAGATTGTATCTGTAAATAAGCCCACCATTCTAATTCGATTCCTTCTTCCTTTAAATTATTTCCTGAATTCAATTCTCCTTTCTCATTTAATAATTCTTTATATGTAGCTACCCTTCCTACTTTAATAAGATTTGGATGTGTGAACATTTCTACTATTGATATCCAATTGGGGATTTCTATATCACTGCACCTCGCTGCAGGGAGGCGGGACCAACCAGGTGGTTCTGCCCCAGGTGCCTGATGGATCCTGATAGGTTCCAGATGGGGCTTGAGCCATTTCTTGAGATTCTGGCTCATGACTCGGCTGAAGACCGGGTGGCCGCCTGGGATAGTGTGGCCACCAGGGCTTTGAACCGTGTCGTGCCTTTGTGGCCTCTGACCCGGCACCGAACTCATCTAGCTCCTTGGTTCTCTGAGGAGCTGAGGGAGATTTAGCGCCAGAAAAGACGCCTGGAGAGTAGTTGGAGGACCAGCCACTCTGAATCTGACCGAACACTGGTGAGGTCTCATATTAAGACCTACCTAGTGGCGATAAAAGCAGCAAAATCTAGCTATTTTGCTGCTCTTATCGCGTCATCAGATAATCGCCCAGCCGCCCTATTTAGAGTGACCTGCTCCCTCCTCCATCTGGAAGCGCGGGATGATCCCTTGCAGGGTCGAGCTGAGGATTTTGTGCAGTATCTGTATGACAAGTTCGCTCAGATTCAGGAAGGCCTGGCCTCTGACTGGGTAAGTCCGGATGGGATGACTGAGGCAGGTCTTGAGAGTGTTATCTGGGAGGAGTTTGATCTTGTGGCTCCCGAGGACTTGGACAGGATCTTGGGACGGCTGAATGCGACCACATGTTTATTGGACCCGTGCCCCTCCTGGTTGGTACTGGCTTCCCGGGAGGTTACACGAGGCTGGCTCCAGAGGATTGTTAACACTTCTCTGAGTGAGGGGGTCCTGCCGGCTGCTTTGAAAGAAGCGGTGGTGAGGCCCCTCCTCAAGAAGCCCTCCCTTGATCCGGCTATTTTGGCTAACTATCGTCCAGTCTCCAACCTTCGCTTTGTTGCAAAGGTTGTTGAGCGTGTGGTGGCATGGCAGCTTCCCCAGTTCCTGGATGAAGCTGTCTATCTAGACCCGCTCCAGTCCGGCTTCCAGCCTGGGCACAGCACGGAAACGGCATTGGTCGCATTGGTGGATGATCTCTGGAGGGCTCGGGATAGGGGTTGTTCCTCTATCCAGGTCCAGTTAGATCTCTCAGCGGCTTTTGATACCATTGACCATGGTATCATGTTGCATCGGTTGAAGGGGCTGGGGTGGGGGGAACCGTTCTGCGGTGGTTCTCCTCCTACCTCTCTGACTGGTTGCAATCCGTGTTGACAGGGGGGCAGCGGTCGACCCCGAGGCACCTTGTTGTGGGGTGCCACAAGAGTCGATACTCTCGCCCCTTCTGTTCAACATTTATGTAAAGCCGCTGGATGAGATCATTCGTGGTTTTGGCTGGAGTTCCATCAGTACGCTAATGACACTCAGCTGTACATCTCCACCCCAGGCCACCCCAACGATGCCCTTGAAGTGATGTCCCAGTGCCTGGAGGCCATATGGGCCTGGATGGGGAGAAACAGGCTCCAACTCAACCCTTCCAATACCAAGTGGTTGTGGCTTCTGGCATCAAGATATAGCCAGCTGGTGCCATCGCTGGCTATTGGGGGTGAATCACTGGCCCCCACGGAGAGGGCTCACAACTTAGGCATCCTCCTGGATGCACGGCTGTCTCTAGAAGAGCATATGACGGCCGTGGCCAGGGGGGCTTTTTATCAGGTTTGCCTGATACATCCCTTTGCCAGTTGCATCCCTTTCTGGATCGGGACTCCCTACGCACGGTCACTCAAGCACTCGTCACTTCCCGCCTGGACTACTGCAATGCTCTCTACATGGGGCTCCCCTTGGGGTGTACCCGGAGGCTGCAGTTGGTCCAGAATGCAGCCGCGCGGGGGATTATGGGAGTGACGGGGCACTCACATATAACACCTCTCCTGCGTGAGCTGCACTGGCTTCCTGTGGTCTTCTAGGTTGCTTCAAGGTGTTGGTGACCACCTTTAAAGCACTCCATGGCTTAGGGCCGGGGTATTTGCGAGACCGCCTTCTGCCGCCAATAGCCTCCCACCAACCGGTTCGCTCGCACAGAGAGGGCCTCTTCAGGGTGCCATTGGCCAGACAGTGCCCGCAGGCGACCCCCAGGGGGAGAGCCTTCTCTGTGGCAGCACCTGCCCTCTGGAATGACCTGCCCCCTGAGATACGCACAATATCAGACCTCCGGACTTTTCGTCGGGCCCTGAAAACACACTTATTCCATCTAGCCGGGCTGGCTTGATCCCATCCTCTCAGTTTTTAATTGAATTCGGTTTTAATTGGGTTGTTTTAAACGTGGGCCAAAATTATCTAATTTATTTATTTTATTTTTTATTTGATATCCAATTTATATACTGCCCTTCTCCCTGAGGATTCAGGGCAGTGTACAGCCAGAATTAAGAACATGAAATACAAATATTAAAAACAATTAAAATATATATAAATTTGGCCCAAAAATTAAAAATCACAAACCAATTAAAACATTTAAAAATTTCTTCTTAAGCCAGCCCGGCTTGCTGGAAAAAGTGGGTTTTAAGGGCGCGACGGAAGGCACTGAGGTCTTGGATTCTCCTTATCTCTGGGGGCAACTGATTCCAGAGGGTAGGTGCCCCCACAGAGAAGGCCCTCCCCCTGGGGGTCACCAGCCTACATTGTTTGGCTGATGGCACCCTGAGGAGGCCCTCTCTGGGGCCTGGGAGCGCACGGGTCGATGGGAGATCGTCAGTAGCAGCAGGCGGTCTCGAAGATAGCTAGGCCCTATGCCATGGAGCACTTTAAAGGTGATGACCAACACCTTGAAGCGCACCCGGAAGACCACCGGGAGCCAGTGCAGCTCGCGCAGGAGCGGTGTTACATGGGAGCGCCATGCTGCTCCCATCACTACCCGCGCTGCTGCGTTCTGGACCAGTTGGAGCCTCCGGGTGCTCTTCAAGGGGAGCCCCATGTAGAGAGCATTGCAGTTGTCAAGACGAGAGGTGACAAGGGCGTGAGTGACTGTGCACAGGGAATCCCGATCAAGAAAGGGCCACAACTGGCGAATCAGGTGAACCTGACAAAAGGTCCCCCTGGTTACAGCCGTCAGATGTTCCTCCAAGGACATCTGCATATCCAGGAGGACTCCCAGATTGCGAGCCCTTTCTGTGGGGGCCAAAGTCTTGCCCCCAATAGTCAGTCATGGAGTCAACTGACTATATCGGGATGCTGGGAGCCACAGCCACTCAGTCTTGGAAGGGTTGAGCTTTTTTTTTTTTTTAATTTGATTTATATGCCGCCCTTCTCCAGAGACTCAGGGCATCTTACAATGCATTAAGAAATAGCCTTCATACTTTTGTATATTTTTATATAAAGTCAGGTTATTGCCCCCACAAACTGGGTCCTCATTTCACCTACCTTAGAAAGGATGGAAGGCTGAGTCAACCTTGAGCCTTGGAGTGATTCGAACCAGCAGTAAATTGCAGGCAACTGTGTTAATAACAGGGTGCGTAGACCACTGTACTATCAAGGCTCCTTGAGCCTGTTCCTCCCCATCCAGATCCGCACAGCCTCCAGGCACTGGGATATCACTTCAAGGGCATCGTTGGGGTGGCCTGGGTGGAGATGTACAGCTGGGTGTCATCAGTGTACTGGTGGTATCTCACCCTGAAGCCACGGATGATCTCGCCCAGTGGCTTCACATAAATGTTGAACAGAAGGGGCGAGAGGACCGATCCCTGCGGCACTCCACAGATGAGAGGCCTCGAGGTCGACCTCTGCCCCACTGCCAACACAAACTGTGACCGGTCAGAGAGAAAGGAGGAGAACCACCGCAACACAGTGCCTCCCCCCCCAACTCTTCCAGCCGGTGCAGCATGATACCATGGTCGATGGTATCAAAAGCTGCTGAGAGATCTAACAGGACCAGAACAGAGGAGCAACCCCTGTCCCGAGCCCTCCAGAGATCATCAACCAAGCCGACCAATGCCGTTTCCGTGCTGTGCCCAGACCTGAAACCCAACTGGAGTGGATCTAGATAAGATGTTTTCTCCAGGAATTGTGGAAACTGTCGCGCGACCACACTCTCAACAACCTTCGCCATAAAGCGAACGTTGGAGAAAGGATGGTAGTTAGCCAATATTGCCAGATCCAGGGACGGCTTCTTGAGGAGAGGCCTCGCCACCACCTCTTTCAAGGCAGCAGGGAAGTGGCCCTCACTCAACGAAGCGTTGATAACACCCTGGAGCCAGCCTCGTGTAACCTCCCGGGAAGCCAGTACCAACCAGGAGGGACACGGGTCCAGTAAACATGTGGCCGCACTAAGTCTCCCCAAAATCTTGTCCACATCATCGGGAGTCACAGCATCAAACTCCTCCCAGGTAACATTCTCAAGACTATTCCTCGTCACCCTGCCCTGATCTACCCAGTCAGAGTCCAAATCCCCCCGGATCTGAGCGATTTTGTCATACAGGTATTGTCTGAAATCCTCTGCCCTGCCTTCCAAGGGATCCTCCCACACTCCCGGATGGAGCAGGGAGTGGATCACCCTAAACAGGGTGGCCGGACGATTCCCTGATGACGCAATAGAGGCGGAAAAGTAATTAAACTTTGCCGTCTTTATCGCCACTAGGTAGGCCTTAATATGCGACCTTACCAGTGTTCGATCAGATTCAGCGAGACTGGCCCTCCAACCGCTCTCCAGGCGTCTTTTCTGGCGCTTCATTTCCCTCAGCTCCTCAGTAAACCAAGGAGCTGCCCAGGATCGGCCCCTGGTCAGAGGCCGCAAAGGCATGACTCGGTCCAAGGCCCCACCAGCCGCCCGATCCCAGGCGGCTACCAGGTCCTCGGCCAAGTCATGTTCTAGATCCTCAGGAAATGGCCCAAGCTCCATCTGGAATCTATCAGGATCCATCAGGTGCCTGGGGCGGATCCATCTAATTGGGTCCGCCTCCCTGCGGCGGGGGGCAGCGGTTCGAAGATCCAGGTGAAGGAGTGAGTGGTCAGTCCATGACAACGGTTCCATGTCTATATCCCCTATAACAAGACCACTCAACCACTGGCCAAAGACAAAAATCAAGTCCAGAGTGTGACCTCCCCTGTGAGTAGGGCCATGAACTAACTGGGTCAGGTCCATGGCCGTCATGGAAGCCATGAACTCCCGAGCCACCTCAGATGTTTCACCAATGGATGGCAAGTTGAAATCACCCATGACTAAAAGCCTGGGTGTATCTACTGCCACCGTGGCTATCACGTCGAGTAGCTCAGGTAGGGCTGTTGCCACGCAGCAGGGAGCCAGGTACATAAGCAACAACCCCATCTGAACCCCACAACCCCACCTCACAAGGAGGGACTCACATCTGGCTCTCTGAGGCACAGCGGTCTCCCTCGGACCCAGATCCTCGTTAATAATAACTGCCACCCCCCCTCCCCTCCCCTGGGCCCTTGGCTGATGGAATGCTCTGAAGCCTGGTGGGCACATTTCAACCAGAGGGATGCCGCCCTCCAGGCCCAGCCAGGTCTCTGTAATACCCGCCAGATCCGCTCCTCCCTCTTGTATAAGATCGTGAATGAAGGGGGCCTTGCTTACCATGGACCTGGCGTTGCATAGCATCAGCCGAAGGCCCAGATCCTGAGTATCTAAGCCACCTAGTATCCAAGCGAAGCCTTGGGGACTGGGGCAAGCAATTGCTCTCAGACAGCAAGTGTGAACACCCAACACATGATATGGTCCCCTGCTCCCGCCATATCTGCCCCTCCCATTCAATTGATTTTTAAAGTGTTTTTTAAATTTTATATGCTATGTTTTATCTTGGCTGTACACCTCCCTGAGTCCCGCAGGAGAAGGGTGGTATAGAAATAAAATAAAATAAAATAAAATAAAATAAATAAATAATTACTTCTTTTAGTCTTGGTCCAAGTATCTAAGAGTACCTTCTTGATGTAATGCCTTTGGAAGCACTGGTGAACTTTATACTTCTCCTCCCAGAGGATAGCGTGCCAGCCTATTTGAAGGTCATGTCCTTCTAATGTCAATAATCTTCCATTTTTAAGATGTAACCAATCGTTTACCCATACCAAAATTGCTGCTTAATGATAATTTTCCCAATCCGGAAGGCCAAATCCCCCTCTTTCTTTTGCATCTTGTCATAATTTTAATTTAATTCTTGGTTCTTTGCCCTGCCATAGAAATTTTGATATAATTCTATTGAAATTTGTAAAGAAATCTTTTTTTTAAGCCGATTTGGTATACATTGAAATAAAAATAATATTTTAGGTAAAAAGATCATCTTAATAGTGGCAATCCTCCCCATCAAAGAAAATTGTAGTTTTTTCCATCTTTCTAAATCAGTTTTAATTTGTTCAATTAATTTATCATAATCCTCTTCTTTGAGTATAACACATCTTGGAATCAATTGAATTCCTAGGTATCTATTTTTTTTTTTATCTATCTGAATATCAATTTTTCCCTCTAACTCTTTTTTTCTCCTCCGTCATGTTTTTTACTAACATTTTCATTTTATCTTTGTTTATCTTTAGGCCTGCTACTGCCCCATATTCCGCCAGTACTTCCATCAGCCGTACACCAGACTGCATGGACTCTTCAATAATAAAGACAAGATCATCCGCAAATACCTGCACTTTAACAAATTCATTTCTAATCTTTAAACCACTAATTTGATCATCTTCTCGAATTACTCTATTCAAAATTTCTAATGATAAAATAAACAGTAGCGGCGATAGAGGACAACTTTGTCTCATATCTTTTTGGATTTGAAAATTCTTCATTGTTTCCCCATTGATTACCACTTTAGCCTCTTGTTCAGAATAAATTGCTCTACACATCCTTATAAACTTTTCCCCAAATTCCATATAATTTAATTGATTTAATATAAATTCCCATTTGACATTGTCAAGCACTTTCTGTGCATCTGCAAATATTAATACTATCTGCTTCTCATTGTGAAGCTCATTGTATTCTATTATGTCTAACATGGTCCTAATATTATTCCTTATATATCGTCTGAGCAGAAAATCATTTTGATCAGAATGGATAAAATTTTCTAAGAATTTCTTTAATCTTTTGGCCATAATTGTCATAAAATTTTTATAATCCGAATTCTATAGAGATATTGGTCTGTAATTTTTAATAAACATCAGGTCAGAATTTTCCTTCAGAACCAAAGTAATTGTCGCTTCTTTCCACGAGGCTGCGATCTTTGCTTTATTTAAAACTTCATTATATATTTCTAACAATATTGGACTTAATATCTCCTGATGATTTTTATAAATGTCTGACGGCAATTCATCGGCGCCTGGTGTTTTATTAGCTTTTTGTTTCTTAATTGTCTCCAATAATTTTCAATTATGTTATATCTTTATTTAACATCTCCTTGCATTCTATTGATACTTTAGGCAGTCCCATTTCTTGAAGATTGCCATATCTTATCTTTATCTATCTTTTCCTTATCTTCATACAAATTTTTGAAAAACTCATAGGCTACACTTCTCTTCCCTTCATTTTGATGTATTAGTTTGTCTTCGTCATTGTGTAATTTATTGATCCATTTTGTATCCCTCTGTTTCGGTAATCTATACTCTAGCCACTGCCCCGGCTTATTTGCGGTTTCAAAAAAAATTTTTGATACTTTTTATTTGCTGGGCCAAACTCTCCTTCTCAATAATATTTAATTTATGTTTAGTGACATCTATTTGTTGTTTCAACTCTTGTTTTTGTAGTTCCTTTTGTAAATCCTTCTCCAATCTACTAAGTTCCTCTTCTAAACTTTTCCATCTTTGCCTTTTTTGTTTATTTTCTTTGGCCAGATGAGCTATTGCAATTCCTCTCAAAAAGGCTTTTGCAGTGTCCCATATATTTTGTTCATTGGAGTGTCCCATAAATTATTTGGTTATAATTC
Source organism: Pantherophis guttatus (assembly GCF_059756535.1). Classification (NCBI taxonomy): domain Eukaryota; kingdom Metazoa; phylum Chordata; class Lepidosauria; order Squamata; family Colubridae; genus Pantherophis; species Pantherophis guttatus. The sequence goes on from NC_142064.1 coordinate 272,909,685, forward strand.
CTTTTCATTGTCTTGAGAAAATAATGTCTTGAAAATAATCCATTTTCAATTTAAACTCATTCTGATTCAAAATTGCTTTTTTTTAAAGTCCATCTCTTTATCTTCCTTTGTCCTTTCCATGTAATTCCAATCGGTTTATGGTCATGAGTTGATGTCGATTTTAATTTCCTCAATTTCCGAATCCAATTCTGTTGATACCCATGCCATATCAATCCTGGACCATGTATTATGTCTGCCCGAATAGTATATATATTGTTTCTATTTTCCATTCCTTTCTCTCCAGCTATCTTTAATACACAACTCCTCCACTATTTTAAAGAATGTGTTGGGCAGAATCCTTCTAATAGTTTTCCTTCTTTTATCACTCGTATTATCTAATTCTCCCTCTACTATCGCATTGAAATCCCCAACTATACAGATATGTTCATATTCTAATTCTCCAATCATATTATGTAATTTCTTATAAAATACTGTTTGGACTTCATTCAGCGCATATAGTCCCACCAAAGTCACTTTCTTCTCATTTAAAGTTATCTCTATTATTAGAATTCTACCCTCCTCATCCTTACAGATCTGCTTGGCTGGAATTCCTTCCTTAATGTATATCATAATTCCCCCTTTTTTCTGTTGACATAGAGCTGTAAACATATTCCCCAGCTTAGAACATTTTAGTACTTGTTGATGTGACCTCTTTATGTGTGTTTCCTGTAATACTATTATATCTAAGTGCATCGTACTCAATTTGTTGAAAAAGTTTTTCCTCTTTGTGGGAGCATTTAAGCCATTAACATTTAAGGATAAAAGCATTATTTCTTCTTGTGCCTCTCTACATCTGTCTGGATCTTGTTGCCCTTGTCTGTCTGACTTCTTTATATTCTTTGTGTTTGCCTTCATCATATTTTTCTGTATCTATTTTTTCTTCCTTTCCATTTCCTCTTTCTTTTATTGGGCTTCTGTCATTTCTAATGTCTGTTCTCTTGGTTCACATTCTTCTCTTGATTCTCTTTCCTCTACTTCGTCATCACTGCCAAAATTTTGCCTATAAAATTCTTCCACCTGGTCTATTGTATCCAGTCGAAATCTTTTTTCCTGCCATACTGCCATGATCCATTCTGGTATCAACCATCAGAAGTTAATATTTAATCATGTTAATTTAGAGGTTAATATTTGATAGGGTCATCTTAGTTCTCTCACTCTCCTAGATACTTGTTTGAGTACCACCAGCTGTCTCCCTCTGTATTCCAATGGGTCGTCTCTCATTCTATGTACAATTTTGTCACAGATCAACTTCTTTACAAACCTAATATGTACTTCTTTAGGTAAATTGTGTCTCCTCGCATAATTGGTATGGATTCGATATATTTCATCCATTTCATTCACCATTTCTTCTTTACCAATTCCTAGAGCTCCTGCCAACACATCTGCCATCATTTCTGGTAAATCCTCATCTTCTTTCACATTCTGGAATTGCAGATAGTGGACTGCCTTTTCTGTTTCTAACTGGATAACCGTCATTTCCAGTTCTTTATTAGCTTGCATTAATTTTCCACTCATTTCATCCACAGGTTTTTCTTCCCTTCCCATTCTTTCTTCTATCTGTTGTAATTTTTGCTCATTTTTCACAATTTGTTATTGGAAGCATTCAAATTTACCATCTATCATTTTCATCTTTTCTTTAAGTTCTCCAGTATCACTTCTCACTTCTCTTATCTCTGTTTTCAAGTCTTCGTAGTTCTTCAGCATTACCTCTAGCATGGATTGTAATATTAACTGTAGGTCCTTAAATGAATTTGAATTTATTTACAGACCTCTTATTTCCCTCGAACACACCCCAAATATCACTTAGCTTATTCTTTTCCTACTTATCACCAAATCTATATTCTTATTCTTATATCTATTTTACTCACTCTTAGCACAGTAAGCTCAGTAACTTATAATTTCTAAATATTTATGTCAATCTACAGTTCAAAATGATCAATCCAAAACATCAATCAGCATCAAAAATTCATTAACAATAGCATGTATCAGTCATTATATTATTGCATTAATAATATCAATAATATCAATAATTAATGAGAGTAATAATAAAAACAATTTCCAACCAATTTCCTCTATCAATTTAAATACTAAACTGCAAAGCTATAAATATCACCACATGCACAATTATATTCAATCTCTCTATAATTTATAAATTAATTAGTAACAAATGATTTCCCACGTTTTTCTCCTGCTTTCTTAAATATAGTTTTCAAATCTTTTTTACAGTACTCTTTTCCTCTTCTATAGGATTTTCTAGTTCCTTCTTAGCTGGCCGACATTTCCCTTGCCTCCATTTGTAACTCAGTAACTCAGCATTATTCAGCATTTAGTCTCTCTTCACAATGTCAGAATCCTCTGATTTGTCAGCATTTCATTTTCAGCCTCCTCCTTCAGATTGTCTATTTCCTTGATCCTTCCCCTTCACTCCACCAATACGATCTGTCAAGATGCAGTAATTCCTTTTACACCCAAACTTGCCTTTTGCTGCTATCGTTTGGAGGGAGCTCCAGTCACCCTCCTCCTTCCTGGGGCCTCTTTCTTTTTCTTCCCTCTTTAGAAATCCTCCGGATAGATCTCTCACTCTGGATCACTCCTACGAAGTTGCCAAAATCTCTTTAAACCAGATCAGTCTCACTGTCGTCCCGCTTTTCCACCGGCTATTGTTGTCCAGCCATCCACTGTCACTTCCTTGCGGCTGCCATTACAGGACACCTCCTTCCCTTGATCAGCTTCTCCGAGGCTTTTCTGCCACTCGCTTCTTTGACCGCCGCCAAGAGCTCCACCGCAGAACGCCTCTTTCTTTCAATCCCCCTCCAAGGGATCTGGGACTCCACAAAGTCCACCGATCAGTTGGAATTTGCTGAAAAAACAACTCTCTATAACAGAGCGTCGCTTTCCACAGCTTTCCTTCTTGACAGATGGCCCCACCTCCTCAACAATTCTCTAAGTTTCAAAGAACTCAGATGTTCCTAGAAATATAAATGTGGAAGGACAGATAAAAACTAAAAAGCAGTATTTTCTCTGGCAGTAGCAGAACCTGTCCAATATGCCACAATTTGCCAATCCCTATCAAGGTCTTTCTCAGTTTTCGTTTTGATAAGAAATTATACAGTTTGAAAATAAACAAAGATCAGTTGAAATTCATTCAGTCCTCTAACTTTCACTTTAATGAAAATTGCTCTAGATCAGGGGTGTCAAACTCACATAGTCACGGCGATGTCATGTCATGTATTGGGACCTTTTTCTGCTTTTCTAAAATGGGCATGGGCGTGGCCAGCAAATGATGCATCTGGCCCATGGGCCATGAGTCCTGCTCTAGATGAATCCACTTCCTCAAGGCCTGTCTTTTCTTTTGTGTCACCCACCTTCCTGTGTGGAGATGGTCCCCTCCGGACAAGGAGCACAGTCATAACAGCAAAATGGCTCTCCTTCTCGCTTCTGCTTGACAAATCCAGGATGACATTTTTCCCCACATTTCGACTGAGGAAGAGACTAAATAGAAAAACAATAAATTCCAAAGAAAATATGATAGCACTAACCATCCTGACATGCTGACATGCTCTTGAAATAAGAGCAAAAGTGACTGCTCAGTTACTAGAACAGTAGTGATATGAGATAGAGATGAGGTTATGAGAATGTGTCCATCAAAAAGTGTAAATTAGGAATCTTTTGTTGCAGCACATATGAGCCGTGTGTGGCTCAGCTAGGGATCCTTTCTCTTGAAGAACTACAATTAGGTAACAACAACTGGCTTGAAAGAGCAAACCCAGATTTGTTATTAGTTGAATTTGGAGCCTCCTTTCTTTGCCAGAATGACTTAAGGTAGCTAACAATCAAGACAAACAGTTGCATTCAAGGGGTTTTTAGAAGAGGTACCCTCTTACAAGCCAAACCCCAAATGTAAGCAGCATTACCTTTTCAATTGTCTTTTATTATTTCAGATATTAGAAAGGCTTTTCTTTGAGTCAAAATCATGTTCCAAATGCTTCAGTTTTCTGGGTCAGGACATTATTTCTCATCATTCCAGTCATTCTGATTTCATGTGAACAAAAATTCTTGGACCTTCTTCATAGGAGCAGAAGGCCTATTTCACTGCCCCAGTATGGTGAAAGATTAGAATGGATATCTCTGGTCAGGTCTGGGTTTGTTAAAAAATTCTTGCCCTGCCCTTTTATGGGATACTGGCCCCAACAAGGACAAGGTGAATCTAATTCCAAATTTTATTTCCCACTGGAACCAAAAGGATCTCCATCCAGTCTTGATCTCAACCCTGAAGCTGACCTGGCTGTGGCCATTTTGAGGCTTCAATGTTGCCACAACTGAAGCTATGGGAAAGGGAGGGAGAAATAGAGATAGCTGGGGTGCTGTAACCAAAATAAAATACTTTCTCTTGGGAACCAAGGACATTCCCACCAGGTGTCCAGAAGGAGGGGACTAGAGTCATCTAGCAACTAGACTGTATCCTGGTTGGACCATGTGACTGATTGTTTGGAGAAAGTGAAAGAACTTGTACTTTTAATTAGGTATAAACCACAGGAACATTTAGAGTTGGTTTTCACCAGCTTGTGCCAATATGACATGTTGGATAAACCTATTATTTGAGGAATCCAACTGCCTCGGAGTTTTGATTGCTATGGGTGTGTTACTTGGAACCCTGACACTTGATTCAATATTCAGTGCAAACCTGAACTCAGGCACTGGTCAATAAATTTACCTTCTTGTTTGCTATTTGAAGACAAAGAATAAGTGAATCACAATCCCTAGCATTTGACCTATCTTACCATTTTCATGCAGCTTCTCCATTTCAACAGTGAACCATGGTGCATAGGCTTAGCCCAAAGAAACAGATCGGAACTCTTTGGAAAATAGAAAAGACACCAATATTTCTCCTACCCTGTTGTGGAACTTTAGCCATGACAGGTAATCTTGGTTGACAGTAAGTCCCTGTCTTTCAATAGTCACCAATTGGTCTTTCATGAGATTCTTTTTGGGGAGATATACCCAGCTCATGATCTTCATATCTGCTTTTAAATCCCCATTTTTGTCCAAGTAAAGTTTGTAATGGGAAAGATTGCAAAATTCATTCTTCTCCAGAAAGGGATGGAACTAGAATGGGAACATCAAGCAATTTCAATATCAATAAACATTGTAACTTATTCCTTTTTGTCTGTTCTCATTTGAATCTTTCTTCTACACTTGTAAATATTCTTAGGAGAACAAGTTTCTGTCTTTAAAAATGAAAAAGAAAGGTTCAGCAAAATTTGTTAATCACGTATGTGATTTTGAAAACAATATGATTTTGAAAACAATATGATTGAAAAATTTTGTCGATTATAAGAAACATTCTAAAGCAGGTCATAAATAAATTGCACTAAGAAAGAGAACATTCATGAACTCCTTGAAAACAACAGGTGATTACGAGAAAACATGGATTTATCAAGAAGAAAGTTGCCAGGCTAATCTCCTCCTAGGTATACCAGATTATAAACATATCCAAATGAGATCATCCTTCCATCCATCCATCCATCCATCCATCCATCCATCCATCCATCTATCGTCTTTCGTCTATCGTCTATCGTCTATCGTCTATCTATCTATCTATCTATCTATCTATCTATCTATCTATCTATCTATCTATCTATCTTTCTTTCTTAAGGTCCAGCTCGGTATCCAAGACAAGGTTCTTTCTATTGAAGAACTAAAATTAGTTAACAACAACTGGTATGGAAGAACAAACTCATATTTGTTATTAGTTGGATTTGGAGCCTCTTTGTTCCCCCAGAATGACTTAAGGTAGCTAACAATAAATTAGAAGTAGTAGTATTTTTTAATTTTATTTGATAATAATCATATAATAAACTTAATGAAAATGTCATTAATGATTTCGACGAAATGGAATTGCATGGCTACTGGTGGTAACTGATAGGAAACTGGGTGTCTAAATGACTAAGTTAGAACCAGACATAAAATGAAAATACATCTTCATGATTTATCATAATAGGCTAAAAAAAAAAAACCTGAATGGAATTTAAGAGAAATTAGAAAATAGAAAGTCTTCCACATAGAAGAAAAGTGAAATGTAGAGCAAGAATGATGAATGATACCAAACTTGATAAAAAAAAATAATGTGAAAATGATCCCAAAATAGTAGTCGATTTGCAAACTAAATGTGAATCAGCGGTGTGATGTTAATGGAAAGAAAGCAAATGCCTCCATAAACAGCTCAGGAAATGAATATTGATTTGGCAGGGGAGACCCCAACTGCCCCTTGCAGGTACCATGTTGGATATTAAATAGGAGTGAGCATAGGCTTCACTCAGGTCCGCCAATCCGGCAGGAAAATACTAAAACCCCATTGGCCAATCTGTCTGACAGTTGTTCTGCCCCAGCTCCGGATTTCCCAGGATATTGACACACACCAATGGTCCTTATCAAATTTATTAAGTAGCAAGAATAAAAAACACCGGCAAAGATTGGCAACCAGCCCAGAAAACAAGATACGATAAACGAAAATACTCTAATTATAAATATGAGTTGTTTCCAGCAAAAAAGCACTAGCTGCGTGTGACTTAAATAGGCTAAGGGAGTGGCCAATTATACTTAAGCCCTACTCTTGAGTAGACCTCCTCCTCCTGAGTAGCCACTCCTGCCTTTTGGCAGCCCAGTGTGCTCGAGCATTGAGGAGAGGCTCCTCCACTTTGCTCTCTTCACTTGAAGGAACCTCAGGTTTTGAAGGCCCTGGCTGAGTCTCTGCCTCTGGCACCACATCCTCTTCAGCCTCCTCACTGTCCGACATGAGTGCTGGCTGTGCAGGCTGCTGGCGTGACACCACACCAGCCTCCTCTTCATCGGGATCAGCCACGATCCGCGCAGGCCACTGGTGGGCCACAACAACAGTTCCCTATAAAAGGGCAAGCAGTCAGACGAACCAGCTGCTGGATTGCATTGATCTACTAATAAAGAGCTGTTGTTACTGTTAGCACTGAGTCCTGTCTCTTCCATCGCCCGATCAAACACACCACACTTGGAAAAAAATGTTGCTGAAAAACTGGATTGGCTATAGGAAAAGTAATGAAATCAAGTAGGAGCTGCTTTTACCTTCATTTAAGAAGGTAAAGTTCTATAATGCTAATCACAAACCTATACATATAGGAATTTATTTAAAATGCATGCATCATTTAAAATTAACAATGTTTAATATCAAACTATATCTTTCTCCTCCTTCGGAAAATTCCAAAGGAACTAAGTTTGATGGATCCTTGTTGGGACCCCATACCTGCCATGGCTGAAGCCTTGGAGTCCCAACACTCCCTTTGCCCTTCTCTCTTCTCCTCCTAGATCTGGAGGAATAGGCATCATTCAAGGCATGGGCCAGAGTATTAATGGCACTGTAATAACGATGGAAATTCGTGGCCCACACTGTGTTCTTTTTATTTTGGGTCTCCAGTGGTGATTTCTCAGTGCATCTTTTCCGGTCTTTGACAGAAAAGACATGCTTTGAAGAAGAACAGACAAATGATTGATGTCCAAAGGGTGGATATAGAAAGAAGTTGGGTATAAAAGCATCTTTTATTGGCTCTTTTTTAATCTCAAAATCAACAGTACAGATATTATTTACATGTTTGAGAGCTCTGGGGTCTATCAGTTGATACAATTCATTGAGTGTTGTGATCCAGACTTTTCCTTCAATGGGTCCTGGCAAACGACTAAGTATAAAACGAAAAGGAAGATTCCTCTCAACAATGGCACCATATTCTATGTAGTGAACATAGACATTGACTTGTCTCCACTTAGAGAAGGCATCACCATGGGGTGCTGTAAATTGAGTTGTTGAGAATTGTTGTGATATAACAACACAAATTCCATTCCTGATAAGCATAGGAGTAAAAGTCCTCATGAAATTATCTCCATTTTCTGAATCTGAAGCAAAGAGACCAATCAAGGTCCATCTGAAATGAAGGAGCACTTGGACAATTCCTAGGTAGAGGATCCCTTTTTTTGGGAAAAGCCGATAATAAAATGGCAATTGACTTTTATCATGCAGTGAATCTGAAAATAATTCAAAACTGATCTGAAAAAGCAATGAAGAATACTGTGTTATATTTCAGGTCAGATCATTTTCAAAATATTAACTTGAAAGTAATCCAGATTGGTTCACTTAAACATGTTCAAGAAATTTGTTGTTGATTAGTCATTAAGCCGTATGAAAATAAAGAATAAAAAGCATAGCATTAACAAAACTGTATATAACAATAGTGTAAAAAATAGGTTAAAAAATAAGAATAAAGAATTGAAATCATATTTCTGTGTAATACCTACAATTGATGGCAATCAGACCAATGTTCACATGTCAACTGAAATGTTTTGTTCAAATAAAGAGCCATATTGACTGTTCTTCTTTAATATTGACTAAACGAAAAACATGTTGTTTTAATATAAGGATCCCAATAGGTTGTTAGTCTAATCTAGGGTCCAAGATATTGATCTCTTTTATAACTGACTTTGAAATAATAGATGCTTTTTGTCTATCTCTGGAGTTCGGCAAATACAAGTGTATTCATTATAAGTGACTTGATTAAACCTTCCATATTTAACCATTGTGTCCAATACTGAAATATTGCTTGTGTAAATATCATCTTAAGATGTTTAGGCATTTCTGCATTGAAACACTTGCCAATTTGAAAGTACATTTGTAGTGGCCTATGAGTATGGTTGCATGTTTTTTGATTCTATATCAGAATTCTTTGTACAGCAATTTTTTTAGTGAGTTTTCCGTTTACACAAGAATGAGAAAGATCACATGTAAAAATCCCTAACCATAACACGTAGAATAGCCATGGTGAAAAGCAGTTCTTCAATTCCAAAGTGAAAATATGGTTGGATCTATCACATACCAACCCACGACCACATTCCATTTAAATAGAAAAATACAAACCTGTGGGATATTGTAGGTGGCTCCTAATCTTGACATCTGGATGGAAATGTCATCGGCAGCTGCATCAACAAGAGCCAAAATGTTGTCCTTCCTTCCACAGCTGTAGTTGGGAACATTGGCTTCTCCAGTAGAGAGCATGTCCAGCAAGGCTTCTGAAGTCATAAGTATGTTCAAATAGTTGTCATGGATGTTGTAGCCAAGGGTGAGATTGTGCAGAAGCCCAGGAGTCTTGCTCACCACTTGAATATTAAAAATATACCGTAGTGCTCGAAAGCGATCATAAGGTAAACTAACATTAAATAAATGTTCATGTTATCATCATCATCAACAACAACCACAATAACAAAATACTTTTTGAATTTTATCCTTTTTGTCTCCACAAGTTTTTTGAGTCTTAAGCCAATACCGATCCACAACCAGAGGCAAATGATAATTACCCACCACCATTTTATTTTAATGAGTGTTGGGGAGATGAGATGGAAATAGTGTTCCACTATGTTTAAGAATCACAAATAAATCATTATTTGTAGCAGAACTGATTTTCATTCAATCATTAAAGAGGAAACATTGTAATAGGAAGAGCTTGTTTCAGGACAACCCAGAAGAGCAGGGAATGCACAAATCAAAACATCTCTTATTCCTATAAGGATCAAGCATTGAATAGTGGTCATAAAAATATGGACATGGGCTCGGCAGAGACAACTACAAGCCTTGCAATTCCTACTTTAAACCAAAGTTGGTATTTATGTTATCATTCAGTATTAAACCAGGAAAGTTGTAGAATCTGGATTTTTTTTTCATGTATATGTATATATAATAAGACAAAAGAGAAGCAATGGAAATAAAAATGACTCAAGAAATTATGCCTAAAATACACACATAAGCGTAATAAGAAGAAAAGAACGAGGGTGTTAGAGCTGCAAATACAGGGAATGCAACTCCATCACAGCGAATGACTTACATGTCAAACTGACAATAAGGAGCCCTGTTGAAAGGCAATGTTGTTGTACGGAATGATTTTGATCCAGTGTTGATGATACTAATGAGATGGTCTCCTGATCTGTAATAGCTCCATGGCTTTTTTTCATCTTGGTACTTGACATGCAGCGGACACTTCATTCTAAGCTTCCCAGAGACTGGCCGGGATACCAACAGAATCAAAAGCAGAAGATTCATAGTTTATGGGGCTGAATCAATCCCCTTCCTGTTTCTAAAAAAGAACAAGAAAAAGAATTCGATGAATTCAAACACCTTCACCATATAGAAATTCTAGTGACTCTCCTGATTCAGACAGCGACAAACCAAGCTTCACCTGGAAAAGGAGAGAAAGTACATTCAAGAGCACAGTCTCTTCCTGTCTCAAATCCTGTGCCACAAAGTGTGTGGCTGAGGCATTTATGCTTTTCTAATGTAAGATTTCCTTCCATGATGTTTACCTCAAAACCACTCACTGAAAAAGTAGCAGAAGAGGTCTCACCTGAATTTTGAAAATTACAGTGAAAAACAGCTTCTCCTCTGGGGATCCTATAATTCTTCAGGGCTCCATTTGCAGAGAAAGAGCTGGAGAAAAAAAGAACATCTTAGTGAAAAATCATAAATCCATCCTTTGGGGTAATGTTCTATAGTGGTTGTTGTCCTTCCTGTCAGGTCTTGTCCAGAAAGTGATGCTGGATAAAGATACTTCAACAGCCAGATAATGACTTCTGCTGTCCTTCAATGTAGCAACTTGTCTCCAGAGACCACTGGGGAAAATCATCCAGAACTTTGTATTTTGGTGACATTCTAGGTTGGTGGAACTTACCTCAAAAGTTGCCTCTATTCAAATGCCAATTAAGCAACCAGTACCTTGAACCCAGGGGTGAAATTCAGCAGGTTTGGACAGGTTCTGGAGAACCGGTAGCGGAAATTTTGAGAAGTTCAGAGAACTGGCAAATACCACCTCTTGCTGGCCCCAGAGTAGGATGGGAATGGAGATTTTGCAATATCCTTCCCCCTGGAGTGGGGTGGGAATGAAGATTTTGCAGTATCCTTCCCCTGGAGTGGGGCGGGAATGGAGATTTTGCAGTATCCTTCCCATGCCACTCCCACCAAGCCGTGCCCACCAAGCCACGCCATGCCCACCAAGGCACACCCACAGAACTGGTAGTAAAAAGAAAATGAATTCCACCACTGTTTATTTATTTTATTTATTTATTTATTTTATCAGATTTCTATACCGCTCTTCTCCTTTCGGACTCAGGGCAGTGAACAGCCAAATTAAAACATTTGTACACAAAAGTTAAAATAGATTTAAAATAATTAAATAAGTTTGGCCCATAATTTAAAACCCTGTTGAACAGTTGGGCTTGTTTGTGAGTTTCTTTTCTGTTAGATCTCCATATAAGAATCCTGACTGGAGCTGATTTTAAAATTGCTTGTGACTGAAGTCAAATTTTATTTCCCATCTTTTCTAGAAATACCAATTTTGAGACGAGATTTGATTAAGAGCAGGAAAATAGCAGCCTGTGGACTCTCCCTTTTGCTTAATTGGGAGGAAGTCAGGGGTGGGCTTCAAAAATTTTAGCAAGGGGTTCTCTTCCCAGTTGCTGGGTGGGCGTGGCCATGGTGGGAGTGGTCTAGTCAGCCTCCTGCACCCCGGTGGGGGGGCGTTTTTGCCCTCCTCGGACTCCAGAGGCTTTTGTCAAGCCTCCTTTGTGGATTTTAAGAAAACATGCTTGGCATTGTCCTAAAGCAGTTAGAGAGGCTTATAATTTTATTTTTTCTTTATGTTTTTAAGCTTAAATGAGACCCATTACAGTGTATGCTTCACAAATTCAGACGTTAGAACAAGAATCAGTACAGTAAGAGATTGTGAAGGAGATTGCAAGAATAACAAAATCCAGGATAAAAACCAAACAGAAATCCCCGTAATCCAGGGAAGGTCGTCACTCATTTCCCCAATATCCTAGGCGAGGAACGAAGTGGTCTAAACGCTTGAAAAAGCAGCACTGCAGAGGCCATCCGAAACTTACAGGGAACCTCGTCCACTTCCTTAGGAGTCACCAACTCAAACTCTTCCCACTTCATATCACCAGGCCTTGGCCCAGGTCCCTTCTCTGCCCAGGTCAGGACCAATCTGAGCAATTTTACCCTTCACATAGCCTGAATAATCCTCTCAGAGGCTTAGCAGATGTTCTGAAGGGTTCTCCATAACCAGTTTGTGTTAAGGAAGGGTAGGTTTGGGTAATGAAACATCTGCAAGAAAACAATCAGACTCAGAGAGCACCAAGAACCCCCCATTTCAACCCTGATCTACAGATATTCTCCTTTATTCTCCCTAACCAATAAGGACTTGGCCACTCTACATATGGCTGCTACATGGCTATCAGCAGACACAGTGAGGGTGGGAAGGGTGTTTTACTACCTTTATCACCATGAGGTCAGAGGTGGGTTTCACATACTGTAGCTACCGGTTTGCCCAGCACTGGAAATGTGAGCACGCACCATCCACACATGTGTGTGATGTCAATCAACACGGCAATTCACTCACACGCACTGTCCACACATCCATGCGGTATCAATAACACAGTGATACAGGATGGGATTGCACCGGGGCGGGTGGGCGGCCCATAGGTCACCACTACTGGTTTGCCCGAACCGATCCGAACCGACTGAATACTACCTCTGCATGAGGTAATCTCTAATGTGGGCTCTTACATATGTTTGATCAGATTCCCTTAGAGTTTTCCTTCAATATTCTCAAAAAATCCTTTAGGTGTTCCATCTTTTGACATTTCTCTGCAAATCAAGGTACATCCTAGGATTACCACAGGATGATCCAAGGACCAGTCCGCCTGCCCAATCTAGGCAACTACTGAGGCCTTCTCTGAATGAGAAGATCCAGTGAAAGTAACCTTGTTAGGCATCAACCTGGCATTCAAATACAACAGCTGGGACCCAGAGCCACCAAATATCTGATAGCCAGGCACTGAGAGGAGAAGCCAAAGGCCGTAAGGCATAAGGCGGTGTCTGGGGCATTGGACCGGATTGTGCCTTTGCGGCCTCTCAATGGCAGCGGATCCAGGAAAGCTCCCTGGTTTACTGAGGAGCTCCGGGAGATGAAGAGCCAGAAGAGACGTCTAGAGCGACGCTGGAGGACCACTAAATCCAAATCCGACCGAATACTTTTAAGAACGTTTGTTAAGACTTACTTAGTGGCGATACCGGCGGCAAAATGTTCACATTTTTCCACACTTATTGCATCTGCTGATTGTCACCCAACCGCCCTATTTAGGGTAACTCGCTCCCTCCTTAAGGTTGGGGGAACGGAGGAACCCTGGCAGGGTAGAGCTGAGGAATTTGTACAGTTTCTATCAGATAAAATCGGTCAGATTCGGATGGACCTGGACTCTGATTGGGCAATACCGACTGAGATGACAGGGGTGCATCTTAGTCCTATTGTATGGGAGGAATTTGAGCAAGTGACTCCTGGCAGTTAGTCTAGAATGCAGCCGCATGAGTTATAGTGGGTGCACCTAGATACACCCACATTACACCAATTCTCTGCAAGCTGCACTGGCTCCCTATTGGTCTCGAGGTGCAATTCAAGGTGTTGGTCATTACCTTTAAAGCCCTATATGGCTCAGGGCCAGGCTATCTTAGAGACCGCCTTCTACCACATAGCTCCCAGCGACCGGTAAGATCCCACAGAGTCGGTCTCCTCAGGGTCCTGTCAGCTAAACAATGTCAGCTGGCAGGCCCGCAGGGGAGGGCCTTCTCTGTGGCTTCCCCAGCTCTCCAGAACCAATTACCTCTTGAGATCCAGACCGCCCCCACCCTATTGGCCTTCCACAAAGCGGTGAAGACCTGGCTCTTCCGGCAGGCCTGGGGCCGTTGATCTCGTTATAAGAATCTTGCGAGACCCAGCCACGTGTTTTAACGTTTTTAAAGTTTTTAATGTTTTAATATTTTTCTTTTTAACATTTTTTATGGGATTGTTCACATTGTTTTATTCTTTGTTGTAAGCCACCCAGAGTCCCTTGGGAGTTGGGCGGCATAGAAATGCGACAAAATAAATAAATAAAAAATATATAGTGGGACAACTTTTGAATAGCAGATCAGATGTCACCAAGTATGACCCATATTCAACCTATCATGATCAGGATAGTTCTAGCTATTTGGTCAGCTTCCCTCTCTCACTCAAATCCCCACTTAACTCTTGTAGGCTCAAGGTGTGCATATCAATGTTCTCCATCTCCAGATATGAAAAGTAACTCCAAGAGAAAAAGTGGCACAGAGACATTAAAAACCAGGGGCTCCCAACCACATCAATCAAGCATCTGGCAATCTTTGGGGGGGATTTGCACACAGTCTCGGAGATGGGTAGGCCAAACCAAAAAGAAGAGGGTCCACAAAGTCCCCCTCAACCAGTTTCAGGAAGGATGTGGCAAGAAATCATGTCACACCATGTACCATGCTGTGGGAATTGCTGCCATCAAAGCTGTAGGTCTCAGAGCCTTCTGTATGTTTAGTAAAATTAAAAAATGTCAAAATATAAAGTTTCTCAGTCTTTACATAAATATGGAAGGACAATAGAGAGAGCATCAAGGGAAAAAGAATAGAAAGTTCAAATCCCTCTATAACTTTCTCCAGGGTGGGCTGCTGGGGATCGCAGGGGTTTGGGAGAACCTCTAGCTAAGATTCTGTGCAGTTTGGAGAACCCCTAAATCCCATTCTCGGCTGGCTATGCCCACCTTGCCCTGCCCCCCCCCCAGGAATCCCTACGTGGCCCGTTTTGGATGCAGGTAAGGGCAGGACATGTATGGAGGCTCAGGGAGGGCGGACATTACTGGAAATTCGAAAAGGCCAGAAACCAGCCTCCCGAGGGACTCTGGAGCATGGGGAGACCATTTTCGCCCTCCCGGAGGCTTGACAAAAGCCTCCAGAGTCTGGGAAGGGCAAAAATGTCCCCCTCGTGGTGCAGGAGGCTGACTAGACCATGCCCAATATGGCCACGCCCACCCAGCAACCAGGCAGAGAACTCCTTGCATGATGTGGCTTGGTGGGCATGGCTTGGTGGGCATGGCAGGGGAAGGACACTGGAAAATCTCCATTCCCACCCCACTCTGGGGCCAGCAAGAGGTGGTATTTGCCAGTTCTGTGAACTATTGAAAATTTCCGCTACCGGTTCTCCAGAACCTGACAGAATCTGCTGAATTTCACCCCTGGGTTCAAGGTACTGGTTGTTTAATTGCCATTAGAATGGATTAGGGATGGAATTATCTGCAAATGGAGCCTTGAAGAATTTTAGGATCTCCAGAGGAGAAACTGTTTTTCACTGTAATTTTCAAAAATACATGATTCTACATGATTTTCCCCAGTGGTCTCTGGAGACAAGTTGCTACATTGAAGGACAGCAGAAGTCATTATCTGGCTGTTGAAAGTGATGCTTTATCCAGCATCACTTTCTGGACAAGACCTGACAGGAAGGACCACAACCACTATAGAACATTGCCCCAAAGGATGGATTTATGATTTTTCACCAAGATGTTCTTTTTTTCTCCAGCTCTTTCTCTGCAAATGGAGCCCTGAAGAATTTTAGGATCCCCAGAGGAGAAGCTGTTTTTCACTGTAATTTTCAAAATTCAGATGACACCTCTTCTGCTACTTTTTCAGTGAGTGGTTTTGAGGTAAACATCATGGAAGGAAATCTTGCATTAGAAAAGCATAAATGCCTCAGCCACACACTTTGTGGCACAGGTTTTGAGACAGGTAGAGACTGTCCTCTTGAATGTACTTTCTCTCCTTTTCCAGGTGAAGCTTGGTTTGTCTCTGTCTGAATCAGGAAAGTCAATAGAATTTATATATGGTGAAGGTGCTTTGAATTCATCGAATACTTTTTCTTGTTCTTTTTTAAAAACAGGAAGAAGATTGATTCAGCCCCATAAACTATGGATCTTCTGCTTTTGATTCTGTTGG
Source organism: Pantherophis guttatus (assembly GCF_059756535.1). NCBI lineage: Eukaryota > Metazoa > Chordata > Lepidosauria > Squamata > Colubridae > Pantherophis > Pantherophis guttatus. The sequence continues at coordinate 272,925,616 of NC_142064.1, forward strand.
TATCCCAGCCAGTCTCTGGGAAGCTTAGAATGAAGTGTCCACTGAATTTCGAGCACCAAGATGAAAAAAAGCCATGGAGCTATTACAGACCAGGAGACCATCTCATTAGTATCATCAACACTGGAACAAAAACATTGCGAACAACAACATTGCCTTTCAACAGGGCTCCTTATTGTCAGTTTGACATGTAAGTCATTCACTGTGATGGAGTTGCGTTCCCTGTATTTGCAGCTCTAAACCCTCATTCTTTTCTTCTTATTACACTTATGTGTGTATTGTAGGCATAATTTCTTGAGTCATTTTTATTTCCATTGCTTCTCTTTTGTCTTATTTTTATATATACAGTATATAAAAGCTAAAATCCAAAAATGAAAAAAAATCCAGATTCTACAACTTTCCTGGTTTAATACTGAATGATAACATAAATACCAACTTTGGTTTAAAGTAGTAATTGAAAGGCTTGTAGTTGTCTCTGCCGAGCCAATGTCCATATTTTTATGACCACTATTCAATGCTTGATCCTTATAGGAATAAGAGATGTTTTGATTTGAGAAGTTTCTTCTTTTCTGGGTTGTTATGAAACAACCTCTTCCTATTATAATGTTTCTTCTTTAATGATTGAATGAAAATCAGTTCTGCTAAACATAATGATTTATTTGTGATTCTTAAACTTAGTGGAACACTATTGGTTATGGTTATATGGTTATGGGCGCACCTCATTACTCTCATGGAACACCTCTCCTGTGCGAGCTGCACTGTGTCCCAGTGGTCTTCCGAGTGCAATTCAAGGTGTTGGTTACCACCTTTAAAGCGCTCCATGGCATAGGATCTACGGGACCGCCTTCTGCCACCAACAGCCTCCCACTGACCAGTTCGCTCCCACAGAGAGGGACTCCTCAGGGTACTGTCGGCCATGTTATGTCGGTTGGCGACACCCAGGAGGAGAGCCTTCTCTGTCAGAGCTCCTGCCCTTTGGAATGAATTGCCCCCGGATATTCGTAACATCTCTGACCTCCGGGTCTTCCTACTGTTCCGACAGGCGGGGCTGTCTAACTGAATGATTTTAAATTGGGTTTTAATTTTGGGTTTTAAAATTCGGCCAAAACTATTTAATGATTTTAATTAATTTTAACCATGATATCTGTATATTTATGTTTTAATTCTTGCTGTACACCACCCCGAGTCCTTTGGAAGAAGGGCGGTATATAAATAAAATTATTATTTATTTATTATTTCCATCTCATCTTCTCAACACTCATTAAAATGAAATGGTGATGGGTAATTATCATTTGCCTCTGGTTGTAGATGGATATTGACTTAAGACTCAAAAGACTTGTGGAATCAAAGATGATACAATTCAAAAAGTATTTTGTTATTGCTGTTGATGATGATGATAACATGAACATTTTTTATATTAGTTTACCTTATGATCGCTTTCGAGCACTACGGTATATTTTTAATATTCAAGTGGTGAGCAAGACTCCTGGGCTTCTGCACAATCTCACCCTTGGCTACAACATCCATGACAACTATTTGAACATACTTATGACTTCAGAAGCCTTGCTGGACATGGTCTCTACTGGAGAAGCCAATGTTCCCAACTACAGCTGTGGAAGGAAGGACAACATATTGACTCTTGTTGATGCAGCTGCCGATGACATCTCCATTCAGATGTCAAGATTAGGAGCCACCTACAAAATCCCACAGGTTTCTATTTTTGTATTTAAATGGAATGTGGTGGTGGGTTGGTGTGTGATAGATCCAACCATATTTTCACTTTGGAATTGAAGAACTGTTGTCACCATGGCTATTCTAGGTGTTATGGTTAGGGATTTTTACTTGTGATCTTTCTCATTCTTGTGTAAATGGAAAACTCGCTAAAAAGAATTCTGATATCAAAGAAAGATAAGCCATACTCATAGGCCACTACAAAACGTAGTTTCAAATTGGCAAGTGTTTCAATGCAGAAATGCCTAAACATCTTAAGATGATATTTACTCAAGCAATATTTGAGTACTGGACACAATGGTTAAATATGGAAGGTTTAATCAAGTCACTTATAATGAACAGACTTGTATTTGCCGAACTCCAGAGATAGGCAAAACACATTTATTATGTCAATGTCAGTTATAAAAGAGATCAATATCTTGGACCCCAGATTGTTTTATACAATCGTTATATACAGTTTTGTTCATGCTATGCTTTTCATTCTTTATTTTCAAATGGCTTAATGACTAATCAACAATAAACTTCTTGAATATGTTTAAGTGAACCAATCTGGATTACTTTCAAGTTAATATTTTGAAATTGATCTGACCTGAAATATAACACAGTATTCTTCATTGCTTTTTCAGATCAGTTTTGAATTATTTTCAGATTCACTGCATGATAAAAGTCAATTGCCATTTTATTATCGGCTTTTCCCAAAAAAAGGGATCCTCTACCTAGGAATTGTCCAAGTGCTCCTTCATTTCAGATGGACGTTGATTGGTCTCTTTGCTTCAGATTCAGAAAATGGAGATAATTTCATGAGGACTTTTACTCCTATGCTTATCAGGAATGGAATTTGTGTTGTTATATCACAACAATTCTCAACAATTCAACTTATAGCACCTCACAGCGATGCCCTTTCTATGTGGAGACAAGTCAATGTCTATGTTCACTACATAGAATATGGTGCCATTTTTGAGAGAATTCTTCCTTTTCATTTTATACTTAGGCGTTTGCCAGGACCCATTGAAGGGAAAATCTGGATCACAACACTCAATGGATTACATCCACTGAGAGACCACAGTGCTCTCAAACATGTAAATAATATCTGTACTGTTGATTTTGAGATTAAAAAGGGGCCAATAAAAGATGCTTTTATACCCAGTTTCTTTCTGTATCCACCCTTTGGACACCAGTCATTTGTCTGTTCTTTTTCAAAGCACCGCTTTTCTGTCAAAGGTCGGAAAACATGCACTGAGAAATCACCACTGGAGACCCAAAAGAAAAAGGACATGGTGTGGGGCATGAATTTCCACCGTTACTACAGTGCCATTAATACTCTGGCCCATGCCTTGAATGCTGCATATTCCTCCAGATCTAGGAGGAGAAGGAAGAAGGGCAAAGGGAGTGTGGGGGCTCCAAGGCTTCAGCCATGGCAGGTATGGGGTCCCAATAAAGATCCATCAAACTTAATTCCTTTGGAATTCTCCAAAGAAGAACCGTATCAACCTATATGTGTTAGAGGAACTCCTACAAGTTTGGCAATTTAATCACTCAGGCAATAATGTTCCCAAAAATGGGAATTATGAAAGATATAATTTGATATTAAACGTGGTTAATTTTTATTTTTTTTAGTTTTCATAAAACCTTTATTAAAATTTAAAATATTAAAATACTAATACAAATATATCTGTAACAAAAATACGTCCATGATAGTTGTACAATTCAATGTCATTTCAACAGCACACAAATCTTAACTCTATTCATATATTCTCAGATATTCCTTCTTGATCGAATATATGTAAACACAATTTATGTCTTATTTTGATCTATATATTTCCTATTTTTATTTTCTATACATTGATACCAGTTTTCCCAGGTTAAGTAATATTCCGAATCTTCCTTTTTATTTAATTTTATAGTAAGTTTGTCCATTTCTGCACACTCAGAAATGTTCCAGATTATTATACAATCTGTCGATGTAGTGGACATTTTCCAGGTTTGTGCGAGTACAATTCTCGCTGCTGTAATAATATGAATGATCAAATATTTAATCTTTTTAGGATATTTTCCTTTAATGATCCCCAGAAGAAACAGCTCAGGCTTCAATTCTATTTGGCAATGTGTAATTTCTTTTAACCATTTTTGTATTTTAATCCAGTATTTTTTGATTTCTGGGCAAAGCCACCATACCTGAAAAAAGGTACTTTCTGCTTTTTTACATTTCCAGCAGTTAGGGTTTAGATTGGGGTACATTTTTGCAAGTCTTGTTGGGGCTAAGTGCCACCGATAAAACATTTTATACTGATTTGCTTTATATGCGGTGGATTTTGTTAATGTATAATTTTTCTTCCAAATTTTTCCCAATCTTCTAACTCAATGTTATGTCCCCCATTTTTAGCCCGAGCTATCATTGGCCCCCTTACGATTTCCTCTTCTAAATCAAAATTTAATAATAATTATATATTTTAGATAGTAATTTCTCTTCTGGGCCTTTTCATAATTTGTTTAGTTGTGTTAAATTCGGTTCAAATCCAAATTCCCCTAAATCTTTTTTGTATCTCAATTGTAGCTGGAGACAAGGCCTCCAATCTATAATTATTCCCTGCTCCTTTAATTCTTGGATGGATTCCTTTTGATTGTTGCGATTTTCCCTAATAATGACAGTTGTAACTTCCCCCATCTTTCCTAATCTTTCCCTATTGTTGTATTAATTTTGTGTAATTATCCTTTTTTAATGCTGAGCATCTTGCTCTTAGCCAAACACCTAGATATTTCACTTTTTTTACAATTTGAAGCCCCATTCTTTTCTCGAGTTGTCCCTTTTGTTTCTCCGATAAATTCTTGACTAATATTTTAGTTTTTTCTTTGTTAATTTTGAGGCCTGCGACCTCCTCATATTTCTCTATCTCTTGCAATAATATCGGTCCAGATTCCAATAGCTCCTCTATGACAAATACCATATCATCTGCAAATGCCTGCAATTTGAATTCTTCCTGTTTAATTTTAGTTTCTTTTATTTCCACATTTAGTCTAATTCTTTGTAGTAGTGTCTCTAGGATCAGGATAAAGAGCAGAGATGACATTGGACAGCCCTGCCTAATTCCTTTTGTTATCTTAAATAGGTTTGTGGCCTCCCTATTTATTATTACCCTTGCCTTTTGCATAGAGTAAATCGACTCAATCATCTTTTCAAATTTATCTCTGAATTTCATGGCTTTAATTTGTTGGAACATAAATTCCCAATTCACATTATCAAAAGGTTTTTGAGCATCCAGGAAGACAAGGGCCACTTGTCTCTCTGGGTGCACCTTGTAATATTCCAGTATATTAATAATTATTCTAGAATTATTTCTAACTTGTCTCATAGGGAGAAATCTGTTTTGGTCTGTATGTATCTTCTCATTTAGTATTTTTTTTATCTGTTCCGCCATAATAATCATAAAAAATTTATAATCCAAATTTAACAGTGAGATTGGTCTATAATTCTTAATTTGTTTATTGTCACTGCCTTCTTTAGGGATTAGGGTAATGTATGTCTCTTTCCATGATTCTGGCACCTTTGCTTCCCTCAAGACTTCATTACAAATTTCCAATAGTAATAATTCTATCGAATCTCCTAAGTGTTTATAAATTTCCCCTGGCAACCCATCTGGTCCTGGGGTTTTATTACTTTTCTGCTTCTGAATTGCTTCTTTAAGCTTGAATAATGTTATTTCCTTATTTAGTGCTTCCCTTTCTTCTTCTCTCAATGAGAACACCATTTCTTCCTTCAAATAATCACTTAATTTCCCCTGTACTATTTCTTCCTGTTTATAAAGACTTTCAAAGAATTCTTGTGTAATTTTATTCTTCTTCTCCATATTACTTTCCACGATTCCATTTTAATACATAGCTGATGTATTATTCTTTTCCCCTTTTCCCTATTTAATTGATAGGCCAGCCACTTCCCTGGTTTATTAGCATTTTCAAAATAATTTTGTTTTGCGAATTTTAAATTTCTTGCCAATTCTTTTTGGTCCAAAATATTCAATTTATATTTAACAAGGGCCATTTTATTTTTAGTTTGTTTGTCCCCAGGATCTGTTTGTAATTGATTTTCTAACTTTTTAATTTCTTCAGACAATATGTTATAATCTCTCAATTTATCTTTATTTCTTTTTGCAATATATGCTATTGTAATCCCCCTTCAATACGCTTTTGTGGTATCCCAGAGGTTTTGTAATAAGGTGTGGTGTTTCTTGTTGTTTTTAAAAAATAATTCCAATTCTTTTAAAAACTTTTGGATATATTCTTTTTCTTTTAAAATTTGTGGATTCAATGTCCATCTACCTTTCTTCCTTTTTTGTCCTTTCCATATATTTTGAGAGGATTATCGTAGGCCTAAATATTTGGCATAATCTCTAATGTTTCAATATCTTTAACTAAATCTCCATTTATCCAGGCCATCTCAATTCTTGACCATGATCTGTGGGAATTAGAATAGAAGGTGAATTTTGTTTCTTCTGGGTTTCGGGTTCTCCATATATCTAATAGGTCTAATTCTTCTGCCATTTAAAAAACTTTTGGTAAGGTATTCCTTTTTATTTTTGTTTTTTGGTTATTTGCATAATCCTTTCAATAAGGGTCTATACAAGTTACGCTAGACGCCATAAACTCCCTAGGGAAGTTCACATAAGATTTACCCATAAGAAAGTGAGAGACATTATATACAAGATTACAAGAGAGGAACTGATGATGTATAAAGGGAAATAAATTATCACCTTGAAACAAATCCTAGGAGGGTGCGTGAACAACGGAAGGACTATTGCTTCTTAGTGACCCAATTAAACAAAAGGAATATACAGTTCTAATGGATTATCCCAGAGGGGACGTTAGTCTCCTGGAACGAAAAAAAAGATTAAAATTGACAGTATGGGGAAAGCTCAAGAACTTTATGACCAGCTGGTAGGCTCAGAGGAAGAAAATAACAGCAGGGAGGAATTGGAATCGGCCAGCCAAGATGAACAATGACAGGAGATTCAAGAGAAAGACCAAGAGGATAGAAGTAAAGAGGAAAAGGAACACCAAGAGGAAAAGGGGGTAACAATGAGGATTCAAAGAAGGCTCCGAGTGGTACAAAATTAAGAATGGAAGAGGAATTGAAATTAATATCGCTAAACGTGAATGGCTTAAATGCACCGTCCAAAAGAAGACAGATATTTTCAAAATTAGTTAAACAAAAAGTAGATATTCTGTGCCTCCAGAAGGTGCACATTAAAAAACAAGATGAAAAATATTTACAATATGATAAATTGGGGAAACTTTATTCAACATTAGCAGAAGAAAAAAAGGAGGGGTGGTGGTATACATCAGAGAGGGGATAATAGCTAAACATATATATACAGACACAAGAGGAAAAATGTTAATAATTGAAATATTAATGGGTCAAAAATATTTTGTTAGTTGTTATATATGTGCCCAATAAGAACCAAAGGGATTTTTATAAAAATATGTATGATAAGATAATAGAAATAGGGAATGACAATGTTTGTTTGATTGGTGACTACAATGCAATAGTGGACATTAAACATCGTTAATTTTTAAATGATGCATGCATTTTAAATAAATTCCTATATGTGGGGGTTTTTGATTAATGTTATAGAATTTTACCTTCATAAATTTGAAGGAGACCACCTATCTCAACCTCTCTTCTCTGCAGGAATCCCAGTTAAATCTTTTCTGACTGATGGCTGCTCAGTGTTTACATGAAGACAGTCAGTGAAGGGGAGATTGAAATTCTCTGCTTCTCTGGCTGAAGACTAAAACTACACTTCTTTAAATATGTTTTTCCCCTTTTATTCAGCCAGAATCTTCTTTACTGTAACTGACTTCATTTTTCCATGTCCTATGTCCTACAGTCTGGAATAACATTGAACAGATCTTAAGTGTTTGTGTAACATCATTCAGTTATTCTCCATCTAAGAGCTTCAATTAATTGGAAAAGATGTTCCCAGACTCCTCCTGATTTTCCCCTCCTGTAGACCAACATGGTTCTTCTCTCTGTTGTCTTTCCTCAATGCTAGAAGCAGCTCCTACTTGATTTCATTACTTTTCCTATAGCCAATCCAGTTTTTCAGCAATATTTTTTCCCAAGTGTGGTGCCTGCAAGGGGCAGTTGGGGTCTTCCCCCTCCCCAAATCAATATTGATTTCCAGAGATGCTTATGGAGGCATTTGCTTTCTTTCCATTAACATCACACTGCTGATTTACATTTAGTTTGCAAACGACTACTATTTTGAAAGTAGATCATTTTCACAATTTTTTTTATCAAGTTTGATATCATTCATCATTATTGCTCTACATTTCACTTTTCTTCTTCTGTGTGGAAAACTTTCTATTTTCTAATATCTCTTAAATTCCATTCAGGTTTTTTTTTTTTAGCCTATTTTGATAAATCATGAAGTTGGATTTTCATTTTATGTCTGGTTCTAACTTAGACATTGAGACATCCAGTTTCCTATCAGCTACCACCAGTAGCCATTTAATTCCATTTCATTGAAATCTTTAATGACAGTTTCATTAAATTTATTATATGATTATTATCAAATTCAATAAAAAATACTACTACTTCTAATTTATTGTAAGCTACCTTAAGTCATTCTGGGGTTCTAGACTAACCAACTAAAAATTAGTAAACTAACTAATTTTAGTTCTTCAACAGAAAGGACCTTGTCTTGGATACCTAGCTCGGCCTTAGATAGAGATAGGTAGATAGATCGGTAGGTAGGTAGGTAGGGAGGGAGGGAGAGAGAGAGAGAGAGAGAGAGAGAGAGAGAGAGAGAGAGAGAGAGAGAGAGAGGGATGGATAGATGGATGGATGGATGGATGGATGGATGGATGATATCATCTGGATATGTTTATAATCTGGTATACCTAGGAGGAGATTAGCCTGGCAACTTTCTTCTTGATAAATCCATGTTTTCTCGTAATCACCTGTTGTTTTCAAGGAGTTCATGAATGTTCTCTTTCTTTGTGCAATTTATTTATGACCTGCTTTAGAATGTTTCTTATAATTGACAAAAATTTTCAATCATATTGTTTTCAAAACATGTATTGTCAATACGTGATTGCCAAATTTTGCTGAACCTTTCTTTTTCATTTTTAAAGACAGAAACTTGTTCTCCTAAAAATATTTACAAGTGTAGAAGAAAGATTCAAATGAGAACAGACAAAAAGGAATAAATTACAATGTTTATTGATGTTGAAATTGCTTGATGTTCCCATTCTAGTTCCATCCCTTTCTGGAGAAGAATGAATTTGGCAATCTTTCCCATTACAAACTTTACTTGGACCAAAATGGGGATTTAAAGGCAGATATGAAGATCATGAGTTGGGTATATCTCCCCAAAAAGAATCTCATGAAAGACCATCTAGTGACCATTGAAAGACAGGGACTTACTATCAACCAAGATCACCTTTCATGGCTAAAGTTACACAACAGGGTAGGAGAAATATTGGTGTCTTTTCTATTTTCCAAAGAGTTCCGATCCATTTCTTTGGGCTAAGCCTATGCACCATGGTTCAGTGTTGAAATGGAGAAGCTGCATGAAAATGGTAAGATAGGTCAAATGCTACGGATTGTGATTCACTTATTCTTTGTCTTCAAATAGCAAACAAGAAGGTAAATTTATTGACCAGTGCCTGAGTTCAGGTTTGCACTGAAGATTGAATCAAGTGTCAGGGTTCCAAGTAACACACCCATAGCAATCAAAACTCCGAGGCAGTTGGATTCCTCAAATAATAGGTTTATCCAACATGTCATATTGGCACAAGCTTTCTGGATCGGGACTCCTTACGCACGGCCACTCATGCCCTTGTCACTTCCTGCCTGGACTACTGTAATGCTCTCTACATGGGGCTCCCCTTGAGGAGCACCCGGAGATTCCAACTGGTGCAGAGTGCGGCCGCACAGGTGGTTATGGGAGTGACGTCGTGTTCCCATGTAACACCTCTCCTGCGCGAGCTGCACTGGCTCCCAGTGGTCTTCTGGGTGCGCTTCAAGGTTTTGGTTACCACCTTTTTTTTTTTTTTTAATTTGATTTATATGCCGCCCTTCTCCGAAGACTCAGGGCGGCTTACAATGTGCTCAGCAATAGCCTTCATCCTTTTGTATATTTATACAAAGTCAGCTTATTGCCCCCACAAACTGGGTCCTCATTTCACCTACCTTAGAAAGGATGGAAGGCTGAGTCAACCTTGAGCCTTGGCGAGATTCGAACCCTGCGGTAATTGCAGGCAGCTGGTCTTAATAACCAGCTTAATAACAGGGTGCCTTAAACCCCTGTACTACCAAGGCTCTCTACCTTTAGAGCATGCCATGGCTTAGGACCCAGGTACTTACGGGACCGCCTGCTGCCACCAGTAGCCTCTCACCAGCCAGTATGGTCTCATAGAGAGGGGCTCCTTAGGGTGCCGTCGGCCAAACAGTGTTGACTGGCAGCCCCCAGGGGAAATGCCTTCTCTGTGGGGGCACCTGCTATCTGGAATGAGCTCCTCCCGGAGATACGGAGGATCCCAGATTTACGCACTTTCCTCCATGCCCTCAAGACCTTTTTATTCCAACAGGCTGGCCTGGCCTAACCTCCCTTTTTAATTGTAAATTTTAAATTTGTCTAAAACTTTAGGGGTGTTTTAATCTGTTCTGGGCCAAACTTATTTAATTAGGTTTTTATACTGTTTTTAAGTTTTGTAATCTGTGTGTTTTATCTCTTGGCTGTTCACTGCCCTGAGTCCTTCGGGAGTAGGGCGGTATATAAATCTAATAAAATAAAATAAATAAGTAAAATAAATTCTGGGAAAGTAAGGAGGCTCCAAATTTAACTAATAACAAATCTGGGTTTGCTCTTTCAAGCCAGTTGTTGTTACCTAATTGTAGTTCTTCAAGAGAAAGGATCCCTAGCTGAGCCACACATGGCTCATGTGTGCTGCAACAAAAGATTCCTAATTTACACTTTTTGAGGGACACATTCTCATAACCTCACCTCTATCTCATATCACTATTGTTCTAGAAACTGAGCAGTCACTTTTGCTCTTATTTCAAGAGCATGTCAGCATGTCAGGATGGTTAGTGCTATCATATTTTCTTTGGAATTCATTGTTTTTTTACTTAGTCTCTTCCTCAGTCCAAATGTGTGGAAAAATGTCATCCTGGATTTGTCAAACGGAAGCGAGAAGGAGAGCCATTTTGCTGTTATGACTGTGTTCCTTGTCCAGAGGGGACCATCTCCATTCAGGAAGGTGAGTGACACAAAAGAAAAGACAGGCCTTGAGGAAGTGGATTCATCTAGAGCAGGCTTCCAAACTCATGGCCCATGGGCTGGATGCATCATGTGCTGGCCATGCCCATGCCCGTTTTAGCAAAGCGGAAAAAATTCCAATACATCATGTGACACCGCCATGAGTATGTGAGTTTGACACCTCTGATCTAGAGCAATTTTCATTAAAGTTAAAATTAAAGGACTGAATGAATCTCAACTGACCTTTGTTTATTTTCAAACTGCATAATTTCTTATCAAAACAAAAATTAATAAAGACCTTGATAGGGATTAGCAAATTATGGCATATTGGAAAGGTTCTGCTATTGCAAGAGAAAATACTGCTTTTTAGTTTTTATCTGTCCTTCCACATTTATTTTTCTAGGAACACCCTGAGTTCTTTGAAACTCAGAGAATTGTGTTAGGATTATTGCAATGCTCTCTACATGGGCCTCCCATTGTAAATAACTGGAAGGTATCACTGGTCCACAATGAGCTGGTATCAACAGTTATGGGTGCAGCTCATTAAACCAAATTACCACTGGTCCAATTAGTCATTCCAGATTATTTGCAGAACTACCGTTCTCTTCCAGCCATCTACATTTCAGGCATCCTCTGATCCAGTGTTCTTCTTAGTATGCTTTCTAAGATGAACTGATTCATTATTTAGGAACATTCTGCAGAATACACAGGAAATCATACTGGTCCTAGGACCGTGATGGCAAACCTATGGCACGCATGCCACAGGTGGCCTGCAGAGCAATATCTGTGGGCACGTGAGTGTTGCACTAGGTCAGTTCCAGCATGCATGCGTGCACCGGCCAGCTGATTTTTGGGCCTTCCAGGCCCACCGGAGGTCGGGAAATTGGCTGTTTCCGGCCTCCGGAGAGCCTCCAGGATGGTGGGGAAGGCTGTTTTCTCTCTCCCCAGGCTCCAAAAAGTCTCTAGAACCTGGGGAGGACAAAAAACAGGCCTACCAGGCCCACAGGTAACCTTTTTGCCATCGTGTGTCAATAGCGGCAGAAGCAAAAAGGGGGGGTCGCGTGCACATGCACAGGTGGGCGGGGCGTGGGGGACATTGAATTATGAGTGTGGGCATACACACGCACTCCCCCGCTTTTGGCACACGACAGCGAAAAGTTTAACCATCATTGTCCTAGGATTTCCCCAATTTCATAGACTTAGATTTGCATGGTTTAGAAAATGATGTTGTTCCTATCTTCTTTTTGAGGAGATACTAAGAAATAAATTTTACAAAATGCTGCTGGTATCAACTGCTATCCCCAAAAAAACTTACTTGAAATCTAAAGGATAGAATGTTAAAGAAGTATTGGCTTTTGGTTTTCTCAGATACAGAAAAATGCACCAAGTGTCCACATAATCAATATCCAAATGAGAAACGAGTCCAATGTATCCCCAAAGTTATAACCTTCCTGTCTTTTGAAGAAGATCTGGGCATCATCCTTGTCTCTTTTGCTCTACTTTTCTTCCTAACTACAGTCCTTGTCTTAATTATATTTATTCGATACCGAGAAACATCTATTGTCAAAGCCAACAACCGGGACCTCTCTTATATCTTCCTGATCTCCCTTCTACTTTGCTTCTTGTCTTCTCTTCTCTTCATTGGTCAACCAAGGAAAGCCACCTGTTTTCTCCGAAAAAATGTTTTCAGCATCATCTTTTCAGTTACTATTTCTTCTCTCTTGGCCAAAACAATCACAGTGGTGCTTGCTTTCCTTGCTACAAAACCAGGAAACCAAGTGAAGAGGTGGTTGGGGAAGAGTTTGGCCCAGTCCATCATCCTTTCTTCTTCTGCTGTCCAAATTGTCATCTGCTCCATCTGGCTAGGAGTTTTTCCCCCATTCCTCGACTCTGACCTCTACTCCCAGCCAGGAGTAATCATCCTGCAATGCAACGAAGGCTCTGCTGTCATGTTTTATATCACCCTTGGCTACCTGGGTTTTCTGGCTTTCATCTGCTTCACAGTGGCTTTTCTTGCCAGGAATCTGCCTGGTGCCTTCAACGAAGCCAAGCTGATCACCTTCAGCATGCTGGTCTTCTGCAGTGTCTGGGTGAGTTTTGTGCCCTCCTACCTGAGCACCAAAGGGAAATACATGGTGGCTGTGCAGGTCTTCTCCATTTTGTCCTCCAGTGTTGGGCTGCTCAGCTGCATCTTCATTCCCAAATGCTACATAATCATTCTGAGGCCAGACCTGAATACAAAGGAGCATCTTATGACCAGAAGAAATGTAGAAACATGAAGAGAGGAAATCCAACTATCAAAGTTTTCCAACAGGATAAACCTAGGAAATGGCCCAAACAGTTCTTCATGCAGGAATGAACCAATGATTTTGCTTGGAAAAATTAAAGGACATTTATACAATAGTGTTGTATATACAAGACTGTACATTGTTGGCCAGCAAAATAAAAGATAGTTGCATAGCTCTTTTGAGTAGTTGAGAGTATATCTATCCTGTGCCCTTAAATTCCCTTAGCCCTAATATGCCCCACCAAGATATTTTAAACAGGATACTTGTGCAGTGGGAATGTTATTGGTATGCCAAAAAAAAAAAAAAAACAAAAAAAAAAACCATGCAGGGTGGGGCTTTAAAATACCATTATTTTAATTGTATCATAGTTTATCTACAATTGTGGTTCTTTGCAGTATCAGACCCAGGATTTTAACATGAACAGCATAAGGAGAATGGAAAGACACCTTCCAGTTGTATTAGGAGGAGTATAGTTTGGATTAACTAAATTACTACCCTGTTTTCCCCCAAATAAGACATCCCTTGATAATAAGGCCAATCAGGCTTTTGAGCACATGGCAATAAGTCCAAGCACTTATTTCAAGGTTCAAAAAATATATAAGACAGGGTCTTATTTTTGGGGAAACACAGTATGTAGAAGTTAAACAAGAAATGAGCTAAAGTAAAGTTTGATGATATTACCAGAAAAAGAATTGCAACAGAATTGCAGAATCTGTTCTCTAATTCAGGGGTCCCCAGCTTTTGGACCTCAGGGACCACCAAGTTCATAATTTTAAATCCCGCGGACCACTAATACGAATCCAGTGCACCGCTTGCTGAAGCGCCTGGATTCCCAGTGACTTGATGGGGTTCTTCAGGCACTCTCTCTCTTCCCTCCCTCTCTCTTTCTTTCTCTCTCCCTCTACCCTCTCTCTTTCTCTCTCTCTCCCACTCTCTCTCTCTCTCTCTCTCCCCCCCTCTCTCTTTCTATCTCTCCCACTCATTCTCTCTCATTCTCTCTCCCACTCATTCTTTCTCATTCTCTCTGATTCCCTATCTGTCTCTTTTTCTCTCTCTCTCTTTCATTCTCTCTCTCTTTCATTCTGTCTCTCTCTCTTCCATTCTCTCTCTTTCTCTTTCATTCTCTGTCTGTCTCTCTGATTCTCTCTCTTTCATTCTGTCTCTTTCTCTTTCATTCTCTGTATCTCTCTCTCATTCTCTCTCTTTCATTCTGTCTCATTCTCTCTCTCTTTCTCTCTCTATCATTCCCTGTCTCTCGCTCTCTCATTCTCTCTCTCATTCTCTCTCTCTTTCTCTTTCATTCTCTCTCTCTTTCTCTCTCTCTCTCTGTCTGTCTCATTCTGATTCTGTCTCATTCTCTCTCTCACTCTCTCTCCTTCTCTCTCTCTCCTTCTCTCCCCTTCTTTCTTTCTCTGTGTCTCATCTCTCTCCCCCTTTCTTTCTCTCTCTCTCTCCACTCTTTCTCTTTCTTTCTCTCTCTTTCTTTCTCTCTCATTCTCTGTCTCTCTCTCTCTCATTCTCTCTCCCATTCTCTCTCTCTTTCATTCTCTCTGTCTCTGTCTCTAGCTCTACACAGGACTGGCCATTGCTCATCCTGGAACAGCTCCTCCACCTGGGTGCACTGCGGACCACCAAAATTTTCTCGTGGACCACCAGTGATCTGTGGACCACTGGTTGGTGACCACTGCTCTAATTGACTATTCTATGGATGTTGTAAGGAAGAGTGGTGAGGTTAGACAAAAATACCCAGTCAGAAGTTGGGATAGTTCTTACGTCTTCTGCTTGTGGACAATCTAGAAGTATCTGGTCAGTCATTTTGTCATAAATATGGGCACTGGCCTGATCTAGAAGACCTTTTCTTATTTTCTTAAAATGGAAGCTTGCAAGGAGTTCCTATTCACAGAAAGAAGTCATCCTGAAATCATTTATTCTTGAACATCGCAAAAATATTTATGGTTGGCTGTATTGTATTCTTGGCTGTACCATAGCTGTAACTTCCTAACATGCTAGAAGTTCTCAGCCTTCCTCATTCTCTTCTTGGTCCCAGTTGAATATGCACCATCTCACAATCCACACCATGAGGTTAATGAAATACTTTTTGGGACAAGAGGCTTTAAAAATAGCCTTTCTGGCTGCAGAAGAAGAAATGGGCTGAGGTGTGCAAGGCCTGGCTGCAACTGTCTGAAGGTAAGTAGCCATCATTGGATCAAGTG
Organism: Pantherophis guttatus; assembly: GCF_059756535.1. Classification (NCBI taxonomy): domain Eukaryota; kingdom Metazoa; phylum Chordata; class Lepidosauria; order Squamata; family Colubridae; genus Pantherophis; species Pantherophis guttatus. Next base: position 272,941,105 of record NC_142064.1, read on the forward strand.
GAAAAGAACGTGAGAAGAAAAGACCCTCCTTCATTGGCTGGGTTTGTGTCTCAGAGAGGACAAGAAACCCACCAAAAAAACCTGGAGTGTTTCCTCTTTGCAAGACCACCATTTGCTCCAAGTGCCTCCCCATTTCAGCCTGCAATCTGGAAGAATCCCAGTCCTTAGGGTCAGGGATGAAATCCAGCAGGTTCTGTCAGATTCTGGAGAACCGATAGCGGAAATTTTGAATAGTTCAGAGAACTGGCAAATACCACCTCTAGCTGGCCCCAGAGTGTGGTGTGAATGGAGATTTTGCAATATTCTTTCCCCAGGAATGAGGAGGAAATGGAGATTTTGCAGTATCCTTCCCCTGGAATGGGGTGGGAATGGAGATTTTGCGGTAAACCTCAGGGAAGAAGCTACTCCTGTGTATCTGACAAGATACCTCTAGATTTATTTATTTATTTATTTATTTATTTATTTATTTATTTATTTATTTATTTATTTCAATTTCTATACCGCCCTTCTCCAAATAGGACTCAGGGCGGTGAACAGCCAAAGTAAAAAACAGGACATACAAAATTTAAAAACAATTTAAAATAATTAGATATTTTGGCCGTAAATTAAAACAACCCAATTTAAAATCAATTTAAAAATTAACTCAAGCCAGCCCAGCTAGTTGAAATAAATAGGTTTTCAGGGCCCGACGAAAAATCCGGAGGTCTGTTATTGTACGTATCTCTGGGGGGAGGTTGTTCCAGAGGGTGGGCACCGCCACAGAGAAGGGTCTCCCCCTGGGGGTCGCCAGCCGACATTGTCTGGTGGATGGCACCCTGAGGAGGCCCACTCTGTGCGAGCGTACTGGCCGGTGGGAGGCTATTGGTGGCAGAAGGCGGTCTCGTAAATATCCCGGCCCTAAGCCATGGAGCGCTTTAAAGGTGGTAACCAACACCTTGAAGCGCACCCGGAAGACCACCGGGAGCCAGTGCAGCTCGCGCAGGAGAGGTGTCACATGGGAGCGCCTCGTCGCCTACATGATCCCCCACGCAGCCGCGTTCTGGACCAGCTGGAGCCTCCAGGTGCACCTCAGGGGGAGCCCCATGTAGAGAGTATTGCAGTAGTCCAGGCGGGAAGTGACGAGTGCCTGAGTGACTGTGCGTAGGGAGTCCCAATCTAGAAAGGGACGCATCTGGCATATCAGGCGAACCTGATAAAAAGCCCCCCTGGGCACGGCTGTCAAATGATCTTCTAAAGACAGCCATGTGTCCAGGAGGACGCCCAAGTTACGAGCCCTCTCCGTGGGGCGAGTGATTCGCCCCCAATAGCCAGCGATGGCGTCAGCTGGCTATATTGGGACGCCGGAAGCCACAGCCACTCGGTCTTGGCGGGGTTGAGTCGGAGCCTGTTTCTCCCCATCCAGGCCCGCACAGCCTCCAGGCACTGGGACATCACTTCAAGGGCATCGTTGGGGTGGCCTGGGGTGGAGATGTACAGCTGGGTGTCATCAGCGTACTGATGGAACTCCACCCCGAAGCCACGGATGATCTCACCTTTACATAAATGTTGAACAGAAGGGGCGAGAGGACCGACCCTTGTGGCACCCCACAAGCAAGGTGCCTCGGGGTCGACCGCTGCCCCCCTGTCAACACAGATTGAGACCGGTCAGAGAGGTAGGAGGAGAACCACCGCAGAACGGTGCCCCCCACCCCCACCCCCGCCAACTGGTGCAACATGATACCATGGTCGATGGTATCAATGCCGCTGAGAGGTCTAACAGGACCAGGATGGAGGAGCAGCCCCTATCCTGAGCCCTCCAGAGATCATCCACCAATGCGACCAATGCCGTTTCCGTGCTGTGCCCAGGCCGGAAGCCGGACTGGAGCGGGTCTAGATAGACAGCTTCATCCAGGTACTGGGGAAGCTGTTGCGTTACCACACTCTCAACAACCTTCGCAACGAAGTGAAGGTTGGAGACTGGACGATAGTTAGCCAAAACAGCCGGATCCAGAGAGGGCTTCTTGAGGGGGGGCCTCACAACCACTTATTCCAAAGCGGCCGGCAGGACCCCCTCACTCAAAGAAGCGTTAACAATCTTCTGGAGCCAGCCTTGTGTCACCTCCCGAGAAGCCAGGAGGGACACGGGTCCAATAAAAATGTGGTCGCGTTCAGCCGTCCCAGGACCCTGTCCATGTCCTCGGGAGCCACAGGATCGAACTCCCCCCAGATAACACTCTCAAGACCTGCCTCAGTCATCCCGCCCGGACATACCCAGTTAGAGGCCAGCCCTTCCCGAATCTGAGCGATTTTGTCATACAGATACTGCACAAAGTCCTCAGCTCGGCCCTGCAAGGGGTCATCCTTGGAGGGAGCGGATCACTCCCTCCCAGGAGGGAGCGGGTCACCCTAAAATAGGCGACCGGGCGATTATCTGATGACGCGATAAGAGCGGCAAAATAGCTAGATTTCACCGCTTTTATCGCCACTAGGTAGGTCTTAATATGAGACCTCACCAGTGTTCGGTCGGATTCGGAGCGGCTGGTCCTCCAACTACTCTCCAGGCGTCTTTTCCGGCGCTTCATCTCCCTGAGCTCCTCAGAGAACCAAGGAGCTTTGCGGCCGGTCAGAGGCCACAAAGGCACGACACGGTCCAAGGCCCCGGCAGCCGCACTATCCCAGGCGGCCACCAGGTCTTCAGCCGAGTCATGAGCCAGAGTCTCAGGAAATGGCCCAAGCTCCATCTGGAACCTATCAGGGTCCATCAGGCGCCTGGGGCGGAACCACCTGGTCGGTCCCGCCTCCCTGCGGCAGGGTGCAGCAGTTAGAAAGTCCAGTCGAAGGAGCGAGTGGTCAGACCATGACAACGGTTCGATGGCTATATCCCCTATATCAAGGCCACTCAACCACTGACCAGAGACAAAAACTAAGTCCAGAGTGTGCCCCCCTGTGTGAATGGGGTCATGAATTAACTGAGTAAGGTCCATGGCCATCATGGAAGCCATGAACTCTCGAGCCACCTCAGACGTTTCACCGATAGATGGCAGGTTAAAATCCCCCATGATAACAAGTCTGGGGGTGTCCACTGCCACCTCGGCTATAACACTAAACAGCTCGGGCAGGGCCGCTGCCACGTGGCAGGGAGCCAGGTACGTGACCAACAAGCCCACCTGTACTCCATGACCCCACTTCACAAAGAGGGACTCACATCCGGCTATCTGTGGAACAGTGGTCTCCCTTGGATGCAGACCTTCCTTTATAATAACCGCCACCCCCCCGCCCCTGCCCTGAGCCCTCGTCTGATGAAATACACGGAAGCCTGGTGGGCATATATCCATGAGGGGAACGCCCCCCTCCTGGCCCAACCAGGTCTCCGTAATGCCCGCCAGGTCCGCCTCCCCCCTCCTCATCATGAATAAGGGGGGCTAGAGTGTCTAAAAACAGAAGATGTAAGAACGATCCCAACTTCTGACTGGGTGATTTTGTCTAACTCACCACTCTTCCTTACAACATCCATAGGATAGTCAATTAGCGAACAGATTCTGCAATTCTGTTGGAATTCTTTTTCTGGTAATATCAACAAACTGTACTTTAGCTCATTTCTTGCTTAACTTCTACAAAGCATGTTTTCCCAAAAATAAGACCCTGTTTTATATATTTTTTGAACCTTGAAATAAGCACTTTGCCTTATTGTCATGCGCTCAAAAGCCTGATTGGGCTTATTATCAGGGGATGTCTTATTTTGGGAAAAACAGGGTAATATCTTAGTTAATCCAGACTATGCTCCTCCTAATATAACTGGAAGGTGTCTTTCCATTCTCCTTATGCTGTTGATTCTAAAATTCTAGGTCTGATACTGCAAAGAACCCAAATTGTAGATAAACTATGATACAATTAAAATAATGGTATTTTAAAGCCCCACCCTGCATGTTGTTGTTGTTGTTGTTGTTGTTGTTGTTGTTGTTGTTGTTGTTGTTTTGGCATACCAACATTCCCACTGGAGAAGTGTCCAGTTTAAAATATCTTGGTGGGGCATATTAGGGCTAAGGTAACATAAGGGCACAAGATAGATATACTATCTCAAAAACTCAAAAGAGCTATACAACTATCTTTTATTTTGCTGGACAAGAATGTACAGTCTTGTATATAAACACTATTGTATAACTGCCCTTTAATTTTTTCAAGAAAAATCATTGGTTCACTCCTGCATGAAGAACTGCTTGGAACATTTCCTAGATTTAATCTGTTGGATTGTCTCTGTTCACGTTTCTATATTTCTTCTGGTCATAAGATGCTCCTTTGTATTCAGGTCTGGCCTCAGAATGATTATGTAGCATTTGGGAATGAAGATGCAGCTGAGCAGCCCAACACTAGAGGACAAAATGGAGAACACCTGCACAGCCACCATGTATTTCCCTTTGGTGCTCAGGTAGGAGGGCACAAAACTCACCCAGACACTGCAGAAGACCAGCATGCTGAAGGTGATCAGCTTGGCTTCATTGAAGGCACCAGGCAGATTCCTGGCAAGAAAAGCCACCGTGAAGCAGATGAAAGCCAGAAAACCCAGGTAGCCAAGGGTGATATAAAACATGACAGCAGAGCCTTCGTTGCATTGCAGGATGATTACTCCTGGCTGGGAGTAGAGGTCAGAGTCAAGGAATGGGGGAAAAACTCCAAGCCAGATGGAGCAGATGATAATTTGGACAACAGAAGAAGAAAGGATGATGGAATTGGCCAAGCTCTTCCCCAACCACCTCTTCACTCGGTTTCCTGGTTTTGTAGCAAGGAAAGCAAGCACCACTGTGATTGTTTTGGCCAAGAGAGAAGAAATAGTAACTGAAAAGATGATGCTGAAAACAGTTTGTCGGAGAAAACAGGTGGCTTTCCTTGGTTGACCAATGAAGAGAAGAGAAGACAAGAAGCAAAGTAGAAGGGAGATCAGGAAGATATAAGAGAGGTCCCGGTTGTTGGCTTTGACAATAGATGTTTCTCGGTATCGAATAAATATAATTAAGACAAGGACTGTAGTTAGGAAAAAAAGTAGAGCAAAAGAAACAAGGATGATGCCCAGATCGCCTTCATAAGACAGGAAGGTTATAACTTTGGGGATACATTGGACTCGTTCCTCATTTGGATATTGGTCATGTAGACATTTGGTACATTTTTCTGTATCTGAGAAAACCAAAAACCAATATTTCATTAACATTCTGTCCTTTAGATTTCAAGTAACATTTTTGGGATAGCAGTTGTTACCAGCAGCGTTTTGTAAAATTCATTTCGTAGTATCTCCTCAAAAAGAAGATAGGAAGAACTTAGTTTTCTAAACCATACAGAGCTAAGCCATACATGGCTTAGGACCAGGGTATATATGAGGCTGCCTTCTGCCACCGACAGCCTCTCACCGGCCAATACGCTTCCACAGAGAGGCTCCTCAGGGTGCCATTGGCCAAACAATGTCGACTGGCGACGCCCAGGGGGAGAGCCTTCTCTGTGGGGGCACCAGCCCTCTGGAATGAGCTGCCCCTCGATGTGCATATGATCCCCGACCTGCGCACCTTTCGCCGCGCCCTGAAGACCCTGTTGTTTCAACAAGCTGGGCTGGCCTAACATGAATATGAATTTTAATGGGTGTATGTCAGTTTTTAATTTGTGGGCCAAATTTTTGTATATTTGATTTTAATGGTTTTTAAATTTTGTAAATTTTATGTGTTTTAATATGGCTGTACATTGCCCTGAGTCCTTCGGGAGAAGGGCGGTATAGAAGTCTAATAAAAGTAAAGTAAAGTAAAGTAAAGTAAAGTAAGGTCTATGAAATTAGGGAAAATCCTAGGACCAATATGGTTTCCTGTGTATTCTGCAGAATTTTCCTGGTAAATAATGAATCACTTCATCTTAGAAGGCATACTTACTAAGAACCATACTGGATCAGAGGATGCCTGAAATATAGATGCCTGGAAGAGAAAGGTAGTCCTGCAAATAATCTGGAATGACTACTTGGACCAGTGGTAATTTTGGTGTAATGAGCTGCACCCATAACTGTCCATATCACCTCATTGTGGACCAGAGATACCTTCCAGTTATTTACAATGGGAGGCCCATGTAGAGAGTATTGCAATAATCTTTCCAGGAAATGAATCTAAGACAATTTTCTAAATTTCTTCTTTTTTTTTTTATAAAAAGTTTTTTATTAATAATTCAAATTTAAAAACAATGGACATGGTTTGACATCTCTGGTTTCTAACATTTCTGTCAAATTCAAATTAATAAGTAATATATTCCTTAATCTATATACAAATTTACATATATCTTACTTCATTACCTGTCAAGTTTACTACCTAATCCTTTCTAAACGACTATATCCATATCCAATAAGCCTATATACAAGTTCAATATACATTGACATATACATATGTAGACATTCGCTACACTCTCTTCTTGGTGTTCTTCCTCTTGTCTAACCATTCATAAAATTTAGTCAGATTTCATAATACGTTGATTCCAAAGTGAGTCTGTTCACTTCTGCACAATTGAAGATTTTGCATAGCACTGCTTCCTCTGATGGTGTTTCTTTACTCTTCCATTTCTGAGCAAATGCTATTCTTGCAGCTTTTAATATATGTAATATTAGGTATATTACATTTTTATTATATTTACTGTCTATCATTCCCAATAAGAAAAATTCTGGTTTGACTTCTATTTTAACCATTAAAATCTCTTCTAGTCAGATCTTTACTTGCTGCAAAAGTGTTTTGCTTTTGAGCACTCCCACCACATATCATAATAGGACCCTGCAACCACCTCACATTTCCAACATCTCGAAGAATATTTTTTGGGTTTTTTTTTCCAAACTTCTGGGTGGGAAGTGCCATCTGTAAAACATTTTATACAGGTTTTCCTTATATGAGTCCGCCAACATAAGACTTTTCTATTTTATCAAGCTGGCCTGGCCTAAATCTTCCCCCTTTTTAAATGTGGAAATTTTAAATTTTAAATTCGTCTTATTTATAGGGTCATGGGTAAGGCGTTTTAAATTGGGGACCCATTTTGGATTTAATTCTGTTTTAAATGTATTTTAATGTTTATATTGTATGTTTTTTTAATTTTGGCTGTTCACCGCCCCGAGTCCTTCGGGAGAGGGGGCGGTATAAAAATCTAATAAATAAATAAATAAATAAATAAAATAAACATAATTTTGATATTTTTTTCCCATAGATTCTGCCAAATATCCAAATCAATACTATAACCAAAACATTTACTCCAGGTTATCATAATCTCCTTTACTTGTTCTTCAAGCATGTCTTGTTCAAATAAATAGTGGTATAGTTTCTTTATAGTCTTTCCCTCCGTACTTAATAGAATTTTATCCAATTCTGTTCTATTTTTATACCCCATTCCTTTTTGTCTTTCATAAATTTAGATTGTATTTGTAAATAAGCCCACCATTCTAATTCGATTCCTTCTACCTTTAAATTATTTTTTGATTTCAATTCTCCTTTCTCATTTAATAATTCTTTATATGGAACTACCCTTCCTACTTTAATAAGATTTGGATGTGTGAACATTTCTACTATCAATATCCAATTGGGGACTTCTTGCCAGCCTATTTGAAAGTCATGTCCTTCTAATGTCAATAATCTTCTATTTTTAAGATGTAACCAATCACTTACCTGTACCAAAATTGTTGTTTAATGATAATTTTCCCAATCTGGAAGAACAAATCCCCCTCTTTCTTTTGCATCTTGTCATAATTTTAATTTAATACTTGGTTCTTTGCCCTGCCATATAAATTTTGATATAATTCTATTTAAATTGATAAAGATTTTTTTTTAAGCCAAAATGGTATACATTGAAATAAAAATAATATTTTAGACAAAACGGTCATCTTAATAGTGGCAATCCTCCCCATCAAAGAAAGTTGTAGTTTTTTCCATCTTTCTAAATCAGTTTTAATTTGTTCAGTTAATTTATAATAATTCTCTTCTTTGAGCATAACAATTTTGGAGTCAATTGAATTCCTAGGTATCTATTTTTTTTTTTTTTTACTATCTGAATATCAATTTTTCGCTCTAACTCTTTTTTTTCTCCTCCGTCATGTTTTTTAATAACATTTTCATTTTATCTTTGTTTATCTTTAGGCCTGCTACCGCCCCATATTCCTCCAGTACTTCCTTCATCCGTACACCAGACTGCATGGACACTTCAGTAATAAAGACAAGATCATCCGCAAACACCTGCACTTTAAAAAAATCATTTCTAATCTTTAAACCACTAATTTGATCACCTTCTCGAATTACTCATGCCATATCAATCCTGGACTATGTATTATGTCTGCCCGAATAATATGTATATTGTTTTTCTTTTCCATTCCTTTCTCTCCAGCTATCTTTAATACACAACTCCTCCACCATTTTAAAGAATGTGTTGGGTAGAATTCTTCTAATAGTTTTCCTTCTTTTATCACTCGTATGATCTAATTCTCTCTCTACTATCGCATTGAAATCCCCAACTATACAGATATGTTCATATTCTAATTCTCCAATCATATTATGTAATTTCTTATAAAATACTGTTTGGACTTCATTCAGCGCATATAGTCCCACCAAAGTCACTTTCTTCTCATTTAAAGTTATCTCTATTATTAGAATTCTACCCTCCACATCCTTACAGATCTGCTTGGCTGGAATTCCTTATGTAATGTATATCAGAATTCCCCCTTTTTTCTGTTGAAATAGAGCTGTAAACATATTCCCCAGTTTAGAACATTTTAGTACTTGTTGATGTGACCTCTTTATGTGTGTTTCCTGTAATACTATTATATCTAAGTGCATCGTACTCAATTTATTGAAAAAGTTTTTCCTCTTTGTGGGAGCATTTAAGACATTCACATTTAAGGATAAAAGCATTATTTCTTCTTGTGCCTCTCCACCTCTGTCTGGATCTTGTTGCTCTTGTCTATCTGACTTCTTTATATTCTTTGTGTTTGCCTTCATCATATTTTTCTGTATCTATTTTTTCTTCCTTTCCGTTTCCTCTTTCGTTTATTAGGGCTTCTGTCATTTCTAATGTCTGTTCTCTTGGTTCACATTCTTCTCTTGATTTTCTTTCCTCTACTTTGTCATCACTGCCAAAATTTTGCCTATAAAATTCTTCTGCCTGGTCTATCGTGTCCAGTTGAAATCTTTTTTCCTGCCATACTGCCATGATCCATTCTGGTATCAACCATCGGAAGTTAATATTTAATCATGTTAATTTAGAGGTTAATATTTGATAGGGTCATCTTAGTTCTCTCACTCTCCTAGGTACTTGTTTGAGTACCACCAGCTGTATCCCTCTGTATTCCAACAGGTTGTCTCTCATTCTATGTACAATTTTGTCACGGATCGACTTCTTTACAAACCTAATATGTACTTCTTTAGGTAAATTGTGTCTCCTCGCATAATTGGTATGGATTTGATATATTTCATCAATTTCATTCACCATTTCCTCTTTACCAATTCCTAGAGCTCCTGCCAACACATCTGCCATCCTCATCTTCTTTCACATTCTGGAATCGTAGATAGTAGATTGCCTTTTCTGGTTCTAACTGGATAACTATCATTTCCAGTTCTTTATTAGCTTGCATTAATTTTCCACTCATTTCATCCACAGGTTTTTCTTCCCTTCCCATTCTTTCTTCTATCTGTTGTAATTTTTTCTCATTTTTCACAATTTGTTATTGGAAGCATTCAAATTTACCATCTATCAATTTCATCTTTTCTTTAAGATCTCCAGTATCACTTCTCACTTCTCCTATCTCTGTTTTCAAGTCTTCATGGTTCTTCAGCATCACCTCTAGCATGGATTGTAACATTAACTGTAGGTCCTTAAATGAATTTGAACTTATTAACAGACCTCTTATTTCCCTCAAACACACCCAAAATATCATTTAGCTTACTCTTTTCCTACTTATCACCAAATCTATATTCTTATTCTTATATCTATTTTACTCACTCTTAGCACACTAAGCTCAATAACTTATAATATCTAAATATTTATGTCAATCTACAGTTCAAAATTATCAATCCAAAACATCAATCAGCATCAAAAATTCACTAACATTAGCATGTATCAGTCATTATATTATTGCATTAATAATATCAATAATATCAATAATTAATGAGAGTAATAATAAAAACAATTTTCAACCAATTTCCTCTATCAATTTAAATACTAAACTACAAAACTATAAATATCACCACATCCACAATTATATTCAATCTCTCTATAATTTATAAATTAATTACTAAGAAATTATTTCCCATGTTTTTCTCCTGCTTCCTTAAATATAGTTTTCCAAGTCTTTTTTACAGTACTCTTTTCCACTTCTATAGGATTTTCTAGTTCATTCTTAGCCGGCCGACATCTCCCTTGCCTCCTTTTGTATTACTCAGCATTACTCAGCATTTAGTCGATCTTCACAATGTCAGAATCCTCTGATTTGTCAGCATTTCATTTTCAGTCTCCACCTTCAGATTGTCTCTTTCCTTGATTTCAAATTATAAGCAAAGAAAAAAAAAACTCCTCGATCCTTCCCCTTCACTCCACCAATACAGTCTGTCAAGATGCAGTAATTTATTTTACACCCAAACTTGCATTTCGCCGCTATCGTTTGGAGGGAGCTCCAGTCTCCCACCTCCTTCCTGGGGCCTCTTTCTTTTTCTTCCCTCTTTAGAAACCCTCCGGATAGATCTCTCACCCTGGATCACTCCTACAAAGTTGCCAAAATTGCTTTAAACCAGATCAATCTAACCATTGTCCCGCTTTTCCACCGGCTATTGTTGTCCAGATATCCACTGTCACTTCCTTGCAGCTGCCATTACAGGACATCTCCTTCCCCTGATCAGCTTCTCCAAGGCTTTTCTGCCACTCGCTTCTTCGACCGCCGCCAAGAGCTCCAACACAGAACGCCTCTTTCTTCCAATCCCCCTCCAAGGGATCTGGGACTCCATAAAGTCCACCGATCAGTTGGAATTTGCTGGAAAAACAACTCTCTATAACAGAGCGTCGCTTTCCAGAGCTTTTCTTCTTGACAGCTGGCCCCTTCCTCAACAATTCTCTAAGTTTCAAAGAACTCAGATGTTCCTAGAAATATAAATGTGGAAGGACAGATAAAAACTAAAAAGCAGTATTTTCTCTGGCAGTAGCAGAACCTGTCCAATATGCCATAATTTGCCAATCCCTATCAAGGTCTTTCTCAGTTTTTGTTTTGAAAAGAAATTATGCAGTTTGAAAATAAACAAAGATCAGTTGAAATTCATTCAGTCCTCTAACTTTCACTTTAATGAAAATTGCTCTAGATCAGGGGTGTCAAACTCACATAGTCACGGTGATGTCATTTGATGTATTGGGACTTTTTTCTGCTTTTCTAAAACGGGCATGGGCGTGGCCAGCACATGACGCATCTGGCCCATGGGCCATGTGTTTGGAAGCCTGCTCTAGATGAATCCACTTCCTCAAGGCCTGTCTTTTCTTTTGTGTCACCCACCTTCCTGTGTGGAGATGGTCCCCTCCGGACAAGGAGCACAGTTGTAGCAGCAAAATGGCTCTCCTTCTCGCTTCTGTTTGACAAATCCAGGATGACATTTTTCCCCACATTTCGACTGAGGAAGAGACTAAATAGAAAAACAATAAATTCCAAAGAAAATATAATAGTAGTAACCATCCTGACATGCTGACATGCTCTTGAAATAAGAGCAAAAGTGACTGCTCAGTTTCTAGAACAGTAGTGATATGAGATAGAGATGAGGTTATGAGAATGTGTCCCTCAAAAAGTGTAAATTAGGAATCTTTGGTTGCAGCACATATGAGCCGTGTGTGGCTCAGCTAGGGATCCTTTCTCTTGAAGAACTGCAATTAGGTAACAACAACTGGCTTGAAAGAACTAATTTGTTATTAGTTAAATTTGGAGCCTCCTTTCTTTCCCAGAATGACTTAAGGTAGCTAACAATCAAGATGAACAATTGCATTCAAGGCATTTTTAGATGAGGTACCCTCTTACAAGCCAAAGCCCAAATCTAAGCAGCATTTCCTTTTCAATTGTCTTTTATTATTTCAGATATTAGAAAGGCTTTTCTTTGAGTCAAAATCATGTTCCAAATGCTTCAGTTTTCTGAGTCAGGACATTATTTCTCAGCATTCCAGTCATTCTGTTTCCATGTGAACAAAAGTTCTTCGACCTTCTTCATAGGAGCAGAAGGCCTATTTGACTGCCCCAGTGGGTTGAAAGGTTAGAATGGATATATCTGGCCAGGTCTGGGTTCCTTAAAAAATTCTTGCCCTGCCCTTTTATGGGATACTGGCCCCAACAAAGACAAGGTGAATCTAATTCCAAATTTTATTTCCCACGGGAACCAAAAGGATCTCCATCCAGTCTTGATCTGAACCCTGAAGCTGACCTGGCTGTGGCCATTTTGAGGCTTCAGTGCTGCCACAACTGGAGCTATGGGAAAGGGAGGGAGAAGTAGAGATAGCTGGGGTGCTGTAACCAAAATAAAATACTTTCTCTTGGGAACCAAGGACATTGCCAACAGGTGTCCAGAAGGAGGGGACTAGAGACATGTAGCAACTAGACTGTATCCTGGTTGGACCATGTGACTGATTGTTTGGAGAAAGTGAAAGAACTTTTACTTTTAATTAGGTAAAAACCATGGGAACATTTAGAGTCGGTTTTCACCAGCTTGTGCCAATATGACATGTCGGATAAACCTATTATTTGAGGAATCCAACTGCCTCGGAGTTTTGATTGCTATGGGTGTGTTACTTGGAATCCTGACACTTGATTCAATTTTCAGTGCAAACCTGAACTCAGGCACTGGTCAATAAATTTACCTTCTTATTTGCTATTTGAAGACAAAGAATAAGTGAATCACAATCCCTAGCATTTGACCTATTTTACCATTTTCATGCAGCTTCTCCATTTCAACACTGCACCATGGTGCATAGGTTTAGCCCAAATAAATGGATCAGAACTCTTTGGAAAATAGAAAAGACACCAATATTTCTCCTACCCTGTTGTGCAACTTTAGCCATGACAGGTGATCTTGGTTGACAGTAAGTCCCTGTCTTTCAATAGTCACCAATTGGTCTTTCATGAGATTCTTTTTGGGGAGATATACCCAACTCATGATCTTCATATCTGCCTTTAAATCCCCATTTTGATCCAAGTAAAGTTTGTAATGGGAAAGATTGCCAAATTCATTCTTCTCCAAAAAGGGATGGAACTAGAATGGGAACATCAAGCAATTTCAACATCAATAAATATTGTAATTTATTCCTTTTTGTCTGTTCTCATTTGAATCTTTCTTCTACACTTGTAAATATTCTTAGGAGAACAAGTTTCTGTCTTTAAAAATGAAAAAGAAAGGTTCAGCAAAATTTGTCAATTACGTATTGACAATACATGTTTTGAAAACAATATGATTGAAAAATGTTGTCGATTATAAGAAACATTCTAAAGCAGGTCATAAATAAATTGCACAAAGAAAGAGAACATTCATGAACTCCTTGAAAACAACAGGTGATTACGAGAAAACATGGATTCATCAAGAAGAAAGTTGCCAATCTCCTCCTAGGTAGACCAGATTAGAAACATATCCAAATGAGATCATCCATCCATCCATCCATCCATCCATCCATCCGTCTATCGTCTATCGTCTATCGTCTATCGTCTATCGTCTATCATCTATCTATCTATCTATCTATCTATCTATCTATCTATCTATCTATCTATCTATCTATCTATCTATCTATCTTAACGCCCAGCTAGGTATCAAAGACAAGGTTCTTTCTATTGAAGAACTAAAATTAGTTAACAAACTCTGGTATGGAAGAACAAACTCATATTTGTTATTATTTGGATTTGGACCCTTTTTGTTCCCCCAGAATGACTTAAGGTAGCTAACAATAAATTAGAAGTAGTAGTATTTTTTATTTTATTTGATAATAATCATATAATAAATTTAATGAAAATGTCATTAATGATTTTGACGAAATGGAATTGCATGGCTACTGGTGGTAAATAATAATAATAATAATAATAATAATAATAATAATAATAATAATAATAATAATAATAATAATAATAATAATAATAATTTTATTTCTATACCGCCCTTCTCCCGAATGACTCAGGGCGGTGTACAGCCTATTTAAAAACACAGACAAAACAATGATATAAAATTTAAAATAATTAAATAAGTGGCTCAAATTTAAAACCCCAATAAATTTAAATACCCCAATTTAAAACTATTGTGTTGACAGCCCTGCCTGGCGGAACAACAGGGTCTTCAATGCGCAGCGAAACACCCGGAGGTCAGAGATCTTACGAATTTCTGGGGGCAGTTCATTCCACAGGGCTGGGCCTCCTACAGAGAAGGCCCTCCCCCTGGGCGTCGCCAGCCGACATAACTTGGCTGATGGCACCCTGAGGAGACCCTCTCTGTGGGAACGAACTGGTCAGTGGGAGGCTATTGGTGGCAGAAGACGGTCTCGGAGGTACCCGGGTCCTATGCCATGGAGCGCTTTAAAGGTGGTAACCAACACCTTGAATCGCACCCGAAAGACCACCGGGAGCCAGTGCAGCTCGCGCAGGAGGGGTGTCACATGGGCATAACGGGTTGCGCCCATAACCACCCGCGCGGCCGCATTCTGGACCAGTTGGAGCCTCCGAGTGCTCTTCAAGGGGAGCCCCATGTAGAGAGCATTACAATAGTCCAACCGGGAAGTAACAAGGGCATGAGTGACCGTGCGCAGGGCGTCCCGATCCAGAAAGGGCTGCAACTGGCGAATCATAAAAGGCCCCCCTGGCCACGGCCGTCATATGCTCTTCTAAAGACAGCCGCGCGTCCAGGAGGACACCCTGACAGGAAACTGGGTGTCTAAATGTCTAAGTTAGAACCAGACATAAAATGAAAATACATCTTCATGGTTTATCAAAATAGGCTTAAAAAAAAAACCCTGAATGGAATTTAAGAGAAATTAGAAAATAGAAAGTCTTCCACATAGAAGAAAAGTGAAATGTAGAGCAAGAATGATGAATGATACCAAAGTTGATTTAAAGAATTGTGAAAATGATCCCAAAATAGTAGTCGATTTGCAAACTAAATGTGAATCAGCAGTGTGATGTTAATGGAAAGAAAGCAAATGCCTCCATAAACAGCTCAGGAAATGAATATTGATTTGGCAGGGGAGACCCCAACTGCCCCTTGCAGGTACCATGTTGCATATTGAATAGAGTGTTGCATATTGAATAGGAGTGAGCATAGGCTTCACTCAGGTCTGCCAATCCGGTCGGAAAATACTCAAACCCCATTGGCCAACCTGTCTGACAGTTGTTCTGCCCCAGCTCCGCATTTCCCAGGATATTGACACACACCAATGGTCCTTATCAAATTTATTAAGTAGCAAGAATAAACAAGATCGGCAAAGATTGGCAACCAGCCCAGAAAGCAAGATATGATAAACCAAAATACTCTAATTATAAATACGAGTTGTTTCCAGCAAAAAAGCACTAGCTGCATATGATTTAAACAGGCTAAGGGAGTGGCCAATTATCCTCAAGCCCTACTCTTGAGTAGACCTCCTCCTCCTTAGTAGCCACTCCTGCCTTTTGGCAGCCCAGTGTGCTCGAGCATTGAGGAGAGGCTCCTCCACTTTGCTCTCTCCACCTGTAGGAACCTCTGGAGGTTCTGAAGGCCCTGGCTGAGTCTCTGCCTCTGGCACCACATCCTCTTCAGCCTCCTTGCTGTCCGATGCAAGCGCTCGCTGTGCAGGCTGCTGGCATGACACCACACCAGCCTCCTCGTCATCGGGATCAGCCACGATCCGCGCAGGCCACTGGTGGGCCACAACAACAGTTCCCTATAAAAGGGCAAGCAGTCAGACAAACCAGCTGCTGGATTGCATTGATCTACTAATAAAGAGCTGTTGTTACTGTTAGCACTGAGTCCTGTCTCTTCCATCGCCCGATCTAACACACCACACTTGGAAAAAAAATATTGCTGAAAAACTGGATTGGCTATAGGAAAAGTAATGAAATCAAGTAGGAGCTGCTTTTACCTTCATTTATGAACGTAAAGTTTTATAATGCTAATCACAAACCTATACATATAGGAATCTATTTAAAATGCATGCATCATTTAAAAATTAACAATGTTTAATATCAAACTATATCTTTCATAATTCCCATTTTTGGGAACATTATTGTCTGAGTGATTAAATTGGCCAAACTTGTTGGAGTTCTGTAACACATATAGGTTGATACAGTTCTCCTCCTTTGGAGAATTCCAAAGGAACTAAGTTTGATGGATCCTTGTTGGGACCCCATACCTGCCATGGCTGAAGCCTTGGAGCCCCCACACTCCCTTTGTCCTGTTTCTTTCTCCTCCTAGATCTGGAGGAATAGGCAGCATTCAAGGCATGGGCCAGAGTATTAATGGCACTGTAAAAACGGTGGAAATTCGTGGCCTCCACCGTATTCTGTTTCTTTTGGGTCTCCAGTGGTGATTTCTCAGTGCATCTTTTCCGGCCTTTGACAGAAAAGACATGTTTTGAAGAAGAACAGACATATGACTGATGTCCAAAGGGTGGATCCAAAAAGAATCTGGGAATAAAAGCATCCTTTTTTGGCCCTTTTTTAATCTCAAAATCAACAGTACAGATATTATTTACATGTTTCAGAGCTCTGGGGTCTATCAGTTGATACAATCCATTGAGTGTTGTGATCCAGACTTTTCCTTCAATGGGTCCCGGCAAACGCCTAAGTATAAAACGAAAAGGAAGAATCCTCTCAACAATGGCACCATATTCTATGTAGTGAACATAGACATTGACTTGTCTCCACTTAGAGAAGGCATCACCATGGGGTGCTGTAAATTGAGTTGTTGAGAATTGTTGTGATATAACAACACAAATTCCATTCCTGATAAGCATAGGAGTAAAAGTCCTCATGAAATTATCTCCATTTTCTGTGTCTGAAGCAAAGAGACCAATCAAGGTCCATCTGAAATGAAGGAGCACTTGGACAATTCCTAGGTAGAGGATCCCTTTTTTTGGGAAAAGGCGGTGATAAAAGGTCAATTGACTTTTATCATGCAGTAAATCTGAAAATAATTCAAAACTGATCTGAAAAAGCAATGAAGAATACTGGGTTATATTTCAGGTCAGATCATTTTCAAAATATTAACTTGAAAGTAATCCAGATTGGTTCACTTAAACATATTCAAGAAGTTTATTGTTGATTAGTCATTAAGCCATATGAAAATAAAGAATAAAAAGCATAGCATTAACAAAACTGTATATAACAATAGTATAAAACAAAATTGGTTTAAAAAAATAAGAATAGAGAATGCAAATCATATTTCTGTGTGATACCTACAATTTATGGCAATCAGACCAATGTTCACTTGTCAACTGAAATGTTTTGTTCAAATAAAGAGCCATATTGACTGTTCTTCTTTAATATTGACTAAACGAAAAATATGTTGTTTTAATATAAGGACCCCAATAGGTTGTTAGTCTAATCTAGGGTCCAAGATATTGATCTCTTTTATAACTGACTTTGAAATAATAGACGTGTTTTGTCTATCTCTGGAGTTCGGCAAATACAAGTCTGTTCATTATAAGTGACTTGATTAAACCTTCCATACTTAATCATTGTGTCCAGTACTGAAATAATGCTTGTGTAAATATCATCTTAAGATGTTTAGGCATGTCTTCATTGAAACACTTGCCAATTTGAAATTACGTTTTGTAGTGATAGCCATGGTGAAAAGCAGTTCTTCAATTCCAAAGTGAAAATATGGTTGGATCTATCACACACCAACCCACCACCACATTCCATTTAAATACAAAAATACAAACCTGTGGGATTTTGTAGGTGGCTCCTAATCTTGACATCTGAATGGAGATGTCATCGGCAGCTCCATCAACAAGAATCAAAATGTTGTCCTTCCTTCCACAGCTGTAGTTGGGAACATTGGCTTCTCCAGTAGAGAGCATGTCCAGCAAGGCTTCTGAAGTCATAAGTATGTTCAAATAGTTGTCATGGATGTTGTAACCAAGTGTGAGATTGTGCAGGAGCCCAGGAGTCTTGTTCACCACTTGAATATTAAAAATATAGCGTGGTGCTCGAAAGTTTTCGTAAGGTAAACTAACATAAAAAATGTTCATGTTATCATAATCATCAACAGCAATAACAAAATACTTTTTGAATTGTATTCTCTTTGTTTCCAGAAGTCTTTTGAGTCTTAAGCCACCACCATTTCATTTTAATGAGTGTTGGGGAGATGAGATAGAAATAGTGTTCCACTAAGTTTAAGAATCACAAATAAATCATTATTTGTAGCAGAACTGATTTTCATTCAATCATTAAAGAGGAAACATTTTAATAGGAAGAGCTTGTTTCATAACAACCGAGAAGAGAAGGGAATGCTCAAATCAAAACATCTCTTATTCCTATAAGGATCAAGCATTGAATAGTGGTCATAAAAATATGGACATGGGCTCGGCAGAGACAACTACAAGCCTTGCAATTCCTACTTTAAACCAAAGTTGGTATTTATGTTATCATTCAGTATTAAACCAGGAAAGTTGTAGAATCTGGATTTTTTTTTCATTTTTGGATTTTAGCTTTTATATACTGTATATATAAAAATAAGACAAAAGAGAAGCAATGGAAATAAAAATGACTCAAGAAATTATGCCTACAATACACACATAAGCGTAATAAGAAGAAAAGAATGAGGGTGTTAGAGCTGCAAATACAGGGAACGCAACTCCATCACAGTGAATGACTTACATATCAAACGGACAATAAGGAGCCCTGTTGAAAGGCAATGTTGTTGTACGGAATGATTTTTTTCCAGTGTTGATGATACTAATGAGATGGTCTCCTGGCCTGTAATAGCTCCATGGCTTTTTTTCATCTTGGTGCTTGAAATTCAGCGGACACTTCATTCTAAGCTTCCCAGAGACTGGCTGGGATACCAACAGAATCATAAGCAGAAGATTCATAGTTTATGGGGCTGAATCAATCCCCTTCCTGTTTCTAAAAAAGAACAAGAAAAAGAATTAGATGAATTCAAAGCACCTTCACCATATATAAATTCTATTGACGTTCCTGATTCGGACAGAGACAAACCAAGCTTCACCTGGAAAAGGAGAGAAAGTACATTCAAGAGGACAGTCTCTACCTGTCTCAAAACCTGTGCCACAAAGTGTGTGGCTGAGGCATTTATGCTTTTCTAATGCAAGATTTCCTTCCATGATGTTTACCTCAAAAGCAGCGATTGAAAAAGTAGCAGAAGAGGTCTCATCTGAATTTTGAAAATTACAGTGAAAAACAGCTTCTCCTCTGGGGATCCTATAATTCTTCAGGGCTCCATTTGCAGAGAAAGAGCTGGAGAAAAAAAGAACATCTTAGTGAAAAATCATAAATCCATCCTTTGGGATAATGTTCTATTGTGGTTGTGGTCCTTCCTGTCAGGTCTTGTGTCGAGCCTCGGTTGGGTCTCGCCATCACTAGGGAGGACGACGAGGAGGGGGCAAGCTGTTGGACTCTCCGGGGGCGTGTCATCAGCTGTTTGAGAAGTCTTTACCACCCGCACACAAAACGAAGCAAACTCTTTCATCGGAGATGGGGGGGGCATGGTGTTTGCAGATGACGCTGCCTTGTGCTGTAACAGAGGCGCGCTCCTCCTACAGGCCAGCTTGAGGAAGGAGGGATGATGTTGACTGTTTGATTGTTAATTGATTTATTGTGGTCCTCCTTCAGGCCAGCTAGGGGAAGGAGGGGTGATGTTAACTGTTTAATTGCCACTTGATTTATTGCTGTGTATATAAAAGGTGCTACACTGCGATTGTGTGTAGCGCTAACTTTAAACCTTGTTTCCGGCTTGTGCCTTTCTCCTGCCTGTGTTTGCTGTGCTGAACCTAATTAAAGGATTGCAACTGCTTTATTCCGTTCTGGTGTTGGCTTGTTTCCAATGCAGTTGGGTGGACTGGCCGAGATCTTGTCCAGAAAGTGATGCTGGATAAAGATACTTCAACAGCCAGATAATGACTTCTGCTGTCCTGACTGGAGCTGATTTTAATATTGCTTGTGACTGAGGTCAAATTTTATTTCCCATCTTTTCTAGAAATACCAATTTTGAGACGAGATTTGATTAAGAGCAGGAAAATAGCAGCCTGTGGACTATCCCTTTTGCTTAATTGGGAGGAAGTCAGGGGTGGGCTTCAAAAATTTTAGCAAGGGGTTCTGTGCCCAGTTGCTGGGTGGGCGTGGCCATGGCCATGGTGGGAGTGGCCTAGTCAGCCTCCTGCACCCCGGGGGGGGGGGCGTTTTTGCCCTCCTCGGACTCCAGAGGCTTTTGTCAAGCCTCCTTTGTGGATTTAAAGAAAACATGCTTGGCATTGTCCTAATGCAGTTAGAGAGGCTTATAATTTTATTTTTTTCTTTATGTTGTTAAACTTAAATGAGACCCAATACACTGTTTGCTTCACAAATTCAGACGTTAGAACAAGAATCAGTACAGTAAGAGATTGTGAAGGAGATTGCAAGAATAACAAAATCCAGGATAAAAACCAAACAGAAATCCACGCAATCCAGGGAAGGCCATCACTCATTTCCCCAATATCCTAGGCGAGGAACGAAGTGTTCTAAACTCTTGAAAAAGCAGCACTGCAGAGGCCATCCGAAACTTGCAGGGAACCTCGTCCACTTCCTTAGGAGTCACCAACTCAAACTCTTCCCACTTCATATCACCAGGCCTTTCCCCAGATCCCTTCTCTGCCCAGGTCAGGACAAATCTGAGCAATTTTACCCTTCACATAGCCTGAATAATCCTCTCAGAGGCTTAGCAGATGTTCTGAAGGGTTCTCCTTAACCGGTTTGTGTTAAGGAAGAGTAGGTGTGGGTAATAAAACATCTGCAAGAAAACAACCAGATTCAGAGAGCACCAAGAACCCTTCATTTCAACCCTGAACAACAGATATTCTCCTTTATTCTCCCTAACCAATAAGGACTGGGCCACTCTACATATGGCTGCTACATGGCTATCAGCAGACACAGTGAGGGTGGGAAGGGTGTTTCACTACCTTTATTACCATGAGGTCAGAGGTGGGTTTCACATACTGTAGCTACCGGTTTGCCCAGCACTGGAAATGTGAGCACGCACCATCCACACATGTGTGCGATGTCAAACAACACGGCAATTCACTCACACGCACTGTCCACACATCCATGCGGTATCAATAACACAGGGATACAGGATGGGATTGCACCGGGGCGGGTGGGCGGCCCATAGGTCACCACTACTGGTTTGCCCGAACCGATCCGAACCGGCTGAATACTACCTCTGCATGAGGTGATCTTTAATGTGGTCTCTTACATATGTTTGATCAGATTCCCTTAGAGTTTTCCTTCAATGTTCTGAAAAAATCCTTTAGGTGTTTCATCTCTTGACATTTCTCTGCAAATCAAGGTACATCCTAGGATTACCACAGGATGATCCAAGGACCAGTCCGCCTGCCCAATCTAGGCAACTACTGAGGCCTTGTCTGAATGAGAAGATCCAGTGAAAGTAACCTTGTTAGGCATCAACCTGGCATTCAAATACAACAGCTGGGACCCAGAGCCACCAAATATCTGATAGCCAGGCACTGAGAGGAGAAGCCAAAGGCCGTAAGGCATAAGGCGGTGTCTGGGGCATTGGACTGGATTGCACCTTTGCGGCCTCTCAATGGCAGCGGATCCAGGAAAGCTCCCTGGTTTTCTGAGGAGCTCTGGGAGATGAAGCACCAGAATAGACGTCTAGAGCGATGCTGGAGGACCAGTAAATCTGAATCCGACCGAATGCTTTTAAGAGCCTTTGTTAGGACTTACTTAGTGGTGATACTGGTGGCAAAATGTTCACATTTTTCCGCACTTATTGCGTCCACTGATTGTCGCCCAACCGCCCTATTTAGGGTAACTCGCTCCCTCCTTAAGGTTGGGGGAACAGAGGAACCCTTGCAGGATAGAGCTGAGGAATTTGTACAGTTTCCATTGGATAAAATTGCTCAGATTCAGATGGACCTGGACTCTGATTGGGCAATACCGACCGAGATGACAGGGGCGTGTCTTAGTCCTATTGTATGGGAGGAGTTTGAGCCAGTGACTCCTGGCAGTTGGTCCAGAATGCAGCCGCATGAGTTATAGTGGGTGCACCTAGATACACCCACATTACACCAATTCTCTGCAAGCTGCACTGGCTCCCTATTGGTCTCGAGGTGCAATTCAAGGTGTTGGTCATTACCTTTAAAGCCCTATATGGCTCAGGGCCAGGCTATCTTAGAGACCGCCTTCTACCACATAGCTCCCAGCGACCGGTAAGATCCCACAGAGTCGGTCTCCTCAGGGTCCTGTCAGCTAAACAATGTCAGCTGGCAGGCCCGCAGGGGAGGGCCTTCTCTGTGGCTTCCCCAGCTCTCCAGAACCAATTACCTCTTGAGATCCAGACCGCCCCCACCCTATTGGCCTTCCACAAAGCGGTGAAGACCTGGCTCTTCCGGCAGGCCTGGGGCCGTTGATCTCGTTATAATTATCTTGCGAGACCCATCCACGAATAGGAGTGCATGTGTTTTAACGTTTTTAAAGTTTTTAATGTTTTAATATTTTTCTTTTTAACATTTTTTATGGGATTGTTCGCATTGTTTTATTCTTTGTTGTAAGCCGCCCAGAGTCCCTTGGGAGTTGGGCGGCATAGAAATGCGACAAAATAAATAAATAAAAAATATATAGTGGGACAACTTTTGAATAGCAGATCAGATGTCACCAAGTATGATCCATATTCAACCTATCATGATCAGGATGGTTCTATCTATTTGGTCAGCTTCCCTCTCTCACTCAAATCCCCAGTTAACTCTTGTAGGCTCAAGGTGTGCATATCAATGTTCTCCATCTCCAGATAAGAAAAGTAACCCCAAGAGAAAAAGTGGCACAGAGACATTAAAAACCAGGGGCTCCCAACCACATCAATCAAGCATCTGGCAATCTTGGGGGGATTCACACACAGTCTCAGAGATGGGTAGGCCAAACCAAAAAGAAGAGGGTCCACAAGGTCCCCCTAAACCAGTTTCAGGAAGGATGTGGCAAGAAATCATGTCACACCATGGACCATGCTGTGGGAATTGCTGCCATCAAAGCTGTAGGTCTCACAGCCCTCTGTATGTTTAGTAAAATTAAAAAATGTCAAAATATAAAGTTTCTCAGTCCTTACACAAATATGGAAGGACAATAGAGAGAGCATCAAGGGAAAAAGAATAGAAAGTTCAAACCCCTCTATAACTTTCTCCAGGGGTGGGCTGCTGGGGATCGCAGGGGTTTGGGAGAACCTCTAGCTAAGATTCTGTGCAGTTTGGAGAACCCCTAAATCCCAGTCCGGGCTGTCTCTGCCCACCTTGTCCTGCCTCCCCCCAAGAATCCCCACGTGCCCCGTTTTGGATGCAGGTAAGGGCAGGACATGTATGGAGGCTCAGGGAGGGTGGACATTACTGGGAATTCGAAAAGGCCAGAAACCAGCCTCCCGAGGGACTCTGGAGCCTGGGGAGGCCATTTTCGGTCTCCCGGAGGCTTGACAAAAGCCTCCAGAGTCTGGGAAGGGCAAAAATGCCCCCCTCATGGTGCAGGAGGCTGACTAGACCATGCCCAATATGGGCACGCCCACCCAGGAACCAGGCATGGTGGGCATGGCTTGGTGGGCATGGCAGGATAAGGATACTGCAAAATCTCCATTCCCACCCCACTGTGGGGCCAGCAAGAGGTGGTATTTGCCAGTTCTGTGAACCATTCAAAATGTCCGCTACCTGTTTTCCAGAACCTGACAGAATCTGCGGAATTTCACCCCTGAGTTCAAGGTACTGGTTGTTTAATTGGCATTAGAATGGATTAGGGGTGGATTTATGATTTTTCACTAAGATGTTTTTTTCTCCAGCTCTTTCTCTGCAAATGGAACCCTGAAGAATTTTAGGATCTCCAGAGGAGAAACTGTTTTTCACTGTAATTTTCAAAATTCAGGTGAGACCTCTTCTGCTACTTCTTCAGTGAGTGGTTTTGAGGTAAACATCATGGAAGGAAATCTTGCATTAGAAAAGGATAAATGCCTCAGCCACACACTTTGTTGCACAGGATTTGAGACAGGTAGAGACTGTGCTCTTGAATGTACTTTCTCTCCTTTTCCAGGTGAAGCTTGGTTTGTCGCTGTCTGAATCAGGAAAGTCACTAGAATTTCTTTATAGTGAAGGTGTTTTGAATTCATCTAATTCTTTTTCTTGTTCTTTTTTAGAAACAGGAAGGGGATTGATTCAGCCTGATAAACTATGAATCTTTTGCTTTTGATTCTGTTGGTATCCCAGCCAGTCTCTGGGAAGCTTAGAATGAAGTGTCCGCTGAATTTCAAGAACCAAGATGAAAAAAAGCCATGGAGCTATTACAGACCAGGAGACCATCTCATTAGTATCATCAACACTGGAACAAAAACATTACGAACAACAACATTGTCTTTCAACAGGGCTCCTTATTGTCAGTTTGACACGTAAGTCATTCACTGTGATGGAGTTGCGTTCCCTGTATTTGCAGCTCTAACACCCTCGTTCTTCTCTTCTTATTACGCTTATGTGTGTATTGTAGGAATAATTTCTTGAGTCATTTTATTTCCATTGCTTCTCTTTTATCTTATTTTATATTTAAAAAAAACTTAAAATCCAAAAATGGGACAAAATAAAAATCCAGATTCTACCACTTTCCTGGTTTAATACTCAATGATGACATAAATACCAACTTTGGTTTAAAATAGTTAAATATTTTTATGAGTATTCAATGCTTGATCCTTATAGGAATAAGAGATGTTTTAATTTGAGAAGTTTCTGCTTTTCTGGGTTTTTCTGAAACTACATCTTCCTATTATAATGTTTCCTCTTTAATGATTGAATGAAAATCAGTTCGGCTACAAATAATGATTTATTTGTGATTCTTAAACTTAGTGGAACACTATCTCATCTCCCCAACACTCATTAAAATGAAATGGTGGTGGGTAATTATCATTTGCCTCTGGTTGTGAATCGGTATTGGCTTAAGACTCAAAAGACTTGTGGAGACAAAAAGGATAAAATTCAAAAAGTTTTTGTTATTGCTGTTGATGACGATCATAACATGAACATTTTTTTAATGTTAGTTTACCTTATGAAAAATTCCGAGCACTACGCTATATTTTTAATATTCAAGTGGTGAGCAAGACTCCTGGGCTTCTGCACAATCTCACACTTGGCTACAACATCCATGACAACTATTTGAACATACTTATGACTTCAGAAGCCTTGCTGGACATGCTGTCTACTGGAGAAGCCAATGTTCCCAACTACAGCTGTGGAAGGAAGGACAACATTTTGACTCTTGTTGATGGAGCTGCCGATGACATCTCCATCCAGATGTCAAGATTAGGAGCCACCTACAAAATCCCGCAGGTTTGTATTTTTGTATTTAAATGGAATGTGATGGTGGGTTGGTGTGTGATAGATCCAACCGTATTTTCACTTTGGAATTGAAGAACTGCTTTTTACCATGGACATTGTAGGTGTCATGGTTAGGGACTGGGATTGGGATCCACAGTGTTTAGGAGGCAATGATCAAAGCAGTGATGTCCTCTCATGACATCATCATCATCATCATTGCTTTGGGTCTTCTGCTGCAACTTGGGAATGCTAGGAGACACTCTGTGTTCAATCAAAGGATTCTCTGTCCAAAAGGAAAGTGCAGCCAAGATGGGAAATTATCTTTTATATACAATCTTAACAAAAAAACATATTTTCAATTGTAAACGAATCCCAGATTCCTGAAAATAATCCAAAAGGATTGTCTTGTTTATATTATGTTTTCCCGAAAATAAGGCCCTGTCTTATATTTTTTTTTAACCACGAAATAAGTGCTTGGCCTTATACGTTGGGATCCATGGAGCAAGATGGGGCTCTTCTTGCCATCTTACCTGATTTCCAGGTCTGTCTCCCTAACACTAACCAGAGGAAATGGCAAGGACCGGTTGCGCATGCATTTTAATATTTTCAGGGAGGGCTTATTTTTTGGGGGAAACTTATTTTAGTACATGTGCTCAAAAGCTCAATTGGGCTTATTATCAGGGGATGTCTTATTTTAGGGAAAACAGGGTAGCTGATTAAACACATATGACTTAAGCACTCATTAAGGACTACTATCATTAATCAACCACCTTATTTTCAATTATTACAAACATATTAGCTAAGATGTCAAATATTTTACTTTAAAATAAATATTTTACCCTAAAATGTTTGTGATGAAATTCAATATAAATGGCTTCAGGTCCTCTTGAATAGGGTTGAGAATGGGTGGGCGAACAAAGAATCTCTTGCTGAAGAACAAGTAGGGTTTAGACAGTGTGTTGGCTGACCAAAAGCACTCAGTATGTAATCCTCAATGGAATTTTATTTACATGAAGGGAAGCAAGCAGTGTGATACCTCAAGATTCTGTCTTAGGCCCAGTGCTCAATTAATGGTATTGTATTAAGTCTATGGAAACTGAAAGACTCCAAAGTTCTGTGTTTTAGAAGAGACAAAATGTCAGCGAATGACTTCTTTACCTGTGACCTTTCTCATTCTTGTGTAAATGGGAAACAAGCTAAAAAGATTGCCGTACAAAGAATTCCAATATCGAAACAAAGAAAGATACAGCCATACTCATGGGCCACTACAAATGTACTTTCAAATTGGCAAGTGTTTCAATGCAGAAATGCCTAAACATCTTAAGGTGATATTTACTCAAGCAAGATTTGAGTACTGGACACAATGGTTAAATATGAAAGGTTTAATCAAGTCACTTATAATGAACAGACTTGCATTTGCCGAACTCCAGAGATAGGCAAAACACATCTATTATTTCAATGTCAGTTATAAAAGAGATCAATATCTTGGACCTCAGATTAGACCAACAACCTATTGGGATTCTTATATTAAAACAACATATTTTTCGTTTAGTCAATATTAAAGAAGAACAGTCAATATGGCTCTTTATTTGAACAAAACATTTCAGTTGACATATGAACATGTTGGTCTGATTGCCATAAATTGTAGAGATCACACAGAAATATGATTGGCATTCTTTATTCTTATTTTTTTAAAACCAATTTTGTTTTATACTATTGTTATATACAGTTTTGTTAATGCTATTATTTTTATTCTTTATTTTTATATGGTTTAATGACTAATCAACAAGAAACGTTTTGAATATCTTTAAGTGAACCAAACTGGATTATTTTCAAGTTAATATTTTGAAATTGATCTGACCTGAAATATAACACAGAATTCTTCATTGCTTTTTCAGATCAGTTTTGATCTATTTTCAGATTCACTGCATGATAAAAGTCAATTGCCATTTTATCACCGGCTTTTCCCAAAAAAAGGGATCCTCTACCTAGGAATTGTCCAAGTGCTCCTTCATTTCAGATGGACCTTGATTGGTCTCTTTGCTTCAGATTCAGAAAATGGAGATAATTTCATGAGGACTTTTACTCCTATGCTTATCAGGAATGGAATTTGTGTTGTTATATCACAACAATTCTCAACAATTCTATTTACAGCACCCCATGGTGATGCCTTCTCTAAGTGGAGACAAGTCAATGTCTATGTTCACTACATAGAATATGGTGCCATTTTTGAGAGAATTCTTCCTTTTGATTTTATACTTAGGCATTTGCCAGGACCCATTGAAGGGAAAGTCTGGATCACAACACTCAATGGGTTACATCCACTGAGAGAGCACAGAGCTCTCAAACATGTAAATAATATCTGTACTGTTGATTTTGAGATAAAAAAAGGGCCAAAAAAGGATGCTTTTATTCCCAGATTCTTTTTGGATCCACCCTTTGGACATCAGTCATATGTCTGTTCTTTTTCAAAACATGTCTTTTCTGTCAAAGGCCGGAAAACATGCACTGAGAAATCACCACTGGAGACCCAAAAGAAAAAGGACATGGTGTGGGGCATGAATTTCCACCGTTATTACAGTGCCATTAATACTCTGGCCCATGCCTTGAATGCTGCCTATTCCTCCAGATCTAGGAGGAGAAAGAAGAAGGGCAAAGGGAGTGTTGGGGCTCCAAGGCTTCAGCCATGGCAGGTATGGGGTCCCAACAAGGATCCATCAAACTTAGTTCCTTTGGAATTCTCCAAAGGAGGAGAACTGTATCAACCTATATGTGTTACAGAACTTCAAAAAGATATTTATGGAGGCATTTGCTTTCTTTCCATTAACATTACACCACTGATTCACATTTAGTTTGCAAATCGACTACTATTTTGAGATCATTTTCACATTTTTTTTAAAATCAAGTTTGATATCATTCATCATTCTTGCTCACATTTCACTTTTGTTCTATGTGGAAGCCTTTCTATTTTCTAAAATCTCTTAAATTCCATTCAGTTTTTTTTTTAAGCCTATTTTGATAAACCATGAAGATGTATTTTCATTTTATGACTGGTTATAACTTAGACATTTAGACACCCAGTTTCCTATCAGTTACCACCAGTAGCCATGAAATTCCATGTCGTTGAAATCATTAATGACAGTTTCATTAAATTTATTACATGAATATTATCAAATAAAATGAAAAATACTACTACTTCTAATTTATTGTTAGCTAACTTGAGTCATTCTGGGGGAACAAAGAGGCTCCAAATCCAACTAATAACAAATATGAGTTTGTTCTTCCATACCAGTTGTTGTTAACTAATTTTAGTTCTTCAATAGAAAGAACCTTGTCTTGGATACCTAGCTGGGCCTTAAGATAGATAGATAGATAGATAGATAGATAGATAGATAGATAGATAGATAGATAGATAGATAGATAGATAGACGATAGACGATAGACGATAGACGATAGACGATAGACGATAGACGATAGACGATAGACGATAGACGATAGACGATAGACGGATGGATGGATGGATGGATGGATGGATGGATGGATGATCTCATTTGGATATGTTTCTAATCTGGTCTACCTAGGAGGAGATTGGCAACTTTCTTCTTGATGAATCCATGTTTTCTCGTAATCACCTGTTGTTTTCAAGGAGTTCATGAATGTTCTCTTTCTTTGTGCAGTTTATTTATGACCTGCTTTAGAATGTTTCTTATAATCGACAAAGTTTTTCAATCATATTGTTTTCAAAACATGTATTGTCAATACGTGATTGCCAAATTTTGCTGAACCTTTCTTTTTCATTTTTAAAGACAGAAACTTGTTCTCCTAAGAATATTTACAAGTGTAGAAGAAAGATTCAAATGAGAACAGACAAAAAGGAATAAGTTACAACATTTATTACTTTTGAAATTGCTTGATGTTCCCATTCTAGTTCCATCCCTTTCTGGAGAAGAATGAATTTTGCAATCTTTCCCATTACAAACTTTCCTTGGATCAAAATGGGGATTTAAAGGCAGATATGAAGATCATGAGTTGGATATATCTCCCCAAAAAGAATCTCATGAAAGACCAACTGGTGACTATTGAAAGACAGGGACTTACTATCAACCAAGATCACCTGTCATGGCTAAAGTTGCACAACAGGGTAGGAGAAATATTGGTGTCTTTTCTCTATTTTCCAAAGAGTTCCGATCCATTTCATTGGGCTAAGCCTATGCACCATGGCTCAGTGTTGAAATGGAGAAGCTGCATGAAAATGGTAAGAGAGGGCTAATTCATAGCCCTCAAGTGCAAAGGATTGTCATTCACTTATTCGTCTTCAAATTTACCAAGAAGGTAGATTTATTGACCAGTGCCTGAATTCAGGTTTGCACTGAATGTGATGACACTGAATCAAGTGTCAGGGTTCCAAGTAAAACACCCATAGAAATAAAAACTCTGAGGCTGTTGGATTCCTCAAAGAAAAGATTTACTGGACATGTCATATTAGCATGAGCTAGTGAAAACCAACTCTATTTGTTCCCGTGGTTTTTACCTAATTAAAAGTAAAAGTTCTTTCACTTTCTCCAAACAATCAGTCACATGGTCCAACCAGGATACAGTCTAGTTGCTAGATGACTCCAGTTCCCTCCCTCTGGACACCTGGTGGGAATGTCCTTGGTTCCCAAGAGAAAGTATTTTATTTTGGTTACAGCATCCCAGCTATCTCTACTTCTCCCTCCCTTTCCCATAGCTCCAGTTGTGGCAGCACTGAAGCCTCAAAATGGCCCCAGTCAGGTCAGCTTCAGGGTTGAGATCAAGACTGGATGGAGATCTTTTTGGTTCCAGTTGGAAATAAAATTTGGAATTAGATTCACCTTGTCCTTGTTGGGGCCAGGGTCCCATAAAAGGGCAGGGGGAAGAAATTTTTAAGAAACCCAGACCTGGCCAGAGTTATCCATTCTAACCTTTCATCCCACTGGGGCAGTGAAATAGGCCTTCTGCTCCTATAAAGGTCCAAGAATTTTTGTTCACATGGAATCAGAATGACTGGACTGAGGAGAAATAATGTCCTGACCCAGAAAACTGAAGCATTTGGAACATGATTTTGACTCAAAGAAAAGCCTTTCTGATATCTGAAATAATAAAAGACAATTGAAAAGCAAATGCTACTTAGATTTGGGCTTTGGCTTGTAAGAGGGTACCTCATCTAAAACCCCCTTGAATCCAGTTGTTCATCTTGATTGTTAGCTATCTTAAATCATTATGGGAAAGAAAGGAGGCTCCAAATTTAACTAATAACCAATCTGGGTTTCTTCTTTCAAACCAGTTGTTGTTACCTAATTGTAGTTCTTCAAGAGAAAGAATCCCTAGCTGAGCTACATATGGCTCATATGTGCTGCAACAAAAGATTCCTAATTTACACTTTTTGAGGGACACATTCTCATGACCTCATCTCTATCTCATATCACTACTGTTCTAGAAACTGAGCAGTCACTTTTGCTCTTATTTCAAGAGCACGTCAGCATGTCAGGATGGTTAGTGCTATCATATTTTCTTTGGAATTCACTGTTTTTCTACTTAGTCTCTTCCTCAGTCCAAATGTGGGGAAAAATGTCATCCTGGATTTGTCAAGCAGAAGCGAGAAGGAGAGCCATTTTGCTGTTACGACTGTGTTCCTTGTCCGAAGGGGACCATCTCCACTCAGGAAGGTTGGTCACACGAAAGAAAAGAACTGGCAAGTAGAAGTGGCTTCATCCAGAGCATTTTCATGGAAATGCAAGTTAAAAGAAACATAGAAGCTCAACTGTTTTCGTGTTTGTTTTAAAATGGCACAAGTTCTTATATAAAGGAAAGAATAACAAAAAAAGGGCCTTGAAAGAGATGCTGGGAAGTAATGGGAAGTTGTGACAGATTGGGCAAACTTTACTACTGCCAGAGAAAATATCACTTTTTCTTTTTTTAAAAAATTTGATTTATATGCCGCCCTTCTCCAGAGACTCAGGGCGGCTTACAATGCGTTAAGCAATAGCCTTCATACTTTTGTATATTTATACAAAGTCAGCTTGTTGCCCCCAGAAACTGGGTCCTCAAAATTTCTTTACTTTACTTTTACTTTTATTTGATTTATATACCGCCCTACTCCCGAAGGACTCAGGGTGGTGAACAGCCACAAGATAAAACACATAAATACTAAATTTAAAAACAGAATAAAACTGAATTAAACAATTTGGCCCAAGACAAATTTAAAACACCCCAATAATTTAAAAACAGATTAAAATTTACATATTTAAAAGGAAAAAAGGGAAAAGATTAGGCCAGGCCAGCCTGGTGGAATAAAAAGGTCTTGAGAATGCGGCAGAAGGTGCGCAGATTCGGGATCCTCCGTATCTCCGGGGGGAGCTCGTTCCAGATAGTAGGTGCCCCCACAGAGAAGGCTCTCCCTCTAGGGACTGCCAGTCGACATTGCTTGGCCGATGGCACCCGGAGGAGCCCCTCTCTGTGAGAGCGTACCAGCCGGTGGGAGGCTATTGGTGGTAGTAGGCGGTATTTCTGCTTTTAGTATGGATGTATTTTGCCGCATTTACCTTTCTAGGAACATCTGAATTCTTTGAAAAAATGAGAAATTGTGTTAGGTCCACCTCCCAGAAATATTATTGAAATACACACAACATGGGCCTCTCCTTAAGGACCTCTAAGATGATGTCACTAGTCTACTATAAGGTGGTATAGACAGCTATATATGCACCTCATTACACCCATATTACCAATGTTCCTAATGGTCATTTCAGATTATCCCATCGCCCGGTTCACTCCCACAGAGTTGGCCTCCTCAGGGTACGTTCGGCTAGACAATGTCAATTGGTGACCCCTAGGGGGAGAGCCTTCTCTGTGGGAGCCCCTACTCTCTGGAATACATTACCCCTGGAGCTCCGGATAATCCCCGACTTCTGAACCTTCCACCGGGCCTTGAAGACCTGGCTCTTCCAACAGGCAGGCCTGGGTTGATTCTATACTGATTTTGTAGCTTTTTTTATTCTTAAATCTTAAATTTGAATTGGTATTCCCACGTTTAACTTTATTTATTGGATACTCTGTTTTAATTTGCCTTTTAATTTTTGTATTTTCTGTTTCTTATTGTTGTGAGCTGCCCTGAGTCCTTCGGGAGAAAGGCGGCATATAAGTCCAATAAACAAACAAACAAACAAACAAACGAATTAATTAATTATTTGGAGGACTATCCCAAAGGTGCTTTTTCAAAAGGCGACTGGCCTTTCTTTGCTTTTCCTTAAAAACATTTTGTTTCTCATCCAAAAAGCTTCCTCAGTTCTGACTGAGTGGTGAATGGAAGGATTTATATTCCTTGCAGTCATCTGTTCATTAGCACTCCCTTTGAGAATCATTGAAGTCACTTGGAGGTTTATCTATTCCTTCAGGGTCACCCAGACGTTGCAAATGAGTATGGAACCTTGGAATTGCTGAAAGGACCGTGTTGTAGACAGGAGATAGATGGTGTTGTATCATTCCTCCTCCTTTGAAAGAGGGCTGCTCGGCTTTAATGTAGATGACCTTACGGATCCCTCTTTCAAACCAATGGTCCTCTCTGTCCAGAATGTCGGCTTTGCTGTCCTCAGAATAGTGACCTATCTTCAAAAGAATGACTTTGAAAGACAAAGTGCATACCCATTCAGGTGACCCTGAGGACACAGGTAAAACTCCAAGTGGCCTCAAAGACTCTCAAATAGAGTGCTAACAACCAGATGACTGCAAGGAATATAAATCCTTCCATTCTTTACCATTCAGTCAGAAGTGAAGAAAAAAAAACCCTTCAAGGAAAATGGTATAGGTTCTCCTGCTTGAGCAGGGGACTGGACTAGAAGACCTCCAAGGTCCCTTCCAGCTCATTCTATTCTGTAAAAAGTCTAATTGCCTTTTGAAAAAGCACCTTTGGGCAACTGTGACCTGGATGACTGCGAATCATTTGGAAGACTAGCTTTCTCTGCCAAGCAAATAATTTCACAATAGATTCAGTATATTAAAAATTGCCATTTGGTAGGACCCAGGAAGTGTGTCTAGAAGAATGAATTGATTCAATATTTACCTCAGATAATGTCAGTTCCTATGAAGTTTCTGCCTATTACATAGGAAAACATTCTGATTCCAGGATATTTCCCAGTTTCCAAGAACCTAGCCATATATTTTCTAAGAAATGGTGGAAATCGAAATGTTAACAAAATTATTGGAAAATGCTGCTGGTATCAGGTGTTGTCTCAAGAAGATATTCCTTGGCATACTTCCCAGGGCGCTGCGGGGACACAGACGGGGAAATGGCGAGCTCCGCTGAGCCCTGCCAAATCCCCTCTGCTAAGCTGCCGCCGATAGGTCTGCGGACCCCCCCTGTCTTGTAGGGACAGGGGGACAAGAAGGAATGCCTTGGGCAGCCGAGAGGAATGGGCAGGTTCCTCGGGGCCGGAGGCTTCTCCTTCACATCGGTGGCAGTGGAACGGCAGCCATGGCGGCTGCCCTGAAACCACGGCAACCGGGAACAAGGATTGTGTTGGAGGAAGAAGATGAAGAAAGAACAAAAATCAAGAAGCCGGGTGAGTGACACCAACCCAGGCAATATAATGTACCTATTTGGAATTATTGGAAAATAAGACCCCAAAATTAAAAGCGGCTGCTGAACTGTGGGGCTTAAAGATTGAAAAGAAAAAAAAATGGGTAAAAGACCCAAATTGAATTTTGTTGCAGTAAACTTAAACTGGATGATTTGGCATTAATAAATTTCTGAAATTTGACTGTGCTTTTAACTGGAGTGGAAAGGAGAAATGGATATTCTTGAGAATTAATGCCTCTAAAAGAAAATGAAGCTAATGAAGATAGACAGATGGAGAGCTACAAAATAGCCATGGAATTTGCAGTGATTAAGCAGGGAAGTGGATTGAAGAGATTCACTTTCTGGGTGGAAAAGAAACATGTTAATTGGCTTTTTACCTTGGATTACTTGAAATTAATATTGGATATAAGGACTTTGGAGATTCCTACTCTGTCCCAGATGATTTTAAGAAAGAAGAAAGAAAGAACATTTTGGATTTTAACAATGGAGACTGACAAAACTAGGTGTGGCGCAGTTAACAAAGACAGGAAGCTGATGCACTACGCTTGGAACAGACATTTTAAAAGGTTTAAAGGGACATACAGAAATTCTTTACTTTGAACTGATGAACCTTGAAATAGAGCACTTTGGACAGAGAGGAAAAGGAAGAAAAGGAAGAATTAAAGTGGATAAATTTAAATGTGACTAACTGAAATGTAAAGTTTAAAAGCCTATGTATATATGATAAAGTTTAAAAGCCTAGGTATATATGATTTTTGGATAAAAACAGGAAGGGTTGTGAAATAATAAAATAGAAAATAAGAGGTGGCTATTAAAATAGTGGATGATATCAAGGGGATAAAAATAATAAGAATATATTTTGAGGCAGGAAAATTTTAAGAAAATGTACTGTTTGATGTAATATGTTTTAATTTTAATTTGCAAACAAATGTTAAACTGATAAATAAGGATTGATTGAACAAAATACAAGATACACAGATGCTAGTGATTAGTCTTGAATTAAGGTAATACAAGTTGGAAATGATGACCATTATGAAATATACTGAGATTTAAATTGAAAGAGCAGGATGGAAAAATGATATAAAACAGATAATTATATTATAGTTAAAATGTGTGGGATGGATACCAACTAGATAAGAGTTTGAGACTCGATGGAAATACGTTGGAAATTAATTCAAAATGCTGGAAACAGCCAAACAAATAGGAGGAGAGTTGGAGGAGACTATGCTGGTAATCAGCCAAACAATGGAGGGAGTTAAGGAGGAGACTATGCTGGAAATCAGCCCACAAAATTCTGGAAACAGCCAAACAAATAGGAGGAGAGTTGGAGGAGACCATGCTGGTAATCAGCCAAACAATGGAGGGAGTTAAGGAGGAGACTATGCTGGAAATCAGCCCACAAAATGCTGGAAACAGTCAAACAAATAGGAGGAGAGTTGGAGAAGATTGAGGAACTATTCTGAAATCAACTAAATAGTTGGTGTTTTGGAGGAGATCAAGCTGAGAATTAATCAAATAGAACAAGCTGGAAGATAGTTAAATATTAGAGGGAGATATAGTAGAAAATATATTAGAAATTGGAGTAAATAAAATATGCCTTTGTGAGAAATCTGTGTAATATTTATTTATTTATTTATTTATTTATTTATTTATTTATTTATTTATTTATTTATTTATTTATTAAATTTATAATATGTAAACTGGGAGGGAAAAAAACTAAGGTAAACTGATTTGAGGATAAGGGTCAAAGGATTAAAATTAGATAAAATGTGGTTTTATAAAATATAATAAAAATGGAGTGGTATTGAATTGAAACTAAGAATAAATGGTGATAAAATTGTAAGGTAAACACTTAACAAGAGGTTAGAATATTGTAAAAATTATTTTGATATGACTTGTATAAGATATAAGGTAAAGAAGAATAAAGATATGTTTAGAATTGTTATGCAGATGTAAAAATGAGTGAAAGTGAATTTGAAACTAATTTTGGATAGATATAATGGATTTATATAGATGAAAATGTTAAATTTGAGGTAAAATTGGTTTTTTCTTAAGTTTTGAATTTCTTTTTTATCTTCTTTTTTATCTTTTTTTGTTTGTTTATAAAAGATGTAATGGAAATTGTGAATTGAGCCTGTGAAAGGAATGTAAGCGTGGTAACCATCTATGACCGGATCAAGATTTTTGCTCTTGAAAGTTATGTTTTTATGTTTAAATTTGAAAAAAATAAATAAAAAATATTTACCAAAAAAAAAAAAGAAGAAGAAGATATTCCTTAAAAGATAAAAGGGCAGAATGTTAAAGAAATATTGTTCTTTTGTTCTCAGATATGGAAAAATGCACCAAGTGTCCTAATGATAAATATCCAAATGAGGACAGAGTCCAATGCATCCCCAAAGTTATCTCCTTTTTGTCTTATGAAGAATATCTGGGCATCATCCTGGTCTCCTTTGCCCTACTCTTGTTTCTAAAAACTGGCCTTGTTTTAATCATATTCATAAAATGCCTAGAAACACCCATTGTCAAAGCCAACAATCGGGACCTGTCTTACATCCTCCTGGTCTCCCTCCTGCTTTGCTTCTTGTCTTCTTTTCTCTTTATTGGTCAACCAAGCAGAGCCACCTGCTTTCTCCGACAAACTGTTTTCAGCATCATATTCTCAATGGCCATTTCTTCTCTCTTAGCCAAAACAATCACAGTGGTGCTGGCTTTCTTGGCCACAAAACCAGGAAACCGAGTGAAGAGATGGTTGGGGAAGAGCTTGGCCAACTCCATCATCCTTTCTTGTTCCACTGTCCAAATTTTCATCTGCTCCATCTGGCTGGGAGTTTCCCCACCATTCCCTGACTCTGACCTCCATTCTCAGCCTGGAGAAATTATCCTGCAATGCAATGAAGGCTCTGTTGTCATGTTCTACATCACTCTCAGCTACATGGGTTTCCTGGCTGCCATCTGTTTTACAGTGGCTTTCCTAGCCAGGAATCTCCCTGGGGCCTTCAATGAAGCTAAGCTGATCACCTTCAGCATGCTGGTCTTCTGCAGTGTCTGGGTGACTTTTGTGCCCACTTATCTGAGCACCAAAGGAAAATACATGGTGGCTGTTCAGGTCTTCTCCATCTTGGCCTCCAGTGCTGGTCTGCTGGGCTGCATCTTCATCCCCAAGTGCTACATTATCATTCTGAGGCCAGACCTGAATACCAAGGAGCAGCTTACGACCAGAAAAAATGTAAACGTGTGAAATAGAGGAATTCCCATGCTCAACATTTCCCAAGAGGCCAAAACCTAGGAAAAGGTCAAAGCTGTTCTCCATATATAAGTTGAAAGAATGATTTTGCTTGAAATAATTAAAGGGCAGCTGCAAGATTCATAATTATCAATAATAGAATTCTATGATTCTATGAAAATAGCGTTATGAGGAAAAGACATTCTTGGAGTAGTGAGAATGTTTTAACAAAATAGAAATATGAAAGGATTGCATGGGCAACCCTGACAACTTCATTTTCAGTACTTTTTTTGTTAAAACTGGTAAGGCAATGCAACTGCTTCTTTTTATTTACACAGTAACTCTTTCTTGATGATAGTAGCAATAGCTTGGCGGGGAAGTAACTTGAGGCTTGATAATTATGACTATTCATACTCAGATGATGTCTAAATATCCCTATATATCATTATCATTTTGTCCTCCTTTCCTGAAATATACTGTATCAATATGAGTGCATCCTTTTGTCTGTAGGATTTCCTCCCACTATTTTTTGGAGTGAAATTCCTCCAATGTCCACTGAATAAATAATAGCTGCAGTGAGCTTGGATTGTTGATTATTTTGGCTGCTGCATTTGATTCTCCAGAAACTGGTGTCTGCAGTAGGATTCACAGTTTTTGAACTATAATCAGGAACAACAGCTGGGGTGCCTTTATAGGGTGAATGTGGTGAAATTGTTGCCAAGATCCTTCCTGCTGCCAAATCAAGACATCATTTAGAAGGGTGTGTAAGGCAGTAAACTATGTCTAAAACTCTATTTTCTTTAGGGAGACTTGTTGGATGTATTTTGACTTTTCCAGTCCAATTCTCAGCCATTCCTGGCCCTGTTCTGAGCTCAACTGAGCAAAATGACTGGAGGTGTCGAAAAAGGAAGGAGGAATTTGGCTTTGGAGGTGTTGAGCAGAGATGGACCCTGAGGCTTTGTTCAAACTCAATTTTTTTTCTATCATCTTAATGTATTAATTGAAATTAGGCAGGGTTGGAAGTGTATGATGATGCTGAGGCAGGCTGTGACTGGTAAATGAAAGTTTCCCAAATAAATAAATAAATCCAATGTGGCTCCACGGCAGAGGTGGGTTTCAGCAGGTTCTGACCAGTTCTGGAGAACCGGTAGCAGAAATTTTGAGTAGTTCAGAGAACCGGTAGTAAAAATTCTGACTGGCCCCGCCCCCATCTATTCCCTGCCTCCTGAGTCCCAGCTGATCGGGAGGAAATGGAGATTTTTCAGTAACCTTCCCCTGGAGTGGGGTGGGAATGGAAATTTTACAGTATCCTTCCCATGCCATGCCCACCAAGCCAAGCCATGCCCACCAAGCCATGCCACACCCACCAAGCCACACCCACAGAATTGGTAATAAAAAAATTTGAAACCCACCACTGCTCCACAGGCTGTGAAAGAAAGGGAGTATGTGGTATTAAAAGGGATCGTTAAAAGCTTTCGAATTGGAAAGAGAAATAGCCAGAGATGTGAATCCAAGGCTTGATGGTGGGAGGGGGGTGTCATGTAACTGGGAGGGTGTGACCAGCTTTTTTTTTTACTTTTTAAAGCATTTTTTATTAGCTATTTGCCCGAACCGATAGTAAATAAATGCTTTAAAAAAGTTTTTAAAAAAGGTTCCAACGATCACAGCTGTGCCGCACGATCATCAGAAACTTTTCTTTTTTAAAAACCTTTTTAAAGAATTTTTTTACTACCAGTTTGCCCGAACTGGAGCAAACCTGTAGCATTTCACCCCTGACTTAGACTTATATATTGCTCCGTAATACTTTACAGCATTCTCTGGGCAGTTTACAGAGTCAGCGTATTGCCCCCCAACAATCTGGGTCCTTGTTTTACAGACCTTGGAAAGATGGAGGCTGAGTCAACCTTGAGCCGATGAGGATCGAACTCCTGGCTCTGTGGGCAGAGTTTGCCTGTAATATTGCATTCTAACCACTGCATCACCAGAGCTACGTATATTATTGTCATCTTGGCCTCCAGGGCAGGGCTGCTGAGCTACTTTTCATCCCTAAATGTTACATTATTTTACTAAGGCTAGCTCTGAACACAAAGGAGCTAGTCTAATAATAAAAGTCAACAAAGGAAATCTTACTCTTCTGAATTCATTTTCATTTTTAAATTCATAATTTAAGGAAATTAATTCAATGTATATCCAGGAACATAAAATATCCTTGATATGCCATAGTATGGAGTAATACATACAAAGCTATCTGCTGAGAAAATACTATATTGGTTTATTTTCCTTTTCTAAATCATATCACAGTTTACAGTTTACAGTTCACAGTTTACTTAATCAGCCCTGCAATGATTTAGTAAGACTGTGCGAGGCAATGTGGAAAGTGGGGCAAGGAGACAGTAAAATATGAAAGCTGTATTTTGATTCAGACATGACAATAAAAGCCTGGTGGCATGGCAGACTAAAGCACTGTAATTAACATTCAGCTGCCTGCAATTACTGCAAGTTCAAATCTCGCCAAGGCTCAAGGTTGACTCAGCCTTCCATCCTTTCTAAGGTAGGTAAAATGAGGACCCAGATTGTGGGGGCAATAAGCTGACTTTGTATAAATATACAAAAGTATGAAGGCTATTGCTTAGCGCATTGTAAGCTGCCCTGAGTCTCCAGAGAAGGGCGGCATATAAATGAAATTAAAAAAAAAAAGACATTTACAGGTTTCCACAAGCTCAAAATGAGTGAATCAGTGTCCTTTTTGGTCCTCCTCCTTCATAATTTCATGGCATCGGGCCTAGCTATCTTCGAGACCGCCTGCTGCTACCAACGACCTCCCATCGTCCCGTGTGCTCCCACAGAGAGGGCCTCCTCAGGGTGCCATCAGCCAATCAATGCAGGCTGGTGACCCCCAGGGGGAGGGCCTTCTCTGTGGGGGCACCTACCCTCTGGAATCAGTTGCCCCCAGAGATAAGGAGAATCCAAGACCTTGGTGCCTTCCGCCGTGCCCTTAAAACCCACTTTTTCCAGCAAGCCGGGCTGGCTTAAGAAGAAATTTTAAATGTTTTAATTGGTTTGTATTTTTAATTTTGGGCCAAATTTATATATATATTAATTGTTTTTATTATTTGTATTTCATGTTTTTTAATTCTGGCTGTACACCGCCCTGAGTCCTCAGGGAGAAGGGCGGTATATAAATTAAAAATAAAATAAAATAAATAATTTCACAAGATTTCACAATTTCACGAAAAGTGTCCTCCATTCCTCTCCCAGCAATAAAATACCTCATGTCACCCGACTTGAAATTTTGGTCTTAGACAACTTAGAACTACACTGACTTCAGTCTGACCTAAGCATATGCATAAAATTATCTGCCATAATGTCCTACCTGTCAATGACTACTTCAGTTTCAACCACAACCATACACGAGCAAACAATAGATACAAACTCAAGGTAAACCATTCCAAACTCGATTGCAGAAAATATGATTTCATCAACAGAGTGGTCAATGACTGGAATGCACTACCTGACTCTGTGGTTTCTTCCCCAAACCCCCAAAACTTTAACCTTAGACTGTCTACTGTTGACCTCTCCCCATTCCTAAGAGGTCTGTAAGGGGCATGCATCAGCGCACCAGCGTGCCTACCGTCCCTGTCCTAATATTCCTTTTTACTTACTCTTTTCATGTATTCAAATTATGCTTATACTTTTATCTGTTATCTTATATATGCTTGACAAATAAAGTAAATAAAATAAAATAAACAAATAATTGCCCTGTAGATGCTTTGAGGTCCTTCCCACCCCTTCTTCTCTTGAATTCCTTCCTGAGACTCGTGTTCAGCATATGACATTTCCTGGCCATCACTGGATCAAGTGGAAAAGAAGCCCAGAAGCAAAGACCTTCCTTCATTGGCTGGGATTGTGTCCAAGAAAACCTTGCCTTTCTGCAAGATCACCACCTGGTCCGAGTGCTTCCCCATTGCAGCCTGCAATCTGGAAGAATCCCATTCCTTAGGCTGCTGCATAGCGGCTCTTCCAGCATTTCAGGGAAGAAGCTACTCCTCACAGCCCCTCCTTTCCTGCCAGGGGTGAAATGCTCTTGGTTCGGACCGGCTAAGGAGAGTAGGTAGCGATGGTGGCAGGTAGTTCGGAGAACCAGTAGCAAAAATCCCTGCCCCCGCCCCCCATGCCCAGCTGAGCCACGCGATCATCAGAGCCTTTTTTTCTTTTAAATGGCTCTGAGGAGCCAAGCTCTGACGATCCCAGCTGAGTTGCCTGCCGATCAGGCAACCCAGCTGGGATTGTCAGAGCCTTTTGAAAGCATTTTTTACATGGTTTTACATGTAAAAAATGGTTTTAAAAGTTAAAAAAAAAACTGGCCACGCCCACCCAGTCACATTACCCCCCACCACCAAGCCACGCCCACAGAACCAGTAGTAACAAATTTAAGATTTCACCCCTGATCTCTATCCTTACAGGGCTGTCTCCCCATGGCTCAAAGATACTTACATGTTTGCAAACATAAAAAATATATGAGGGAGGGGGGGAGAGGCTCAAGTTTAAATGTGATAAAAAGACCCTGTTCTTTTCTCAATGTCCCATTTATATGCAAACTTTCCAAAGTGTGTAAATATTCAAACACACAAATACAGCACAGAATTTTGGCTTTTTTTCCTTTTTTTTTTTTTACTTCTTTTTTTTAAAAAATTTATATGCCGCCCTTCTCCGGAGACTCAGGGCGGCTTACAATGCATTAAGCAATAGCCTTCATACTTTTGTATTTTTATACAAAGTCAGCTTATTGCCCCCACAAACTGGGTCCTCAATTTACCCACCTTAGAAAGGATGGAAGGCTGAGTCGACCTTGACTTCTGTCCTTTGGTGGCAAATAGTCAGTGACACAGCCAGTGGGAAGGAAAATCTCCTGTAACACATAGCAAACTGTGATCCAGTGGGATAATAGTCCAACCAATTAGTCCATATAACACAAGTGTAGTCACTAGAAACCAATCTATGATGATCCATTTAGTCTTGTCTGACTCTTGGTGATTCTACGGGATGGTATTCTCTACATCTTCCGTTCTTGCGCTACTTCTTCAAGTTGTTCTGTGCTTTGGTTGGTCTAAGCTTTGATGGTGACCAGCCATTATGTTCTTGGTTTCCTTTAACCGCTAACTCTTCCAAACATAATTGCTTTCTCCACTGAATTCCCCAGTGTGACATGACCAAAATACGTAAGACCAAAAATGATGAGTACCAAACACATTTATCCCATAAGCAATAATGTAACAAGACAGCCGACCTCACCAAGTTCTTGTTTATGCCTTGAGTACTAAACAAACAAGGAATATCAGGACAAAAAAAAAATCTGTTTTGTGATTTTGCCTTCTGGTGATGTGTCTGGTGTCGTAAAACTCTTACAGGGAGCAAAGAAGCAGAGGCAGGCAGGAGGCAGAGGCACATGCTCAGTTCCCTTCTGAAAGGAGGAGATGGCTAATTTTCAAATCCCTGTTTTATTTCGGCTATTTATGTCCCCTCCCCCATTCTGAAAACCGAGGACCCTGGAAACAGCCCTTCTCTGTCACAACACCTGCCCTATAAAATAACATCCTCCCTGAGACTTGTTGACTTCCAATCCTGACCTTTTTTAAAAGACCATTTAAATTTTGACTGTATCCCCAGTCATTGCCTTAGAGGGGATCTGACTTCTTGTGCAGTACTATGGCTGCTTTCAAGCTTTGTGGAAGGAGGGACTGTGAGGAGCAGCTTCTTCCCTGAAATGCTGGAAATATGCAGCAGCCTAAGCAGTGGTGAAATACATTTTTTTTACTACCTGTTCTGTGGGCGTGGCTTGGTGGGCGTGGCTTGGTGGGCATGGCAGGGAAAGGATACCACAAAATCTCCATTCCTACCTCACTCCAGGAGAAGGATACTGCAAAATCCCCATTCCCTTCCCACTCCTGGGGGAAGGATGTTGCAAAATCTCCATTCACACCCCACTCTGGGGCCAGCCAGAAGTGGTATCTGCCGGTTCTCTGAACTACTCAAAATTTCTGCTACCGGTTCTCCAGAACTTGACAGAACCTGCTGGATTTCACCCCTGAGCCTAAGGAATGGGATTCTTCCAGATTGCAGGCTGCAATGGGGAGGCACTCAGAGCAAGTGGTGGTCTTGCAAAGAGGCAACACTCCAGGTTTTCTTGTCCTCCCTGAGACAGAATCCCAGCCAATGAAGGAGGGTCTTTTCTTCTGGGCTTCTTTTCCACTTGATCCAGTGATGGCTATTTACCTTCAGATAGTTGCAGCCAGGCCTTGCACACCTCAGCCCATTTCTT
This sequence comes from Pantherophis guttatus, assembly GCF_059756535.1. Taxonomy (NCBI): domain Eukaryota; kingdom Metazoa; phylum Chordata; class Lepidosauria; order Squamata; family Colubridae; genus Pantherophis; species Pantherophis guttatus. Next base: position 272,984,740 of record NC_142064.1, read on the forward strand.
CTGCTGCAGCTAGCAAGGCTATTTTTAAAGCCTCTGTAGCCAATAACAGAGCTTCGGATTGATCTTGAGCTCTGTTATCGGCGGCAAAGGCCTTCAAGAAAGCTTTCCTGGCCTTACCGAATGAAGAAGTTCCTGAAGGCTTCTGATAGCAAAAAAGAGGCTGGGGTTGATGCATGCAAGCATGGTGAATCAGTGGACTATATCCAACCCCCCAAAAAATCAGCCCTGGTGCCTAGTTGGTGGCAATATATATATATATATATATATATGTGTGTGTGTTTTCTCAGGTTTTCGCAGGTGTTTGTATGTAGGTCTTTGGTTATTCGGGTCTTCTCCCACGTAAAATTGGAAGTGTCTTGGCGACGTTTCGACGAAGTCTCATTCGTCATCTTCAGGCTGGTGTTCTCGGCTTCGTGCTTCCAGGAGCAATGTGAGATCGCAGCTGTCTCTTCCTTTTAACTGCTAGTGGGGGTGTGAGCTGATTGGGTGGGAACTTGGCTGTGTTCTGATTGGGTGGAGGTGTGTTCTGATTGGTTAGGGGCTTGGCTGTGCTCTGATTGGATGGGGGGTTGGTTGTGCTCTGATTGGCTGCGGGTGTGTTCTGTTTGGGTGGGGGCTTGGTTGTGCTCAGCTTAGTCTGAGTTGCAGGGGGATTTGAGCTGGTGAGCTGCGTTGTTGTTGTTTGGCTTCGTGTTTGTGGCCGTGCGAGCTCTTCATGGTGGGTGTCAGTCTGCTTCATGTATGGATTGGAGGGGTTTAAAGTGGCTAATGATGCAGCTACGGTCTGGCTTCTGGTCCTTGGTCGTGGCTCATTATCAGTGTGGGTTTGAGTCTGCTTTCTGCGTGGATGTGTGGTGGTGACATCATGTGTGGCTCTCGTGAGTGTGGGTCTGGTGTCATTCGTCATGTTAGGGACTCGTTTGTCAATAAGGGCGGGTTTCCAAATGGCTGGTAGGTGGGAGGTATCATCTCGTTTGTTCATGCTGTGTGGGCGTTTTTCTATCTCGATGGCTTCTCTGATTATTCTGTTGTTAAAGTGTTCAGTTTTGGCGATAGTTCTGGTCTTTTTAAAGTCAATATCATGTCCTGTGGCTTTAAGGTGTTGGACCAGGGAAGAAGTTGGTTCCTCTTTTCTGACTGAGTTCTTGTGTTCTTCTATGCGTGCACTTATTCGTCTGTTGGTTTGTCCGATGTATGTGGTGGGGCAGGCGGTGCATGGGATTTCATATACTCCTTGATTTTCACAGCATGAACAAACGAGACAATACCTCCCACCTACCAGCCATTTGGAAACCCGCCCTTATTGACAAACGAGTCCCTAACACGACGAATGACACCAGACCCACACTCCACGCAGAAAACAGACTCAAACCCACACTGATAATGAGCCACGACCAAGGACCAGAAGCCAGACCGCAGCTGCATCATTAGCCACTTTAAACCCGTCCAATCCATACATGAAGCAGACTGACACCCACCATGAAGAGCTCGCATGGCCACAAACACGAAGCCAAACAACAACAACGCAGCTCACCAGCTCAGATCCCCCTGCAACTCAGACTATTCCAATTTTACGTGGGAGAAGACCCGAATAACCAAAGACCTACATATATATATAAGCACAGGGTCTTATTTTTGGAGAAACATGCGTAATAAATTTATTTTTATTTTGCTCTCAAAGCTGATCACACTATTGCACACTATTAATATCATCCTTTCATGCCTTTTCCGGTCAGGTGTGTTTTGAAATAAAAAAAATCTGGTATCATTCAGGCTCTCTACTCTTCTATTCTACTGTTCTGTAATTTGCATTTCCATTTTCTTATACAAGACATCAGTTCTCCTTATATGGCTAGACAAGATGGCGACTAACGAGCAGGAGGAGGAGGAGGAGGAGGAGGAGGAGGAGGAGGAGGAGGAGGAGGAGGAGGAGGAGGAGGAAGAGGAAGGGGGGATTTAAAAGATCTTGTCCCAAAAAGTATTTCATTAACCTCATGGTGTGGACTGTGATATGGTGCATATTCAACTGGGACCAAGAAGAGAATGAGGAAGGCTGAGAACTTCTAGCATGTTAGCAAGATACAGATATGATACAGCCAAGAATACAATACAGCCAACCATACATATTTTTGCGATATTCAAGAATAAATGTTTTCAGGATGACTTCTTTCTGTGAATAGGAACTCCTTGCAAGCTTCCATTTTAAGAAAATAAGAAAAGGTCCTCTAGATCAGGCCAGTGCCCATATTTATGACAAAATGACTGATCAGATACCTCTAGAGTGTCCATAAGCAGTAGACTTAAGAACTATCTCAACTTCTGACTGGGTGTTTTTGTCTAACCTCACCACTCTTCCTTACAACATCCATAGCATAGTGAATTAGAGAACAGAGTCTGCAATTCTGTTGGAATTCTTTTCTGGCAATATCATCAAACTGTACTTTAGCTCACTTCTTGTTTAACTTCTACATACTGTGTTTCCCCGAAAATAAGACCCTGTCTTATATATTTTTTGAACCTTGAAATAAGCGCTTGGCCTTATTGCCATGTGCTCAAAAGCCTGATTGGGCTTATTATCAGGGGAAGTCTTATTTTGGGGAAAACAGGGTAATAACTTAGGTAATCCAGACTATGCTCCTCCTAATACAACTTGAAGATGTCTTTCTATTCTCCTTATACTGTTGATGCTAAAATCCTGGGTCTGATACTGCAAAGAACCACAATTGTAGATAAACTATGATACAATTAAAATAATGGTATTTTAAAGCCCCATCCTGCATGTTGTTGTTGTTGTTGTTGTTGTTGTTGCTGTTGTTTGGCACACCAACAACATTCCTACTGCACAAGTATCCTGTTTAAAATACCTTGATGGGACATATAAGGGCTAAGGTAACCTAAGGGCACAGGATAGATATACTATCTCAACTACTCAAAAGAGCTATGCAACTATGTTTTATTTTGCTGGACAAGAATGTACAGTCTTGTATATACAACACAATTGTATAACTGCCCTTTAATTTTTTCAAGCAAAATCATTGGTTTATTCCTGCATGAAAAACCGCTTGGACCATTTCCTAGGTTTGTCCTGTTGGAAAACTTTGATAGTTGGATTTCCTCTCTTCATGTTTCTACATTTCTTCTGGTCATAAGATGCTCCTTTGTATTCAGGTCTGGCCTCAGAATGATTATGTAGCATTTGGGAATGAAGATGCAGCTGAGCAGCCCAACACTGGAGGACAAAATGGAGAAGACCTGCACAGCCACCATGTATTTCCCTTTAGTGCTCAGGTAGGAAGGCACAAAACTCACCCAGACACTGCAGAAGACTAGCATGCTGAAGGTGATCAGCTTGGCTTCGTTGAAGGCACCAGGCAGATTCCTGGCAAGAAAAGCCACCGTGAAGCAGATGAAAGCCAGAAAACCCAGGTAGCCAAGGGTGATATAAAACATGACAGCAGAGCCTTCATTGCATTGCAGGATGATTACTCCTGGCTGGGAGTAGAGGTCAGAGTCAAGGAATGGGGGAAAAACTCCTAGCCAGATGGAGCAGATGATAATTTGGACAGCAGAACAAGAAAGGATGATGGAGTTGGCCAAACTCTTCCCCAACCACCTCTTCATTCGGTTTCCTGGTTTTGTAGCAAGGAAAGCAAGCACCACTGTGATTGTTTTGGCCAAGAGAGAAGAAATAGTAACTGAAAAAATGATGCTGAAAAAAGTTTGTCGGAGAAAACAGGTGGCTTTCCTTGGTTGACCAATGAAGAGAAGAGAAGACAAGAAGCAAAGTAGAAGGGAGATCAGGAAGATATAAGAGAGGTCCCGGTTGTTGGCTTTGACAATAGATGTTTCTCGGTATCGAATAAATATAATTAAGACAAGGACTGTAGTTAGGAAGAAAAGTAGAGCAAAAGAGACAAGGATGATGCCCAGATCTTCTTCATAGGACAAAAAGAAGATAGAAAGAACATAGTTTTCTAAACCATACAGAGCTAAGGTCTATGAAATTGGGGAAAATCCTTAGACCAATATGGTTTCCTGTGTATTCTGTAGAATTTTCTTGGTAAATAATGAATCAGTTCATCTTAGAAGGCATACTTACTAAGAACCATACTGGATCAGAGAACGCCTGAAATGTAGATGGCTGGAAGAGAAAGGTAGTCCTGCAAATAATCTGGAATGACTACTTGGACCAGTGGTAAATTTGGTGTAATGAGCTGCACCCATGTCCATACCACCTCATTGTGGACCAGAGATACCTTCCAGTTATTTAGAATGGGAGGCCCATGTAGAGAGTATTGCAATAATCCTTCCAGGAAATGAATCTAAGACAATTCTCTAAATTTCTTTTTCATAGGCTTTTATGTGCATATTCTTTCTAGCCAGGTTTTACCTACGTAAGCTAAGGAGGATACCTGAGAAGAGGGTGTGGCTCACTGATGATGCCTTACAAGGCAGAAATAGCTATCTGAGTCTCCCAAAGAGCAGCACAGAGTTGCTGTTTGTCAGCAAGAAACAAAAAGCCCAGAAACTTGTGAATGAGATTTCACAGAACCAGGGCTGTAGAACATCTTAGCTTATGTATATATATATGTATGTATGTATGTATGTATGTATGTATGTATGTATGTATGTATGTAAGTAAGTAAGTTTTCACGGGTATATATGTGTGTACAGTTAATATTTCGGGTTTCTTCCCGTATAATTGTGAACATATCCCTAAAAGACCAGCTGCCTGCAATTACTGCAGGGTTCAAATCTCGCCAAGGCTCAAGGTTGACTCAGCCTTCCATCCTTTCTAAGGTAGGTGAAATGAGGACCCAGTTTGTGGGGGCAATAAGCTGACTTTGTATAAATATACAAAAGGATGAAGGCTATTGCTGAGCACATTGTAAGCCGCCCTGAGTCTTCGGAGAAGGGCGGCATATAAATCAAATTAAAAAAAAAAAAAAAGGGTAGAAGCGACATTTCGACAGAATCTCATCTGCCATCATCAGGCTTATGTGAAGGGTCTTTTGCTGTAACTGCCGTTACTATTTCAAATCTGGTGCTGGTAGTCTGGGATGGCTCCACCTTTTCATTCTGATTGGTTGGGAGTCTCAGTTTGTGTTTATTGGCTTGGCTTCGGGTGTATGGTCAGTTTTTCTCCACTAGGTGGCAGGGCTTCATCTTTGTGGCTGGTTTGAATATGATTTGGTTGGGACTTGTAGCAAAACATGTCTTTTGATTAACACTTGATCTATGTTTTATATTTGGTGTTAAGATTCGTCTATCTATGAGAGCAGGTTTCCAAATAGTCGGCAGACGTGAAGTGTCATCCCGTTTATTCATGCAATATGGTCTTTTCTCTATTTCTATTGCCTCTCTGATTATTCTGCCATTGAGATGTTCTATTTTTACAACTGTTTTTGTGTTATTAAAATTAATATTATGTCCTGTTGTGTTTATGTGTTGAACTAATGATGATATGTATTCTTGCTTTTGTATTGAGTTTTTGTGCCACTGCAAAGTTAAAGCCTTTTGTTAAGACATTTGTTTCTGCTGTTGTTAGCTTCCTGCCCATCAACATACATTGGACAGACCAACAGAAGAATGAGTGTGTGCATCGAGGAACACAAAAACTCATTTTTTTAATTTTACTATCTGAATATCAATTTCTCCCTCTAACTCTTTTTTTTCCTCCTCCGTCATGTTTTATCTTTGTTTATCTTTAGGCCTGCTACCACCCCATATTCCTCCAGTACTTCCATCAGCCGTACACCAGACTGCATGGACTCTTCAATAATAAAGACAAGATCGTCCGCAAACACCTGCACTTTAAAAATTTCATTTCTAATCTTTAAACTACTAATTTGATCATCTTCTCGAATTACTCTCTTCAAAATTTCTAATGATAAAATAAACAGTAGCGGCGATAGAGGACAACTTTGTCTCGTACTTTTTTGGATTTGAAAATTCTTCATTGTTTCCCCATTGATTAGCACTTTAGCCTCTTGTTCAGAATAAATTGCTCTACACATCCTTATAAACTTTTCCCCAAATTCCATATAATTTAATTGATTTAATATAAATTCCCATTTGACATTGTCAAGCACTTTCTGTGCATCAGCAAATATTAGTACTATCTGCTTCTCATTGTGAAGCTCATAGTATTCTATGATGTCTAACATGGTCCTAATATTATTCCTTATATATCGTCTGAGCAGAAAGCCATTTTGATCAGAATGGATAAAATTTTCTAAGAATTTCTTTAATCTTTCAGCCATAATTGTCTAAAAATTTTATAATCCGAACTCTATAGAGATATCAGTCTGTAATTTTTAATAAACATCAGGTGAGAATTTTCCTTCAGAACCCAAGTAATTTTTGCTTCTTTCCACGAAGCTGGGATCTTTGCTTTATTTAAAACTTCATTATATATTTCTAACAATATTGGACTTAATATCTCCTGATGATTTTTATAAATGTCTGACGGCAATTCATCGGGGCCTGGTGTTTTATTAGCTTTTTGTTTCTTAATTGTCTCCAATAATTTTCAATTATGTTATATCTTTATTTAACATCTCCTTGCATTCTACTGATACTTTAGGTAGTCCCATTTCTTGAAGATTGCCATATCTTATCTTCATCTATCTTTTCCTTATCTTCATACAAATTTTTGAAAAACTCATAGGCTACACTTCTCTTCCCTTCATTTTGATGTATTAGTTTGTCTTCGTCATTGTGTAATTTATTGATCCATTTTGTATCCCTCTGTTTCTGTAATCTATAATCTAGCCACTGCCCCGGCTTATTTGCGGTTTAAAATTTTTTTTTGATACTTTTTATTTGCTGGGCCAAACTCTCCTTCTCAATAATATTTAATTTATGTTTAGTGACATCTATTTGTTGTTTCAACTCTTGTTTTTGTGGTTCCTTTTGTAAATCCTTCTCCAATCTACTAAATTCCTCTTCTAAACTTTTCCATCTTTGCCTTTTTTGTTTATTTTCTTTGGCCATATGAGCTATTGCAATTCCTCTCAAAAAGGCTTTTGCAGTGTCCCATAAATTATTTGGTTATAATTCCTTTTTATTGTCTTGAAAAAATAAGCAGATTTGTTCATCCATTTTCAATTTAAACTCATTCTGATTCAAAATTGCTTTTTTTTAAAGTCCATCTCTATCTTCCTTTGTCCTTTCCATGTAATTCCAATCGGGTTATGGTCATGAGTTGATGTCGATTTTAATTTCCTCAATTTCCGAATCCAATTCTGTTGATACCCATGCCATATCAATCCTGGACCATGTATTATGTCTGCCCGAATAGTATGTATATTGTTTTTATTTTCCATTCCTTTCTATCTTCCTTTGTCCTTTCCATGTAATTCCAATCAGGTTATGGTCATGAGTTGATGTCGATTTTAATTTCCTCAATTTCCGAATCCAATTCTGTTGATACCCATGCCATATCAATCCTGGACCATGTATTATGTCTGCCCGAATAGTATGTATATTGTTTTTATTTTCCATTCCTTTCTCTCCAGCTATCTTTAATACACAACTCCTCCACTATTTTAAAGAATGTGATCTGTCCCCGTCTACACACACACACACAAACACAGCCAGCCAAGGGTTAAGAAAGTACTTGGCACGCACACAGGTCGTTATCTCAAACTTGGCAACAATATAAGCACTGTCTGCCAAGAGCTTTACTGCAACAGATAACATAAAATTACATACGCATTGCAAATAGTCCAGCAAAACAATATCCCTTCGGCAGCTTCAGACATTGTTCAAGTGACTAGCCAAAGTTAGTTTTTGTTTGTCACGGAGTTTTACCAGCCACCACCCTCTCTTATATAGTCTCTGGGGTGTGGTCCAGTGACTCAGTTCTAATCCCTAGCACGCCTTCTTAACTGCTGCAACCGTTTATCACGCCTTCATTGGCGTGCATCCAGGAACGACGGCTCTCCTTCCTCGCCCTCATCAGAGACATCTGGCTCCTGGCTAATCTCCTCTCCCTCAGCCGGCACCTGAGACAGTGCCAGAGGGGAGGGGCCTGGAAAGGGAGGCCTGGCTGACTCCTCTCCCTCATGTTCGGAGCCTTCTTCCTCCGATGAGATAGGCTCAGAGGACGGGGCCACAACAAATTGAAATCCCCAACTATACAGATATGTTCATATTCTAATTCTCCAATCATATTATGTAATTTCTTATAAAATACTGTTTGGACTTCATTCAGTGCATATAGTCCCACCAAAGTCACTTTCTTCTCATTTAAAGTTATCTCTATTATTAGAATTCTACCCTCTTCGTCCTTACAGATCTGCTTGGCTGGAATTCCTTCCTTAATGTATATCATAATTCCCCCTTTTTTCTGTTGAGATAGAGCTGTAAACATATTCCCCAGTTTAGAACATTTTAGTACTTGTTGATGTGACCTCTTTATGTGTGTTTCCTGTAATACTATTATATCTAAGTGCATTGTACTCAATTTGTTGAAAAAGTTTTTCCTCTTTGTGGGAGCATTTAAGCCATTAACATTTAAGGATAAAAGCATTATTTCTTCTTGTACCTCTCTACTTCTGTCTGGATCTTGTTGCCCTTGTCTGTCTGACTTCTTTATATTCTTTGTGTTTGCCTTCATCATATTTTTCTGTATCTATTTTTTCTTCCTTTCCATTTCCTCTTTCTTTTATTGGGCTTCTGTCATTTCTAATGTCTGTTCTCTTGGTTCACATTCTTCTCTTGATTCTCTTTCCTCTACTTCGTCATCACTGCCAAAATTTTGCCTATAAAATTCTTCCACCTGGTCTATCGTGTCCAGTCGAAATCTTTTTTCCTGCCATATTGCCATGATCCATTCTGGTATCAACCATCAGAAGTTAATATTTAATCATGTTAATTTAGAGATTAATATTTGATAGGGTCATCTTAGTTCTCTCACTCTCCTAGATACTTGTTTGAGTACCACCAGCTGTCTCCCTCTGTATTCCAATGGGTCGTCTCTCATTCTATGTACAATTTTGTCACAGATCAACTTCTTTACAAACCTAATATGTACTTCTTTAGGTAAATTGTGTCTCCTCGCATAATTGGTATGGATTTGATATATTTCATCCATTTCATTCACCATTTCCTCTTTACCAATTCCTAGAGCTCCTGCCAACACATCTGCCATCATTTCTGGTAAATCCTCATCTTCTTTCACATTCTGGAATTGCAGATAGTGGACTGCCTTTTCTGTTTCTAACTGGATAACTGTCATTTCCAGTTCTTTATTAGCTTGCATTAATTTTCCACTCATTTCATCCACAGGTTTTTCTTCCCTTCCCATTCTTTCTTCTATCTGTTGTAATTTTTGCTCATTTTTCACAATTTGTTATTGGAAGCATTCAAATTTACCATCTATCAATTTCATCTTTTCTTTAAGTTCTCCAGTATCACTTCTCACTTCTCTTATCTCTGTTTTCAAGTCTTCGTAGTTCTTCAGCATTACCTCTAGCATGGATTGTAACATTAACTGTAGGTCCTTAAATGAATTTGAACTTATTTACAGACCTCTTATTTCCCTCAAACACACCCTAAATATCACTTAGCTTCTTCTTTCCCTACTTATCACCAAATCTATATTCTTATTCTTATATCTATTTTATTCACTCTTAGCACACTAAGCTCAATAACTTATAATTTTTAAATATTTATGTCAATCTACAGTTCAAAATGATCAATCCAAAACATCAATTAGCATCAAAAATTCATTAACAATAGCATGTATCAGTCATTATATTATTGCATTAATAATATCAATAATATCAATAATTAATGAGAGTAATAATAAAAACAATTTTCAACCAATTTCCTCTATATATTTAAATACTAAACTACAAAGCTATAAATATCACCACATCTACAATTATATTCAATCTCTCTATAATTTATAAATTAATTAGTAACAAATTATTTCCCATGTTTTTCTCCTGCTTTCTTAAATATAGTTTTCCAAGTCTTTTTTCCAAGTACCCTTTTACTCTTCTATAGGATTTTCTAGTTCGTTCTTAGCCGGCCAACATCTCCCTTGCCTCCTTTTGTATTTCTCAGCACTACTCAGCATTTAGTCTCTCTTCACAATGTCAGAATCCTCTGATTTGTCAGCATTTCATTTTCAGTCTCCACCTTCGGATTGTCTATTTCCTTGATTCCAAATTATAAGCAAAGAAAAAAAAACCTCCTTGATCCTTCCCCTTCACTCCACCAATATGATCTGTCAAGATGCAGTAATTCCTTTTACACCCAAACTTGCCTTTCGCCGCTATCGTTTGGAGGGAGCTCCAGTCACCCACCTCCTTCCTGGGACTTCTTTCTTTTTCTTCCCTCTTTAGAAATCCTCCAGATAGATCACTCACCCTGGATCACTCCTATGAAGTTGCCAAAATCTCTTTAAACCAGATCAGTCTCACTGTCGTCCCGCTTTTCCACTGGCTATTGTTGTCCAGATATCCACTGTCACTTCCTTGCTGCTGCCATTACAGGACATCTCCTTCCCCTGATCAGCTTCTCCAAGGCTTTTCTGCCACTTGCTTCTTTGACCGCCACCAACAGCTCCACCGCAGAATGCCTCTTTCTTCCAATCCTCCTCCAAGGGATCTGGCACTCCACAAAGTCCACCAATCAATTGGAATTTGCTGAAAAAACAACTCTCTATAACAGAGTGTCACTTTCCACAGCTTTTCTTCTTGACAGCTGGCCCCTTCCTCAACAATTCTCTAAGTTTCAAAGAACTCAGATGTTCCTAGAAATATAAATGTGGAAGGACAGATAAAAACTAAAAAGCAGTATTTTCTCTGGCAGTAGCAGAACCTGTCCAATATGCCATAATTTGCCAATCCCTATCAAGGTCTTTCTCAATTTTCATTTTGATAAGAAATTATGCAGTTTGAAAATAAACAAAGATCAGTTCAACTTCATTCAGTCCTTAAACTTTCACTTTAATGAAAATTTCTCTAGATCAGGGGCGTCAAACTCACATAGTCACAGTGATGACATGTGATGTATTGGGACTTTTTTCTGCTTTTCTAAAACGGGCATGGGCATGGCCAGCACATGACACATCCGGCCCATGGGCCATGAGTTTGGAAGCCTGCTCTAGATAAATCCACTTCCTCAAGGCCTGTCTTTTCTTTTGTGTCACCCACCTTCCTGAGTGGAGATGGTCCCCTCCGGACAAGGAGCACAGTTGTAGCAGCAAAATGGCTCTCCTTCTCGCTTCTGTTTGACAAATCCAGGATGACATTTTTCCACACATTTGGACTGAGGAAGAGACTAAATAGAAAAACAATAAATTCCAAAGAAAATATAATAGCAGTAACCATCCTGACATGCTGACGTGCTCTTGAAATAAGAGCAAAAGTGACTGCTCAGTTTCTAGAACAGTAGTGATATAAGATAGAGATGAGGTTATGAGAATGTGTCCCTCAAAAAGTGTAAATTAGGAATCTTTTGTTGCAGCACATATGAGCCATGTGTTGCTCAGCTAGGGATTCTTTCTCTTGAAGAACTACAATTAGGTAACAACTGGCTTGAAAGAGCAAACCCAGATTTGTTATTACTTAAATTTGGAGCCTCCTTTGTTTCCCAGAATGACTTAAGATAGCTAACAATCAAGATGAACAGTTGCATTCAAGGGGTTTTTAGATGAGGTACCCTCTTCCAAGCCAAAGCCCAAATCTAAGCAGCATTACCTTTTCAATTGTCTTTTATTATTTCAGATATTAGAAAGGCTTTTCTTTGAGTCAAAATCATGTTCCAAATGCTTCAGTTTTATGGGTCAGGACACTATTTCTCAGCAGTCCAGTCATTCTGATTCTATGTGAACAAAAATTCTTGGACCTTCTTCATAGGAGCAGAAGGCCTATTTCACTGCCCCAGTATGGTAAAAGATTAGAATGGATATCTCTGGTCAGGTCTGGGTTTCTTAAAAAATTCTTGCCCTGCCTTTTTATGGGATACTGGCCCCAACAAGGACAAGGTGAATCTAATTCCAAATTTTATTTCCCACTGGAACCAAAAGGATCTCCATCCAGTCTTGATCTCAACCCTGAAGCTGACCTGGCTGTGGCCATTTTGAGGCTTCAGTGCTGCCACAACTGGAGCTATGGGAAAGGGAGGGAGAAGTAGAGATAGCTGGGGTGTTGTAACCAAAATAAAATAAAATTTTAAAATAAAATTGTGCCAATATGACGTGTTGGATAAACCTATTATTTGAGGAATCCAACTGCCTCGGAGTTTTGATTGCTATGGGTGTGTTACTTGGAACTCTGATACTTGATTCAATCTTCAGTGCAAACCTGAACTCAGGCACTGGTCAATAAATTTACCTTCTTGTTTGCTATTTGAAGACAAAGAATAAGTGAATCACAATCCCTAGCATTTGACCTATCTTACCATTTTCATGCAGCTTCTCCATTTCAACACTGAACCATGGTGCATAGGCTTAGCCCAAAAAAATGGATCGGAACTCTTTGGAAAATAGAAAAGACACCAATATTTCTCCTACCCTGTTGTGCAACTTTAGCCATGACAGGTGATCTTGGTTGATAGTAAGTCCCTGTCTTTCAATAGTCACCAATTGGTCTTTCATGAGATTCTTTTTGGGGAGATATACCCAACTCATGATCTTCATATCTGCCTTTAAATCCCCATTTTGGTCCAAGTAAAGTTTGTAATGGGAAAGATTGCAAAATTCATTCTTCTCCAGAAAGGGATGGAACTAGAATGGGAAAACATCAAGCAATTTCAACATCAATAAACATTGTAACTTATTCCTTTTTGTCTGTTCTCATTTGAATCTTTCTTCTACACTTGTAAATATTCTTAGGAGAACAAGTTTCTGTCTTTAAAAATGAAAAAGAAAGGTTCAGCAAAATTTGTCAATCATGTATTGACAATACATTTTTTGAAAACAATATGATTGAAAAATTTCGTCGATTATAAGAAACATTCTAAAGCAGGTCATAAATAAATGAGAACATTCATGAACTCCTTGAAAACAACAGGTGATTATGAGAAAACATGGATTTATCAAGAAGAAAGTTGCCAGGCTAATCTCCTCCTAGGTAGACCAGATTATAAACATATCCAAATGAGATCATCCATCCATCCATCCATCCGTCTATTGTCTATCATCTATCGTCTATCTATCTATCTATCTATCTATCTATCTATCTATCTATCTATCTATCTATCTATCTATCTATCTATTTATCTATCTTGAGGCCCAGCTAGGTATCCAAGACAAGTTCCTTTCTGTTGAAGAACTAAAATTACTTAACAACAACTGGCATGGAAGAACAAACTCATATTTGTTATTAGTTGGATTTGGAGCCTCTTTGTTCCCCCAGAATGACTTAAGGTAGCTAACAATAAATTAGAAGTAGTAGTATTTTTTATTTTATTTGATAATAATCATATAATAAATTTAATGAAAATGTCATTAATGATTTTGACGAAATGGAATTGCATGGCTACTGGTGGTAACTGATAGGAAACTGGGTGTCTAAATGTCTAAGTTAGAACCAGACATAAAATGAAAATACATCTTCATGATTTATCATAATAGGCCAAAAAAGAAAAAAAAACCTGAATGGAATTTAAGAGAAATTAGAAAATAGAAAGACTTCCACATAGAACAAAAATGAAATGTAGAGCAAGAATGATGAATGATACCAAACTTGATAAAAAAAAATTGTGAAAATGATCTCAAAATAGTAGTCGATTTGCAAACTAAATGTGACTCAGCAGTGTGAAGTTAATGGAAAGAAAGCAAATGCCTCCATAAACAGCTCAGGAAATGAATATTGATTTGGCGGGGGAGACCCCAACTGCCCCTTGCAGGCACCATGTTGCATATTGAATAGAGTGAGTAAACCCCATTGGCCAACCTGTCTGATAGTTGTTCTGCCCCAGTTCCGGATTTCCCAGGATATTGACACACACCAATGGTCCTTATCAAATTTATTAAGTAGCAAGAATAAACAAGACAGGCAAAAATTGGCAACCAGCCCAGATAGCAAGATATGATAAACCAAAATACTCTAATTATAAATACGAGTTGTTTCCAGCAAAAAAGCACTAGCTGCATGTGACTTAAACAGGCTAAGGGAGTGGCCAATTATCCTCAGGCCCTACTCTTGAGTAGACCTCCTCCTCCTTAGTAGCCACTCCTGCCTTTTGGCAGCCCAGTGTGCTCGAGCATTGCGGAGAGGCTCCTCCACTTCATTCTCTCCACTTGAAGGAACCTCTGGAGGTTCTGAAGGCCCTGGCTGAGTCTCTGCCTCTGGCACCACATCCTCTTCAGCCTTCTCGCTGTCCGACGCAAGCTCTAGCTGTGCAGGCTGCTGACGTGACACCACACCAGCCTCCTCTTCATTGGGATCAGCCATGATCCGCACAGGCCACTGGTGGGCCACAACAACAGTTCCCTATAAAAGGGCAAGCAGTCAGACGAACCAGCTGCTGGATTGCATTGATCTACTAATAAAGAGCTGTTGTTACTGTTAGCACTGAGTCCTGTCTCTTCCATCGCCCGATCGAACACACCACACTTGGAAAAAAATGTTGCTGAAAAACTGGATTGGCTATAGAAAAAGTAATGAAATCAAGTAGGAGCTGCTTTTACCTCCATTTAAGAAGGTAAAGTTCTATAATGCTAATCACAAACCTATACATATAGCAATTTATTTAAAATGCATGCATCATTTAAAATTAACAATGTTTAATATCAAACTATATCTTTCTCCTTCTTTGGAGAATTCCAAAGGAACTAAGTTTGATGGATCCTTGTTGGGACCCCATACCTGCCATGGCTGAAGCCTTGGAGTCCCAACACTCCCTTTGCCCTTCTCTCTTCTCCTCCTAGATCTGGAGGAATAGGCATCATTCAAGGCATGGGCCAGAGTATTAATGGCACTGTAATAATGGTGGAAATTCGTGGCCCACACTGTGTTCTTTTTATTTTGGGTCTCCAGTGGTGATTTCTCAGTGCATCTTTTCCGGTCTTTGACAGAAAAGACATGCTTTGAAGAAGAACAGACAAATGATTGATGTCCAAAGGGTGGATATAGAAAGAAGTTGGGTATAAAAGCATCTTTTATTGGCTCTTTTTTAATCTCAAAATCAACAGTACAGATATTATTTACATGTTTGAGAGCTCTGGGGTCTATCAGTTGATACAATTCATTGAGTGTTGTGATCCAGACTTTTCCTTCAATGGGTCCTGGCAAACGACTAAGTATAAAACGAAAAGGAAGATTCCTCTCAACAATGGCACCATATTCTATGTAGTGAACATAGACATTGACTTGTCTCCACTTAGAGAAGGCATCACCATGGGGTGCTGTAAATTGAGTTGTTGAGAATTGTTGTGATATAACAACACAAATTCCATTCCTGATAAGCATAGGAGTAAAAGTCCTCATGAAATTATCTCCATTTTCTGAATCTGAAGCAAAGAGACCAATCAAGGTCCATCTGAAATGAAGGAGCACTTGGACAATTCCTAGGTAGAGGATCCCTTTTTTTGGGAAAAGCCAGTGATAAAATGGCAATTGACTTTTATCATGCAGTAAATCTGAAAATAATTCAAAACTGATCTGAAAAAGCAATGAAGAATACTGGGTTACATTTCAGGTCAGATCATTTTCAAAATATTAACTTGAAAGTAATCCAGATTGGTTCACTTAAACATGTTCAAGAAATTTGTTGTTGATTAGTCATTAAGCCGTATGAAAATAAAGAATAAAAAGCATAGCATTAACAAAACTGTATATAACAATAGTGTAAAAAATAGGTTAAAAAATAAGAATAAAGAATTGAAATCATATTTCTGTGTAATACCTACAATTGATGGCAATCAGACCAATGTTCACATGTCAACTGAAATGTTTTGTTCAAATAAAGAGCCATATTGACTGTTCTTCTTTAATATTGACTAAACGAAAAACATGTTGTTTTAATATAAGGATCCCAATAGGTTGTTAGTCTAATCTAGGGTCCAAGATATTGATCTCTTTTATAACTGACTTTGAAATAATAGATGCTTTTTGTCTATCTCTGGAGTTCGGCAAATACAAGTGTATTCATTATAAGTGACTTGATTAAACCTTCCATATTTAACCATTGTGTCCAGTACTGAAATATTGCTTGTGTAAATATCATCTTAAGATGTTTAGGCATTTCTGCATTGAAACACTTGCCAATTTGAAAGTACATTTGTAGTGGCCTATGATTATGGTTGCATGTTTTTTGATTCTATATCAGAATTCTTTGTACAGCAATTTTTTTAGTGAGTTTTCCGTTTACACAAGAATGAGAAAGATCACATGTAAAAATCCCTAACCATAACACGTAGAATAGCCATGGTGAAAAGCAGTTCTTCAATTCCAAAGTGAAAATATGGTTGGATCTATCACATACCAACCCACGACCACATTCCATTTAAATAGAAAAATACAAACCTGTGGGATTTTGTAGGTGGCTCCTAATCTTGACATCTGGATGGAAATGTCATCGGCAGCTGCATCAACAAGAGCCAAAATGTTGTCCTTCCTTCCACAGCTGTAGTTGGGAACATTGGCTTCTCCAGTAGAGAGCATGTCCAGCAAGGCTTCTGAAGTCATAAGTATGTTCAAATAGTTGTCATGGATGTTGTAGCCAAGTGTGAGATTGTGCAGAAGCCCAGGAGTCTTGCTCACCACTTGAATATTAAAAATATACCGTAGTGCTCGAAAGCGATCATAAGGTAAACTAACATTAAATAAATGTTCATGTTATCATCATCATAAACAACAACCGCAATAACAAAATATTTTTTGAATTTTATCCTTTTTGTCTCCACAAGTTTTTTGAGTCTTAAGCCAATACCGATCCACAACCAGAGGCAAATGATAATTACCCACCACCATTTCATTTTAATGAGTGTTGGGGAGATGAGATGGAAATAGTGTTCCACTATGTTTAAGAATCACAAATAAATCATTATTTGTAGCAGAACTGGTTTCCATTCAATCATTAAAGAGGAAACATTGTAATAGGAAGAGCTTGTTTCAGAACAACCCAGAAGAGCAGGGAATGCTCAAATCAAAACATCTCTTATTCCTATAAGGATCAAGCATTGAATAGTGGTCATAAAAATATGGACATGGGCTCGGCAGAGACAACTACAAGCCTTTCAATTCCTACTTTAAACCAAAGTTGGTATTTCTGTTATCATTCAGTATTAAACCAGGAAAGTTGTAGAATCTGGATTTTTTTTCATGTATATGTATATATAATAAGACAAAAGAGAAGCAATGGAAATAAAAATGACTCAAGAAATTATGCCTAAAATACACACATAAGCGTAATAAGAAGAAAAGAACGAGGGTGTTAGAGCTGCAAATACAGGGAATGCAACTCCATCACAGTGAATGACTTACATGTCAAACTGACAATAAGGAGCCCTGTTGAAAGGCAATGTTGTTGTACGGAATGATTTTGATCCAGTGTTGATGATACTAATGAGATGGTCTCCTGGCCTGTAATAGCTCCATGGCTTTTTTTCATCTTGGTACTTGACATGCAGCGGACACTTCATTCTAAGCTTCCCAGAGACTTGCTGGGATACCAACAGAAACAAAAGCAGAAGATTCATAGTTTATCAGGCTGAATCAATCCCCTTCCTGTTTCTAAAAAAGAACAAGAAAAAGAATTCGATGAATTCAAAACACCTTCACCATATAGAAATTCTAGTGACTTTCCTGATTCAGACAGCGACAAACCAAGCTTCACCTGGAAAAGGAGAGAAAGTACATTCAAGAGCACAGTCTCTTCCTGTCTCAAATCCTGTGCCACAAAGTGTGTGGCTGAGGCATTTATGCTTTTCTAATGTAAGATTTCCTTCCATGATGTTTACCTCAAAACCAGTCACTGAAAAAGTAGCAGAAGAGGTCTCATCTGAATTTTGAAAATTACAGTGAAAAACAGCTTCTCCTCTGGGGATCCTATAATTCTTCAGGGCTCCATTTGCAGAGAAAGAGCTGGAGAAAAAAAGAACATCTTAGTGAAAAATCATAAATCCATCCTTTGGGGTAATGTTCTATAGTGGTTGTTGTCCTTCCTGTCAGGTCTTGTCCAGAAAGTGATGCTGGATAAAGATACTTCAACAGCCAGATAATGACTTCTGCTGTCCTTCAATGTAGCAACTTGTCTCCAGAGACCACTGGGGAAAATCATCCAGAACTTTGTATTTTGGTGACATTCTAGGTTGGTGGAACTTACCTCAAAAGTTGCCTCTATTCAAATGCCAATTAAGCAACCAGTACCTTGAACCCAGAGGTGAAATTCAGCAAGTTTGGACAGGTTCTGGAGAACCGGTAGCGGAAATTTTGAGAAGTTCAGAGAACTGGCAAATACCACCTCTTGCTGGCCCCAGAGTAGGATGGGAATGGAGATTTTGCAATATCCTTCCCCCTGGAGTGGGGTGGGAATGTAGATTTTGCAGTATCCTTCCCCTGGAGTGGGGTGGGAATGGAGATTTTGCAGTATCCTTCCCCTGCCACGCCCACCAAGCCATGCCCACCAAGCCACGCCATGCCCACCAAGGGACACCCAGAGAACTGGTAGTAAAAAAAAAATGAATTCCACCACTGTTTATTTATTTTATTTATTTATTTATTTTATCAGATTTCTACACCGCTCTTCTCCTTTCGGACTCAGGGCAGTGAACAGCCAAAGTAAAACATTTGTACACAAAAGTTAAAATAGATTTAAAATAATTAAATAAGTTTTGAGTTTCTTTTCTATTAGATCTCCATATAAGAATCCTGACTGGAGCTGATTTTAAAATTGCTTGTGACTGAAGTCAAATTTTATTTCCCATCTTTTCTAGAAATACCAATTTTGAGACGAGATTTGATTAAGAGCAGGAAAATAGCAGCCTGTGGACTCTCCCTTTTGCTTAATTGGGAGGAAGTCAGGGGTGGGCTTCAAAAATTTTAGCAAGGGGTTCTGTGCCCAGTTGCTGGGTGGGCGTGGCCATGGTGGGAGTGGCCTAGTCAGCCTCCTGCACCCCGGGGGGGGGGCATTTTTGCCCTCCTCGGACTCCAGAGGCTTTTGTCAAGCCTCCTTTGTGGATTTTAAGAAAACATGCTTGGCATTGTCCTAATGCAGTTAGAGAGGCTTATAATTTTATATTTTCTTTATGTTGTTAAACTTAAATGAGACCCATTACAGTGTATGCTTCACAAATTCAGACGTTAGAACAAGAATCAGTACAGTAAGAGATTGTGAAGGAGATTGCAAGAATAACAAAATCCAGGATAAAAACCAAACAGAAATCCACGCAATCCAGGGAAGGCCATCACTCATTTCCCCAATATCCTAGGCGAGGAACGAAGTGGTCTAAACTCTTGAAAAAGCAGCACTGCAGAGGCCATCCGAAAATTACAGGGAACCTCGTCCAGTTCCTTAGGAGTCACCAACTCAAACTCTTCCCAGTTCATATCACCAGGCCTTGGCCCAGGTCCCTTCTCTGCCCAGGTCAGGACAAATCTGAGGAATTTTATCCTTCACATAGCCTGAATAATCCTCTCAGAGGCTTAGCAGATGTTCTGAAGGGTTCTCCTTAACCAGTTTGTGTTAAGGAAGGGTAGGTGTGGGTAATAAAACATCTGCAAGAAAACAATCAGACTCAGAGAGCACCAAGAACCCCCCATTTCAACCCTGATCTACAGATATTCTCCTTTATTCTCCCTAACCAATGAGGACTGGGCCACTCTACATATGGCTGCTACATGGCTATCAGCAGACACAGTGAGGGTGGGAAGGGTGTTTCACTACCTTTATCACCATGAGGTCAGAGGTGGGTTTCACATACTGTAGCTACCGGTTTGCCCAGCACTGGAAATGTGAGCACGCACCATCCACACATGTGTGCGATGTCAAACAACATGGCAATTCACTCACACGCACTGTCCACACATCCATGCGGTATCAATAACACAGTGATACAGGATGGGATTGCACCGGGGCGGGTGGGTGGCCCATAGGTCACCACTACTGGTTTGCCTGAACCGATCCGAACCGGCTGAATACTACCTCTGCATGAGGTGATCTTTAATGTGGTCTCTTACATATGTTTGATCAGATTCCCTTAGAGTTTTCCTTCAATATTCTCAAAAAATCCTTTAGGTGTTCCATCTTTTGACATTTCTCTGCAAATCAAAGTACATCCTAGGATTACCACAGGATGATCCAAGGACCAATCCGCCTGCCCAATCTAGGCAACTACTGAGGCCTTGTCTGAATGAGAAGATCCAGTGAAAGTAACCTTGTTAGGCATCAACCTGGCATTCAAATACAACAGCTGGGACCCAGAGCCACCAAATATCTGATAGCCAGGCACTGAGAGGAGAAGCCAAAGGCCATAAGGCATAAGGCGGTGTCTGGGGCATTGGACCGGATTGTGCCTTTGCGGCCTCTCAATGGCAGCGGATCCAGGAAAGCTCCCTGGTTTACTGAGGAGCTTTGGGAGATGAAGCACCAGAAGAGACGTCTAGAGCGACGCTGGAGGACCACTAAATCCAAATCCGACCGAATACTTTTAAGAACGTTTGTTAAGACTTACTTAGTGGCGATACCGGCGGCAAAATGTTCACATTTTTCCATACTTATTGCATCTGCTGATTGTCACCCAACTGCCCTATTTAGGGTAACTCGATCCCTCCTTAAGGTTGGGGGAACGGAGGAACCCTTGCAGGATAGAGCTGAGGAATTTGTACAGTTTCTATCAGATAAAATCGGTCAGATTCGGATGGACCTGGACTCTGATTGGGCAATACCGACTGAGATGACAGGGGCACATCTTAGTCCTATTGTATGGGAGGAATTTGAGCAAGTGACTCCTGGCAGTTGGTCCAGAATGCAGCCGCACGAGTTATAGTGGGTGCACCTAGATACACCCACATTACACCAATTCTCTGCAAGCTGCACTGGCTCCCTATTGGTCTCGAGGTACAATTCAAGGTGTTGGTCATTACCTTTAAAGCCCTATATGGCTCAGGGCCAGGCTATCTTAGAGACCGCCTTCTACCACATAGCTCCCAGCGACCGGTAAGATCCCACAGAGTCGGTCTCCTCAGGGTCCTGTCAGCTAAACAATGTCAGCTGGCAGGCCCGCAGGGGAGGGCCTTCTCTGTGGCTGCCCCGGCTCTCCAGAACCAATTACCTCCTGAGGTCCAGACCGCCCCCACCCTATTGGCCTTCCACAAAGCGGTGAAGACCTGGCTTTTCCGGCAGGCCTGGGGCCGTTGATCTCGTTATAAGGATCTTGCGAGACCCAGCCACGTGTTTTAACGTTTTTAAAGTTTTTAATGTTTTAATATTTTTCTTTTTAACATTTTTATGGGATTGTTCGCATTGTTTTATTCTTTGTTGTAAGCCACCCAGAGTCCCTTGGGAGTTGGGCAGCATAGAAATGCGACAAATTAAAAAAATAAAAAAATATAGTGGGACAACTTTTGAATAGCAGATCAGATGTCACCAAGTATGACCCATATTCAACCTATCATGATCAGGATAGTTCTATCTATTTGGTCAGCTTCCCTCTCTCACTCAAATCCCCACTTAACTCTTGTAGGCTCAAGGTGTGCATATCAATGTTCTCCATCTCCAGATATGAAAAGTAACTCCAAGAGAAAAAGTGGCACAGAGACATTAAAAACCAGGGACTCCGAACCACATCAATCAAGCATCTGGCAATCTTTGGGGGGGATTCACACACAGTCTCAGAGATGGGTAGGCCAAACCAAAAAGAAGAGGGTCCACAAGGTCCCCCTCAACCAGTTTCAGGAAGGATGTGGCAAGAAATCATGTCACACCATGGACCATGCTGTGGGAATTGCTGCCATCAAAGATGTAGGTCTCAGAGCCTTCTGTATGTTTAGTAAAATTAAAAAATGTCAAAATATAAAGTTTCTCAGTCTTTACATAAATATGGAAGGACAATAGAGAGAGCATCAAGGGAAAAAGAATAGAAAGTTCAAACCCCTCTATAACTTTCTCCAGGGTGGGCTGCTGGGGATCGCAGGGGTTTGGGAGAACCTCTAGCTAAGATTCTGTGCAGTTTGGAGAACCCCTAAATCCCATTCTCGGCTGGCTATGCCCACCTTGCCCTGCCCCCCCCCAGGAATCCCTACGTGGCCCGTTTTGGATGCAGGTAAGGGCAGGACATGTATGGAGGCTCAGGGAGGGCAGACATTACTGGAAATTCGAAAAGGCCAGAAACCAGCCTACCGAGGGACTCTGGATCCTGGGGAGGCCATTTTCGCCCTCCCGGAGGCTTGACAAAAGCCTCCAGAGTCTGGGAAGGGCAAAAATGTCCCCCTCGTGGTGCAGGAGGCTGACTAGACCATGCCCAATATGGCCACGCCCACCCAGCAACCAGGCAGAGAACTCCTTGCATGATGTGGCTTGGTGGGCATGGCTTGGTGGGCATGGCAGGGGAAGGACACTGGAAAATCTCCATTCCCACCCCACTCTGGGGCCAGCAAGAGGTGGTATTTGCCAGTTCTGTGAACTATTGAAAATTTCCGCTACCGGTTCTCCAGAACCTGACAGAATCTGCTGAATTTCACCCCTGGGTTCAAGGTACTGGTTGTTTAATTGCCATTAGAATGGATTAGGGATGGAATTATCTGCAAATGGAGCCTTGAAGAATTTTAGGATCTCCAGAGGAGAAACTGTTTTTCACTGTAATTTTCAAAAATACATGATTCTACATGATTTTCCCCAGTGGTCTCTGGAGACAAGTTGCTACATTGAAGGACAGCAGAAGTCATTATCTGGCTGTTGAAAGTGATGCTTTATCCAGCATCACTTTCTGGACAAGACCTGACAGGAAGGACCACAACCACTATAGAGCATTGCCCCAAAGGATGGATTTATGATTTTTCACCAAGATGTTCTTTTTTTCTCCAGCTCTTTCTCTGCAAATGGAGCCCTGAAGAATTTTAGGATCCCCAGAGGAGGAGCTGTTTTTCACTGTAATTTTCAAAATTCAGATGAGACCTCTTCTGCTACTTTTTCAGTGAGTGGTTTTGAGGTAAACATCATGGAAGGAAATCTTGCATTAGAAAAGCATAAATGCCTCAGCCACACACTTTGTGGCACAGGTTTTGAGACAGGTAGAGACTGTGCTCTTGAATGTACTTTCTCTCCTTTTCCAGGTGAAGCTTGGTTTGTCTCTGTCTGAATCAGGAAAGTCAATAGAATTTATATATGGTGAAGGTGCTTTGAATTCATCGAATACTTTTTCTTGTTCTTTTTTAAAAACAGGAAGAAGATTGATTCAGCCCCATAAACTATGGATCTTCTGCTTTTGATTCTGTTGGTATCCCAGCCAGTCTCTGGGAAGCTTAGAATGAAGTGTCCACTGAATTTCGAGCATCAAGATGAAAAAAAGCCATGGAGCTATTACAGACCAGGAGACCATCTCATTAGTATCATCAACACTGGAACAAAAACATTACGAACAACAACATTGCCTTTCAATAGGGCTCCTTATTGTCAGTTTGACATGTAAGTCATTCACTGTGATGGAGTTGCGTTCCCTGTATTTGCAGTTCTAAACCCTTGTTCTTTTCTTCTTATTACGCTTATGTGTGTATTGTAGGCATAATTTCTTGAGTCATTTTTATTTCCATTGCTTCTCTTTTGTCTTATTATATATATATACAGTATATAAAAGCTAAAATCCAAAAATGAAAAAAAATCCAGATTCTACAACTTTCCTGGTTTAATACTGAATGATAACATAAATACCAACTTTGGTTTAAAGTAGTAATTGAAAGGCTTGTAGTTGTCTCTGCCGAGCCCATGTCCATATTTTTATGACCACTATTCAATGCTTGATCCTTACAGGAATAAGAGATGTTTTGATTTGAGAAGTTTCTTCTTTTCTGGGTTGTTATGAAACAACCTCTTCCTATTATAATGTTTCCTCTTTAATGATTGAATGAAAATCAGTTCTGCTACACATAATGATTTATTTGTGATTCTTAAACTTAGTGGAACACTATTGGTTATGCTTATATGGTTATGGGCGCACCTCGTTACTCTCATGGAACACCTCTCCTGTGCGAGTTGCACTGTGTCCCAGTGGTCTTCCGAGTGCAATTCAAGGTGTTGGTTACCACCTTTAAAGCGCTCCATGGCATAGGACCAGGGTATCTACGGGACCGCCTTCTGCCATCAACAGCCTCCCACCGACCAGTTCGCTCCCACAGAGAGGGACTCCTCAGGGTACTGTCGGCCATGTTATGTCGGCTGGTGACACCCAGGAGGAGAGCCTTCTCTGTCAGAGCTCCTGCCCTTTGGAATGAATTGCCCCCGGATATTCGTAACATCTCTGACCTCCGGGTCTTCCTACTGTTCCGACAGGCAGGGCTGTCTAACTGAATGATTTTAAATTGGGTTTTAATTTTGGGTTTTAAAATTCGGCCAAAACTATTTAATGATTTTAATTAATTTTAACCATGATATCTGTATATTTATGTTTTAAATCTTGCTGTACACCGCCCCAAGTCCTTTGGAAGAAGGGCGGTATATAAATAAAATTATTATTTATTTATTATTTCCATCTCATCTTCTCAACACTCATTAAAATGAAATGGTGATGGGTAATTATCATTTGCCTCTGGTTGTAGATCGGTATTGGCTTAAGACTCAAAAGACTTGTGGAATCAAAGATGATACAATTCAACAAGTATTTTGTTATTGCTGTTGATGATGATGATAACATGAACATTTTTTATATTAGTTTACCTTATGATCGCTTTCGAGCACTACGGTATATTTTTAATATTCAAGTGGTGAGCAAGACTCCTGGGCTTCTGCACAATCTCACCCTTGGCTACAACATCCATGACAACTATTTGAACATACTTATGACTTCAGAAGCCTTGCTGGACATGGTCTCTACTGGAGAAGCCAATGTTCCCAACTATAGCTGTGGAAGGAAGGACAACATATTGACTCTTGTTGATGCAGCTGCCGATGACATCTCTATTCAGATGTCAAGATTAGGAGCCACCTACAAAATCCCACAGGTTTGTATTTTTGTATTTAAATGGAATGTGGTGGTGGGTTGGTGTGTGATAGATCCAACCATATTTTCACTTTGGAATTGAAGAACTGCTTTTCACCATGGCTATTCTAGGTGTTATGGTTAGGGATTTTTACCTGTGATCTTTCTCATTCTTGTGTAAACGGAAAACTCACTAAAAAGAATTCTGATATCAAAGAAAGATAAGCCATACTCATAGGCCACTACAAAACGTAGTTTCAAATTTGCAAGTGTTTCAATGCAGAAATGCCTAAACATCTTAAGATGATATTTACTCAAGCAATATTTGAGTACTGGACACAATGGTTAAATATGGAAGGTTTAATCAAGTCACTTATAATGAACAGACTTGTATCTGCCGAACTCCAGAGATAGGCAAAACACATTTATTATGTCAATGTCAGTTATAAAAGAGATCAATATCTTGGACCCCATATTGTTTTATACAATCGTTATATACAGTTTTGTTAATGCTATTCTTTTTATTCTTTAATTTCAAATGGCTTAATGACTAATCAACAACGAACTTCTTGAATATGTTTAAGTGAACCAATCTGGATTACTTTCAAGTTAATATTTTGAAATTGATCTGACCTGAAATATAACACAGTATTCTTCATTGCTTTTTCAGATCAGTTTTGAATTATTTTCAGATTCACTGCATGATAAAAGTCAATTGCCATTTTATTATCGGCTTTTCCCAAAAAAAGGGATCCTCTACCTAGGAATTGTCCAAGTGCTCCTTCATTTCAGATGGACCTTGATTGGTCTCTTTGCTTCAGATTCAGAAAATGGAGATAATTTCATGAGGACTTTTACTCCTATGCTTATCAGGAATGGAATTTGTGTTGTTATATCACAACAATTCTCAACAATTCAACTTATAGCACCTCACAGCGATGCCCTTTCTATGTGGAGACAAGTCAATGTCTATGTTCACTACATAGAATATGGTGCCATTTTTGAGAGAATTCTTCCTTTTCATTTTATACTTAGGCGTTTGCCAGGACCCATTGAAGGGAAAGTCTGGATCACAACACTCAATGGATTACATCCACTGAGAGACCACAGTGCTCTCAAATATATAAATAATATCTGTATTGTTGATTTTGAGATTAAAAAGGGGCCAATAAAAGATGCTTTTATACCCAGTTTCTTTCTGTATCCACCCTTTGGACACCAGTCATTTGTCTGTTCTTTTTCAAAGCACCGCTTTTCTGTCAAAGGTCGGAAAAGATGCACTGAGAAATCACCACTGGAGACCCAAAAGAAAAAGGACATGGTGTGGGGCATGAATTTCCACCGTTATTACAGTGCCATTAATACTCTGGCCCATGCCTTGAATGCTGCATATTCCTCCAGATCTAGCAGGAGAAGGAAGAAGGGCAAAGGGAGTGTGGGGGCTCCAAGGCTTCAGCCATGGCAGGTATGGGGTCCCAATAAAGATCCATCAAACTTAATTCCTTTGGAATTCTCCAAAGAAGAAGCGTATCAACCTATATGTGTTAGAGGAACTCCTACAAGTTTGGCAATTTAATCACTCAGGCAATAATGTTCCCAAAAATGGGAATTATGAAAGATATAATTTGATATTAAACGTGGTTAATTTTTATTTTTTTTAGTTTTCATAAAACCTTTATTAAAATTTAAAATATTAAAATACTAATACAAATATATCTGTAACAAAAATACGTCCATGATAGTTGTACAATTCAATGTCATTTCAACAGCACACAAATCTTAACTCTATTCATATATTCTCAGATATTCCTTCTTGATCGAATATATGTAAACACAATTTATGTCTTATTTTGATCTATATATTTCCTATTTTTATTTTCTATACATTGATACCAGTTTTCCCAGGTTAAGTAATATTCCGAATCTTCCTTTTTATTTAATTTTATAGTAAGTTTGTCCATTTCTGCACACTCAGAAATGTTCCAGATTATTATACAATCTGTCGATGTAGTGGACATTTTCCAGGTTTGTGCGAGTACAATTCTCGCTGCTGTAATAATATGAATGATCAAATATTTAATCTTTTTAGGATATTTTCCTTTAATGATCCCCAGAAGAAACAGCTCAGGCTTCAATTCTATTTGGCAATGTGTAATTTCTTTTAACCATTTTTGTATTTTAATCCAGTATTTTTTGATTTCTGGGCAAAGCCACCATACCTGAAAAAAGGTACTTTCTGCTTTTTTACATTTCTAGCAGTTAGGGTTTAGATTGGGGTACATTTTTGCAAGTCTTGTTGGGGCTAAGTGCCACCGATAGAACATTTTATACTGATTTGCTTTATATGCAGCGGATTTTGTTTTTGTTTTTCTTTTTAAAGGTTTTTTATTTATAAATACAAACTAAACAAAACAGTAAAACATACAAAACATATAAACATATAAAACATAAATTTACATACATGTCCAGTTTATCGCAACTGTAGTATATAATTTCATTTACAATTGATTCCTCCTTGTTTGGTTTACCTTTTCTGTCTATCTTTATAGTTCTTGATTGACCTATATGTGTGGTTTACATTCCTCTTTCTATATTTGGTCGTTTCCTTTATTTTCTAATCTTTTATCCCTTTCCTATTTTCCAACCAGACATACTACTTTTCCCATACTAAATAATAGTCATTTTCCTCTCTGTTTTGTAGTTCCTTTGTGAGTCTATCTAGTTCTGCACATTCCATGATTTTCCTAATTACCGTATCTTCTGTTGGTATATCATTGCTTTTCCAATATTGTGTGTATATTATTTGTGCTACTGTTATTATGTGTATGATTAAGTATGTTGTTTCTTTTCCATGTTGTCCATGTACTATATCAGGTAGGAAGGTTTCTGGTCTTAATTCTATCTTTTGGTGTGTTATTTCCTCTATTTGTGTTTTAAATCATTTGCCAATACTGTTTTGCCCTTGGGCAGGTCCACCACATATGATAATAAGTGCCTTTATGATGTTTGCATTTCCAACATGTTGATGGCGTGTTAGGGAAAATTTTTGCCAATCTGGCAGGTGGCAGGTGCCACCTATAAAACATTTTATAAAGATTTTCTTTGTAAGGTACAGCCATTGTCAATTTATAATTTATTGTCCACAATTTTTCCCATTTGTCTAAATCAATATTATAGCCGAAATTTTTTGCCCACGTTATCATATTTTCTTTCACTACCTCTTCTTTTAATTTCTATCCTCTTAGGTAATTGTAAATTTTTTTGATCAGTTTATCCTGTGTCCCTTGCAAAATTTTATCTAATTCAGTTTGACCTTTTTGGAATTCAAATTGAGCTGAATCTTTCTTGTATCTTGATTTTATTTGTGCATAGGGCCACCAGTCCATGTCTGTACCCATCTCCTTCAATTCTTGCCTCGTTCTTAGTTCCTCCAGGTTATTTAATAGGTCTTTGTAGGTTTTTGTTTTCTTATAGTCCATGGCTTTTGGATAAATCTGGGCTTCCATTGTTGACAACCATTCCGGAATTTTATTGTAGTGTGCCTTTTTAATACTTTGTATTAAATTAAATTAATATTGTAGTGTACCTTTTTAAGTCTTTCTTGATTTGTTTTATTAATTTATTGTAATTATTTTCTCTAATCAACGAACTTTTATTTGTCAGCCATATTCCTAAGTATTTTACTTTTTTCGTCGTTTGTATGCCCAATTCATCTTCTAATTTTCTTGTTGATTGGTAAGGTTCTTGGTTAATATCTTTGTTTTCTGTTTATTAATTTTGAGCCCAGCTACTCTCCCGTATTTCTCTATTTTATCTAGTAGTTTGGTGCCAGTTATTATTGGTTGTTCTATAATGAATACAATATCATCAGCGAATGCTTGGAGTTTATATTCTTCCCGTTTAATTTTTAGGCCTTTTATTTCATTGTCTCTTCTAATTTCATTTAAAAGGTTTTCCAGGGCTAGTATAAATAGTAGGGGAGACAGGGGGCATCCCTGTCTCACCCCTTTCGATATTGGAAATTCCTCTGTCAAATCACTGTTAATTGTTATTTTCGCTGTCTGGAAAGAATAGATTCTCTTTATCATATTTATGAATTTATCCCCAAATTTTATAGTTTCCAGTTGTAGAATAAGAAATTTCCAATTGAGATTGTCAAATGCCTTCTGCGCATCTAAAAAAATTAAGGCCGATTGTTTGTCTATATTCATTTCGTAGTATTCCAGTATGTCAATTATTAATCTCATATTATTTTTTAACTGTCGCTTCGGGATGAAGCCATTTTGATCTGTGTGTATATAATCTTTAATTATTTTTTTTAATTCTTTCTATGATAATTGCTGTAAATAATTTGTAATCCACATTCAACAAAGATATCGGTCTATAATTTTGAATATGTGTATGGTCTGCTTCTTCTTTAGGTATTAATGTAATGATAGCTTCTGTCCAGGAATTTGGAATTTTGGCTTCCATAATTGCATCATTGAATACTTCAAACAGGGTTTCATCTATTGAGTGTTGGCAGTTCTTGTAGAACTCCGCTGGTATTCCATCCGGTCCCGGGGTTTTATTTATCTTCTGTTTTTTCCTCGCCTCAATAAGTTCTGTCATTTTAATTGGCCTGTCCAATAAATCTCTGTGTGTCTCTGTTAGTTCTTTAATCTCGGCTTCTTTTAGGTATTGTCTGATGTCTTCTTCTGGGGGTTCTTCCTGTTCATATAGTTTTTGGAAGAATGTTCTTGCTATATTCTTTTTGTCCTTATTCCTGTATTGTATCTCTCCAGTGTTGTCCTGTAGTTGGTATATGGTCTGTTTTTCTTTTTCTTTCTTCAATTTGTATGCCAGCCATCTCCCTGTTTTGTTGGCGTGTTCAAAATAATTCTGTTTCACTAGTTTGATCTTCCTAGCTATTTCTATTTGCGTGATCAAATTTATTTTGTATTTTATCAGACTTATTTTTTCTTTGATTCTTTTATTTTGGGGTTTATTCTATAATTCATATTCATGCTCCTTGAGTTCTTCTAACAGTTTGTCTCTTTTCTGTGTTTTTCTTTTTTTCTTCGCTAGATATGCTATTGTCAGACCTCTTATGTATGCTTTCGCCGTGTCCCACAGATTTTGGAGGGAAGTTTGCTCTTTACTATTAATCTCGAAAAAAATCTTCATTTCTTTTTCTATCATTTGTATATATTCTTTCTCTTTTAGAATTTCGGTGTTCATCATCTATCTCTTTTTTTTTTCGATATCCTTTCTAAATTATTTTAAGTGGACTATGATCTGCCCATATGTTTGTTGATATTTCTATTTCTTCTAGATCTTTCCTGAGGTCTGTTGTCATCCAGGCCATGTCTATCCTAGACCAGGATAGATGTGGATTAGAGTAGAACATATACTGTTTTCTTTCTTTGTTTATTTCCCTCCATGCGTCCTATAAGCATAGTTCTTGGGCCATTTCCATAAAAGTATCTGGCAAAGTTTTTTTCCTGGTTTTATTTTTCTTGGTACTCTTATAGTCTTTTTCTGTATCCAAAATCACATTAAAATCACCTCCAAGGCAGATATTTTCATAATCCAAATCTTTTACTTTATTATGTATATTTTTATAGAAGGCCTGTTGGTTTTCATTCGGTGCATATATTGAGATCAGTAATATTGTTTTGAACTCTGTCTGTATTTCGATCATTAAAACTCTTCCCTCATTGTCTGTATATATCTGCTTTGTTTTTAGATGTCTGTATATATCTGCTTTGTTTTTGTTTTAATGTAAACTGCGATACCTCTTTTTGGGGGGGCTGATAGTGAAGTGTAAAGATTTCCTAATCTTGTGTTTTCTAATATTTTTTGATGGCATTTTTTAATATGAACTTCTTGTAAATTAATTATATCCATCTCCATTTTGTATAATTTAGCAAATGTCCAGGTTCTTTTAGTTGGGGCATTCAATCCATTTATATTGATCGAAATCATCTTTATTTCCTGTTCCATCTTCCTTCTTATTTATTGGTTGTCTTTTGTTTGCTTGTGTTCCTTGTTATTCATTGTGGTTTTCCCCTTGCTCCTTCTCTCTCCAATTTTTCTCTTTCCAGTTTCTCCTTCTCCTCTTGTTCATCTTCTGTTCCTTCTATGGATTGTTCTTCTTGGCTCTTATTTTCCGATTCCTCTCTGATTTCTTGTTCTTCTTCCATGACAAAATATTGGTCGAAAAATTTCTGGGATCCTTCCAGATTATCTATCTTCGCTTTTTTGTCCTGCCACGAGATCAAAATGCCATCTGGTATTAGCCAACAGAACATCACTTTATGTTTATTTAATTGGGATGTGAGGAAGCTGTAGTTTTTCCTCTGGTATCTCACACATCTTGGGATTTGCTTCAATGTTATTATTTCCTTTCCTTTATGGTAGATCGCTTCCTCTCATCTTTCTGTATGTCTCCTCTTTTATTGTTTTCTTTGTGAAACAAACGTGTACCTCTTTTGGGAGCTTGTTCCTACGTGCATAATTGGTGTGCACCCTGTAAATTTCATCAATATCTCTTCTTATATCATTTTTATCCCTCTGCAATGCTTCCGCAAAGATCTCCGTCATAGTCTCTCCCAGGTCTTCTTCTTTGGTTTCCGTTATGTTCTGGAATCTTAAATATAGTGATGCTTTTTCCATTTCCAGAAGTGTGAGTGAATCTTCCATCTCTCGATTGCTTGCCAGCTGTTGATGTTCCAACATTTCTACTTTTTTCATTGTTTGTTCCATTTTAAGTTCTGTTTTTTGGATCCTTTGTTCGTTTTTGGCAATGTTCTGTTGGATCTTTTCTATTTTATCATCCATTTTCTGTATGTTGTCGTTTTTCTTTCCCACATCAGATTTCAAATCGTCATGGTTTCGTCTTGTCTCTTCATGATTATTAGCAATCGTTTCCTGAGTTTTGCTCATCATTTCCTGTATCATTGCCAAAGCTAGTTGACTATTTTGCATGCTGGAAATGGAGGCTGCCTTTTCTTTTTCTGTTCCTAACATCGTTTCTATAGATCTCTGTTGGGCCGGGGCTGCCGTAATAGAAGCCTGGCTTGGCGTTATTTTTTTAGTTGTTTTAGTTATGGTAATTATATCGGTGCTTGTCATATTAATTCTTTTTAGTAGGTTCTCCCAAAATCTCATAAAATTAAGTACTCTTTTTTCTTTTCAGTTTTGTTACTTATAAAGATATGTTTATCAGTAATACTATTTAAAGTTTGTGTTATATAAATCTTCCAATATTAATTAAACATATAGTTTCTATGAGTATTTTCGACACTTAGCACTCTAATAGGCGGTTAAATATGTAAATATATCAATATAACTTATATATTCTAATGAGGAAAGGGGAGGTATAGAATAGAGGAGGTATGGGGAAAAACTTGGAATTCTAACACTTCATTGAATCTTAATATAAATAATACCATATAATAATCAATTTGTCAAGTTAAATCTATCAGTTCAAATGTCACTAATGTAGATATATAAATAAGGATTAAATGTTATTACATATTAAATATTACTTAAACTCTATTATTATTAATTAATTCCTAAAAAATCATCAACAACCATATAATTAAGTAAATATAGATTATTCAGAATCACACAGTCACAAAATAGTTAATCAAGCTTTGTACTTTGTATTTACTAGGAAAATTAATCAAGCATGGATATAAGGTTATAAATAATTATATATTTTAGATAGTAATTTCTCTGCCAGGCCTTTTAATAATTTGTTTAGTTGTGTTAAATTTGGTTCAAATCCAAATTCCCCTAAATCTTTTTTGTATCTCAATTGTAGCTGGAGACAAGGCCTCCAATCTATAATTATTCCCTGCTCCTTTAATTCTTGGATGGATTCCTTTTGATTGTTGCGATTTTCCTAATAATGACAGTTGTAACTTCCCCCATCTTTCCTAATCTTTCCCTATTGTTGTATTAATTTTGTGTAATTATCCTTTTTTAATGCTGAGCATCTTGCTCTTAGCCAAACACCTAGATATTTCACTTTTTTTACAATTTGAAGCCCCATTCTTTTCTCGAGTTGTCCCTTTTGTTTCTCCGATAAATTCTTGACTAATATTTTAGTTTTTTCTTTGTTAATTTTGAGGCCTGCGACCTCCTCATATTTCTCTATCTCTTGCAATAATATCGGTCCAGATTCCAATAGCTCCTCTATGACAAATACCATATCATCTGCAAATGCCTGCAATTTGAATTCTTCCTGTTTAATTTTAGTTTCTTTTATTTCCACATTTAGTCTAATTCTTTGTAGTAGTGTCTCTAGGATCAGGATAAAGAGCAGAGATGACATTGGACAGCCCTGCCTAATTCCTTTTGTTATCTTAAATAGGTTTGTGGCCTCCCTATTTATTATTACCCTTGCCTTTTGCATAGAGTAAATCGACTCAATCATCTTTTCAAATTTATCTCTGAATTTCATGGCTTTAATTTGTTGGAACATAAATTCCCAATTCACATTATCAAAAGGTTTTTGAGCATCCAGGAAGACAAGGGCCACTTGTCTCTCTGGGTGCACCTTGTAATATTCCAGTATATTAATAATTATTCTAGAATTATTTCTAACTTGTCTCATAGGGAGAAATCTGTTTTGGTCTGTATGTATCTTCTCATTTAGTATTTTTTTTATCTGTTCCGCCATAATAATCATAAAAAATTTATAATCCAAATTTAACAGTGAGATTGGTCTATAATTCTTAATTTGTTTATTGTCACTGCCTTCTTTAGGGATTAGGGTAATGTATGTCTCTTTCCATGATTCTGGCACCTTTGCTTCCCTCAAGACTTCATTACAAATTTCCAATAGTAATAATTCTATCGAATCTCCTAAGTGTTTATAAATTTCCCCTGGCCACCCATCTGGTCCTGGGGTTTTATTACTTTTCTGCTTCTGAATTGCTTCTTTAAGCTTGAATAATGTTATTTCCTTATTTAGTACTTCCCTTTCTTCTTCTCTCAATGAGAACACCATTTCTTCCTTCAAATAATCACTTAATTTCCCCTGTACTATTTCTTCCTGTTTATAAAGACTTTCAAAGAATTCTTGTGTAATTTTATTCTTCTTCTCCATATTACTTTCCACGATTCCATTTTAATACATAGCTGATGTATTATTCTTTTCCCCTTTTCCCTATTTAATTGATAGGCCAGCCACTTCCCTGGTTTATTAGCATTTTCAAAATAATTTTGTTTTGCGAATTTTAAATTTCTTGCCAATTCTTTTTGGTCCAAAATATTCAATTTATATTTAACAAGGGCCGTTTTATTTTTAGTTTGTTCGTCCCCAGGATCTGTTTGTAATTGATTTTCTAACTTTTTAATTTCTTCAGACAATATGTTATAATCTCTCAATTTATCTTTATTTCTTTTTGCAATATATGCTATTGTAATCCCCCTTCAATACGCTTTTGTGGTATCCCAGAGGTTTTGTAATGAGGTGTGGTGTTTCTTGTTGTTTTTAAAAAATAATTCCAATTCTTTTAAAAACTTTTGGATATATTCTTTTTCTTTTAAAATTTGTGGATTCAATGTCCATCTACCTTTCTTCCTTTTTTGTCCTTTCCATATATTTTGAGAGGATTATCGTAGGCCTAAATATTTGGCATAATCTCTAATGTTTCAATATCTTTAACTAAATCTCCATTTATCCAGGCCATCTCAATTCTTGACCATGATCTGTGGGAATTAGAATAGAAGGTGAATTTTGTTTCTTCTGGGTTTCGGGTTCTCCATATATCTAATAGGTCTAATTCTTCTGCCATTTAAAAAACTTTTGGTAAGGTATTCCTTTTTATTTTTGTTTTTTGGTTATTTGCATAATCCTTTCAATAAGGGTCTATACAAGTTACGCTAGACGCCATAAACTCCCTAGGGAAGTTCACATAAGATTTACCCATAAGAAAGTGAGAGACAGGTTGTTTTTTTTTAGCCTATTTTGATAAATCATGAAGTTGGATTTTCATTTTATGTCTGGTTCTAACTTAGACATTGAGACATCCAGTTTCCTATCAGCTACCACCAGTAGCCATTTAATTCCATTTCATTGAAATCTTTAATGACAGTTTCATTAAATTTATTATATGATTATTATCAAATTCAATAAAAAATACTACTACTTCTAATTTATTGTAAGCTACCTTAAGTCATTCTGGGGTTCTAGACTAACCAACTAAAAATTAGTAAACTAACTAATTTTAGTTCTTCAACAGAAAGGACCTTGTCTTGGATACCTAGCTCGGCCTTAGATAGAGATAGGTAGATAGATCGGTAGGTAGGTAGGTAGGTAGGTAGGTAGGTAGGGAGAGAGAGAGAGAGAGAGAGAGAGAGAGAGAGAGAGAGAGAGAGAGAGAGAGAGAGAGAGGGAGGGATGGATGGATGGATAGATGGATGGATGGATGGATGATATCATCTGGATATGTTTATAATCTGGTATACCTAGGAGGAGATTAGCCTGGCAACTTTCTTCTTGATAAATCCATGTTTTCTCGTAATCACCTGTTGTTTTCAAGGAGTTCATGAATGTTCTCTTTCTTTGTGCAATTTATTTATGACCTGCTTTAGAATGTTTCTTATAATTGACAAAAATTTTCAATCATATTGTTTTCAAAACATGTATTGTCAATACGTGATTGCCAAATTTTGCTGAACCTTTCTTTTTCATTTTTAAAGACAGAAATTTGTTCTCCTAAAAATATTTACAAGTGTAGAAGAAAGATTCAAATGAGAACAGACAAAAAGGAATAAATTACAATGTTTATTGATGTTGAAATTGCTTGATGTTCCCATTCTAGTTCCATCCCTTTCTGGAGAAGAATGAATTTTGCAATCTTTCCCAGTACAAAGTTTACTTGGACCAAAATGGGGATTTAAAGGCAGATATGAAGATCATCAGCTGGGTATATCTCCCCAAAAAGAATCCCATGAAAGACCAATTGGTGACTATTGAAAGACAGGGACTTACTGTCAACCAAGATCATCTTTCATGGCTAAAGTTGCACAACAGGGTAGGAGAAATATTGGTGTCTTTTCTATTTTCCAAAGAGTTCCGATTCATTTCATTGGGCTAAGCCTATGCACCATGGTTCAGTGTTGAAATGGAGAAGCTGCATGAAAATGGTAAGATAGGTCAAATGCTACGGATTGTGATTCACTTATTCTTTGTCTTCAAATAGCAAACAAGAAGGTAAATTTATTGACCAGTGCCTGAGTTCAGGTTTGCACTGAAGATTGAATCAAGTGTCAGGGTTCCAAGTAGCACACCCATAGCAATCAAAACTCCGAGGCAGTTGGATTCCTCAAATAATAGGTTTATCCAACATGTCATATTGGCACAAGCTTTCTGGATCGGGACTCCTTACGCGCGGTCACTCATGCCCTTGTCACTTCCTGCCTGGACTACTGTAATGCTCTCTACATGGGGCTCCCCTTGAGGAGCACCCGGAGGCTCCAACTGGTGCAGAGTGCGGCCGCACAGGTGGTTATGGGAGTGACGTGGTGTTCCCATGTAACACCTCTCCTGCGCGAGCTGCACTGGCTCCCAGTGGTCTTCTGGGTGCGCTTCAAGGTTTTGGTTACCACCTTTTTTTTTTTTTAATTTGATTTATATGCCGCCCTTCTCCGAAGACTCAGGGCGGCTTACAATGTGCTCAGCAATAGCCTTCATCCTTTTGTATATTTATACAAAGTCAGCTTATTGCCCCCACAAACTGGGTCCTCATTTCACCTACCTTAGAAAGGATGGAAGGCTGAGTCAACCTTGAGCCTTGGCGAGATTCGAACCCTGCAGTAATTGCAGGCAGCTGGTCTTAATAACCAGCTTAATAACAGGGTGCCTTAAACCCCTGTACTACCAAGGCTCTCTACCTTTAGAGCACGCCATGGCTTAGGACCCAGGTACTTACGGGACCGCCTGCTGCCACCAGTAGCCTCTCACCAGCCAGTATGCTCTCATAGAGAGGGGCTCCTTAGGGTGCCGTCGGCCAAACAGTGTCGACTGGCAGCCCCCAGGGGAAATGCCTTCTCTGTGGGGGCACCTGCTATCTGGAATGAGCTCCTCCCGGAGATACGGAGGATCCCGGATTTACGCACTTTCCTCCATGCCCTCAAGACCTTTTTATTCCAACAGGCTGGCCTGGCCTAACCTCCCTTTTTAATTGTAAATTTTAAATTTGTCTAAAACTTTAGGGGTGTTTTAATCTGTTCTGGGCCAAACTTATTTAATTAGGTTTTTATACTGTTTTTAAGTTTTGTAATCTCTGTGTTTTATCTCTTGGCTGTTCACTGCCCTGAGTCCTTCGGGAGTAGGGCGGTATATAAATCTAATAAAATAAAATAAATAAATAAAATAAATTCTGGGAAAGAAAGGAGGCTCCAAATTTAACTAATAACAAATCTGGGTTTTATTAACTAAAGTTGTTGTTACCTGATTGTAGTTCTTCAAGAGAAAGGATCCCTAGCTGACCCACACACGGCTCATGTGTGCTGCAACAAAAGATTCCTAATTTACACTTTTTGAGGGACACATTCTCATAACCTCACCTCTATCTCATATCACTATTGTTCTAGAAACTGAGCAGTCACTTTTGCTCTTATTTCAAGAGCATGTCAGCATGTCAGGATGGTTAGTGCTATCATATTTTCTTTGGAATTCATTGTTTTTTTACTTAGTCTCTTCCTCAGTCCAAATGTGTGGAAAAATGTCATCCTGGATTTGTCAAGCAGAAGCGAGAAGGAGATCCATTTTGCTGTTATGACTGTGTTCCTTGTCCAGAGGGGACCATCTCCATTCAGGAAGGTGGGTGACACAAAAGAAAAGACAGGCCTTGAGGAAGTGGATTCATCTAGAGCAGGCTTCCAAACTCATGGCCCATGGGCCGGATGCGTCATGTGCTGACCACGCCCATGCCCGTTTTAGCAAAGCAGAAAAAATTCCAATACATCATGTGACACCGCCATGAGTATGTGAGTTTGACACCTCTGATCTAGAGCAATTTTCATTAAAATTAAAGTTAAAGGACTGAATGAATCTCAACTGACCTTTGTTTATTTTCAAACTGCATAATTTCTTATCAAAACAAAAATTAATAAAGACCTTGATAGGGATTAGCAAATTATGGCATATTGGAAAGGTTCTGCTATTGCAAGAGAAAATACTGCTTTTTAGTTTTTATCTGTCCTTCCACATTTATTTTTCTAGGAACACCCTGAGTTCTTTGAAACTCAGAGAATTGTGTTAGGATTATTGCAATGCTCTCTACATGGGCCTCCCATTGTAAATAACTGGAAGGTATCACTGGTCCACAATGAGCTGGTATCAACAGTTATGGGTGCAGCTCATTACACCAAATTACCACTGGTCCAAGTAGTCATTCCAGATTATTTGCAGAACTACCGTTCTCTTCCAGCCATCTACATTTCAGGCATCCTCTGATCTAGTGTTGTTCTTAGTATGCCTTCTAAGATGAACTGATTCATTATTTACCAGGAACATTCTGCAGAATACACAGGAAATCATATTGGTCCTAGGACCGTGATGGCAAACCTATGGCACGCATGCCACAGGTGGCCTGCAGAGCAATATCTGTGGGCACGTGAGTGTTGCACTAGGTCAGTTCCAGCATGCATGCGTGCACCGGCCAGCTGACTTTTGGGCCTTCCAGGCCCACCGGAGGTCGGGAAATTGGATGTTTCTGGCCTCTGGAAAGCCTCCAGGGTGGTGGGGAAGGCTGTTTTCTCTCTCCCCAGGCTCCAAAAAGCCTCTAGAACCTGGGGAGGACAAAAAACAGGCCTACCAGGCCCACAGGTAACCTTTTTGCCGTCGTGTGTCAATAGCGGCAGAAGCAAAAAGGGGGGGTCGCGTGCACATGCACAGGTGGGCGGGGCGTGGGGGACATTGAATTATGAGTGTGGGCATACACACGCACTCCCCCCGCTTTTGGCACACGACAGCGAAAAGATTAACCATCATTGTCCTAGGATTTCCCCAATTTCATAGACTTAGATTTGCATGGTTTATAAAATGATGTTGTTCCTATCTTCTTTTTGAGGAGATACTAAGAAATAAATTTTACAAAACGCTGCTGGTATCAACTGCTATCCCCAAAAAAACTTACTTAAAATCTAAAGGATAGAATGTTAAAGAAGTATTGGCTTTTGGTTTTCTCAGATACAGAAAAATGCACCAAGTGTCCACATAAACAATATCCAAATGAGGAACGAGTCCAATGTATCCCCAAAGTTATAACCTTCCTGTCTTTTGAAGAAGATCTGGGCATTATCCTTGTCTCTTTTGCTCTACTTTTCTTCCTAACTACAGTCCTTGTCTTAATTATATTTATTCGATACCGAGAAACATCTATTGTCAAAGCCAACAACCGGGACCTCTCTTATATCTTCCTGATCTCCCTTCTACTTTGCTTCTTGTCTTGTCTTCTCTTCATTGGTCAACCAAGGAAAGCCACCTGTTTTCTCCGACAAACTGTTTTCAGCATCATCTTTTCAGTTACTATTTCTTCTCTCTTGGCCAAAACAATCACAGTGGTGCTTGCTTTCCTTGCTACAAAACCAGGAAACCGAATGAAGAGGTGGTTGGGGAAGAGTTTGGCCAACTCCATCATCCTTTCTTGTTCTGCTGTCCAAATTATCATCTGCTCCATCTGGCTAGGAGTTTTTCCCCCATTCCTTGACTCTGACCTCTACTCCCAGCCAGGAGTAATCATCCTGCAATGCAATGAAGGCTCTTCTGTCATGTTTTATATCACCCTTGGCTACCTGGGTTTTCTGGCTTTCATCTGCTTCACGGTGGCTTTTCTTGCCAGGAATCTGCCTGGTGCCTTCAACGAAGCCAAGCTGATCACCTTCAGCATGCTGGTCTTCTGCAGTGTCTGGGTGAGTTTTGTGCCCTCCTACCTGAGCACCAAAGGAAAATATATGGTGGCTGTGCAGGTCTTCTCCATTTTGTCCTCCAGTGTTGGGCTGCTCAGCTGCATCTTCATTCCCAAATGCTACATAATCATTCTGAGGCCAGACCTGAATACAAAGGAGCATCTTATGACCAGAAGAAATGTAGAAACGTGAAGAGAGGAAATCCAACTATCAAAGTTTTCCAACAGGATAAACCTAGGAAATGGCCCAAACAGTTCTTCATGCAGGAGTGAACCAATGATTTTGCTTGGAAAAATTAAAGGACATTTATACAATAGTGTTGTATATACAAGACTGTACATTCTTGTCCAGCAAAATAAAAGATAGTTGCATAGCTCTTTTGAGTAGTTGAGAGTATATCTATCCTGTGCCCTTAAATTCCCTTAGCCCTAATATGCCCCACCAAGATATTTTAAACAGGATACTTGTGCAGTGGGAATGTTATTGATATGCAAAAAAAAAAAAAAAAAAAAAAAACCCATGCAGGGTGGGGCTTTAAAATACCATTATTTTAATTGTATCATAATTTATCTACAATTGTGGTTCTTTGCAGTATCAGACCCAGGATTTTAACATCAACAGCATAAGGAGAATGGAAAGACACCTTCCAGTTGTATTAGGAGGAGTATAGTTTGGATTAACTAAATTACTACCCTGTTTCCCCCCAAATAAGACATCCCTTGATAATAAGGCCAATCAGGCTTTTGAGCACATGGCAATAAGGCCAAGCACTTATTTCAAGGTTCAAAAAATCTATAAGACAGGGTCTTATTTTTGGGGAAACACAGTATGTAGAAGTTAAACAAGAAATGAGCTAAAGTAAAGTTTGATGATATTACCAGAAAAAGAATTGCAACAGAATTGCAGAATCTGTTCTCTAATTCAGGGGTCCCCAGCTTTTGGACCTCAGGGACCACCAAGTTCATAATTTTAAATCCCGCGGACCACTAATACGAATCCAGTGCACCGCTTGCTGAAGCGCCTGGATTCCCAGTGACTTGATGGGGTTCTTCAGGCACTCTCTCTCTTCCCTCCCTCTCTCTTTCTTTCTCTCTCCCTCTACCCTCTCTCTTTCTCTCTCTCTACCACTCTTTCTCTCTCTCTCTCTCTCTCTCCCCCTCTCTCTTTCTATCTCTCCCACTCATTCTCTCTCATTCTCTCTCCCACTCATTCTTTCTCATTCTCTCTGATTCCCTACCTGTCTCTTTCTCTCTCTCTCTCTTTCATTCTCTCTCTCTTTCATTCTGTCTCTCTCTCTTCCATTCTCTCTCTTTCTCTTTCATTCTCTGTCTGTCTCTCTGATTCTCTCTCTTTCATTCTGTCTCTTTCTCTTTCATTCTCTGTATCTCTCTCTCATTCTTTCTCTTTCATTCTGTCTCATTCTCTCTCTCTTTCTCTCTCTATCATTCCCTGTCTCTCGCTCTCTCATTCTCTCTCTCATTCTCTCTCTCTTTCTCTTTCATTCTCTCTCTCTTTCTCTCTCTCTCTCTCTCTCTGTCTGTCTCATTCTGATTCTGTCTCATTCTCTCTCTCACTCTCTCCTTCTCTCTCTCTCCTTCTCTCCCCTTCTTTCTTTCTCTGTGTCTCATCTCTCTCCCCCTTTCTTTCTCTCTCTCTCTCCACTCTTTCTCTTTCTTTCTCTCTCTTTCACTCTCTCTCATTCTCTGTCTCTCTCTCTCTCTCATTCTCTCTCCCATTCTCTCTCTCTTTCATTCTCTCTTGCTTTCATTCTCTGTCTCTGTCTCTAGCTCTACACAGGACTGGCCATTGCTCATCCTGGAACAGCTCCTCCACCTGGGTGCACTGCGGACCACCAAAATTTTCTTGTGGACCACCAGTGATCTGTGGACCACTGGTTGGTGACCACTGCTCTAATTGACTATTCTATGGATGTTGTAAGGAAGAGTGGTGAGGTTAGACAAAAATACCCAGTCAGAAGTTGGGATAGTTCTTATGTCTTCTGCTTGTGGACAATATAGAAGTATCTCAGAGCCTTG
The DNA here is from genome assembly GCF_059756535.1 of Pantherophis guttatus. Lineage (NCBI taxonomy): Eukaryota > Metazoa > Chordata > Lepidosauria > Squamata > Colubridae > Pantherophis > Pantherophis guttatus. The sequence goes on from NC_142064.1 coordinate 273,026,785, forward strand.
GTACTACAGTGGTTTAAAGCACCCTGTTATTAACACAGCTGCCTGCAATTTACTGCTGGTTCGAATCTCTCCAAGGCTCAAGGTTGACTCAGCCTTCCATCCTTTCTAAGGTAGGTTAAATGAGGACCCAGTTTGTGGGGGCAATAAGCTGACTTTGTATAAATATACAAAAGTATGAAGGCTATTGCTGAATGCACTGTAAGCCGCCCTGAGTCTCCGGAGAAGGGCGGCATATAAATCAAATTAAAAAAAAAATCTGATCAGTCATTTTGTCATAAATATGGGCACTGGCCTGATCTAGAAGACTTTTCTTATTTTCTTAAAATGGAAGCTTGCAAGGAGTTCCTATTCACAGAAAGAAGTCATCCTGAAATCATTTATTCTTGAACATCGCAAAAATATTTATGGTTGGCTGTATTGTATTCTTGGCTGTATCATAGCTGTAACTTCCTAACATGCTAGAAGTTCTCAGCCTTCCTCATTCTCTTCTTGGTCCCAGTTGAATATGCACCATCTCACAATCCACACCATGAGGTTAATGAAATACTTTTTGGGACAAGAGGCTTTAAAAATAGCCTTTCTGGCTGCAGCAGAAGAAATGGGCTGAGGTGTGCAAGGCCTGGCTGCAACTGTCTGAAGGTAAGTAGCCATCATTGGATCAAGTGGAAAAGAACGTGAGAAGAAAAGACCCTCCTTCATTGGCTGGGTTTGTGTCTCAGAGAGGACAAGAAACCCACCAAAAAAACCTGGAGTGTTTCCTCTTTGCAAGACCACCATTTGCTCCAAGTGCCTCCCCATTTCAGCCTGCAATCTGGAAGAATCCCAGTCCTTAGGGTCAGGGATGAAATCCAGCAGGTTCTGTCAGATTCTGGAGAACCGATAGCGGAAATTTTGAATAGTTCAGAGAACTGGCAAATACCACCTCTAGCTGGCCCCAGAGTGTGGTGTGAATGGAGATTTTGCAATATTCTTCCCCCAGGAATGAGGAGGAAATGGAGATTTTGCAGTATCCTTCCCCTGGAATTGGGTGGGAATGGAGATTTTGCGGTAAACCTCAGGGAAGAAGCTACTCCTGTGTATCTGACAAGATACCTCTAGATTTATTTATTTATTTATTTATTTATTTATTTATTTATTTATTTGTTTGTTTGTTTGTTTGTTTGTTTCAATTTCTATACCGCCCTTCTCCAAATAGGACTCAGGGTGGTGAACAGCCAAAGTAAAAAACAGGACATACAAAATTTAAAAACAATTTAAAATAATTAGATATTTTGGCCATAAATTAAAACAACCCAATTTAAAATCAATTTAAAATTTAACTCAAGCCAGCCCAGCTAGTTGAAATAAATAGGTTTTCAGGGGCCCGATGAAAAATCCGGAGGTCTGTTATTGTACGTATCTCTGGGGGGAGGTTGTTCCAGAGGGTGGGTGCTGCCACAGAGAAGGCTCTCCCCCTGGGGGTTGCCAGCCAACATTGTCTGGCGGACGGCACCCTGAGGAGGCCCACTCTGTGCGAGCGTACTGGCCGGTGGGAGGCTATTGGTGGCAGAAGGCGGTCTTGTAGGTACCCCGGCCCTAAGCCATGCAGCGCTTTAAAGGTGGTAACCAACACCTTGAAGCGCACCCGGAAGACCACCGGGAGCCAGTGCAGCTCGCGCAGGAGAGGTGTCACATGGGAGCGCCTCATCGCCTCCATGATCCCCCACACAGCTGCGTTCTGGACCAGCTGGAGCCTCCAGGTGCACCCCAGGGGGAGCCCCATGTAGAGAGCATTGCAGTAGTCCAGGCGGGAAGTGACGAGTGCCTGAGTGCCTGTGCGTAGGGAGTCCCGATCTAGAAAGGGACGCAACTGGCGTATCAGGCGAACCTGATAAAAAGCCCCCCTGGCCACGGCCGTCAAATGATCTTCTAAAGACAGCCGTGTGTACAGGAGGATGCCCAAGTTACGAGCCCTCTCTGTGGGGGCGAGTGATTCGCCCCCAATAGCCAGCGATGGCATCAGCTGGCTATATCGGGACGCCAGAAGCCACAGCCACTCGGTCTTGGAGGGGTTGAGTCGGAGCCTGTTTCTCCCCATCCAGGCCCGCACGGCCTCCAGGCACTGGGACATCACTTCAAGGGCATCGTTGGGGTGGCCTGGGGTGGAGATGTACAGCTGGGTTTCATCAGCGTACTGATGGAACTCCACCCCGAAGCCACGGATGATCTCACCTTTACATAAATGTTGAACAGAAGGGGCGAGAGGACCGACCCTTGTGGCACCCCACAAGCAAGGTGCCTCGGGGTCGACCGCTGCCCCCCTGTCAACACAGATTGAGACCGGTCAGAGAGGTAGGAGGAGAACCACCGCAGAACGGTGCCCCCCACCCCCACCCCCGCCAACTGGTGCAACATGATACCATGGTCGATGGTATCAATGCCGCTGAGAGGTCTAACAGGACCAGGATGGAGGAGCAGCCCCTATCCTGAGCCCTCCAGAGATCATCCACCAACGCGACCAATGCCGTTTCCATGCTGTGCCCAGGCCGGAAGCCAGACTGTAGCGGGTCTAGATAGACAGCTTCATCCAGGTACCGGGGAAGCTGTTGCGCTACCACACTCTCAACAACCTTCGCAACGAAGCGAAGGTTGGAGACTGGACGATAGTTAGCCAAAACAGCTGGATCCAGAGAGTTCTTCTTGAGGAGGGGCCTCACAACCGCTTCTTTCAAAGCGGCTGGCAGGACCCCCTCACTCAAAGAAGCGTTAACAATCTTCTGGAGCCAGCCTCGTGTCACCTCCTGAGAAGCCAGGAGGGACACGGGTCCAGTAAACATGTGGTCATGTTCAGCCGTCCCAGGACCTTGTCCATGTTCTCGGGAGCCACAGGATCGAACTCCCCCCAGATAATACTCTCAAGACCTGCCTCAGTCATCCCGTCCGGACATACCCAGTCAGAGGCCAGCCCTTCCCGATTCTGAGCGATTTTGTCATACAGATACTGCACAAAGTCCTCAGCTCGGCCCTGCAAGGGGTCATCCCGCGCTTCCAGGTGGAGGAGGGAGTGGGTCACCCTAAACAGGGTGACAGGGCGATTATATGATGACGCGATAAGAGTGGCAAAATAGCTAGATTTCGCCGCTTTTATCGCCACTAGGTAGGTCTTAATATGAGACCTCACCAGTGTTCGGTCAGATTCGGAGCGGCTGGTCCTCCAATTACTCTCCAGGCGTCTTTTCCGGTGTTTCATCTCCCTGAGCTCCTCAGAGAACCAAGGAGCTAGGTGAGTTCAGTGCCGGTCAGAGGCCACAAAGGCACGACATGGTCCAAGGCCCCGGCAGCCGCACTATCCCAGGCGGCCACCAGGTCTTCAGCCGAGTCATGAGCCAGAGTCTCAAGAAATGGCCCAAGCTCCATCTGGAACCTATCAGAGTCCATCAGGCGCTTGGGGCGGAACCACCTGGTCGGTCCCGCCTCCCTGCGGCGGGGTGCAGCGGTTAGAAAGTCCAGTCAAAGGAGCGAGTGGTCAGACCATGACAAGGGTTCGATGGCTATATCCCCTATATCAAGGCCACTCAACCACTGACCAGAGACAAAAACTAAGTCCAGAGTGTGCCCCCCTGTGTGAGTGGGGTCATGAATTAACTGAGTAAGGTCCATGGCCATCATGGAAGCCATGAACTCTCGAGCCACCTCAGATGTTTCACCGATAGATGGCAGGTTAAAATCCCCCATGATAACAAGTCTGGGGGTGTCCACTGCCACCTCGGCTATAACGCTAAGCAGCTTGGGCAGGGCCGTTGCCACATGGCAGGGAGCCAGGTACATGACCAACAAGCCCATCTGTACTCCACGACCCCACTTCACAAAGAGGGACTCACATCCGGCTATCTGTGGAACAGTGGTCTCCCTTGGATCCAGACCTTCCTTTATAATAACCGCCACCCCCCACCGCCCCTGCCCTGAGCCCTCGGCTGATGAAATACACGGAAGCCTGGTGGGCATATATCCATGAGGGGAACTCCCCCCTCCTGGCCCAACCAGGTCTCCGTAATGCCCGCCAGGTCCGCCTCCCCCTCCTCATCTTGAATGAGGGGGGCTAGAGTGTCTAAAAACAGAAGATGTAAGAACGATCCCAACTTCTGACTGGGTGTTTTTGTCTAACCTCACCACTCTTCCTTACAACATCCATAGGATAGTCAATTAGCGAACAGATTCTGCAATTCTGTTGGAATTCTTTTTCTGGTAATATCAACAAACTGTACTTTAGCTCATTTCTTGCTTAACTTCTACAAAGCATGTTTTCCCAAAAATAAGACCCTGTTTTATATATTTTTTGAACCTTGAAATAAGCACTTTGCCTTATTGTCATGTGCTCAAAAGCCTGATTGGGCTTATTATCAGGGGATGTCTTATTTTGGGAAAAACAAGGTAATATCTTAGTTAATCCAGACTATGCTCCTCCTAATATAACTGGAAGGTGTCTTTCCATTCTCCTTATGCTGTTGATTCTAAAATTCTAGGTCTGATACTGCAAAGAACCCAAATTGTAGATAAACTATGATACAATTAAAATAATGGTATTTTAAAACCCCACCCTGCATGTTGTTGTTGTTGTTGTTTTGGCATACCAACATTCCCACTGGAGAAGTGTCCAGTTTAAAATATCTTGGTGGGGCATATTAGGGCTAAGGTAACATAAGGGCACAAGATAGATATACTATCTCAAAAACTCAAAAGAGCTATACAACTATCTTTTATTTTGCTGGACAAGAATGTACAGTCTTGTATATAAACACTATTGTATAACTGCCCTTTAATTTTTTCAAGAAAAATCATTGGTTCACTCCTGCATGAAGAACTGCTTGGAACATTTCCTAGGTTTAATCTGTTGGATTGTCTCTGTTCACGTTTCTACATTTCTTCTGGTCATAAGATGCTCCTTTGTATTCAGGTCTGGCCTCAGAATGATTATGTAGCATTTGGGAATGAAGATGCAGCTGAGCAGCCCAACACTGGAGGACAAAATGGAGAACACCTGCACAGCCACCATGTATTTCCCTTTTGTACTCAGGTAGGAGGGCACAAAACTCACCCAGACACTGCAGAAGACCAGCATGCTGAAGGTGATCAGCTTGGCTTCGTTGAAGGCACCAGGCAGATTCCTGGCAAGAAAAGCCACTGTGAAGCAGATGAAAGCCAGAAAACCCAGGTAGCCAAGGGTGATAAAAAACATGACAGCAGAGCCTTCGTTGCATTGCAGGATGATTACTCCTGGCTGGGAGTAGAGGTCAGAGTCAAGGAATGGGGGAAAAACTCCTAGCCAGATGGAGCAGATGATAATTTGGACAACAGAAGAAGAAAGGATGATGGAATTGGCCAAAGTCTTCCCCAACCACCTCTTCACTCGGTTTCCTGGTTTTGTAGCAAGGAAAGCAAGCACCACTGTGATTGTTTTGGCCAAGAGAGAAGAAATAGTAACTGAAAAGATGATGCTGAAAACAGTTTGTCGGAGAAAACAGGTGGCTTTCCTTGGTTGACCAATGAAGAGAAGACAAGACAAGAAGCAAAGTAGAAGGGAGATCAGGAAGATATAAGAGAGGTCCCGGTTGTTGGCTTTGACAATAGATGTTTCTCGGTATCGAATAAATATAATTAAGACAAGGACTGTAGTTAGGAAAAAAAGTAGAGCAAAAGAAACAAGGATGATGCCCAGATCGTCTTCATAAGACAGGAAGGTTATAACTTTGGGGATACATTGGACTCGTTCCTCATTTGGATATTGGTCATGTAGACATTTGGTACATTTTTCTGTATCTGAGAAAACCAAAAACCAATATTTCATTAACATTCTGTCCTTTAGATTTCAAGTAACATTTTTGGGTTAGCAGTTGATACCAGCAGCGTTTTGGAAAATTCATTTCGTAGTATCTCCTCAAAAAGAAGATAGGAAGAACTTAGTTTTCTAAACCATACAGAGCTAAGCCATACATGGCTTAGGACCGGGGTATATATGAGACTGCCTTCTGCCACCGACAGCCTCTCACCGGCCAATACGCTTCCACAGAGAGGCTCCTCAGGGTGCCATTGGCCAAACAATGTCGACTGGCGATGCCCAGGGGGAGAGCCTTCTCTGTGGGGGCACCAGCCCTCTGGAATGAGCTGCCCCTAGATGAATTTGAATTCTGTCAAATTCAGATTAATAAGTAATATATTCCTTAATCTATATACAAATTTACATATATCTTACTTCATTACCTGTCAAGTTTACTACCTAATCCTTTCTAAACGACTATATCCATATCCAATAAGCCTATATACAAGTTCAATATACATTGACATATACATATGTAGACATTCGCTACACTCTTTTCTTGGTGTTCTTCCTCTTGTCTAACCATTCATAAAATTTAGTCAGATTTCATAATACGTTGATTCCAAAGTGAGTCTGTTCACTTCTGCACAATTGAAGATTTTGCATAGCACTGATTCCTCTGATGGTGTTTCTTTACTCTTCCATTTCTGAGGAAATGCTATTCTTGCAGCTGTTAATATATGTAATATTAGGTATATTACATTTTTATTATATTTACTGTCTATCATTCCCAATAAGAAAAATTCTGGTTTGACTTCTATTTTAACCATTAAAATCTCTTCTAGTCAGATCTTTACTTGCTGCAAAAGTGTTTTGCTTTTGAGCACTCCCACCACATATCATAATAGGACCCTGCAACCACCTCACATTTCCAACATCTTGAAGAATATTTTTTGGGTTTTTTTTTCCAATCTTCTGGGTGGGAAGTGCCATCTGTAAAACATTTTATACAGGTTTTCCTTATATGAGTCCGCCAACATAAGACTTTTCTATTTTATCAAGCTGGCCTGGCCTAAATCTTCCCCCTTTTTAAATGTGGAAATTTTAAATTTTAAATTCGTCTTATTTATAGGGTCATGGGTAAGGCGTTTTAAATTGGGGACCCATTTTGGATTTAATTCTGTTTTAAATGTATTTTAATGTTTATATTGTATGTTTTTTTAATTTGGCTGTTCACCACCCCGAGTCCTTCGGGAGAGGGGGCGGTATAAAAATCTAATAAATAAATAAATAAATAAATAAAATAAACATAATTTTGATATTTTTTTCCCATAGATTCTGCCAAATATCCAAATCAATACTATAACCAAAACATTTACTCCAGGTTATCATAATCTCCTTTACTTGTTCTTCAAGCATGTCTTGTTCTAATAAATAGTGGTATAGTTTCTTTATAGTCTTTCCCTCCGTACTTAATAGAATTTTATCCAATTCTGTTCTATTTTTATACCCCATTCCTTTTTTTCTTTCATAAATTTAGATTGTATTTGTAAATAAACCCACCATTCTAATTCGATTCCTTCTACCTTTAAATTATTTTTTGATTTCAATTCTCCTTTCTCATTTAATAATTCTTTATATGGAACTACCCTTCCTACTTTAATAAGATTTGGATGTGTGAACATTTCTACTATCAATATCCAATTGGGGATTTCTATATAATTACTTCTTTTAGTCTTGATCCAAGTACCTAAGAGTACCTTCCTGATGTAATGCCTTTGGAAGCACTGGTGAATTTTATACTTCTCCTCCCAGAGGATAGCGTGCCAGCCTATTTGAAAGTCATGTCCTTCTAATGTCAATAATCTTCTATTTTTAAGATGTAACCAATCACTTACCCGTACCAAAATTGTTGTTTAATGATAATGTTCCCAATCTGGAAGAACAAATCCCCCTCTTTCTTTTGCATCTTGTCATAATTTTAATTTAATACTTGGTTCTTTGCCCTGCCATATAAATTTTGATATAATTCTATTTAAATTGATAAAGATTTTTTTTAAGCCGAATTGGTATACATTGAAATAAAAATAATATTTTAGACAAAACGGTCATCTTAATAGTGGCAATCCTCCCCATCAAAGAAAGTTGTAGTTTTTTCCATCTTTCTAAATCAGTTTTAATTTGTTCAGTTAATTTATAATAATTCTCTTCTTTGAGCATAACAATCTTGGAGTCAATTGAATTCCTAGGTATCTATTTTTATTTTTTTTTTACTATCTGAATATCAATTTTTCGCTCTAACTCTTTTTTTTCTCCTCCGTCATGTTTTTAATAACATTTTCATTTTATCTTTGTTTATCTTTAGGCCTGCTACCGCCCCATATTCCTCCAGTACTTCCTTCATCCGTACACCAGACTGCATGGACGCTTCAGTAATAAAGACAAGATCATCCGCAAACACCTGCACTTTAAAAAAATCATTTCTAATCTTTAAACCACTAATTTGATCACCTTCTCGAATTACTCATGCCATATCAATCCTGGACCATGTGTTATGTCTGCCCGAATAGTATGTATATTGTTTTTCTTTTCCATTCCTTTCTCTCCAGCTATCTTTAATACACAACTCCTCCACCATTTTAAAGAATGTGTTGGGTAGAATTCTTCTAATATTTTTCCTTCTTTTATCACTCGTATGATCTAATTCTCTCTCTACTATCGCATTGAAATCCCCAACTATACAGATATGTTCATATTCTAATTCTCCAATCATATTATGTAATTTCTTATAAAATACTGTTTGGACTTCATTCAGCTCATATAGTCCCACCAAAGTCACTTTCTTCTCATTTAAAGTTATCTCTATTATTAGAATTCTACCCTCCACATCCTTACAGATCTGCTTGGCTGGAATTCCTTCCTTAATGTATATCATAATTCCTCCTTTTTTCTGTTGAAATAGAGCTGTAAACATATTCCCCAGTTTAGAACATTTTAGTACTTGTTGATGTGACGTCTTTATGTGTGTTTCCTGTAATACTATTATATCTAAGTGCATCGTACTCAATTTATTGAAAAAGTTTTTCCTCTTTGTGGGAGCATTTAAGACATTCACATTTAAGGATAAAAGCATTATTTCTTCTTGTGCCTCTCCACCTCTGTCTGGATCTTGTCGCTCTTGTCTATCTGACTTCTTTATATTCTTTGTGTTTGCCTTCATCATATTTTTCTGTATCTATTTTTTCTTCCTTTTCATTTCCTCTTTCTTATATTAGGGCTTCTGTCATTTCTAATGTCTGTTCTCTTGGTTCACATTCTTCTCTTGATTTTCTTTCCTCTACTTTGTCATCACTGCCAAAATTTTGCCTATAAAATTCTTCTGCCTGGTCTATCGTGTCCAGTTGAAATCTTTTTTCCTGCCATACTGCCATGATCCATTCTGGTATCAACCATCAGAAGTTAATATTTAATCATGTTAATTTAGAGGTTAATATTTGATAGGGTCATCTTAGTTCTCTCACTCTCCTAGGTACTTGTTTGAGTACCACCAGCTGTATCCCTCTGTATTCCAACAGGTTGTCTCTCATTCTATGTACAATTTTGTCACGGATCGACTTCTTTACAAACCTAATATGTACTTCTTTAGGTAAATTGTGTCTCCTCGCATAATTGGTATGGGTTCGATATATTTCATCAATTTCATTCACCATTTCCTCTTTACCAATTCCTAGAGCTCCTGCCAACACATCTGCCATCATTTCTGGTAAATCCTCATCTTCTTTCACATTCTGGAATCGTAGATAGTGGATTGCCTTTTCTGGTTCTAACTGGATAACTATCATTTCCAGTTCTTTATTAGCTTGCATTAATTTTCCACTCATTTCATCCACACGTTTTTCTTCCCTTCCCATTCTTTCTTCTATCTCTTCTAATTTTTGCTCATTTTTCACAATTTGTTATTGGAAGCATTCAAATTTACCATCTATCAATTTCATCTTTTCTTTAATTTCTCCAGTGTCACTTCTCACTTCTCCTATCTCTGTTTTCAAGTCTTCATGGTTCTTCAGTATTACCTCTAGCATGGATTGTAACATTAACTGTTGGTCCTTAAATGAATTTGAACTTATTTACAGACCTCTTATTTCCCTCAAACACACCCTAAATATCATTTAGCTTATTCTTTTCCTACTTATCACCAAATCTATATTCTTATTCTTATATCTATTTTACTCACTCTTAGCACACTAAGCTCAATAACTTATAATATCTAAATATTTATGTCATTCTACATTTCAAAATTATCAATCCAAAACATCAATCAGCATCAAAAATTCATTAACATTAGCATTTATCAGTAATTATATTATTGCATTAATAATATCAATAATATCAATAATTAATGAGAGTAATAATAAAAACAATTTTCAACCAATTTCCTCTATCAATTTAAATACTAAACTACAAAGCTATAAATACCACCACATCCACAATTAAATTCAATCTCTCTATAATTTATAAATTAATTACTAAGAAATTATTGCCCATGTTTTTCTCCTGCTTCCGTAAATATAGTTTTCCAAGTCTTTTTTACAGTACTCTTTTCCACTTCTATAGGATTTTCTAGTTCATTCTTAGCCGGCCGACATCTCCCTTGCCTCCTTTTGTATTACTCAGCATTACTCAGCATTTAGTCTATCTTCACAATGTCAGAATCCTCTGATTTGTCGGCATTTCATTTTCAGTCTCCACCTTCAGATTGTCTATTTCCTTGATTCCAAATTATAAGCAAAGAAAAAAAAACCTCCTTGATCCTTCCCCTTCACTCCACCAATACAGTCTGTCAAGATGCAGTAATTTCTTTTACACCCAAACTTGCATTTCGCCGCTATCATTTGGAGGGAGCTCCAGTCTCCCACCTCCTTCCTGGGGCCTCTTTCTTTTTCTTCCCTCTTTAGAAACCCTCCGGATAGATCTCTCACCCTGGATCACTCCTACAAAGTTACCAAAATTGCTTTAAACCAGATCAATCTAACCATTGTCCCACTTTTCCACCAGCTATTGTTGTCCAGATATCCACTGTCACTTCCTTGCGGCTGCCATTACAGGACATCTCCTTCCCCTGATCAGCTTCTCCAAGGCTTTTCTGCCACTCGCTTCTTCGACCGCCGCCAAGAGCTCCAACACAGAATGCCTCTTTCTTCCAATCCCCCTCCAAGGGATCTGGGACTCCATAAAGTCCACCGATCAGTTGGAATTTGCTGAAAAAACAACTCTCTATAACAGAGCGTCGCTTTCCACAGCTTTTCTTCTTGACAGCTGGCCCCTTCCTCAACAATTCTCTAAGTTTCAAAGAACTCAGATGTTCCTAGAAATATAAATGTGGAAGGACAGATAAAAACTAAAAAGCAGTATTTTCTCTGGCAGTAGCAGAACCTGTCCAATATGCCATAATTTGCCAATCCCTATCAAGGTCTTTCTCAGTTTTTGTTTTGATAAGAAATTATGCAGTTTGAAAATAAACAAAGATCAGTTGAAATTCATTCAGTCCTCTAACTTTCACTTTAATGAAAATTGCTCTAGATCAGGGGTGTCAAACTCACATAGTCACGGTGATGTCATGTGATGTATTGGGACTTTTTTCTGCTTTTCTAAAACGGGCATGGGCGTGGCCAGCACATGACGCATCCGGCCCATGGGCCATGAGTTTGGAAGCCTGCTCTAGATGAATCCACTTCCTCAAGGCCTGTCTTTTCTTTTGTGTCACCCACCTTCCTGAGTGGAGATGGTCCCCTCCGGACAAGGAGCACAGTTGTAGCAGCAAAATGGCTCTCCTTCTCGCTTCTGCTTGACAAATCCAGGATGACATTTTTCCCCACATTTCGACAGAGGAAGAGACTAAATAGAAAAACAATAAATTCCAAAGAAAATATAATAGCAGTAACCATCCTGACATGCTGACATGCTCTTGAAATAAGAGCAAAAGTGACTGCTCAGTTTCTAGAACAGTAGTAATATGAGATAGAGATGAGGTTATGAGAATGTGTCCCTCAAAAAGTGTAAATTAGGAATCTTTGGTTGCAGCACATATGAGCCGTGTGTGGCTCAGCTAGCGATCCTTTCTCTTGAAGAACTACAATTAGGTAGCAACAACTGGCTTGAAAGAACTAATTTGTTATTAGTTAAATTTGGAGCCTCCTTTCTTTCCCAGAATGACTTAAGGTAGCTAACAATCAAGATGAACAATTGCATTCAAGGCGTTTTTAGATGAGGTACCCTCTTACAAGCCAAAGCCCAAATCTAAGCAGCATTTCCTTTTCAATTGTCTTTTATTATTTCAGATATTAGAAAGGCTTTTCTTTGAGTCAAAATCATGTTCCAAATGCTTCAGTTTTCTGAGTCAGGACATTATTTCTCAGCATTCCAGTCATTCTCATTTCATGTGAACAAAAATTCTTGGACCTTCTTCAAAGGAGCAGAAGGCCTATTTCACTGCCCCAGTATGGTGAAAGATTAGAATGGATATCTCTGGTCAGGTCTGGGTTTCTTAAAAAATTCTTGCCCTGCCCTTTTATGGGATACTGGCCCCAACAAGGACAAGGTGAATCTAATTCCAAATTTTATTTCCCACTGGAACCAAAAGGATCTCCATCCAGTCTTGATCTCAACCCTGAAGCTGACCTGGCTGTGGCCATTTTGAGGCTTCAGTGCTGCCACAACTGGAGCTATGGGAAAGGGAGGGAGAAGTAGAGATAGCTGGGGTGCTGTAACCAAAATAAAATACTTTCTCTTGGAATCAAGGACATTCCCACCAGGTGTCCAGAAGGAGGGGACTAGAGTCATCTAGCAACTAGACTGTATCCTGGTTGGACCATGTGACTGATTGTTTGGAGAAAGTGAAAGAACTTTTACTTTTAATTAGGTAAAAACCACGGGACCATTTAGAGTCGATTTTCACCAGCTTGTGCCAATATGACATGTTGTTCCTCAAATAATAGGTTTATCCAACGGCCTCGGAGTTTTGATTGCTATGGGTGTGTTACTTGGAACCCTGACAGTTGATTCAATCTTCAGTGCAAACCTGAACTCAGGCACTGGTCAATAAATTTACCTTCTTGTTTGTTATTTGAAGACAAAGAATAAGTGAATCACAATCCCTAGCATTTGACCTATCTTACCATTTTCATGCAGCTTCTCCATTTCAACACTGAACCGTGGTGCATAGGCTTAGCCCAAAGAAATGGATCGGAACTCTTTGGAAAATAGAAAAGACACCAATATTTCTCCTACCCTGTTGTGCAACTTTAGCCATGACAGGTGATATTGGTTGACAGTAAGTCCCTGTCTTTCAATAGTCACCAATTGGTCTTTCATGAGATTCTTTTTGGGGAGATATACCCAACTCATGATCTTCATATCTGCCTTTAAATCCCCATTTTGGTCCAAGTAAAGTTTGTAATGGGAAAGATTGCAAAATTCATTCTTCTCCAGAAAGGGATGGAACTAGAATGGGAACATCAAGCAATTTCAACATCAATAAACATTGTAACTTATTCCTTTTTGTCTCTTCTCATTTGAATCTTTCTTCTACACTTGTAAATATTCTTAGGAGAACAAGTTTCTGTCTTTAAAAATGAAAAAGAAAGGTTCAGCAAAATTTGGCAATCACGTATTGACAATACATGTTTTGAAAACAATATGATTGAAAAATGTTGTCGATTATAAGAAACATTCTAAAGCAGGTCATAAATAAATTGCACAAAGAAAGAGAACATTCATGAACTCCTTGAAAACAACAGGTGAGTACGAGAAAACATGGATTTATCAAGAAGGAAGTTGCCAGGCTAATCTCCTCCTAGGTAGACCAGATTATAAACATATCCAAATGAGATGATCCATCCATCCATCCATCCATCCATCCATCCATCCATCTATCGTCTATCTATCTATCTATCTATCTATCTATCTATCTATCTATCTATCTATCTATCTTAAGGCTCAGCTAGGTATCCAAGACAAGGTTCTTTCTATTGAAGAACTAAAATTTGTTAACAAACTCTGGTATGGAAGAACAAACTCATATTTGTTATTAGTTGGATTTGCAGCCTCTTTGTTCCCCCAGAATGACTTAAGTTAGCTAACAATAAATTAGAAGTAGTAGTATTTTTTATTTTATTTGATAATAATCATATAATAAAATTAATGAAACTGTCATTAATGATTTTGATGAAATGGAATTGCATGGCTACTGGTGGTAACTGATAGGAAACTGGGTGTCTAAATGTCTAAGTTAGAACCAGACATAAAATGAAAATACATCTTCATGATTTATCAAAATAGGCTAAAAAAAAAAACAAGAAAAAACAGATGGAATTTAAGGGATATTAGAAAATACAAAGTCTTCCACATAGAAGAAAAGTGAAATGTAGAGCAAGAATGATGAATGATACCAAACTTGATAAAAAAAATTGTGAAAATCTCAAAATAGTAGTTGATTGCAAACTAAATGTGAATCAGCGGTGTGATGTTAATGGAAAGAAAGCAAATGTCTCCATAAACATCTCAGGAAATGAATATTGATTTGGCGGGGGAGACCCCAACTGCCCCTTGCAGGCACCATGTTGCATATTGAATAGAGTGATGCATATTGAATAGGAGTGAGCATAGGCTTCACTCAGGTCCCCCAATCTGGCAGGAAAATACTCAAACCCCATTGGCCAACCTGTCTGAAAGTTGTTCTGCCCCAGCTCCAGATTTCCCAGGATATTGACACACACCAATGGTCCTTATTAAATTTATTAAGTAGCAAGAATAAACAAAATCCGCCAAGATTGGCAACCAGCCCAGAAAGCAAGATATGATAAACCAAAATACTCTAATTATAAATATGAGTTGTTTCCAGCAAAAAAGCACTAGCTGCATATGACTTAAACAGGCTAAGGGAGTGGCCAATTATCCTCAAGCCCTACTCTTGAGTAGACCTCCTCCTCCTCCTGAGTAGCCACTCCTGCCTTTTGGCAGCCCAGTGTGCTCGAGCATTGAGGAGAGGCTCCTCCACTTTGCTCTCTCCACTTGAAGGAACCTCTGGAGGTTCTGAAGGCCCTGGCTTAGTCTCTGCCTCTTGCACCACATCCTCTTCAGCCTCCTCGGTGTCCGACGCGAGTGCTGGCTTTGCAGGCTGCTGGCATGACACCACACCAGCCTCCTCTTCATTGGGATCAGCCACGATCCCTGCAGGCCACTGGTGGGCCACATACCTGCCATGGCTGAAGCCTTGGAGCCCCCAAACTCCCTTTGCCCTTCTTCTTTCTCCTCCTAGATCTGGAGAAATAGGCATCATTCAAGGCAAGGGCCATAGAAGTAATGGCACTGTAAAAACGGTGGAAATTCATGGCCTCCACCGTATTCTGTTTCTTTTGGGTCTCCAGTGGTGATTTTTCAGTGCATCTTTTCCGGCCTTTGACAGAAAAGGCATGTTTTGAAGAAGAACAGACAAATGATTGATGTCCAAAGGGTGGATCCAGAAAGAAGCTGGGTATAAAAGCATCCTTTATTGGCTCTTTTTTAATCTCAAAATCAACAGTACAGATATTATTTACATGTTTGAGTGCTCTGGGGTCTCTCAGTGGATACAAATCATTGAGTGTTGTGATCCAGACTTTTCCTTCAATGGGTCCCGGCAAACGCCGAAGTATAAAACGAAAAGGAAGAATCCTCTCAACAATGGCACCATATTCTATGTAGTGAACATAGACATTGACTTGTCTCCACTTAGAGAAGGCATCACCATGGGGTGCTGTAAATTGAGTTGTTGAGAATTGTTGTGATATAACAACACAAATTCCATTCCTGATAAGCATAGCAGTAAAAGTCCTCATGAAATTATCTCCATTTTCTGAATCTGAAGCAAAGAGACCAATCAAGGTCCATCTGAAATGAAGGAGCACTTGGACAATTCCTAGGTAGAGGATCCCTTTTTGGGGGAAAAGCCGGTGATAAAAGGTCAATTGACTTTTATCATGCAGTAAATCTGAAAATAATTCAAAACTGATCTGAAAAAGCAATGAAGAATACTGGGTTACATTTCAGGTCAGATCATTTTCAAAATATTAACTTGAAAGTAATCCAGATTGGTTCACTTAAACATGTTCAAGAAGTTTATTGTTGATTAGTCATTAAGCCATATGAAAATAAAGAATAAAAAGCATAGCATTAACAAAACTGTATATAACAAGAGTGTAAAAAAATAGGTTAAAAAATAAGAATAAAGAATGCCAATCATATTTCTGTGCCATACCTACAATTTATGGAAATCAGACCAATGTTCACATGTCAACTGAAATGTTTTGTTCAAATAAAGAGCCATATTGACTGTTCTTGTTTAATATTGATTAAACGAAAAAAATGTTGTTTTAATATAAAAATCCCAATAGGTTGTTAGTCTAATCTAGGGTCCAAGATATTGATCTGTTTTATAACTGACTTTGAAATAATAGATGCGTTTTGTCTATCTCTGGAGTTCGGCAAATACAAATCTGTTCATTATAAGTGACTTGGTTAAACCTTCCATATTTAACCATTGTGTCCAGTACTGAAATATTGCTTGTGTAAATATCATCTTAAGATGTTTAGGCATTTCTGCATTGAAACACTTGCCAATTTGAAAGTACATTTGTAGTGGCCCATGAGTATGCTTGCATTTCTCTTTGATTCGATATCAGAATTCTTTGTACAGCAATTTTTTTAGCGAGTTTTCCGTTTATATAAGAATGAGAAAGATCACAGGTAAAAATCCCTAACCATAACACCTAGAATAGTCATGGTGAAAAGCAGTTCTTCAATTCCAAAGTGAAAACATGGTTGGATCTATCACACACCAACCCACCACCACATTCCATTTAAATACAAAAATACAAACCTGTGGGATTTTGTAGGTGGCTCCTAATCTTGACATCTGAATGGAGATGTCATCGGCAGCTCCATCAACAAGAGTCAAAATGTTGTCCTTCCTTCCACAGCTGTAGTTGGGAACATTGGCTTCTCCAGTAGAGAGCATGTCCAGCAAGGCTTCTGAAGTCATAAGTATGTTCAAATAGTTGTCATGGATGTTGTAGCCAAGGGTGAGATTGTGCAGAAGCCCAGGAGTCTTGCTCACCACTTGAATATTAAAAATATAGCGTGGTGCTCGAAAGTTTGCATAAGGTAAACTAACATAAAAAATGTTCATGTTATCATCATCATCAACAGCAATAACAAAATACTTTTTTAATTGTATTCTTCTTCTTTCCACAAGTCTTTTGAGCCTTAAGCCAATACCGATCCAAAAGCAGAGGCAAATGATAATTACCCACCACCATTTCATTTTAATGAGTGTTGGGGAGATGAGATGGAAATAGTGTTCCACGATGTTTAAGAATCACAAATAAATCATTATTTGTAGCAGAACTGATTTTCATTCAATCATTAAAGAGGAAACATTGTAATAGGAAGAGGTTGTTTCAGAACAACCCAGAAAAGCAGAAACTTCTCAAATCAAAACATCTCTTATTCCTATAAGGATTAAGCATTAAACAGTGGTCATAAAAATATTTAACTACTTTAAACCAAAGTTGGTATTTATGTCATCATTCAGTATTAAACCAGGAAAGTTGTAGAATCTGGATTTTATTTTGTACAATTTTTGGATTTTAGATTTTTTAATATAAAATAAGATTAAAGAGAAGCAATGGAAATAAAAATGACTCAAGAAATTATGTCTACAATACACACATATGCATAATAAGAAGAAAAGAATGAGGGTGTTAGAGCTGCAAATACAGAGAATGACTTACATGTCAAACGGACAATAAGGAGCCCTATTGAAAGGCAATGTTGTTGTACGGAATGATTTTGTTCCAGTGTTGATGATACTAATGAGATGGTCTCCTGATCTGTAATAGCTCCATGGCTTTTTTTCATCTTGGTACTTGAAATTCAGTGGACACTTCATTCTAAGCTTCCCAGAGACTGGCTGGGATACCAACAGAATCAAAAGCAGAAGATTCATAGTTTATGGGGCTGAATCAATCCCCTTCCTGTTTCTAAAAAAGAACAAGGAAATGAATTAGATGAATTCAAAGCACTTTCACCATATAGAAATTCTACTGACTTTCCTGATTCAGACAGAAACAAACCAAGCTTCACCTGGAAAAGGAGAGAAAGTACATTCAAGAGCACAGTCTCTACCTGTCTCAAAACCTGTGCCACAGTGTGTGGCTGAGGCATTTATGCTTTTCTAATGCAAGATTTCCTTCCATGATGTTTACCTCAAAACCACTCACTGAAAAAGTAGCAGAAGAGGTCTCATCTGAATTTTGAAAATTACAGTGAAAAACAGCTCCTCCTCTGGGGATCTTAAAATTCTTCAGGGCTCCATTTGCAGAGAAAGAGCTGGAGAAAAAAAGAACTTCTTAGTGAAAAATCATAAATCCATCCTTTGGGTCAATGTTCTATAGTGGTTGTGGTCCTTCCTGTCAGGTCTTGTCCAGAAAGTGATGCTGGATAAAGATACTTCAACAGCCTAGGAATTTGGATTACATCAAGATGTTCGACCCTGAAAGACGATAATTATGCTCCCCTAATTAGAAAAATGAAACAAGACCTAGATAGCTGGAAAAAAATAAGACTATCACTTTTGGGCCAGATAGCCACAATTAAGATAAACATCCTCCCCAGAATATTATTCTTATTCCAAAATATACCGATAAATTTAGATAATTTTTTTTTTCTAGAATTAGTCAAAATCATCAGAGAATTTATATGGGAGGGGAAAAAACTGAGATTTTCCATTAAAATTTTAAGGGGCAAAAGAGATATAGGTGGATTTGGACTCCCGGATTGGGAAACATACTACAGGGCAGCTAAGCTAGTTTGGTTAAGAGACTGGATCACCCTGGAAAATGAGAGGACTCTCACTTTAGAAGGCCATGACTTGCAAAAAGGCTGGCATGCCCACATTTGGGACACGGAGAAGAAAAGGAAGACACATTTCCATAGACATAAAATTAGAGACTCCTTGATACAAACATGGACTCAGATTAGGCAAAAATATTACAAAAAAATCCCAAATTGGCTCTCAACGATGGAGGCCCTGACCCACCCAAATAGGTGGGAGAGGAAGAAAATGGGCAGATACAAAGATATTTTAGACGAAGGAGGGAGGCTTAAACCAAATGACACCTTACGAGAGCAAGGAATAATTTTAGATTGGTGGACCTACTCACAAGTAAAATCCAGATATCAGAGAGACAAAGAACAATACGGTTTAGAACTTGGACCAAATGGATTGGATAAAGTCCTGATGGGAACAAATAAAAAGATTCTGGCAAAACTATACAATTATTTATTAGGCGACGATAAGTTCGAAGATGTCACAAAGAACCAAATAATTGCATGGGAGAAAAATATAGGGCGCGATATAAATTTTGGGGAATGGGAGGAGGCATGGAATAGAAATCTTAAACTCACTAGAGCGGTGGCATATAAGGAAAACCATTACAAAATGTTGAATAGATGGTACCTAGCCCCGGCCAGACTAGCAAAGATATATCCCAATATACATCCCAACTGTTGGAAATGTGGCTATGGTCAAGGCACCTTCTTTCACATTTGGTGGACATGCCCGGAAGTGAAAGGATACTGGAATAAAATTAGGAGGTGGTTACAAGAAATAATTGATGAAGATATTGAACTAACACCAGAGATTTTCCTCCTGGGAATAATAAAGAAGCCATATAGAAAGGAAATGACACATTTAATGATCCACATAATTACAGCCGCCAGATTGGCATACGCACAGTACTGGAAAGAGAAAACTCAACCACCAGAAGAGCTTACAATAAAGAAAATACTCGAGTGCGCAGAGATGACTAAATTAACTTATGAATTAAATGATGAGAAGTCAGTTTACTATATGGTGTGGGAAAGGTGGTACAAGTGGTTGCATGACAAAATGAAAGAAAGATCTAAAGATGTGTTAAATATTGGTTAAAAGTGAGTTGAAATGTCACTAAGTACTATTTATGTAAATAGTTAAAACACTGCACATCCGATACTAACTGAAAATGTTATTATACTTATGTGTTTTATGATTCTGTTTGAATGTTTGTTTTTCCTTTTTCTCTTTTTTTATTTCTTTTTTTGTTTTGTAAAAAACCTTAATAAAGTTTCTATATATATAAAAAAAGATACTTCAACAGCCAGATGATGACTTCTGCTGTCCTTCAATGTAGCAACTTGTCTCCAGAGACCACTGGGGAGAATCATCCAGAATCATGTATTTTGGTGACATTCTAGATTGGTGGAACTTACCTCAAAAGTTGCCTCTATTCAAATGCCAATTAAGCAACCAGTACCTTGAACCCAGGGGTGAAATTCAGCAGGTTTGGACAGGTTCTGGAGAACCGGTAGCGGAAATTTTGAGAAGTTCAGAGAACTGGCAAATACCACCTCTTGCTGGCCCCAGAGTAGGATGGGAATGGAGATTTTGCAGTATCCTTCCCCTGGAGTGGGGCGGGAATGGAGATTTTGCAGTATCCTTCCCCTGCCACGCCCACCAAGCCATGCCCACCAAGCCACGCCATGCCCACCAAGGCACACCCAGAGAACTGGTAGTAAAAAAAAAAATGAATTCCACCACTGTTTATTTATTTTATTTATTTATTTATTTTATCAGATTTCTATACCGCTCTTCTCCTTTCGGACTCAGGGCAGTGAACAGCCAAAGTAAAACATTTGTACACAAAAGTTAAAATAGATTTAAAATAATTAAATAAGTTTGGCCCATAATTTAAAACCCTGTTGAACAGTTGGGCCTGTTTGTGAGTTTCTTTTCTATTAGATCTCCATATAAGAATCCTGACTGGAGCTGATTTTAAAATTGCTTGTGACTGAAGTCAAATTTTATTTCCCATCTTTTCTAGAAATACCAATTTTGAGACGAGATTTGATTAAGAGCAGGAAAATAGCAGCCTGTGGACTCTCCCTTTTGCTTAATTGGGAGGAAGTCAGGGGTGGGCTTCAAAAATTTTAGCAAGGGGTTCTCTGCCCAGTTGCTGGGTGGGCGTGGCCATGGTGGGAGTGGCCTAGTCAGCCTCCTGCACCCCGGGGGGGGGCGTTTTTGCCCTCCTCGGACTCCAGAGGCTTTTGTCAAGCCTCCTTTGTGGATTTAAAGAAAACATGCTTGGCATTGTCCTAATGCAGTTAGAGAGGCTTATAATTTTATTTTTTTTTCTTTATGCTGTTAAACTTAAATGAGACCCATTACACTGTATGCTTCACAAATTCAGACATTAAAACAAGAATCAGTACAGTAAGAGATTGTGAAGGAGATTGCAAGAATAACAAAATCCAGGATAAAAACCAAACAGAAATCCAAGCAATCCAGGGAAGGTCATCACTCATTTCCCCAATATCCTAGGCGAGGAACGAAGCGTTCTAAACTCTTGAAAAAGCAGGACTGCAGAGGCCATCCGAAACTTACAGGGAACCTCATCCAACTTTTGAATAGCAGATCAGATGTCACCAAGTATGACCCATATTCAACCTATCATGATCAGGATAGTTCTATCTATTTGGTCAGCTTCCCTCTCTCACTCAAATCCCCAGTTAACTCTTGTAGGCTCAAGGTGTGCATATCAATGTTTTCCATCTCCAGATAAGAAAAGTAACCCCAAGAGAAAAAGTGGCACAGAGACATTAAAAACCAGGGGCTCCCAACCACATCAATCAAGCATCTGGCAATCTTTGGGGGGGATTCACACACAGTCTCGGAGATGGGTAGGCCAAACCAAAAAGAAGAGGGTCCACAAGGTCCCCCTCAACCAGTTTCAGGAAGGATGTGGCAAGAAATCATGTCACAGCATGGACCATGCTGTGGGAATTGCTGCCATCAAAGATGTAGGTCTCACAGCCCTCTGTATGTTTAATAAAATTAAAAAATGTCAAAATATAAAGTTTCTCAGTCCTTACACAAATATGGAAGGACAATAGAGAGCATCAAGGGAAAAAGAATAGAAAGTTCAAACCCCTCTATAACTTTCTCCAGGGGTATAGAGCCTATTAGATTTATATTTAACTATTTTACTATTTAACTATGACCTCCCCAGCTACTCAGAAGTCAATGGAAGGGCTATCCAAAACAGAAAAATCCACAGCAATACCAACATTGCAAACTGTGCAATCAATACTGACGCTAATCCAAGAAACTATGATGGATATGCAGGAAAAAATGTCAAACAATCATACCGAATTAAAAACAGACATTCATGCACTGGACCAGAAGATGAACAAGATTCAAGTCTCAATATCTAACAATGAACAAAGGATCCAGAAGGCAGAACTAAGAATAGAACAAAACGAGAAGAAACTAGAAATGGTAGACCAGACATCGACGATACAATAAGGGAATTAGAGGACTCGTTGATCCAATTGGAGATGGACAGGGCGTCGTTTTATCTATGTTTCCAAAATGTTGTAGAAGACAAAGAGGAGGACCTGGGAGAGAAGATGACAGAACTGATTGCAGAAGTACTCCAGCAAGACAAGCAAGAGATCATCAGAGAACTAGATGACGTCTATAGAGTACAAACAAACTACGCAAGGAGGAACAGGCTCCCTAGGGAAGTCCACATTAGGTTCGCAAGAAAAAAAGTGAAAGACATCCTGTACAATATGGCGAGAGAAGGACAAATAACATAAAGAGGAAAAGAAATGATAATTTTAAAACAGGTGCCAAGAAGAGTGAGGGAGGTGAGAAAGGATTACAGATTTCTAGCTGTGCAACTAAACAAAAGATATATATTATTTAGGTGGCTCCTGCCAGAAGGGATGTTAATTACCTGGCAAGGGAGGAAAATAAAAATAGACAGTTTGAGTACAGCGCTGTCGAGCCCTGGCCGGGGCTCGCGATCTCCGGGACACTGGGATGTCTGGGGCCGGACGAAGCGCCTACCTGACCGCCCAAGACAGCAGTATCGGCTCTGCACAACAACTGAGCGCCGGGGCAATGCGGCCGGCCGAGAACTACCGGCGCTTTCCTGTGACGTCAGAGCTGCAACGGCGGGACGTCACGGAGGTCAGCAGCTGATGTGGGCGTAGTTTGCCGGATGGTGGTTTGGGGGCCGGGGAGAATATAAATAGCACTGCATGGAGGTTGCGTGCAGCGCTGACTTAAACTCTGTGTTCTGGTTCATTTTGTTCTTCCTGCTGTGTTGCTGCTAATCCCTAATAAATGATTGTTGATGGTTGTTGATATTGCTTAACGCATTGTAAGCCACCCTGAGTCTCAGGAGAAGGGCGGCATAAAAATCAAATTAAAAAAAAAAAGATGGGCATTGCATCTGGTGATTCTTTTTTTTTTTTATTGAAAAGTTTTATAAGAAATTCAAACATTTTTCTCCCCCTCACCCTTTCCCCTTCCCCACATAAATTGTACATTTTCTTATACATAAGAAATCCTACATATACATGTTTCCCTTAAAGAAAGCATTAAAATAAGACATTTTAATTACATTCGGAGTTGCTCTTCTTCTCTTTCTTCCCTCATTCCACAACAAACCTTCTTCTTCTCCTCCTTTCTTTCCCTTCCCTCCCTCCTCTTCTCTCCTACTTTCTGCTGCCTCTTCTCCCACCTCATCCTACTTCCTTTCCCTTTCCCCCACTTCTCTCTTCTTTTCCCCCTTCTTGCCTTCACTCCTACCCCTATCCCCTTCCCTTCCCTTCCCCTCTCCTTTCTTCCATTCCTCACCCTCCCTCTCCTCCTCCTACCCCCTCCTCCTCTCTCCTTTCTAACTTCTTTGCTGTGAAATATTTTCCTCCTTTAGTGTCTGAGCAACTCCTATATTCTACTCATAGAATATACTTTCTTCTGCTAAAACATTTCTCTATTCACCACCTTTCCCCCCCATCCCTTATCCCTCCTCCCCACCCACTCCCGACTTCCCAGAGCAAAAACAGGGTATAGCATCTAACAAACATATGCTAAAATAAACTAACAAATTATAAAGTTCAAAGCTCCCACATGTTCTTTAACTCCCTTGCTCCAACTCATTAACCTCCCTTTTATAAGTTCTCAAAACCAATTAAATTAAATTCATTCTTCCTACTTATAAAAAAGAAAAAGAAAAAACTTTTTCTTGATGTATAATCCGATAATTTAGCAGTCTTACAAACAGTAGAAATCATGAATAAATTCCATTTCTATACCAGAAAAAAAGAAAAAAAATTCATTTTAAAATCTTACACATTTTATCTCATATATCTTTTAAAATAATATAGTCTTATGTTAAGCATTTTAAAAATCTCTTAATACCTTTAAAGCACTTATTTACCAAATATAAATTTCAGAATCTACAGGAGCGTGTCTTTCAATTTTTCAATTAACCGTCTTAATACCTCTAACTTTTTAGAGAACAACCCTTAACTATCCAAAACTAATTATCATTTTGCAATGAAATTCTGAATTTAACATTAATCCTCTTCGCTTCAAAGGGTTAGACATCTTAAAAGCTTATACAATTTATCTCATATATCTTGTAAAATAATATAACCTTATGTTAAACATTTTAAAAATCTCTTAATGCCAATAAAACACATATTTGCCCAATGCCAATTTCAAAATCCACAGGTAGATATCTTTCTTAATCTTCTGTTCTTCTGTTCTTTCTATATTTTGTCCAATCCTTTTTTTTTTATAAATTCTGTCAACAGTCCCCCCAGTTTTATTTTTGAAACTTTTAAAATGGTGATTTGAGGTTGATGCGCGTTTTCTAACTTGAAATCCCCATTTCATCTCTTCTTGCTTGTATAATCATTCAGTCCATTTCTTTGTCCATATAGCCAAAATTTGTTGCCATAAAGATTGTCAGCTTGCAATAAAGAAACTATTTGTTGCTTTTCTGTCATTTGAATGGAAATGTCCACCAAAACCTTTGTTTCAACTGTACTAGCTAGTGTCTTAATCCTGTCCATCTCCTGATCTTCCAAAAACAAATTTCTCTGAATAATTTCCTGCTGTCCCTCTAACAACTGCTTATATTTTCCCGAGCTGTTTTTTGAAAAAGCCCTTTCGATTGTATCCAACAAGGCTGAAGTAAAAAAGTCTTGAAAAGCCTGGACAGTCACGGCTTGGGAATTTGCTGATTCACCTGCCCTGTTGTCAGCCATATTTCAGCCACTTTGTATTTATCCAGCTATCAGGACAACAATTCAACTCTTTTCCACACAGTATAAAAACTAGATTTTAGTTAAAGTCAGTACCAAATTCCTTTCCTCAATACCAAATTCTTTTCGTGGCCGCTTCCCCTTTAAAACTTTTTCTTAGGGTGTAATCCAGTAGCTGTATCACTGTTGCAAACTTTAACAAGCCTTAACGAGCAATTTCCCTAGTAATTTCCTCCTCCCGCCCTCAGGCGCCATTTTCTGCATTTAAAAGCGGAGTTAAAGTGTTACTGTCGAGTCCTACCAGAGCTCGCCATCAATGGGGGGTATGGGAGACAAGGAGTGGAGATAGGCAGCCGCAGCAGACACACAAGCAGTTCCTGGATAGCGGCGTTTCATGGGGATGAATGATGATGTCGTCGGGATCTCTGAGTCTGCTGTCCCCACCGCTCCGGCACTCGCAGCTGTTGCTGTTAAGGGGGAGGGGGTCACTAGAAACCAATCTATGATGATCCATTTAGTCTTGTCTGACTCTTGGTGATTCTACAGGATGGTATTCTCTACATCTTCCGTTCTTGCGCTACTTCTTCAAGTTGTTCTATGCTTTGGTTGGTCTAAGCTTTGATGGTGACCAGCCATTATGTTCTTGGTTTCCCTTAACCGCTAACTCTTCCAAACATAATTGCTTTCTCCACTGAATTCCCCAGTGTGACATGACCAAAATACGTAAGAACAAAAATGATGAGTACCAAACACATTTTTCCCATAAGCAATAATGTAACAAGACAGCCGACCTCACCAAGTTCTAGTTTATGCCTTGAGTACTAAACAAACAAGGAATATCAGGACAAAAAAAAAATCTGTTTTGTGATTTTGCCTTCTGGTGATGTATCTGGTGTCGTAAAACTCTTACAGGGAGCAAAGAAGCAGAGGCAGGCAGGAGGCAGAGGCACATGCTCAGTTCCCTTCTGAAGGGAGGAGATGGCAAATTTTCAAATCCCTGTTTTATTTCGGCTATTTATGTCCCCTCCCTCATTTTGAAAACCGAGGACCTTGGAAACAGCCCTTCTCTGTCACAACACCTGCCCTATAAAATAACATCCTCCCTGAGACTTGTTGACCTCCAATCCTGACCTTTTTTAAAAGACCATTTAAATATTGACTGTATCCCCAGGCATTGCCTTAGAGGGGATCTGACTCCTTGTGCAGTATTATGGCTGCTTTCAAGTTTTGTGGAAGGAGGGACTGTGAGGAGCAGCTTCTTCCCTGAAATGCTGGAAGTATGCAGCAGCCTAAGCAGTGGTGAAATCCAATTTTTTTTACTACCTGTTCTGTGGGCATGGCTTGGTGGGCGTGGCTTGGTGGGCATGGCAGGGAAAGGATACCACAAAATCTCCATTCCTACCTCACTCCAGGGGAAGGATACTGCAAAATCCCCATTCCCTTCCCACTCCTGGGGGAAGGATGTTGCAAAATCTCCATTCACACCCCACTCTGGGGCCAGCCAGAAGTGGTATCTGCCGGTTCTCTGAACTACTCAAAATTTCTGCTACCGGTTCTCCAGAACCTGACAGAAGCTGCTGGATTCTGAAGCCCCTGAGCCTAAGGAATGGGATTCTTCCAGATTGCAGGCTGCAATGGGGAGGCACTCAGAGCAAGTGGTGGTCTTGCAAAGAGGCAACACTCCAGGTTTTCTTGTCCTCCCTGAGACAGAATCCCAGCCAATGAAGGAGGGTCTTTTCTTCTGGGCTTCTTTTCCACTTGATCCAGTGATGGCTATTTACCTTCAGATAGTTGTAGCCAGGCCTTGCACACCTCAGCCCATTTCTTCTGCTGCAGCTAGCAAGGCTATTTTTAAAGCCTCCGTAGCCAATAACAGAGCTTCGGATCGATCCGGAGCTCTGTTATCGGAGGCAAAGGCCTTCAAGAAAGCTTTCCTGGCCTTACCGAATGAAGAAGTTCCTGAAGGCTTCTGATAGCAAAAAAGAGGCTGGGGTTGATGCATGCAAGCATGGTGAATCAGTGGACTATATCCAACCCCCGCAAAAATCAGCCCTCATGCCTTTTCCGGTCAGGTGTGTTTTGAAATAAAAAAAAAATCTGGTATCATTCAGGCTCTTTACTCTTCTATTCTACTCTTCTGTAATTTGCATTTCCATTTTCTTATACCAGACATCAGTTCTCCTTATATGGCTAGACAAGATGGTGACTGACGAGCAGGAAGAGGAGGAGAAGGAGGAGGAGGAGGAGGAGGAGGAGGAGGAGGAAGAGGAGGAGGAGGAGGAGGAGGAAGAGGAAGGGGGGATTTAAAAGATCTTGTCCCAAAAAGTATTTCATTAACCTCATGGTGTGAATTGTGATATGGTGCATATTCAACTGGGACCAAGAAGAGAATGAGGAAGGCTGAGAACTTCTAGCATGTTAGGTAGTTACAGCTATGATATAGCCAAGAATACAATACAGCCAACCATACATATGTTTGCGATATTCAAGAATAAATGATTTCAGGATGACTTCTTTCTGTGAATAGGAACTCCTTGCAAGCTTCCATTTTAAGAAAATAAGAAAAGGTCTTCTAGATCAGGCCAGTGCCCATATTTATGACAAAATGACTGATCAGATACCTCTAGAGTGTCCATAAGCAGAAGACTTAAGAACTATCTCAACTTCTGACTGGGTGTTTTTGTCTAACCTCACCACTCTTCCTTACAACATCCATAGCATAGTGAATTAGAGAACAGAGTCTGCAATTCTGTTGGAATTCTTTTTCTGGCAATATCATCAAACTGTACTTCAGCTCACTTCTTGTTTAACTTCTACATACTGTGTTTCCCCGAAAATAAGACCCTGTCTTATATATATTTGAACCTTGAAATAAGTGTTTGGCCTTATTGCCATGTGCTCAAAAGCCTGATTGGGCTTATTATCAGGGGAAGGCTAATTTTGGGGAAAACAGGGTAATAATTTAGTTAATCCAGACTATGCTCCTCCTAATACAACTTGAAGATGTCTTTCTATTCTCCTTATACTATTGATGCTAAAATCCTGGGTCTGATACTGCAAAGAACCACAATTGTAGATAAACTATGATACAATTAAAATAATGGTATTTTAAAGCCCCATCCTGCATGTTGTTGTTGTTGTTGTTGTTGTTGTTTGGCATACCAACAACATTCCTACTGCACAAGTATCCTGTTTAAAATACCTTGATGGGACATATAAGGGCTAAGGTAACCTAAGGGCAGAGGATAGATATACTATCTCAACTACTCAAAAGAGCTATGCAACTATGTTTTATTTTGCTGGACAAGAATGTACATTCTTGTATATACAACACTATTGTATAACTGCCCTTTATTTTTTTCAAGCAAAATCATTGGTTTATTCCTGCATGAAGAACTGCTTGGACCATTTCCTAGGTTTGTCCTGTTGGAAAACTTTGATAGTTGGATTTCCTCTCTTCATGTTTCTACATTTCTTCTGGTCATAAGATGCTCCTTTGTATTCAGGTCTGGCCTCAGAATGATTATGTAGGATTTGGGAATGAAGATGCAGCTGAGCAGCCCAACACTGGAGGACAAAATGGAGAAGACCTGCACAGCCACCATGTATTTCCCTTTGGTGCTTAGGTAGGAGGACACAAAACTCACCCAGACACTGCAGAAGACCAGCATGCTGAAGGTGATCAGCTTGGCTTCGTTGAAGGCACCAGGCAGATTCCTGGCAAGAAAAGCCACCGTGAAGCAGATGAAAGCCAGAAAACCCAGGTAGCCGAGAGTGATATAAAACATGACAGCAGAGCCTTCGTTGCATTGCAGGATGATTACTCCTGGCTGGGAGTAGAGGTCAGAGTCAAGGAATGGGGGAAAAACTCCTAGCCAGATGGAGCAGATGATAATTTGGACAGCAGAACAAGAAAGGATGATGGAGTTGGCCAAACTCTTCCCCAACCACCTCTTCACTCGGTTTCCTGGTTTTGTAGCAAGGAAAGCGAGCACCACTGTGATTGTTTTGGCCAAGAGAGAAGAAATAGTAACTGAAAAAATGATGCTGAAAACAGTTTGTCGGAGAAAACAGGTGGCTTTCCTTGGTTGACCAATGAAGAGAAGAGAAGACAAGAAGCAAAGTAGAAGGGAGATCAGGAAGATATAAGAGAGGTCCCGGTTGTTGGCTTTGACAATAGATGTTTCTCGGAATCGAATGAATATAATTAAGACAAGGACTGTAGTTAGGAAGAAAAGTAGAGCAAAAGAGACAAGGATGATGCCCAGATCTTCTTCATAAGATAGGAAGGTTATAACTTTGGGGATACATTGGACTCGTTCCTCATTTGGATATTGATCATGTGGACACTTGATGCATTTTTCTGTATCTGAGAAAACCAAAAACCAATATTTCTTTAACATTCTATCCTTTAGAGTTCAAGTAACATTTTTTGGGATAGCAGTAGATACCAGCAGCATTTTGTAAAATTTATTTCTTAGTATCTCCTCAAAAAGAAGATAGGAAGAACATTGTTTTCTAAACCATACAGAGCTAAGGTCTATGAAATTGGGGAAAATCCTATGACCAATATGGTTTCCTGTGTATTCTGTAGAATTTTCCTGGTAAATAATGAATCAGTTCATCTTAGAAGGCACACTTACTAAGAACCATACTGGATCAGAGGATGCCTGAAATGTTGATGGCTGGAAGAGAAAGGTAGTCCTGCAAATAATCTGGAATGACTACTTGGACCAGTGGTAAATTTGGTGTAATGAGCTGCACCCATGTCCATACCACCTCATTGTGGACCAGAGATACCTTCCAGTTATTTAGAATGGAAGGCCCATGTAGAGAGTATTGCAATAATCCTTCCAGGAAATGAATCTAAGACAATTCTCTAAATTTCTTTATATTTATACATAAGATATGGGTGTGGCCTACTGATGAAAGCAAACGAGCTAGAAATAGATCTATATAGGTCTCCCACCTAGCAGGAAGAGCTTGCTAGCTGCTAGAAAAGAAAAGGGTAGAAGCGACGATTCGACAGAATCTCATCTGCCATCATCAGGCTTATGTGAGGTGGCTTTTTCAGTAACTGCCATTATTATTTCAAATCTGGTGCTGGTAGTCTGGGGTGGCTCCACCTTTTCATTCTGATTGGTTGGGAGTCCCAGTCTGTGTTTATTGGCTTGGCTTCGGGTGTATGGTCGGTTTTTCTCCACCAGGTGGCAGGGCTTCATCTTTGTGGCTGGCTGGAATGTGATTTGGCTGGAACTTGTGGCAATACAGGCCTTTTGATGAACCCTTGATCTATGTTTTATATTTTGTGTTAAGATTTGTCTATCTATGAGAGAAGGTTTCCAAATAGTAGGCAGACGGGAAGTGTCATCACGTTTATTCATGCAATATGGTCTTTTCTCTATTTCAATGGCCTCTCTGATTATTCTTGGCAGAATATTGATTACCACTTTAGCCTCTTGTTCAGAATAAATTGCTCTACACATCCTTATAAATTTTTCCCCAAATTCCATATAATTTAATTGATTTAATATAAATTCCCATTTGACATTGTCAAGCACTTTCTGTGCATCAGCAAATATTAATACTATCTGCTTCTCATTGTGAAGCTCATAGTATTCTATGATGTCTAACATGATCCTAATATTATTCCTTATATATCATCTAGGCAGAAAACCATTTTGATCAGAATGGATAAAATTTTCTAAGAATTTCTTTAATCTTTCAGCCATAATTGTCATAAAAATTTTATAATCCGAATTCTATAGAGATATCAGTCTGTAATTTTTAATAAACATCAGGTCAGAATTTCCTTTCAGAACCCAAGTAATTTTCACTTCTTTCCACGAGGCTGGGATCTTTGCTTTATTTAAAACTTCATTATATATTTCTAACAATATTGGACTTAATATCTCCTGATGATTTTTATAAATATCTGACGGCTATTCATTTTATTAGCTTTTTGTTTCTTAATTGTCTCCAATAATTTTCAATGGTGTTATATCTTTATTTAACATCTCCTTGCATTCTACTGATGCTTTAGGCAGTCCCGTTTCCTGAAGATATTGCCATATCTTATCTTCATCTATCTTTTCCTTATCTTCATACAAATTTTTGAAAAACTCATAGGTTACACTTCTCTTCCCTTCATTCTGATGTATTATTTACTTATTTATTTATTAAATTTATATACCGCCCTATTCCTAAGGGACTCAGGGCGGTGAACAGCGAACGATAAAAATACATGTAATACAAACGTTAATAATAAAAAACCAATTAAAATATACTAAACATTCTGGTCCTAGATAATTCAAGACATCCTAGTTTAAAATAAAATCAAAAAGCAATATAAAGGGAAAGTTAGGCCAGGCCGGCCTGCTGAAACAGGAATGTTTTGAGGGCACGGCGGAAAGTGCGCAGATCCGGAATCTTCTGTATCTCTGAGGGGAGCTCGTTCCAGATGGTGGGTGCCCTCACAGAAAAGGCTCTCCCCCTGGGGGCCGCCAGTCGACATTGTTTGGCTGACGGCACCCTGAGAAGCCCCTCTCTATGGGAGCGTACTGGGCGGTGAGAGGCTATTGGTGGCAGAAGGCGGTCTCGTAAGTACCCCGGTCCTAAGCCATGGAGCGCTCTAAAGGTGGTAACTAAGACCTTGAAGTGCACCCGGAAGGCCACATTAATTTGCCCTCGTCATTGTGTAATTTATTGATCCATCTTGTATCCCTCTGTTTCTGTAATCTATATGCTAGCCACCGCCCCGGCTTATTTGCGGTTTCAAAAAAAATAATTGTTTGATACTTTTTATTTGCTGGGCCAAACTCTCCTTCTCAATAATATTTAATTTATGTTTAGTGACATCTATTTGTTGTTTCAACTGTTGTTTTTGTGGTTCCTTTTGTAAGTCCTTCTCCAATCTACTAAGTTCCTCTTCTAAACTTTTCCATCTTTGCCTTTTTTGTTTATTTTCTTTGGCCATATGAGCTATTGCAATTCCTCTCAAAAAGGCTTTTGCAGTGTCCCATGAATTTTGTTTATTGGAGTGTCCCATAAATTATTTGGTTATAATTCCTTTTTATTGTCTTGAAAAAATAAGTACATGTGTTCATCCATTTTCAATTTAAACTCATTCTGATTCAAAATTGCTTTTTTTAAAGTCCATCTCTTTATCTTCTTTTGTCCTTTCCATGTAAGTCCAATCAGGTTATGGTCTGCCCATGAGTTGATGTTGATTTTAATTTCCTCAATTTCCGAATCCAATTCTGTTGATACCCATGCCATATCAATCCTGGACCATGTATTATGTCTGCCCAAATAGTATGTATATTGTTTTTCTTTTCCATTCCTTTCTCTCCAGCTATCTTTAATACACAACTCCTCCACCATTTTAAAGAATGTGTTGGGCAGAATCCTTCTAATAGTTTTCCTTCTTTTATCACTTGTATGATCTAATTCTCTCTCTACTATCGCATTGAAATCCCCAACTATAGAGATATGTTCATATTCTAATTCTCCAATCATATTATGTAATTTCTTATAAAATACTGTTTGGACTTCATTAAGTGCAAATAGTCCCACCAAAGTCATTTTCTTCTCATTTAAAGTTATCTCTATTATTAGAATTCTACCCTCCTCGTCCTTAGAGATCTGCTTGGCTGGAATTCCTTCCTTAATGTATATCATAATTCCCCCTTTTTTCTGTTGAGATAGAGCTGTAAACATATTCCCCAGCTTAGAACATTTTAGTACTTGTTGAAGTGACCTCTTTATGTGTGTTTCCTGTAATACTATTATATCTAAGTGCATCGTACTCAATTTGTTGAAAAAGTTTTTCCTCTTTGTGAGAGCATTTAAGCCATTAACATTTAAGGATAAAAGCATTATTCTTCTTGTGCCTCTCTACTTCTGTCTGGATCTTGTCACTCTTGTCTGTCTGACTTCTTTATATTCTTTGTTTTTGCCTTCATCATATTTTTCTGTATCTATTTTTTCTTCCTTTCCATTTCCTCTTTCTTTTATTAGGGCTTCTGTCATTTCTAATGTCTGTTCTCTTGGTTCACATTCTTCTCTTGATTCTCTTTCCTCTACTTCATCATCACTGCCAAAATTTTGCCTATAAAATTCTTCCACCTGGTCTATCGTGTCCAGTTGAAATCTTTTTTCCTGCCATACTGCCATGATCCATTCTGGTATCAACTATCAGAAGTTAATATTTAATCATGTTAATTTAGAGATTAATATTTGATAGGGTCGTCTTAGTTCTCTCACTCTCCTAGATACTTGTTTGAGTACCACCAGCTGTCTCCCTCTGTATTCCAATGGGTCGTCTCTCATTCTATGTAAAATTTTGTCACAGTTCAACTTCTTTACAAACCTAATATGTACTTCTTTTGGTAAATTGTGTCTCCTCGCATAATTGGTATGGATTTGATATATTTCATTCGTTTCATTCGCCATTTCCTCTTTACCAATTCCTAGAGCTCCGGCCAACAGATCTGCCATCATTTCTGGTAAATCCTCATCTTCTTTCACATTCTGGAATTGTAGATAGTGGACTGCCTTTTCTGTTTCTAACTGGATAACCGTCATTTCCAGTTCTTTATTAGCTTGCATTAATTTTCCACTCATTTCAGCCGCACATTTTTCTTCCCATCCCATTCTTTCTTCTATCTCTTGTAATTTTTGCTCATTTTTCATAATTTTCTATTGGAAGCATTCAAATTTACCATCTGTCAATTTCATCTTTTCTTTAATTTCTCCAGTGTCACTTCTCACTTCTCCTATCTCTCTTTTCAAGTCTTCATTGTTCTTCAGCATTACCTCTAGCATGGATTGCAACATTAACTGTAGGTCCTTAAATGAATTTGATATTTCCCTCTGCATCATTTTTTCAATGGATCTTTGCCCTGCTGGACTCAATTCCACTTTCATAGTTTGGTCTACCTGCCTCCTTCCTGTGCCAATCCTTGTTAAATTAGGTATCCTCGTCATCTCTGCCACCAATTTAAACCAATCTCTCCACTTATTTACAGACCTCTTATTTCCCTCCAACACACCCTAAATATCACTTAGCTTATTCTTTTCCTACTTATCACCAAATCTATATTCTTATTCTTATATCTATTTTACTCACTCTTAGCACACTAAGCTCAATAACTTATAATTTCTAAATATTAATGTCAATCTACAGTTCAAAATTATCAATCTAAAACATCAATCAGCATCAAAAATTCATTAACAATAGCATTTATAAGTCATCATATTATGGCATTAATAATATCAATAATATCAATAATTAATGAGAGTAATAATAAAAACAATTTCCAACTAATTTTCTCTATATATTTAAATACCAAACTACAAAGCTATAACTACTACCACATCCACAATCATATTCAATCTCTCTATAATTTATAAATTAATTAGTAACAAATTATTTCCCATGTTTTTCTCCTGCTTTCTTAAATATAGTTTTCAAAGTCTTTTTTACAGTACTCTTTTCCTCTTCTATAGGATTTTCTAGTTCCTTCTTAGCCAGCCGACATTTCCCTTGCCTCCTTTGGTATTACTCAGCATTACTCAACATTTAGTCACAATGTCAGAATCCTCTGATTTGTCAGCATTTCATTTTCAGTCTCCACCTTCGGATTGTCTATTTGCTTGATTCCAAATTATAAGCAAAGAAAAAAAAACTTCCTTGATCCTTCCCCTTCACTCCACCAATACGATCTGTCAAGATGCAGTAATTCCTTTTACACCCAAACTTGCCTTTTGCCGCTATCGTTTGGAGGGAGCTCAAGTCACCCTCCTCCTTCCTGGGGCCTCTTTCTTTTTCTTCCCTCTTTAGAAATCCTCCGGATAGATCACTCACCCCGGATCACTCCTACAAAGTTGCCAAAATCGCTTTAAACCATATCAGTCTCACCGTCATCCCGCTTTTCAACCAGCTGTTGTTGTCCAACCATCCACTGTCACTTCCCTTTGGCCACCATTACAGGCCATCTCCTTCCCCTGATCAGCTTCTCCAAGACTTTTCTGCCACTCACTTCTTTGACCGCCACCAAGACCTACACCGCAAAGTGCCTCTTTCTTCTGATCCCCCTCCAAGGCATCTGGGACTCCACAAAGTCCACCAATCCATTGGAATTTGCTGAAAAAAAACAACTCTCTATAACAGAGCATCACTTTCCACAGCTTTCCTTCTTGACAGCTGGCCCCACCTCCTCAACAATTCTCTAAGTTTCAAAGAACTCAGATGTTCCTAGAAATATAAATGTGGAAGGATAGATAAAAACTAAAAAGCAGTATTTTCTCTGGTAGTAGCAGAACCTGTCCAATATGCCACAATTTGCCAATCCCTATCAAGGTCTCTCTCAGTTTTCGTTTTGATAAGAAATTATGCAGTTTGAAAAGATCAGTTGAACTTCATTCAGTCCTTTAACTTTCACTTTAATGAAAATTGCTCTAGATCAGGGGTGTCAAAGTCACATAGTCACGGCGATGTCATGTGATGTATTGGGACTTTTTTCTGCTTTACTAAAACGGGCATGGGCATGGCCAGCACATGACGCATCCGGCCCATGGGCCACGAGTTTGACAGCCCTGCTCTAGATGAATCCACTTCCTCAAGGCCTGTCTTTTCTTTTGTGTCACCCACCTTCCTGAGTGGAGATGGTCCCCTCCGGACAAGGAACACAGTCGTAACAGCAAAATGGCTCTCCTTCTCGCTTCTGCTTGACAAATCCAGGATGACATTTTTCCCCACATTTTGACTGAGGAAGAGACTAAATAGAAAAACAATGAATTCCAAAGAAAATATAGCACTAACCATCCTGACATGCTGACATGCTCTTGAAATAAGAGCAAAAGTGACTGCTCAGTTTCTAGAACAGTAGTGATATGAGATAGAGGTGAAGTTATGAGAATGTGTCCCTCAAAAAGTGTAAATTAGGAATCTTTTGTTGCAGCACATATTTATTTATTTATTTGTTTGTTTGTTTATTTATTTATTTATTTATTTATTTATTTATTTATTTATTTATTTTATTAGATTTCTATACCACCCTACTCCCGAAGGACTCAGGGCAGTGCACAGCCAAACAATAAAAACAGATACATACAAAATTTAAAAATAGAATAAAATCAAATTTAATAATTTTGGCCCCGACAAATTTAAAATCCCAAACTTTTAAAACCAATTTAAAATTGAATATATAAAATACTAAAAGATATTTAAAATTTTAAGAATCTTTTATAAAAGAGGGGGAAAATTAGGCCAGGCCGGCCTGGTGAAAAACTAAGGTCTTTAAGGCGCGGCGGAAGGTGCGCAGATCCGGGATCCTCCGTAACCCTGGGGGGAGCTTGTTCCAGAGAATAGGTGCCCCCACAGAGAAGGCTCTCCCCCTGGGGGCCGCCAGTCAGCATTGTTTGGCTGACAGCACCCGGAGGAGCCCCTCTCTATGGGAGCGTACCGGCCGGTGGGAGGCTATTGGTGGTAGTAGGCGGTCCCGCAAGTACCCAGGTCCTAAGCCATGGAGCGCTTTAAAGGTGGTGACCAGAACCTTGAAGCGCACCCGGAAGACCACCAGGAACCAGTGCAGCTCGCGCAGGAGGGGTGTTACATGGGAACGCCATGTCGCTCCCATTACCACCCACGCGGCCGCACTCTGCGCCCGTTGGAGCCTCCGGGTGCTCCTCAAGGGGAGCCCCATGTAGAGAGCGTTGCAATAGTCCAGGCGGGAGGTGACAAGGGCATGAGTGACCGTGCGTAATGAGTCCCGATCCAGAAAGGGACGGAACTGGCGAATCAGGCGGACCTGATGAAAAATCCTCCCGGTCACGGCCGTCAAGTGCTCTTCTAAAGACAGCCGTGAATCCAGGAGTATGCCCAAGTTGCGAGCCCTCTCCATGGGGGCCAATGATTCGCCCCCAATAGTCAGTGATGGCGTCAACTGACTATATTGGGACGTCGGAAACCACAGCCACTCGGTCTTGGACGAGTTGAGCATGAGCCTGTTCCTCCCCATCCAGATCCGTACGGCCTCCAGGCACTGGGACATCACTTCAAGGGCATCGTTGGGGTGATCCGGGGTGGAGAAGTACAGCTGGGTGTCGTCAGCGTACTGATGGTACTCCACCCCGAAACCACGGATGATCTCGCCCAGCGGCTTCACATAAATGTTGAA
This sequence comes from Pantherophis guttatus, assembly GCF_059756535.1. NCBI lineage: Eukaryota > Metazoa > Chordata > Lepidosauria > Squamata > Colubridae > Pantherophis > Pantherophis guttatus. The sequence continues at coordinate 273,063,958 of NC_142064.1, forward strand.
CAGGAGAGGCGAGAGGACCGACCTTTGCAGCACCCCACATATGAGGGGCCTCGGGGTCGACCTCTGTCCCCCTGTCAACACAGACTGCGACTGGTCAGAGAGAAAGGAGGAGAACCACCGCAACACAGTGCCTCCCACCCCCAACTCTTCCAACCGGTGAGCCGTGTGTGGCTCAGCTAGGGATCCTTTCTCTTGAAGAACTACAATTAGGTAACAACAACTGGCTTGAAAAAACAAACCCATATTTGTTATTACTTAAATTTGGAGCCTCCTTTCTTTCCCAGAATGACTTAAGGTAGCTAACAATCAAGATGAACAGTTGCATTCAAGGGGTTTTTAGATGAGGTACCCTCTTCCAAGCCAAAGCCCAAATCTAAGCAGCATTACCTTTTCAATTGTGTTTTATTATTTCAGATATTAGAAAGGCTTTTCTTTGAGTCAAAATCATGTTCCAAACGCTTCAGTTTTATGGGTCAGGACATTATTTCTCAGCAGTCCTGTCATTCTGATTCCATGTGAACAAAAATTCTTGGACCTTCTTCATAGGAGCAGAAGGCCTATTTCATTGCCCCAGTATGGTGAAAGATTAGAATGGATATCTCTGGCCAGGTCTGGGTTTCTTAAAAAATTCTTGCCCTGCCCTTTTATGGGATACTGGCCCCAACAAGAACAAGGTGAATCTAATTCCAAATTTTATTTCCCACTGGAACCAAAAGGATCTCCATCCGGTCTTGATCTCAACCTTGAAGCTGACCTGGCTGTGGCCATTTTGAGGCTTCAGTGCTGCCACAACTAGAGCTATGGGAAAGAGAGGGAGAAGAAGAGATAGTTGGGGTGCTGTAACCAAAATAAAATACTTTCTCTTGGGAACCAAGGACATTCCCACCAGGTGTCCAGAAGGAGGGGACTAGAGTCATCTAGCAACTAGACTGTATCCTGGTTGGACCATGTGACTGATTGTTTGGAGCAAGTGAAAGAACTTTTACTTTTAATTAGGTAAAAACCATGGGAACATTTAGAGTCGGTTTTCACCAGCTTGTGCCAATATGACATGTTGGATAAACTTATTATTTGAGGAATCCAATTGCCTTGGAGTTTTGATTGCTATGGGTGTGTTACTTGGAACCCTGACACTTGATTCAATGTTCAGTGCAAACCTGAACTCAGGCACTGGTCAATAAATTTACCTTCTTGTTTGCTATTTGAAGACAAAGAATAAGTGAATCACAATCCCTAGCATTTGACCTATCTTACCATTTTCATGCAGCTTCTCCATTTCAACACTGAACCATGGTGCATAGGCTTAGCCCAAAGAAATGGATCGGAACTTTTTGGAAAATAGAAAAGACACCAATATTTCTCCTACCCTGTTGTGCAACTTTAGCCATGACAGGTGATCTTGGTTGATAGTAAGTCCCTGTCTTTCAATAGTCACCAATTTGTCTTTCATGAGATTCTTTTGGGGGAGATATACCCAACTCATGATCTTCATATCTGCCTTTAAATCCCCATTTGGGTCCAAGTAAAGTTTGTAATGGGAAAGATTGCAAAATTCATTCTTCTCCAGAAAGGGATGGAACTAGAATGGGAACATCAAGCAATTTCAACATCAATAAACATTGTAACTTATTCCTTTTTGTCTGTTCTCATTTGAATCTTTCTTCTACACTTGTAAATATTCTTAGGAGAACAAGTTTCTGTCTTTAAAAATGAAAAAGAAAGGTTCAGCAAAATTTGTCAATCACGTATTGACAATACATGATTTGAAAACAATATGATTGAAAAATTTTGTCGATTATAAGAAACATTCTAAAGCAGGTCATAAATAAATGAGAACATTCATGAACTCTTGAAAACAACAGGTGATTACGAGAAAACATGGGTTATCAAGAAGAAAGTTGCCAGGCTAATCTCCTCCTAGGTACACCAGATTATAAACATATCCAAATGAGATCATCCATCCATCCATCCATCCATCCATCTATCGTCTATCGTCTATCTCTCTATCTCTCTCTATGTATATCTATATATCTACCTACCTATCGATCTACCTACCTATCTCTATCTAAGGCCCAGCTCGGTATCCAAGACAAGGTTCTTTCTATTGAAGAACTAAAATTAGTTAACAACAACTGGTATGGAAGAACAAACTCATATTTGTTATTAGTTGGATTTGGAGCCTCTTTGTTCTCCCAGAATGACAGTATTTTTTATTTTATTTGATAATAATCATATAATAAATTTAATGAAAATGTCATTAATGATTTCAATGAAATGGAATTGCATGGCTACTGGTGGTAACTGATAGGAAACTGGGTGTCTAAATGTCTAAGTTAGAACCAGACATAAAATGAAAATACATCTTCATGATTTATCAAAATAGGCTAAAAAAAAACAAGAAAAAACAGATGGAATTTAAGGGATATTAGAAAATACAAAGTCTTCCACATAGAAGAAAAGTGAAATGTAGAGCAAGAATGATGAATGATACCAAACTTGATAAAAAAAATGTGAAAATGATCTCAAAATAGTAGTCGATTTGCAAACTAAATGTGAATCAGCGGTGTGATGTTAATGGAAAGAAAGCAAATGCCTCCATAAACATCTCAGGAAATGAATATTGATTTGGCGAGGGAGACCCCAACTGCCCCTTGCAGGCACCATGTTGCATATTGAATAGAGTGTTGCATATTGAATAGGAGTGAGCATAGGCTTCACTCAGGTCTGCCAATCCGGCGGGAAAATACTCAAACCTCATTGGCCAACCTGTCTGACAGTTGTTCTGCCCCAGTTCTGGATTTCCGAGGATATTGACACACACCAATTGTCCTTATCAAATTTATTAAGTAGCAAGAATAAACAACACCGGCAAAGATTGGCAACCAGCCCAGAAAGCAAGATATGATAAACCAAAATACTCTAATTATAAATACGAGTTGTTTCCAGCAAAAAAAGCACTAGCTGCATGTGACTTAAATAGGCTAAGGGAGTGGCCAATTATCCTCAAGCCCTACTCTTGAGTAGACCTCCTCCTCCTGAGTAGCCACTCCTGCCTTTTGGCAGCCCAATGTGCTCGAGCATTGAGGAGAGGCTCCTCCACTTCGCTCTCTCCACTTAAAGGAACCTCTGGAGGTTTTGAAGGCCCTGGCTGAGTCTCTGCCTCTGGCACCACATTCTCTTCAGCCTCCTCACTGTCCGATGCGAGCACTGGCTGTGCAGGCTGCTGGCGTGACACCACACCAGCCTCCTCTTCATCGGGATCAGCCACGATCCGCGCAGGCCCCTGGTGGGCCACAACAACAGTTCCCTATAAAAGGGCAAGCAGTCAGATGAACCAGCTGCTGGATTGCATTGATCTACTAATAAAGAGCTGTTGTTACTGTTAGCACTGAGTCCTGTCTCTTCCATCGCCCGATCGAACACACCACACTTGGAAAAAAATATTGCTGAACAACTGGATTGGCTATAGGAAAAGTAATGAAATTAAGTAGGAGCTGCTTTTACCTTCATTTATGAAGGTAAAGTTCTATAATGCTAATCACAAACCTATACATATAGGAATTTCTTTAAAATGCATGCATCATTTAAAAATTAACAATGTTTAATATCAAACTATATCTTTCATAATTCCCATTTTTGGGAACATTATTGCCTGAGTAATTAAATTGGCCAAACTTGTTGGAGTTCTGTAACACATATAGGTTGATACAGTTCTCCTCCTTCGGAAAATTCCAAAGGAACTAAGTTTAATGGATTCTTGTTGGGACCCCATACCTGCCATGGCTGAAGCCTTGGAGCCCCAACACTCCCTTTGTCCTGTTTCTTTCTCCTCCTAGATCTGGAGGAATAGGCATCATTCAAGGCATGGGCCAGAGAATTAATGGCACTGTAATAACGATGGAAATTCATGGCCTCCACCGTATTCTGTTTCTTTTGGGTCTCCAGTGGTGATTTTTCAGTGCATCTTTTCCGGCCTTTGACAGAAAAGACATGTTTTGAAGAAGAACAGACAAATGATTGATGTCCAAAGGGTGGATCCAGAAAGAAGCTGGGTATAAAAGCATCCTTTATTGGCCCTTTTTTAATCTCAAAATCAACAGTACAGATATTATTTACATGTTTGAGAACTCTGGGGTCTCTTAGTGGATGCAATCCATTGAGTGTTGTGATCCAGACTTTTCCTTCAATGGGTCCTGGCAAACGCCTAAGTATAAAACGAAAAGGAAGAATCCTCTCAACAATGGCACCATATTCTATGTAGTGAACATAGACATTGACTTGCCTCCACTTAGAGAAGGCTTCACCATGGGGTGCTGTAAATTGAGTTGTTGAGAATTGTTGTGATATAACAACACAAATTCCATTCCTGATAAGCATAGGAGTAAAAGTCCTCATGAAATTATCTCCATTTTCTGAATCTGAAGCAAAGAGACCAATCAAAGTCCATCTGAAATGAAGGAGCACTTGGACAATTCCTAGGTAGAGGATCCCTTTTTTTGGGAAAAGCCGGTGATAAAATGGCAATTCACTTTTATCATGCAGTAAATCTGAAAATAATTCAAAACTGATCTGAAAAAGCAATGAAGAATACTGGGTTATATTTCAGGTCAGATCATTTTCAAAATATTAACTTGAAAGTTATCCAGATTGGTTCACTTAAACATATTCAAGAAGTTTATTGTTGATTAGTCATTAAGCCATATGAAAATAAAGAATAAAAAGCATAGCATTAACAAAACTGTATATAACGATAGTGTAAAAAAATAGGTAAAAAAATAAGAATAGAGAATGCAAATCATATTTCTGTGTGATACCTACAATTTATGGAAATCAGACCAATGTTCACATGTCAACTGAAATGTTTTGTTCAAATAAAGAGCCATATTGACTGTTCTTCTTTAGTATTGACTAAACGAAAAAAAATGTTGTTTTAATATAAGGATCCCAATAGGCTGTTAGTCTAATCTAGGGTCCAAGATATTGATCTCTTTTATAACTGACTTTGAAACAATAGATGCGTTTTGTCTATCTCTGGAGTTCGGCAAATACAAGTCTGTTCATTATAAGTGACTTGATTAAACCTTCCATATTTAACCATTGTGTCCAGTACTGAAATATTGCTTGAGTAAATATCATCTTAAGATGTTTAGGCATTTCTGCATTGAAACACTTGCCAATTTGAAAGTACATTTGTAGTGGCCCATGAGTATGGTTGCATCTTTCTTTGATTCGATATCAGAATTCTTTGTAGAGCAATTTTTTTAGCGAGTTTTCCGTTTACACAAGAATGAGAAAGATCACAGATAAAAATCCCTAACCATAACACCTAGAATAGCCATGGTGAAAAGCAGTTCTTCAATTCCAAAGTGAAAATATGGTTGGATCTATCACACACCAACCCACCACCACATTCCATTTAAATAGAAAAATACAAACCTGTGGGATTTTGTAGGTGGCTCCTAATCTTGACATCTGAATGGAGATGTCATCGGCAGCTCCATCAACAAGAGTCAAAATGTTGTCCTTCCTTCCACAGCTGTAGTTGGGAACATTGGCTTCACCAGTAGAGAGCATGTCCAGCAAGGCTTCTGAAGTCATAAGTATGTTCAAATAGTTGTCATGGATGTTGTAGCCAAGTGTGAGATTGTGCAGAAGCCCAGGAGTCTTGCTCACCACTTGAATATTAAAAATATAGCGTGGTGCTCGAAAGTTTGCATAAGGTAAACTAACATAAAAAATGTTCATGTTATCATCATCATCAACAGCAATAACAAAATACTTTTTGAATTGTATTCTCTTTGTTTCCACAAGTCTTTTGAGTCTTAAGCCAATACGGATCCACAACCAGAGGCAAATGATAATTACTCACCACCATTTCATTTTAATGAGTGTTGGGGAGATGAGATGGAAATAGTGTTCCACTAAGTTTAAGAATCACAAATAAATCATTATTTGTAGCAGAACTGATTTTCATTCAATCATGTTGCAATATTTTCAGGATCAGACTCAATAAGATTAGCAAGAGTTAAAGATTTAACTATATATTCTTTTATTTACAATAGGCATTCTATATTCACTGAATATTCACAGATAGAAGCGAGGAAAAGGATGTAGGTAGCTCCTTATATATACAATGGGTGGAGCTATATGTGGGAGTGGTGAATTATGAATACATTAAGAAGTGAAGAATAAGTTAACCCCTGATACCCTGTTTGTACACTATTTACACATTAGAGAATAAGGCATTTACATCTGACAAATCCCCCTCTAAATGCCAATTCGTTATACAACACCAGTTACACTCAGATTCAGGACAATACAAAACATACAACTTAGAGGTTAAATATTTGTGCTGCTTAGAAGGTAAAGGCTTTGTCAATATATCAGCTAATTGTTCTGAAGTGTCGCAATGCACTGCTTTAATAAATCCATCCTGAGATAATTGTCTCACATGTTTAAATTTTATATCTATATGTCTGGACCTTTGTCCAATGGCATCAGATCTAGATATTTCAATGGCTGCTTTATTGTCTTCATGCATAACAAAAGGCAAAGCAGGTTTTTTCCAGACATCTGAAATTAAATCATTAAACCATACAAGGTTATTTGCGGCTTTGGATAAACAAACATATTCCGCTTCTGTCGTTGAAGTGGCCACTAGTTCTTGTTTACCAGTGTACCAGTAAACTGGACAGTCATTTAAGAGAAATACATAACCAGATGTACTTTTTCTGCATGAGATGTCTCCAGCCCAATCTGCATCTGCATAACACGTAAGCTTTGGTTCTTTATTATCATTAGGTTCTAACATTAAACAAAAGTCTAGTGTACTTTTTAGATATCTTAAAATTCTTTTAACAGCTTCCCAGTGATACATTGTTGGTTTGCTGACATACCTGGATAATAAATTGAGTGGTAAAGCGATATCTGGTCTAGTCCAATTAGATATATAAAGGAGTGAACCTATGATTGATCTATAAAATGTGTTGTCCTTGAATTCGGGAGAAGATTCATCAGTATTTCTTAGAAAGTCAGTTTGCATAGGAGTATCACAAGGTTTGGCATTGTTTAAGTTGCATTTATTTAAAAGTTCTATGATCTTATCTCTCTGGGTAAGTTTGAATCCCCTTTTTGTCAAGGCAAGGTTACATTTCCTCTTCCTAATACTTGGACCTTTTCTTGGTTGGCTACCTTTATTACAAATTTATTTTCTATAAATGAAGATAGTATGTTTTTATTATTAGTGGTATGATTGGTTGCTCCAGAATCAATAAGCCAATTATTATCCTCAGTTTGCTGTATGTTAGTGTTGTCTTGCTTGTTTAGTCCATTTAGTGAACCTGATTTTTTGTCCTTTGAATTATCTCTACCCCCTCTATATTCTTTGTAATTAGGTGGGCTCCTATATCTATTTCTATCAATGGAAGACTGTCTATGGATGTATTTGTTTCTGTGTTCTGACCTATGTCTTTCTTTTGTAATTTTGGGACAATCTCTTCTATTGTGTTCCCTGGATCCACAATTGTGGCATCTGAATGTTTCATTATATCTTTCTTGGAAAACTACTTTTCTATATGGTTTGTGTTCTATGTGATTGTTAGAGCGGCTCTTCCTTGAATTGTCTTCAGCTATTAACTTATTGGATAGACTTTCTATGGACAAATAACCAAGATTGATTGTGTCTAAATGTGACATATAATTGTCCCATGATGGGTCAAGTGAGTTGATGATAACACTTTTCATTGTTTGGTCTGAAATCACCTCCCCCCTTAAATGCAGCTCAGCTCTTATTTTGTTTAAAGATATTAAATGTTCACTTATGGAAACCCCTGGTTTTATCCTAGAAGAAAAGAAATCTTTAGACATTCTTGTGGTGGTAGCTACACTATCACTGTGAAACAAATTGAACATGCATTGAATAATTTCTGAGACAGTCAGATTTTGCTTAATACTGTGATACATGGCAGGAGACACACTAGAAATTAATAAGAAAAATGCTCTATGGTGTAAGCAGTCTAACTTTAAAGTCCAAGGTCTTTTTGGGGGATTAGTGATGAAAAACAGTAAGTTTTCTTTCATAAAGACCACCTGGAGCTGCTGATACCATTCTTGTAAATTAATGCCATCTATTCTCAGCTTTGGGAAGTCACTGGGCAAGTTTCCGACATTATTAGGTCCATTACTTACAACCGGAGGTAGTCCGTGGTCTTGTAGATGGTGAAAATTACAAAACGGCGTGGGAATGCTCGCGACGAGTCTGCAGGGTCCTTTCGGCAACTCATGTCTTCCCGGGCCGTCTGCGTAGTCTCGCGCATGCACGTTGTTCATTTCGTTCCTGGAGTCGTCGTGAGAGGTTCTCGTCGTTGCGGCTCGCTCGTTCAGCTCCTCCTCAGATGAATCGATCTCCGGCTCGATCTTAGGGGTTCTGACGATGGCGCTTGTTCTTTTTCTTCTCTTGAGAGCGTTGGTGCTTTCATCGGTCTGCGGTGTGGGACGGTATTTGCAGGGCTCTCTTGGTTCAGGCGTCGGTGTTCTCGTCGTCAGGATGGGAGCGGGTAGATTTTGAGACGTTGGCTTGCTCGTTCGATTTCTGGTTGACTTTTTGTTAATTTTTAGTTTTGGTCCAAATGCAGCAAAAAGCGTCTTCATTGCTGACTTTATTTGAGTATCTGTTGAATCACTTTCACTTTCTGATTCTGATTCTTCTGAGGTGTTTGGTTTTTCTTTTTCGTTTTCGTTAACCAGTAGTGCCTTTCGCGCCAGAAATTTTGAATCAAGTTTTCTGATTGGCTCTGCTTCGCTCACTCTGGAGGTCTGTTGGAACCAAGATGGCTGCCATTCAAAATTCTGCGCGGGATCACCGTTTTTCTTCTTTATAGCTTTCTTTTCTTTAGTCGTATCACTTACTATTTTGGAGTCTTTTGATTTTTCGGTGGCGATGTGCTTCTCTCTCGCTGCTCCGCTGTTTTTCAACATGTCTTGGAGGTTCGCGATGAGGCTTTCATCATTTTTCTGGCTCTTTAACAGTTTTAATATTTCTGACCTGAGTTCGTTGTTTTCTATTTTAATTTCCTCTCGGTCATCATCTTCATCTATTATTTCTTTGTCTTCAGTTGTGTATTCTTCGGATTCTCTCGAAATTGCATTTGTGGGCTCATCTATTATTTCTTGATCCGTTTCCATTTCTTTGCTGTATGCCCTGGTGTTGGGCCTATCTCTCTTAGACATATTTAAGTTTTTATTGAGTCAATTCAACCATCCTCTGCTACCAGCTTGTTGCAATATTTTCAGGATCAGACTCAATAAGTTATAAGAGAGTTCAGAGTTCAAATATATTTTCTTTTATTTACATAAGGCATTCTATATTCACTGAATATTCACAGATAGAAGCAAAGAAGAGAGTGTGTGCAGCTCCTTATATATACAATGGGTGGAGCTAGGTATGGGAGTGGTGAAGTATGAATACATTAAGAAGTGAAGAATAAATTAACCCCTGATATCCCTTTCATATACTATTTACACATTAGAGAATAAGGTATTTACTTGTGACATAAAATTTGACCTCAGTCACAAGCAATTTTAAAATCAGCTCCAGTCAGGATTCTTATATGGAGATCTAATTGAAAAGAAACTCACAAACAGGCCCAACTCTTAATTTTCGACAGGGTTCAAACAGTGGTGGAATTCATTTTTTTTTACTACTAGTTCTGTGGGTGTGTCTTGATGGGCATGGCGTGGCTTGGTGGGCATGGCTTGGTGGGTGTGGCAGGAGAAGGATACTGCAAAATCTCCATTCCTGCCCCACTTCAGGGGAAGGATACTGCAAAATCTCCATTCCCACTCCACTCCAGGGGAAGGATACTGCAAAATCTCCATTCCCATTCCACTCCAGGGGAAGGATACTGCAAAATCTCCATTCCCATCCTACTCTGGGGACAGCCAAAGGTGGTATTTGCCAGTTCTCTAAACTACTCAAAATTTCCACTACCGGTTCTCCAGAACCTATCCGAACCTGCTGAATTTCACCCCTGGGTTCAAGGTACTGGTTGCTTAATTGACAGTAGAATAGACGCAACTCTTGAGATAAGTTACACCAACCTAGAATGTCACCAAAATACATGATTCTGGATGATTTTCCCCAGTGGTCTCTGGAGACAAGTTGCTACATTGAAGGACAGCAGAAGTCATTATCTGGCTGTTGAAGTATGTTTATCCAGCATCACTTTCTGGACAAGACTTGACAGGAAGGACCACAACCACTATAAAACATTGCCCCAAATGATGGATTTATGATTTTTCACTAAGATGTTTTTTTCTCCAGCTCTTTCTTTGCAAATGGAGCCCTGAAGAATTTTAGGATCCCCAGAGGAGAAGCTGTTTTACACTGTAATTTTCAAAATTCAGATGAGACCTCTTCTGCTACTTTTTCAATCGCTGCTTTTGAGGTAAACATCATGAAAGGAAATCTTGCATTAGAAAAGCATAAATGCTTCAGCCACACACTTTGTGGCACAGGTTTTGAGACAGGTAGAGACTGTGCTCTTCAATGTACTTTCTCTCCTTTTCCAGGTGAAGCTTGATTTGCCTCTGTCTGAATCAGGAAAGTCACTAGAATTTCTATATGTTGAAGGTGCTTTGAATTCATCTAATTCATTTCCTTGTTCTTTTTTAGAAACAGGAAGGAGATTGATTCAGCCCCATAAACTATGCATCTTCTGCTTTTGATTCTGTTGGTATCCCAACCAGTCTCTGGGAAGCTTAGAATGAAGTGTCCGCTGAATTTCAAGTACCAAGATGAAAAAAAGCCATGGAGCTATTACAGATTAGGAGACCATCTCATTAGTATCATCAACACTGGAACAAAATCATTCCGTACAACAACATTGCCTTTCAACAGGGCTCCTTATTGTGAGTTTGACATGTAAGTCATTCTCTGTATTTGCAGCTCTAACACCCTCATTCTTTTCTTCTTATTATGCTTATGTGTGTATTGTAGGAATAATTTCTTGAGTCACTTTTATTTCCATTACTTCTCTTTTGTCTTATGATATATATATAATTATATATATATAATTTTTATATATATAAAAAACTGAAAAAAAATCCAGATTCTACAACTTTCCTGGTTTAATACTGAATGATAACATAAATACCGACTTTGGTTTAAAGTAGGAATTGCAAGGCTTGTAGTTGTCTCTGCCGAGCCCATGTCCATATTTTTATGACCACTATTCAATGCTTGATCCTTATAGGAATAAGAGATGTTTTGATTTGAGCATTCACTGCTCTTCTGGGTTGTTATGAAACAAGCTCTACCTATTACAATGTTTCCTCTTTAATGATTTGTCAGATGTAAATGCCTTATTCTCTAATGTGTAAATAGTGTACAAACAGGGTATCAGGGGTTAACTTATTCTTCACTTCTTAATGTATTCATAATTCACCACTCCCACATATAGCTCCACCCATTGTATATATAAGGAGCTACCTACATCCTTTTCCTCGCTTCTATCTGTGAATATTCAGTGAATATAGAATGCCTATTGTAAATAAAAGAATATATAGTTAAATCTTTAACTCTTGCTAATCTTATTGAGTCTGATCCTGAAAATATTGCAACAAACTGGTAGCAGAGGATGGTTAATTGACTCAATAAAAAACTTTAAAATGTCTAAGAAAGATAGGCCCAACACCAGGGCCTACAGCAAAGAAATGGAAACGGAACAAGAAATAATCAACGAATCCACAAACGCAATTTCGAGAGAGTCCGAAGAATACACCACTGAAGACGAAGAAATAATTGATGACCAGGAGGAAATCGAAATAGAAAATAACGAACTCAGGTCAGAGATATTAAAACTATTAAAAAACCAGAAGAATGATGAAAGCCTCATCGCGAACCTCCAAGATATGCTGAAGAACAGCGGAGCAGCGAGAGAGAAAAACATCACTAATGAAAAGCCTAAAGATCCAAAAGTAGTGAGTGATATGACTGCGGAGAAAATCATTACAAAGAAGAAAAACGATGATCCCGCGCGAAAATTTGAATGGCGGCCATCTTGGTTTCAACCGGCCTCCAAGATGAACGAAGCAGAGCCAATCAGCAAGCTCAATTCAAAATTTCTGGCGCGAAAAATGTTATCAGACAAAAATAGGTAAGCCAATTCATGATGAGTGTGCTCATGTCTTACATAGGAAGTTAGGACATGCCAGTTTTCCTGTAGTACAGAAAATGACTGAACACGCAGAAGGTGTCAAAATAAAAAATTGTGATAACTATTTGGAATGCTCAGTATGTAAATCTACAAAACTAAAAACTAGCCCCAGGCCTAGAAAATCTACAAGGTCAACTAACAAGATTTTTGATTTAGTACACATGGACCTGGTTGGTCCACTGACTCCATCAATCATTTATAAAAAATGCTACTTCTTAACTATTGTGGATGACTATAGCCGTTATGGATTTGTTTATACATTAAAACACAAAGATGAAACATTTCAAAAATTTAAAGAATTTTACAAACGCATAGAAACACAACACAACATCAAAATAAAACAAATTATGACAGACAGAGGATGCGAATTCATGTCTAAAGAATTCTCCCAATGGTTAAAAGACAAAGGAATGTTACATTACACATCTAGTCCATTTTCTGCGTTCCAAAACGGGATTGTAGAGAGAAAAAATTCCACATTACAAACCATGATTAGATGCACATTGGAAGATGCTGGCTTAAGCAAGCAATTCTGGTCAGAAGCCCTACAATATTCCAATTACACACAAAATAGAACTTGGTCCAGCATTGTGAATAAGACACCATATGAAGTGATGTATAATAGAAAACCAAAACTAGCACACATGCACATTTTTGGAGTCACCGCAGACGTACACATACCTAAACAATTAAGAAGAAAGGGAGAAAATGTGTCTAGAAGACTTAGATTTATGGGATATGAGACAGGTACAAAAGGATACAGATTCATTGATAATAATAACAAATTTATAGTTTCCAGAACAGCTGTGTTTCATGAACAGGCCAACTGGTCTAGAATACATCTTAATGAAATATTCCCAAACAACAACACAGATACAAAATCTCAAGAGAAAAGAACTATAGAAAAACAAAATGACAACAAATATAAAAACAAAACCAAAACATGGACAAACAGTCAACACAAAATAAAGACAGATACATTAACAAAAAAGGAAGCAAGATATTTGCATGACAATAATAGTAAACCCGAGAAGCCAATTAGAAACACTAGAAACCAAATGCCAAACAAATATAAAGATTATATAATGCATATGGATGGAGAAACTATGACACCTAGCACATATGAGGAAGTGTTAAAACTTCCTCCTAAAGAAAAAGAAAAGTGGGAATTAGCAATGACAAAAGAGATGGAAAGTTTACAAGGATTAAATGTATTTACACCTGCAATTGCACCAAAGGACAAAACAATTATTGGCACTAGGTGGATATATAAAATTAAAAATTTAGAGGGAGGTAATACTCTATACAAGGCTAGATTAGTTGCACAAGGTTATGCACAGAAATATCCAGAGGACTATACTGACACTTACTCCCCCACAGTAAGAACTGAAAGTGTAAAAACGGCTCTAGTTGTAGCATCAGCACTCAATCTCGATGTATTCCAGTATGACATACAGACTGCGTATTTACACACAAAATTAGATAAGGAAATATATGTAAGGGCACCTTACAGTCAATATACAAATAAGAATGAGATTTGGTTATTAAACAAAAGTCTATATGGGCTAAAACAATCTGGTAAACGATGGTATGATTGTTTAGTAAAAGTACTTAGAACTATGGAATTCAATGCTACTACTGCTGATAATTGTTTCTTTGTTAAAAAGGGTAATGATTACATAGAATTTGTATTGATCTATGTGGACGACATTTTATATATAGGTAATCACAAAGAAAGAAGAGAAACATTTGTAACAAAGTTAAATGAACATTTCTCATTGAAATCCTTAGGTAAAGTAAATAAGTATCTTGGTGTTCAAATTAGTAAAACTAAAAGGGGATTCAAGCTTTCTCAGAAAGATAAGATCACAGAACTTTTGAACAAATGTAACCTAAATGATGCTAAACCCTGTGACACTCCAATGCAAACTGATTTCCTAAGAAATGCTGATGAATCATCCCCTGAATTCAAAGATAACACGTTCTATAGATCAATCATAGGTTCACTTCTTTACATTTCTAATTGGACAAGACCTGACATCGCTTTACCCCTCAATTTATTGTCCAGGCATGTCAGCAAACCAACTATGTATCACTGGGAAGCTGTCAAAAGAATATTAAGATATTTAAAAAATACATTAGACTTTTGCTTAATGTTAGAACCTAATGATAATAAGGAACCGAAACTCACATGTTACGCAGATGCAGATTGGGCTTGAGACATTTCATGCAGAAAAAGTACATCTGGCTACTTATTTCTCCTAAACGATTGTCCAGTTTACTGGTACACTGGCAAACAAGATTTAGTTGCCACTTCAACAACAATATATTTGAACTCTGAACTCTCTTATAACTTATTGAGTCTGATCCTGAAAATATTGCAACATTTTATTTCCTATCTTTTCTAGAAATACCAATTTTGAGACGAGATTTGATTAAGAGCAGGAAAATAGCAGCCTGTGGACTCTCCCTTTTGCTTAATTGGGAGGAAGTCAGGGGTGGGCTTCAAAAATTTTAGCAAGGGGTTCTCTGCCCAGTTGCTGGGTGGGCATGGCCATGGTGGGAGTGGCCTAGTCAGCCTCCTGCACCCCGGTGGGGGGGCGTTTTTGCCCTCCTCGCACTCAAGAGGCTTTTGTCAAGCCTCCTTTGTGGATTTAAAGAAAACATGCTGGGCATTGTCCTAATTTATTTTATTTTATTTATTTTATTATACTTATATGCCACCCTTCTCCCGAAGGACTTGGGGCAGCTTACAGAAATTAAGAAAATGAAAACAGTAAAAATAACTACACAAGACAATCAATTTAAAATCCACCCAATTAAAATCATCCATCAGATCAGCCAATTTGTTGGAAAAGCCATGTCTTCAGCTCTCGGTGGAATGAGCGGAGGTCGGGGGCTGTCTGGAGCTCCATGGTAACCCATTCCAGAGGGTTGGTGTGCCCACAGAGAATGCCCTCATCCTGGATGCCACCAGCCGACATTGTCTGGCCGATGGCACCCAGAGGAGGGCAGTCCTATGTGAGCGTACAAGGCGGTGGGAGGCAGGCAGAAGGTGGTCCTCTAAATACCCCGGGCCCATGCCATGTAGGGCTTTATAGGTAAGTACCAGCACCTTGAAGTGAATCCGAAGGACCACCGGTAACCAGTGCAGCTCACTCAGGAGACGTGTAGCACGGGAGTAACAGGAAGCTCCCATAACAACCCGCACGGCCGCATTCTGGACCAGCTGGAGCCTTCGAGTGCACCCCAAGGGCAGCCCCATGTAGAGGGCATTGCAGTAGTCCAAACGAGAGATAACAAGAGTGTGGGTGACTGTACAGAGGGCATCCCTGTATAGGAAAGGACGTAACTGGCGCACCAGGTGAACCTGTGCAAAAGCCCCCCTGGTCACGGCCATCAGATAGTCCATTAAGGACAGCCGCAAATCCAGGAGGATGCCTAGATTATGCGCCCTTTCTGAGGGAGTGAGCGACTCCCCTCCCATCAAAAGTGATGGGGCCACTAGACCCTGAGATGCCAGCAACCACAGCCACTCCGTCTTGGAGGGGTTGAGTCTGAGCCTGTTCCTACCCATCCAGACCCGTACCGCCTCCAGACACTTAGACATCACGGAAAGGGCATCTCTGGTTTGGTCCGGGGTGGAGATGTAAAGCTGGGTATCATCAGCATATTGATGATATCTCACCCCGAAACTTCGAATGATCTCACCCAGCGGCTTCATATAGATGTTAAAGAGAAAGGGGGAGAGAACCAACCCCTGAGGCACCCCCCACATGAGGGGTTTCGGGGAGGATCTCTGACCCCCCGCCCAGACAAACTGCGTACACCCGAGAGCTAGGAGGAGAACCACTGCATAACAGTGCCCCCCACCCCCAACCCCCCAAGTCGTCGCAGTAGTATACATGGCCGATGGTATCAAAAGCCTCTGAGAGGTCAAGTAGGACCAGGATGGAGGAATAACCCCCATCCCGGGCCCGCCAGAGATCATTCACCAGAGCGACCAATGCTGTTTCCATGCTGTGTTTGCACCTGAAATGCAATTGGTACGGGTCAAGGTAATCCATTTCCTCCAGGAACTGTGGAAGTTGGTATGCCACCACGGACTCAACAACCTTCGCTATAAAGCGAAGGTTGGAGACGGGACAAAAGTTGTTCAAGGAGGCCTGATCGAGGGCAGGCTTCTTGAGAAGGGATTGAACCATCACCTCCTTAAGGGTGGCGGGGAAGACCCCCATCCCTCAGTGAAGCATTGACAATCACCTGGATCTCTGGTCACCTCTCTGGTTGCCACAACAAGCCAGGAGGGACATGGGTCCAACAAATATGTGGAGGTCCCCAATCTACCCACAATCCTGTCCACTTCATCTATGGATAGAGGGTCAAAGTCAACCCAAATGTCACCTTCAAGACCTTCTCCCATCTCCTCGTCAGACCCTGTCCAGTCAGAGTCTAACCCCGTCCGGATCTTAGCGATTTTGTCTTGCAGCAATTGAGCAAAATCCTCAGCACTGCCCTGCAAGGGGTCCTCCCTTGCTCCCTGGTTAAGAAGGGAGTGGGTGACTCAAAACAAGGGTGCTGGGTGATTCTCTGCAGATGCAATGAGAGCGGCAAAACAATCACACTTCGCCGCTTCCATCGCCACAAGATAGGACCTAATATAGGTTCTTAACTGTGTTCGATCAGACTCAGAATGGGAAGATCTCCAACAGCCCTCTAGGCGTCTCTTCTGATGCTTCATCTCCCTGAGCTCCACGGTAAACCATGGAGCTACCCGGGATCCTTGTCAGAGGAGACGCCGCAAGGGGGCAATTCGATCCAGTGCCCTGGAGGCAGCCTGTTCCCAGGCATCCACCAGGGCCCCTGGCGACTCCTGGGATAGGGACGTGGGGAATGTCCCAAGCTCTGTTGGGAATCTTTCAGGATCCATTAGGCACCTGGGGCGGAACCAACGTGTTGGTCCCACCTCCCAGTGGTGGAGGTTAGAGGATAGAAAGTCCTGCCTAAGGAGGTAATGGTCAATCCATGACAGGGGTTGAATAGATAATTCCCCCCTACCCCAAACATTTATCCACTGCCCAGAGATAAAAATCAGGTCAAGTGTGTATCCACCACTGTGAGTTGGACCCTGTACAACCTGAGTCAGGTCCATGGCCATCATGGAGGCCATGAAATCCCAAACCAGCTCAGATGTCTCGCTGGCTGATGGGAGATTAAAATCTCCTACTACCATCAGGTTGGGGAGCTCAACCATCAGTTCAGCGAAGACTTTGAGCAATGCGGGTAGGGCTGAAGACACGCAGCTGGAAGACAGGTACATAATCAACAGAGCCGACTGTCCTCCAGGGCTCCATTTCAACAATAGAGATTCACACCCGCCTATCTGAGGGACAGTGACCTCCCTAGGCCTAAGACTTTCTCTACTAATAACCACCACCATCCCACCCCTTCCCCGGAGTCGCGGCTGGTGTAGTGCACGGAAACCCAGCGGGCATAGATCAGAGAAGGAACCTCTCCCTCTGGGCCCAACCAGATCTCAGTGATACAAGCCAGGTCCGCGCCCCCCTCGTCGATAAGCTCACACATGAGAGGGGCCTTGTTCACAACAGACCTGGCATTTACATACACCAGTCGGAGTCCGGGGTTCCGCACTCCCATCCCCCCAGGTAAACAGGAAGAGTGAAGGGGGGCAGAGCGTGCCACCGCCTGCAAGCAGCGGGGACGCACTCCACTGATGTCATAACACCCACCACTCCCACTACCTCTGCCCCTACCAACCACCACAGTGATAGAATGACCCCCACCCCATCGTACCTCGTCT
This sequence comes from Pantherophis guttatus, assembly GCF_059756535.1. Taxonomy (NCBI): domain Eukaryota; kingdom Metazoa; phylum Chordata; class Lepidosauria; order Squamata; family Colubridae; genus Pantherophis; species Pantherophis guttatus. The sequence goes on from NC_142064.1 coordinate 273,081,994, forward strand.
AAGCCCCTCTCCCCGTCCCCCCCATTGCAACCATCCAACAGGCTGGGTTGCTGATCTGTAAGGACCCTCCCAGGTCCATTCTTCACAAAATAACCCACCCCACTCCTGGAATCCCTTAAAATTTTTGCTAAAAATTTAAACAAAACCCCCCTCTTCGCAGCATGCCACCTCTCGGGATTCCAAAACCCATCATCAAGGTAGGCCCTCTTCTTGCAGCACAAGAAGCTCGACTGCTGAGTACATCCAATAGCTGGAGATGATAAAGACATACGGCCAAGGAGTCAAAAGACCTGGAAAAGAAGAATGCAGAACTTAAGCGCAGATTGACTGGACTCCACTGTCCTCTCACAACAGTGGGAGGAGTCTCACGCTGTTTCAAAACACTGGGGAATAAGCATCCAAAAGCCGCCCTCTCACGGCAGCTGGCCAAGGATAAAAATGGCAGTGGAAATTGATGAACCGTCGCCTCCCGTAGTGAGACAACAGCAAAGAACCGGCTCCTTCAATGGAGTTAGAGAGGCTTATAATTTTATTTTTTCTTTATGTTGTTAAACTTAAATGAGACCCATTACAGTGTATGCTTCACAAATTCAGACGTTAGAACAAGAATCAGTACAGTAAGAGATTGTGAAGGAGATTGCAAGAATAACAAAATCCAGGATAAAAACCAAACAGAAATCCCCGTAATCCAGGGAAGGTCATCACTCATTTCCCCAATATCCTAGGCGAGGGACGAAGTGTTCTAAACTCTTAAAAAAGCAGCACTGCAGAGGCCATCCGAAACTTACAGGGAACCTCATCCACTTCCTTAGGAGTCACCAACTCAAACTCTTCCCAGTTCATATCACCAGGCCTTGGCCCAGATCCCTTCCCTGTCCAGGTCAGGACCAATCTGAGCAATTTTACCCTTCACATAGCCTGAATAATCCTCTCAGAGGCTTAGCAGATGTTCTGAAGGGTTCTCCTTAACCAGTTTGTGTTAAGGAAGGGTAGGTTTGGATAATGAAACATCTGCAAGAAAACAACCAGACTCAGAGAGCACCAAGAACCCCCCATTTCAACCCTGAACAATAGATATTCTCCTTTATTCTCCCTAACCAATAAGGACTGGGCCACTCTACATATGGCTGCTACATGGCTATCAGCAGACACAGTGAGGGTGGGAAGGGTGTTTCACTACCTTTATCACCATGAGGTGGGTTTCACATACTGTAGCTACTGGTTTGCCCAGCACCGGAAATGTGAACACGCACCCATCTGCACATGTATGCAATGTCAAACAACACAGCAATTCACTTGCATGCACTGTCCGCACATGCCTGCGACATCAAACAACATGGCAATTTACTCACACGCACTGTCCACACATCCATGTGGCATCAAAAACACAGTGATATTGTTCTGCCCCAGCTAGGGACCCAAAGAACACAGCACACACAAAGTCTGTACAAGCTTCCTCGCTGTCTGAATCAGCTACTAGCTGCACAGGCCGTGTATGGGCCACAACAGATATAGGACAGGATTGCATTGGGGCGGATGGGTGGCCCATAGGTCGCCACTACTGGTTTGCCCGAACTGGCTGAAAACCACCTCTGCATGAGGGAATCTTTAATGTGGGCTCTTACATATGTTTGATCAGATTTCCTTATAGTTTTCCTTCAATGTTCGTCCTTTAGGGGTTTCCTCTTTTGACATTTCTCTGTAAATCAAAGTACATACCAGGATTTGCACAGGATGATCCAAGGACCAATCCACCTGCCCAATCTAGACAACAACTGAGACCTTGTCTGAATGAGAAGATCCAGTCAAAGCAACCTTGTTAGGCATCAATCTGGCATTCAAGTGCAACAGCTGGGACCCAGAGCCACCAAATATCTGGTAGCCAGGCACTGCGAGGAGAAGCCAAGGGCCATATAGTGGGACAACTTTTGAATAGCAGATCAGATGTTGCCAAGTATGACCCATATTCAACCTATCATGATCAGGATAGTTCTATCTATTTGGTCAGCTTCCATCTCTCACTCAAATCCCCAGTTATCTCTTGTAGGCTCAAGGTGTGCATATCAATGTTCTCCATCTCCAGATAAGAAAAGTAACCCCAAGAGAAAAAGTGGCACAGAGACATTAAAAACCAGGGACTCCCAACCACATCAATTAAGCATCTGGCAATCTTTGGGGGGATTCACACACAATCTCGGAGATGGGTAGGCCAAACCAAAAAGAAGAGGGTCCACAAGGTCCCCCTCAACCAGTTTCAGGAAGGATGTGGCAAGAAATCATGTCACAGCATGGACCATGCTGTGGGAATTGCTGCCATCAAAGATGTAGGTCTCACAGCCCTCTGTATGTTTAGTAAAATTAAAAAATGTCAAAATATAAAGTTTCTCAGTCCTTACACAATATGGAAGGACAATAGAGAGAGCATCAAGGGAAAAAGAATAGAAAGTTCAAACCCCTCTATAACTTTGTCCAGGGGTGGGCTGCTGGGGATCGCAGGGGTTTGGGAGAACCTCTACCTAAGATTCTGTGCAGTTCGGAGAACCCCTAAATCCCAGTCCGGGCTGGCTATGCCCACCTTGCCCTGCCCCCCCCCCCAGGAATCCCTACGTGGCCTGTTTTGGATGCAGGTAAGCGCAGGACATGTATGGAGGCTCAGAGAGGGCGGAAGTTACTGGAAGTTAGAAAAGGCTGGAAACCCGCCTCCCGAGGGACTCTGGAGCCTGGGGAGTCCATTTTCGCCCTCCCGTAGGCTTGACAAAAGCCTCCAAAGTCTGGGAAGGGCAAAAATGCCCCCCTCATGGTGCAGGAGGCTGACTAGACCACGCCTACCATGGCCACGCCCACCCAGCAACCAGGCAGAGAACCCCTTGCATGATGTGGCTTGGTGGGCATGGCTTGGTGGGCATGGAAGGGGAAGGATACTGCAAAATCTCCATTCCCACCCCACTCTGGGGCCAGCAAGAAGTGGTATTTGCCTGTTCTGTGAACTATTGAAAATTTCTGCTACCCGTTTTCCAGAACCTGACAGAATCTGCTGAATTTCACCCCTGGGTTCAAGGTACTGGTTGCTTTATTGGCATTAGAATAGAGGCAACTGTTGAGGTAAATTCCACCAACCTAGAATGTCACCAAAATACAAAGTTCTGGATGATTTTCCCCAGTGGTCTCTGGAGACAAGTTGCTACATTGAAGGACAGCAGAAGTCATTATCTGGCTGTTGAAGTATCTTTATCCAGCATCACTTTCTGGACAAGACCTGACAGGAAGAACCACAACCACTATAGAACATTGCCCCAAAGGATGGATTTATGATTTTTCACTAAGAAGTTCTTTTTTTCTCCAGCTCTTTCTCTGCAAATGGAGCCCTGAAGAATTTTAGGATCCCCAGAGGAGAAGCTGTTTGTCACTGTAATTTTCAAAATTCAAATGAGACCTCTTCTGCTACTTCTTCAGTGACTGGTTTTGAGGTAAACATCATGGAAGGAAATCTTGCATTAGAAAAGCATAAATGCCTCAGCCACACACTTTGTGGCACAGGATTTGAGACAGGTAGAGACTGTGCTCTTGAATGTACTTTCTCTCCTTTTCCAGGTGAAGCTTGGTTTGCCTCTGTCTGAATCAGGAAAGTCACTAGAATTTCTATATGTTGAAGGTGCTTTGAATTCATCTAATTCATTTTCTTGTTCTTTTTTAGAAACAGGAAGGAGATTGATTCAGCCCCATAAACTATGGATCTTCTGCTTTTGATTCTGTTGGTATCCCAACCAGTCTCTGGGAAGCTTAGAATGAAGTGTCCGCTGAATTTCGAGCACCAAGATGAAAAAAAGCCATGGAGCTACTACAGGCCAGGAGACCATCTCATTAGTATCATCAACACTGGAACAAAAACATTGCGTACAACAACATTGCCTTTCAATAGGGCTCCTTATTGTCAGTTTGACACGTAAGTCATTCACTGTGATGGAGTTGCATTCCCTGTATTTGCAGCTCTAACACCCTCGTTCTTTTCTTCTTATTACGCTTATGTGTGTATTGTAGGCATAATTTCTTGAGTCATTTTTATTTCCATTGCTTCTCTTTTATCTTATCTTATATTAAAAAAAATCTAAAATCCAAAAATGGGACAAAATAAAAATCCAGATTCTACAACTTTCCTGGTTTAATACTGAATGATGACATAACTATCAACTTTGGTTTAAAGTAGTTAAATATTTTTATGGCCACTATTCAATGCTTGAATCAAATACTATTTCCATCTCATCTCCCAACACTTATTAAAATGAAATGGTGGTGGATAATTATCATTTGCCTCTGGTTGTGGATCGGTATTGGCTTAAGACTCAAAAGACTTGTGGAGACAAAAAGGATAAAATTCAAAAAGTATTTTGTTATTGCTGTTGTTGTTGATGATGATGATAACATGAACATTTTTTTAATGTTAGTTTACCTTATGAAAGCTTTCGAGCTCTACGCTATATTTTTAATATTCAAGTGGTGAGCAAGACTCCTGGGCTTCTGCACAATCTCACACTTGGTTACAACATCCATGACAACTATTTGAACATACTTATGACTTCAGAAGCCTTGCTGGACATGCTCTCTACTGGAGAAGCCAATGTTCCCAACTACAGCTGTGGAAGGAAGGACAACATTTTGACTCTTGTTGATGGAGCTGCTGATGACATCTCCATCCAGATGTCAAGATTAGGAGCCACCTACAAAATCCCACAGGTTTGTACTTTTGTATTTAAGTGGATTGTGGTGGTGGGTTGGTATGTGATAGAGCCAACCATATTTTCACTTTGGAATTGAAGAACTGCTTTTCACCATGGCTATTGTAGTTGTCATGGTTAGGGATTGAGATCCACAGTGTTTAGGAGGCAATGATCAAAGCAGTGATGTCCTCTCATGACATCATCATCATCATCATTGCTTTGGGTCTTCTGCTGCAACTTGGGAATGCAAGGAGACACTCTGTGTTCAATCAAAGGATTCATTGTCTAAAAGGAAAGTGCAGCCAAGATGGGAAATTATCTTTTATATACAATCTTAACAAAAAACCATATTTTCAATTGTAAACGAATCCCAGATTCCTGAAAATAATCCAAATGGATTGTCTTGCTTATACCGTGTTTCCCTGAAAATAAGGCCCTGTCTTATATTTTTTTTTAACCACGAAATAAGTGCTTGGCCTTATATGTTGGGATCCATGGAGCAAGATGGGGCTCTTCTTGCCATCTTACCTGATTTCCAGGTCTGTCTCCCTAACACTAACCAGAGGAAATGGCAAGGACCGGTTGCTCATGCATTTAAATATTTTCGGGGAGGGCTTATTTTCGGGGGCAAGCTTATTTTAGTGCATGTGCTCAAAAGCCCAATTGGGTTTATTATCAGGGGATGTCTTATTTTAGGGAAAACAGGGTAGCTGATTAAACACATATGACTTAAGCACTCATTAAGGACTACTATCATTAATCAACCACCTTATTTTCAATTATTACAAACTTATTAGCTAAGATGTCAAATATTTTACTTTAAAATAAACATTTTACCCTAAAATGTTTATGATGAAATTCAATATAAATGGCTTCAGGTCCTCTTGAATAGGGTTGAGAGTGGGTGAATGAACAAAGAATCTCTTGCTTAAGAACAAGTAGGGTTTAGATAGAATGTTGGCTGACCAAAAGCCCTCAGTATGTAATGGAATTTTATTTACATGGAGGGAAGCATGCAGTGTGGTACCCCAAGATTCTGTCTTAGGCCCAGTGCTCAATTAATGGTATTGTATTAAATCTATGGAAACCAAAAGACTCCAAAGTTCTGTGTTTTAGAAAAGACAAAATGTCAGAGAAAGACTTCTTTACCTGGATCTTTCTCATTCTTGTGTAAATGGAAAACAAGCTAAAAAGAATTCTGATATCAAAGCAAAGAAAGATACAGCCCATACTCATGGGCCACTACAAAACATACTTTCAAATTGGCAAGTGTTTCAATGCAGAAATGCCTAAACATCTTAAAGTGATATTTACTCATGGAAGGTTTGAGTACTGGACACAATGGTTAAATATGGAAGGTTTAATCAAGTCACTTATAATGAACAGACTTGCATTTGCCGAACTCCAGAGATAGGCAAAACACATCTATTATTTCAATGTCAGTTATAAAAGAGATCAATATCTTGGACCTCAGATTAGACCAACAACCTATTGGGATTCTTATATTAAAAAAACATTTTTTTCATTTAGTCAATATTAAAGAAGAACAGTCAATATGGCTCTTTATTTATTTTATTTATTTATTTATTTATTTATTTATTTATTTATTTATTTATTTATTTATTTATTTATTTATTTATTTATTTATTTGTTCCTATTTCTATACCGCCCTTCTCCAAATAGGACTCAGGGCGGTAAACAGCCAAAGTAAAAAACAGTACATGCAAAATTTAAAAGCAGTTTAAAATAATTAAATATTTTGGCCGTAAATTAAAACAACCCAATTTAAAATCAATTTAAAATTTAACTCAAGCCAGCCCAGCTAGTTGAAATAAATGGGTTTTCAGGGCCCGATGAAAAATCCGGAGGTGTGTTATTGTACGTATCTCTGGGGGGAGGTTGTTCCAGAGGGTGGGCGCCGCCACAGAGAAGGCTCTCCCCCTGGGAGTCGCCAGCCGACATTGTCTGGCCGACGGCACCCTGAGGAGGCCCACTCTGTGCAAGCGTACTGGCCGGTGGGAGGCTATTGATGGCAGAAGGCGGTCTCGTAAGTACCCCGGCCGTAAGCCATGGAGCGCTTTAAAGGTGGTCACCAACACCTTGAAGCGCACCCGGAAGACCACCGGAAGCCAGTGCAGCTCGCGCAGGAGAGGTGTCACATGGGAGCGCCTCGTCGCCCCCATAATCCCCCGCGCGGCCGCGTTCTGGACCATCTGGAGCCTCCAGGTGCACCCCAGGGGGAGCCCCATGTAGAGTGCATTGCAGTAGTCCAGGCGGGAAGTGATGAGTGCCTGAGTGACTGTGCGTAGGGAGTCCCGATCTAGAAAGGGGCATAACTGGCGTATCAGGCAGACCTGATAAAAAGCCCCCCTGGCCACGGCCGTCAAATGATCTTCTAAAGACAGCCGTGCATCCAGGAGGATGCCCAAGTTACGAGCCCCCTCCATGGGGGCGAGTGATTCGCCCCCAATTGCCAGCGATGGCGTCAGCTGGTTATATCGGGACGCCGGAAGCCACAGCCACTCAGTCTTGGAGGGGTTGAGTCGGAGCCTGTTTCTCCCCATCCAGGCCCGCAAGGCCTCCAGGCACTGGGACATCACTTCAAGGGCATCGTTGGGGTGGCCTGGGGTGGAGATGTACAGCTGGGTGTCATCAGCGTACTGATGGAACTCCACCCCGAAGCCATGGATGATCTCACCCAGCGGCTTTACATAAATGTTGAACAGAAGGGGCGAGAGGACCGACCCTTGTGGCACCCCACAAGCAAGGTTCCTCGGGGTCGACCGCTGCCCCCCTGTCAACACAGATTGCGACCGGTCAGAGAGGTAGGAGGAGAACCACCGCAGAACGGTGCCCCCCACCCCCAACCCTGCCAACCGGTGCAACATGATACCATGGTCGATGGTATCAAAAGCTGCTGAGAGGTCTAACAGGACCAGGATAGAGGAGCAACCCCTATCCCGAGCCCTCCAGAGCTCATCCACCAACGCGACCAATACCGTTTCTGTGCTGTGCCCAGGCCGGAAGCCGGACTGGAGCGGGTCTAGATAGACAGCTTCATCCAGGTACCAGGGAAGCTGTTGCGCTACCACACTCTCAACAACCTTCGCAATGAAGCGAAGGTTGGAGACTGGACGATAGTTAGCCAAAACAGCCGGATCCAGCCGGATATATCCCCTATATCAAGGCCACTCAACCACTGACCAGAGACAAAAACTAAGTCCAGAGTGTGTTCCCCTGTGTGAGTGGGGTCATGAATTAACTGAGTAAGGTCCATGGCCATCATGGAAGCCATGAACTCTCGAGCCACCTCAGAGGTTTCACCGATAGATGGCAGGTTGAAATCCCCCATGATAACAAGTCTGGGGGTGTCCACCGCCTCCTTGGCTATAATGTTAAGCAGCTCGGGCAGGGCCGTTGCCATGTGGCAGGGAGCCAGGTACATGACCAACAAGCCCATCTGTACTCCACGACCCCACTTCACAAAGAGGGACTCACATCCAGCTATCTGTGGAACAGTGGTTTCCCTTGGATCCAGACCTTCCTTTATAATAACCGCCACCCCCCCGCCCCTGCCCTGAGCCCTCGGCTGATGAAATGCACGAAAGCCTGGTGGGCATATATCCACGAGGGGAACCCCCCCCTCCTGGCCCAACCAGGTCTCCGTAATGCCCGCTAGGTCTGCCTCCCCCTCCTGAATAAGATCGTGAATGAGGGGGGCTTTATTAACAATGGACCTGGCATTGCATAACATTTGAACAAAACATTTCAGTTGACATATGAACATGTTGGTCTGATTGCCATAAATTGTCACACAGAAATATGATTTGCATTCTTTATCCTTATTTTTTTAAACCAATTTTGTTTTATACTATTGTTATATACAGTTTTGTTAATGCTATTCTTTTTATTCTTTATTTTCATATGGTTTAATGACTAATCAACAATAAACTTTTTGAATATGTTTAAGTGAACCAAACTGGATTACTTTCAAGTTAATATTTTGAAATTGATCTGACCTGAAATATAACACAGAATTCTTCATTGCTTTTTCAGATCAGTTTTGAATTATTTTCAGATTCACTGCATGATAAAAGTCAATTGCCATTTTATCACCACCTTTTCCCAAAAAAAGGGATCCTCTACCCAGGAATTGTCCAAGTGCTCCTTCATTTCAGATGGACCTTGATTGGTCTCTTTGCTTCGGATTCAGAAAATGGAGATAATTTCATGAGGACTTTTACTCCTATGCTTATCTGGAATGGAATTTGTGTTGTTATATCACAACAATTCTCAACAACTCAACTTACAGCACCCCATGGTGATACCTTCTCTAAATGGAGACAAGTCAATGTCTATGTTCACTACATAGAATATGGTGCCATTTTTGAGAGAATTCTTCGTTTTGATTTTATACTTAGGCGTTTGCCGGGACCCATTGAAGGGAAAATCTGGATCACAACACTCAATGGATTACATCCACTGAGAGAGCACAGAGCTCTCAAACATGTAAATAATATCTGTACTGTTGATTTTGAGATTAAAAAAGGGCCAATAAAGGATGCTTTTATACCCATATTCTTTTTGGATCCACCCTTTGGACATCAGTCATTTGTTTGTTATTTTTCAAAACATGTCTTTTCTGTCAAAGGCCGGAAAACATGCACTGAGAAATCACCACTGGAGACCCAAAAGAAAAAGTACACGGTGCGGGCAACGAATTTCCACCGTTATTACAGTGCCATTAATACTGTGGCCCATGCCTTGAATGCTGCCTATTCCTCCAGATCTAGGAGGAGAAAGAAGAAGGGCAAAGGGAGTGTGGGGGCTCCAAGGCTTCAGCCATGGCAGGTATGGGGTCCCAATAAAGATCCATCAAACTTAATTCCTTTGGAATTCTCCAAAGAAGAACTGTATCAACCTATATGTGTTAGAGGAACTCCTACAAGTTTGGCAATTTAATCACTCAGGCAATTATGTTCCCAAAAATGGGAATTATGAAAGATATAGTTTGATATTAAACACTGTTAACTTTTATTTTTTTAATTTTCAAAAAACCTTTATTAAAATTTAAAATATTAAAATACTAATGCAAATACATCTGTAACAAAAATACATCCATGATAGTTGTACAATTCAACGCCATTTCAACAGCACACAAGTCTTAACTCTATTCATATATTCTCAGATATTCTTTCTTGATCGAATATATGTAAACACAATTTATGTCTTATTTTGATCTATATATTTCCTATTTTTATTTTTTATACATTGATACCAGTTTTCCCAGGTTTAGTAATATTCCAAGTCTTCTTTTTTATTTAATTTTATAGTAAGTTTGTCCATTTCTGCACACTCAAAAATGTTCCAGATTATTATATAATCTGTCGGTGTAGTAGACATTTTCCAGGTTTGTGCGAGTACAATTCTCGCTGCTGTAATAATATGAATTGATCAAATAATAAGAATGATCAAATATTTAATTTTTTTAGGATATTTTCCTTTAATGATTCCCAGAAGAAACAGCTCAATTCTATTTGACAATGTGTAATTTCTTTTAACCATTTTTGTATTTTAATCCAGTATTTTTTGATTTCTGGGCAAAGCCACCATACATGAAAAAAGGTACTTTCTGCTTTTTTACATTTCCAGCAGTTAGGATTTAGATTGGGGTACATTTTTGCAAGTCTTGTTGGGGCTAAGTGCCACCGATAGAGCATTTTATACTGATTTGCTTTATACATCCTGAGTCTCTGGAAAAGGGCGGCATAAATCGAAACAATAAATAAATAAATCGAACCAATAAATGTGGCGGATTTTGTTACTGTATAATTTTTCTTCCAAATTTTTCCCAATCTTCTAACTCAATATTATGTCCCACATTTTTAGCCCAAGCTATCATTGGCCCCTTTACCATTTCCTCTTCCAAATCAAAATTTAATTAATAATTATGTATTTTAGATAGTAATTTCTCTTCCGGGCCTTTTCATAATTTGTTTAGTTGTGTTAAATTCGGTTCAAATCCAAATTCCCCTAAATCTTTTTTGTATCTCAATTGTAGCTGGAGATAAGGCCACCAATCTATAATTATTCCTTGCTCCTTTAATTCTTGGATGGATTTTAATCTTCCCACATTATCCAAAATTTCGTTATATTTTACCATTTTTCCAGTGTCTAATGTATTAGGGTGAATCATTGCCTCCATAGTGGATAGCCAGCCCGGTATTTTAAAATAGTGCTTCTTCCTAATTCCCTCCCAGGTCTGTATCAGTGAATCTTGCAATGTATGTCTATAGAAATATAAATGTTTCTTCTTTCTGGCATTCCGTATGAAAGCATGCCACCCTATCTGAAGATCATGTCCTTCCAATGTTAGAATTCTCCTGTTCTTTAAATTTATCCATTCCCTGACCCAAACCAAACTTGCTGCTTTATAATAATTCTCCCACGCAGGGAGTCCAAAGCCACCTCTACTTCTACTATCCTGAAGTGAAACTCATTTTATCCTCGCCTTTTTTCCTGCCCATACAAACTTAATAATCACCTTATTTAATTCTTTAAAAAAATTCTTGTCTAGTTTTATGGGGATCATTTGAAATAGATAGAGCAATTTTGGCAAAATATTCCTTTTGATTGTTGCGATTTTCCCTAATAACGACAGTTGTAACTTTCCCCATCTTTCCAAATCTTTCCCTATTTGTTGTATTAATTTTGTGTAGTTATCTCTTTTTAATGCTGAGCATCGCTCTTAGCCAAACACCTAGATATTTCACTTTTTTTACAATTTGAAGTCCCATACTTTTCTCGAGTTGTCCCTTTTGTTTCTCAGATACATTCTTGACTAATATTTTAGTTTTTTCTTTGTTAGTTTTGGTGACTGCAACCTCCCCATATTTCTCTATCTCTTGCATTAATATTGGTCCAGATTCCAATGGGTTCTCTATGACAGATACTATATCATCTGCAAATGCCTGCAATTTGAATTCTTCCTGTTTAATTTTAGTTTCTTTTATTTCCACATTTAGTCTAATTCTTTGTAGTAGTGTCTCTATGATCAGGATAAAGAGCAGAGGTGACATTGGACATCCCTGCCTAATTCCTTTTGTTATCTTAAATAGGTTTGTGGCCTCCCCATTTATTATTACCCTTGCCTTCTGCGTAGAGTAAATCGACTCAATCATCTTTTCAAATTTATCTCTGAATTTCATGGCTTTAATTTGTTGGAACATAAATTCCCAATTCACGTTATCAAAAGCTTTTTGAGCATCCAGGAAGACAAGGGCCACTTGTCTCTCTGGGTGCACCTTGTAATATTCCAGTATATTAATTATTATTCTAGAATTATTTCTAATTTGTCTCATAGGGAGAAATCTGTTTTGGTCTGTATGTATCTTCTCATTTAGTATTTTTTTTATCTGTTCCGCCATAATAATCATAAAAAAATTATAATTCAAATTTAACAGTGAGATTGGTCTATAATGCTTAATTTGTTTATTGTTACTGCCTTCTTTAGGGATCAGGGTAATGTATGTCTCTTTCCATGATTCTGGCACCTTTGCTTCCCTCAAGACTTCATTACATATTTCCAATAGTAATAATTCTATCGAATCTTCTAAGTGTTTATAAATTTCCCCTGGCAACCCATCTGGTCCTGGGGTTTTATTACTTTTTTGCTTCCGAATTGCTTCTTTAAGCTTGAATCATTTATTTCCTTATTTAGTACTTCCCTTTCTTCTTCTCTCAATGAGAACACCATTTCTTCCTTCAAATAATCACTTAATTTCCCCTGTACTATTTCTTCTTGTTTATAAAACCTTTCAAAGAATTCTTGTGTAATTTTTTTTCTTCTTCTCCATATTACTTTCCACGATTCCATTTTCATCCTATAGCTGATGTATTATTCTTTTCCCCTTTTCCCTATTTAATTGATAGGCCAGCCACCTCCCTGGTTTATTAGCATATTCAGAATAATTTTGTTTTGCGAATTTTAAATTTCTTGCCAATTCGTTTTGATCCAAAATATTCAATTCATATTTAACAAGGGCCATTTTATTTTTAGTTTGTTCGTCCCCAAGATCTGTCTGTAATTGATTTTCTAACTTTTTAATTTCCTCATACAATATGTTATAATCTCTCAATTTATCTTTATTTCTTTTTGCAATATATGCTATTGTAATCCCCCTTAAATACGCTTTTGTGGTATCCCAGAGGTTTTGTAATGAGGTGTGGTGTTTCTTGTTGTTTTTTTAAAAAAATTCCAATTCTTTTAAAATGTTTTGGATATATTTTTTTTCTTTTAAAATTTGTGGATTCAATGTCCAAGACAGAAACTTGTTCTCCTAAGAATATTCAGAAGTGTAGAAGAAAGATTCAAATGAGAACAGACAAAAAGGAATAAGTTACAATGTTTATTGATGTTGAAATTGCTTGATGTTCCCATTCTAGTTCCATCCGTTTCTGGAGAAGAATGAATTTTGCAATCTTTCCCATTACAAACTTTACTTGGACCAAAATGGGGATTTAAAGGCAGATATGAAGATCATGAGTTGGGTATATCTCCCCCAAAAGAATATCATGAAAGACCAATTAGTGACTATTGAAAGACAGGGACTTACTGTCAACCAAGATCACCTGTCATGGCTAAAGTTACACAACAGGGTAGGAGAAATATTGGTGTCTTTTCTATTTTCCAAAGAGTTCCGATCCATTTCTTTGGGCTAAGCCTATGCACCATGTTTGAGTGTTGAAATGGAGAAGCTGCATGAAAATGGTAAGATAGGTCAAATGCTACGGATTGTGATTCACTTATTCTTTGTCTTCAAATAGCAAACAAGAAGGTAAATTTATTGACCAGTGCCTGAGTTCAGGTTTGCACTGAAGATTGAATCAAGTGTCAGGGTTCCAAGTAACACACCCATAGAAATAAAAACTCTGAGGCTGTTGGATTCCTCAAATAATAGGTTTATCCAAAATTTCATATTGGCACAAGCTGGTGAAAACCGACTTTAAATGTTCCCATGTTTTTCATCTAATTAAAAATAAAAGTTATTTCATTTCTCCAAACAATCAGTCACATGGTCCAACCAGGATAAGACTAGTTGCTAGATGACTCCAGTCACCCTCCTTCTGGACACCTGGTGGGAATGTCCTTGGTTCCCAAGAGAAAGTATTTTATTTTGGATACAGCACCCCAACTATCTCTACTTCCCCCTCCCTTTCCCACAGCTCCAGTTGTGGCAGCACTGAAGCTTCAAAATGGCAACAGCCAAGTCAGCTTCAGGATTGACATCAAGACTGGATGGAGATCCTTTTGGTTCCCGTGGGAAATAAAATTTGGAATTAGATTCACCTTGTCCTTGTTGGGGCCAGTATCCCATAAAAGGGCAGGGCAAGAAATTTTTAAGAGACCCAGATCTGACCAGAGTTATCCATTCTAACCTTTCAACCCACTGGGGCAGTGAAATAGGCCTTCTGCTCCTATGAAGAAGGTCCAAGAACTTTTCTTGACATAGAATCAAAATGACTAGAATGCTGAGAAATAATGTCCTGACCCAGAAAACTGAATCATTTGGAATATGATTTTGACTCAAAGAAAAGCCTTTCTAATAACTGAAATAATAAAAGACAATTAAAAAGGAAATGCTGCTTAGATTTGGGCTTTGGCTTGTAAGAGGGTACCTCATCTAAAAACCCTTTGAATACAATTGTTCATCTTGATTGTTAGCTATCTTAAGTCATTCTGAGAAACAAAGGAGGCTCCAAATTTAACTAATAACAAATCTGGGTTTATTCTTTCATGCCAGTTGTTGTTACCTAATTTTAGTTCTTCAAGAGAAAGGATCCCTAGATGAGCTACATATGGCTCATGTGTGCTGCAACAAAAGATTCCTAATTTACACTTTTTGAGGGACACATTCTCATGATCTCATTTCTATCTCATATCACTATTGTTCTAGAAACTGAGCAGTTACTTTTGCTCTTATTTCAAGAGCATGTCAGCATGTCAGGATGGTTAGTGCTATCATATTTTCTTTGGATTTGTTTTTCTACTTAGTCTCTTCCTCAGTCCAAATGTGTGGAAAAATGTCATCCTGGATTTGTCAAGCAGAAGCGAGAAGGAGAGCCATTTTGCTGTTACGACTGTGTTCCTTGTCCGGAGGGGACCATCTCCACTCAGGAAGGTGGGTGACGCAAAAGAAAAGACAGGCCTTGAGGAAGTGGATTCATCTAGAGCAGGCTTCCAAACTCATGGCCCATGGGCTGGATGCAACATGTGCTGGCCATGCCCATGCCCATTTTAGAAAAGCAGAAAAAAGTCCCAATACATCACATGACATCGCCGTGACTATGTGAGTTTGACACCCCTGATCTAGAGCAATTTTCATTAAAGTGAAAGTTAAAGGACTGAATGAATCTCAACTGATCTTTGTTGAGAGATCAGTTGAGAGATGAACAAAAACTGATAAAGACCTTGATAGGGATTGGCAAGTTATGGCATATTGGACAGGTTCTGCTGCTGCCAGAGAAAATACTGCTTTTTAGTTTTTATCTGTCCTTCCACATTTATATTTCTAGGAACACCTGAGTTCTTTGAAACTTAGAGAACTGTGTTAGGATTATTGCAATACTCTCTACATGGGCCTCCCATTGTAAATAACTGGAAGGTATCTATGGTCCACAATGAGGTGGTATGGACAGTTATGGGTGCAGCTCATTACATCAAATTTACCACTGGTCCAAGTAGTCATTCCAGATTATTTGCAGGAGTACCTTTCTCTTCCAGCAATCTACATTTCAGGCATCCTCTGATCCAGTGTTGTTCTTAGTTAAGTGTGTCTTCTAAGATGAACTGATTCATTATTTATCGGAAAAATTCTGCAGAATACACAGGAAGCCAGATTGGTCCTAAGATTTTCCCCAATTTCATAGACCTTAGCTCTCTATGGTTTAGAAAACAATGTTCTTCCTATCTTCTTTTTGAGGAGATACTAAGAAATAAATTTTACAAAATGCTGCTGGCATCTACTGCTATCCCAAAAAATGTTAGTTGAAATGTAAAGGATAAAATGTTAAAGAAATATTGGTTTTTGGTTTTCTCAGATACAGAAAAATGCACCAAGTGTCCACATGATCAATATCCAAATGAGGAACGAGTCCAATGTATCCCCAAAATTAAAACCTTCCTGTCCTATGAAGAAGATCTGGGCATCATCCTTGTCTCTTTTGCCCTACTTTTCTTCCTAACTACAGTCCTTGTCTTAATTATATTTATTCGATACCGAGAAACATTTATTGTCAAAGCCAACAACCGGGACCTCTCTTATATCTTCCTGATCTCCCTTCTACTTTGCTTCTTGTCTTGTCTTCTCTTCATTGGTCAACCAAGGAAAGCCACCTGTTTTATTCAACAAACTGTTTTCAGCATCATCTTTTCACTTACTATTTCTTCTCTCTTGGCCAAAACAATCACAGTGGTGCTTGCTTTCCTTGCTACAAAACCAGGAAACCGAGTGAAGAGGTGGTTGGGGAAGAGTTTGGCCAACTCCATCATCCTTTCTTGTTCTGCTGTCCAAATTATCATCTGCTCCATCTGGCTAGGAGTTTTTCCCCCATTCCTTGACTCTGACCTCTACTCCCAGCCAGGAGTAATCATTCTGCAATGCAACGAAGGCTCTGCTGTCATGTTTTATATCACCCTTGGCTACCTGGACTTTCTGGCTTTCATCTGCTTCACAGTGGCTTTTCTTGCCAGGAATCTTCCTGGTGCCTTCAACGAAGCCAAGCTGATCACCTTCAGCATGCTGGTCTTCTGCAGTGTCTGGGTGAGTTTTGTGCCCTGCTACCTGAGCACCAAAGGGAAATACATGGTAGCTGTGCAGGTCTTCTCCATTTTGTCCTCTAGTGTTGGGCTGCTCAGCTGCATCTTCATTCCCAAATGCTACATAATCATTCTGAGGCCAGACCTGAATACAAAGGAGCATCTTATGACCAGAAGAAATGTAGAAACATGAAGAGAGAAAATCCAACTATCAAGTTTTCCAACATGACAAACCTAGGAAATGGTCCAAGCAGCTCTTCATGCAAGAGTGAACCAATGATTTTGCTTGAAAACTTTAAAGGGCAGTTATACAATAGTGTTGTATATACAAGAATGTAAATTCTTGTCCAGCAAAATAAAAGATAGTTGCATAGCTCTTTTGAGTTTTTGAGATAGTATAGCTATCTTGTGTTCTTATGTTACCTTAGCCCTAATATGCCCCACCAAGATATTTTCAACTGGACACTTGTGCAGTGGGAATGTTGTTGGTATGCAAAACAAACAAACAAACAAAAAATATGCAGGGTGGGGCTTTAAAATACCATTATTTTAATTGTATCATAGTTTATCTACAATTGTGGTTCTTTGCAGTATCAGACACAGGATTTTAGCATCAACTGCATAGCCTGGATTAAATAAATTATTCCCTGTTTTCCCCAAAATAAGACTTCCCCTGATAATAAGCCCAATCAGGCTTTTGAGCGCATGGCAATAAGGCCAAGTGCTTATTTCAAGGTTCAAAAAATATATAAGACAGGGTCTTATTTTCGGGGAAACACAGTATGTAGAAGTTAAACAAGAAGTGAGCTGAAGTACAGTTTGATGATATTGCCAGAAAAAGAATTCCAACAGAATTGCAGAATCTGTTCTTTAATTGACTATCCTATGGATGTTGTAAGGAAGAGTGGTGAGGTTAGACAAAAATACCCAGTCAGAAGTTGGAATAGTTCTTACGTCTTCTGCTTGTGGACAACCTAGAGGTATCTGGTTGGTCATTTTGTCATAAGTATGGGCACTGGCCTGATCTAGAAAACCTTTTCTTATTTTCTTGAAATGAAGCTTTTAAGGAGTTCCTATTCACAGAATGAAGTCATCCTGAAATCATTTATTCTTGAATATTGCAAAAATATGTATGGTTGGCTGTATTGTAATTGTTGGCTGTATCAGACTGTAGCTGTGTATTCATAGCATGCTAGAAGTTATGAGGTTAATGAAATATTTTTTGGGACAAGATCTTTTAAATCCCCCCCCTTCTCCTCCTCCTCCTCCTCCTCCTCCTCTGTGGCCATCTTGTCTAGCCATCCAAGGAGAACTGATGGAAATGCTTTATCTGCAGATAAAGAGTATAGAAGAATAGAATAGAAGAGTAAAGAGCCTGAATGATACCAGATATTTTTCTTTCAAAACACACCTGACCTGAAAAAATGAAAGGATGATACTAGTAGTGTGCAATAGTGAGATCAGCTTTGAGAGCAAAATAAAAATAAAATTCTTACCTGTTTCTCCAAAAATAATATATTTATATTTTATATAAATTATATTATATTTTTTTGCCACCAAAAAGGCACCAGGTCTTATTTTTGGGGGAGTGGGATATCATCCACTGATTCACCACACTTGTGTGCATCACCCCCAGCCTCTTTTTTTTTGCTTTCAGAAGCCTTCAGGAACGTCTTCATTCGGCAAGGCCAGCAAAGCTTTCCTGAAGGCCTCTGCAGCCAATAACAGAGCTCTTGATCGATCTGGAACTCTGTTATGAGCTACAGAGGCTTTAAGGAAAGCCTTGCTGGCTGCAGTAGAAGAAATGGGCTGAGGTGTGCAAGGCCTGGCTTCAAGTATCTGAAGGTAAATAGAAGGGCAGCTCCACCTCCCCCATCCCCACCCTAGCTTAATTTTTACCTGTGCACCCTGGAGTGGGTGGGGTCCTAATTAGGGATTATTTTGTGGGGGGGAGGGCTTATATTGGGCACACATATAAATATCAAGCTAGGACTTACTTTCTGAGTAGGTTGTATTTTTGGGGAAACATAGTATAAAGTTAGTACCCTGTTTTCCCCAAAATAAGACATCCCCTGATAATAAGCCCAATCGGGCTTTTGAGCACATGGCAATAAGGCCAAGTGCTTATTTTAGGGTTCAAAAAAATATAAGACAGGGTCTTATTTTTGGGGAAACATGGTAGTTGTCATGGAGTAACAAGTGATTTCTCCAATTGCAGATAGAAACATGGGCACTGGGAATTCTTATCTGCTCATTCTGCTCAATTGTTGTACCTCTCATTTGTTGCCACCTAGAGGCAAACAAAGTCATAACCAAAAGCCAACAAAAACAGATCATGCCAGACAAATCTTATTGCATTCTTTGACAAGATGACAAAATTAGTGTCAGCATTCCAAGTAATGCACCCATAGAAAGCAGAACTCTGAGGCAGGTAGATTCCTCAAAGAACAATTTATTGAATACATTATATTTGCACAACTGGTGAAAACTGACTCTGATTGTTCCCATGGTTTTCTGACTCTGAAAGTTCTGACCCAACTCTGAAAGTTCCCACTTCCCCCAAATCATCAGTCACATTGTCCAATAGAGGTGCTGGCCAGATGCTTGGTTACTCCAATCCTCCTCTCTCCAGCACCTGTTGGAATGTCCTTGGTTCCCACAGGAAAATATTTTGTTTTGAGTACAAACCACAGCTATCTATCCCCCCTCCCACTCCCTGTCTCTTCTTCTGCCTTGTGGCAACCCTGAAGCCTCAAAGATGGCCTCAGCCAGGTTCGCTTCAGGGTTGACAGTCGGACCTCCTTAACTGATGAGAAGCTCCTGAAAAAGAAAAGAAACCACATAGAGGTTAATCAGTGCTCCCTTTGGTTTCTGAGGGTATTTCTTGTGAAACTGTTTGACCAGACTGTCTGCCTTTAAATCTCAGCTCTTTACTTACGTAGCTTTGGAGAGAGGGTATCCCTGGAATCTAAGATTCTCTTTATTTCATAATGCATTTCCCCTTTCACTATGATAGGTTTTGGGGCTTTATGGTCTTCTGGCCTCAGCTGGGAGTCTACTGCTGGCTTTAGCAAGCTACTGTGAAAGATCAGATGCACTTTCCCTAGTAGGTGGGGAAGCTTTAGCTGTACTGTAACAAGGTTAATCACTTTCACTATTGGGGAAAGCTTCTGAGAGGCTCAATGTTTATCAGCTTGCACTTTATGGGTTATCGCTGCTTCTTGAAGAGCCTGCTTCATATTTTCAGGGAGCTTTTTACTCTCAGGGAGCTCTACTATAAAGTCCATGGCAATTTCCTCCCAAGGCCGGGATGGGTCTGCCAGTTGTTGGAGCAACCCTGTGGGCTTCCCTGATCTTTTCTTCGTCACCGCACAGGTTGCACAATTCTCAAGATATTTTGACCAGAGAATGATACTGAAAAAAACCCTCAACAGAAAATAAACACAAAAAGATGTTTTGCATGAATAATATGAATACAAAGAGAAGCTTTATTTCCAAATATAGCTTCAGCTGTGACTAAAGTGGCAGAGAGTGGGATCTTTCTCATTTCTTTCTTCCTCTTAGAGATATTTATTTAAGAGTGGGAGGGAAGATCAGGAAATCAATTACCAGCTTTCCATCCTCCCCTGTTTGGACTTCAGCTCTTGCCCTTTCACTTTGATTGGAGGTGGCAAAAACAGTTGGCCTCTCGGCAGCTTCTGGAGAAGATGGGTTCTTGTGGCTTCTTTGGATAAGAGACCAATCTGGTCTCAATTTCTTTTGTACTTTCTTTCCTAAATTGAGTCTTCAGAACAAACACATATTCTTCCAGGTGCTGGTTAGCAGTGGCATTATTTCTATTGACATATGCCCAGAAAAAATGTTGAGGGAATGATGACTCAACATAAAAGTCATAGAAATTTGAGGTCCCACAAAGTATACAATGTCACCTGATATCTTCTGAAATAATGGGTGGGGGTCATCCCAAGTGTAGCAACTAGTGGCCATCCACTTGATACCCATCTTTATTGTCCTCACCTACTTTCAAAAACAAGTCATAGAGAGAAAGAAACCATGTTCAGACAGACTTAGATTTCCATATTACTCCCACCTTGGGCAATAGGCTCCTTCCCTTTCTCTTTTGGGAGTCTTGTATCCTCTGCAGCTGTCTCATGTTAATATAACTATCTCAGTTCTTATCTTGTCAATAATTTTATGTATGATAATTTTAATTATTAAATCTATTTTCTTTCATAATTAACTTGGATTTTAATCTAGTTAGTCTTTGATTTCTACTTCTATTTCTTTCAATTTTTAATAATTGTCAAACTGGTGCAAAAGAAGCATACAAGCATAATAATGACTACAATGAAAAATGCAACATAATGAAAGACACAATTTCACTATCATTTCCCTAATTTAACCATTAGCTGTTCCTTAGTGTTTAAATCTGGCCTCAGGATGATAATGTAGCACTTGGGAAAGAAGATGCAGACCAGCAGACCAGCACTGGAGGCCAAAATAGAGAAGACCTGCACAACTACCATAGACTTTCCTTTGGTGCTCAGGTAGGTGGGCAGGAAGGTGATCCAGACACTGCAAAAGACCAGAATGCTGAAGGTGATTAGCTTGGCTTCATTGAAGGCCCCAGGCAAGTTCCTGGCCAGGAAAGCCACCGTGAAGCAAATGGCAGCAAGGAAACCCATGTAGCCGAGGACAACATAAAACATGGTAACTGAGCCTTCATTACATTGAAGAATGATCATTCCAGGCTGGGAATGGAGATCAAAATCAGGAAATGGAGGAGAAACTCCCAGCCAGATGCAGCAGATGATAATTTGGACAGCAGAACAAGAAAGGATGATGGAGTTGGCCATACTTTTCCCCAACCATCTCTTCACTCGGTTTCCTGGTTTTGTGGCTAGGAAAGCCAGCACCACCGTGATGGTTTTGGCCAAGAGAGAAGAAATGGCAACTGAGAAGATGATGCTGAAAACCACTTGTCGGAGAAGGCAGGTGATTTTCCTGGGTTGACCCATGAAGAAAAAGGAGGACAAGAAACAAAGCAAGAGGGAGACCAGGAGGGTGTAAGAGAGGTCTCTATTGTTGGCTTTGACAATGGGAGTTTCGAGGTATTTAATGAATATTATTAAAACAAAGACTGCGGTTAGAAACAAGAGTACAGCAAAGGAGACTAGGATGACTCCCAGATGTTCTTCATAAGACAGGAAAGATATAACTTTGGGGATACATTGGATTCGATCCTCATTTGGATATTTATCATCTGGGCACTTGGTGCATTTTTCCATATCTGAGAAAAACAAGAAGGAATATTTATTTAATATTTTGTCCTTTCCTACCCTGGAGTATTTTCAAAGATGCATTTCTTAACATTTCTATAGAAAGAAGTTATGAAATATATTGTTTTTTTCTGAAAGAAAAAAAAGAAACAATATCTCTAAGGTCTATGGAAATGGGGAAAGTCCTAGAGCCTGAACGATGTCCTGTGTAATGTGCAGAACCTTTATAGGAAATTCATTATTTAACATAATTAATGAATTGCTAAATGTTTCTAGGCAAGTCCTGCCTTATGGTCCTGCCTTATGGCATTTGTTATTAAACTAGACCCAGAGGATGCTGATTTTGGGAAATCTAGTGGCCTGGCCTAGATAGTTAGTTCTGCAAATAATCTGAAATGAGACCAGTGGTAATATCAGTGTAATGAGGTGCTCCCATAACTGTTTAAACAATTTCATTGTGAATCAGCAATATCTTCTCAGTAATCATCTATGGCAGGTCCATGTAGAATGTAATGCTATAATACAGTGGTGGAATTCAAATTTTTTTTACTACCGGTTCTGTGGGCATGGCTTGGTGGGAGGGGTGTGGCTTGGTGGGCATGGCAGGGGAAGGATACTGCAAAATCTCCATTCTTACCCCACTCCAGGGGAAGGATACTGCAAAATCACCATTCCCACCCCAGTCTGGGGCCAGCCAGAGGTGGTATTTGCTGGTTCTCTGAACTACTGAAAATTTCCGCTACCAATTCTCCAGAACCTGTCAGAATCTGCTGAATAGCACCCCTGCTATAATCCTTCCTAAAGATGGACCTAAGACAGTTCCTCAAGTTTCAAAGAACTCAAATGTTTCTAGAAAATTAAACATGGCAAGACTCATATATTATTGGGAGCTCCCCAGACTTGTCTGAAAGATGGAAAGCTATATAAATGCTTCAAATAAATCAGTGATGGTGAACCTTTACAGCACCGAGTGCCGAAAAGGTTGTGTGGAAACATCACATGTGCACACGCACGCTCTTTGGGGCCGTGCTCCGGAAAAGCCAAACTTCTGGGTTGTAGCGCGCATGTGCACCCAGTGATCAGCCGGCCAGTGCGCATGCACAGGCCAGTTTTCAGCATTGTCACACGCATGAAGGGATCGCACTCTGGAACAGCCAAATTCTGGGTTCTGGCATGCATGCGCACCTGACAATCAGCTGGCCAGCGCACATGTGCACACCAGTTTTTGGCACTGCCATGCATACAAAGGACAGCTGATCATCGCATGCGCATCCGTGGCAGAAACCCGGAAGACAAACAGACATGGCTTCAAGTGCCACTTTGGGCACACGTGCCATAGGTTTGCCATCATGGAAATAAATAAATACACAGACAAACAAACTAAAAAACAGAGGAGACATTTTCTCTAGTATTGGTAAAGCTTGCCCAATCTGCCTCATCCTCCTATCTCTATCCAACCCTTTCCTCAAAGTTGTTTTGTTATTCCTCCTTTTCTATAAAAAATCATGCCAATTAAAAATAAGCAAGATAATATTAGCTTCATTGTGTCTTTCAATGTTTAATGTTTAATTTGATTTTTCATAGAAATTATTTGAATAAATTTATTTCTACACTGCCTGCCCTTTTCTTCAGTGTCACCCACCTTCCTGAGTGGAAAAGGTTCCCTCTGGACAAGGAATGCAGTCGTAGCAGCAAACTGGCTCTCTTTCTCGAGCCCTCTTGACAAATCCAGGAAGACAATTTTCCACACATTTGGATTGAGGCAGGGTCTAAGCAGAAAGAAAAAGGAGTGCCAAAAAAATGTGTTAGGAGTAACGATCTATGGAAAATGGAACTGGACATGGACATGAGCCAAACAGCCTGTGGGTTTCACTTATATAAATATGAAATTTCTCACTGGTTTTAAATGGTTATAGGAGTTATAACTCAAATACTTTGGCCACCTAATGAGAAGGAAGGACTCACTGGAGAAGAGCCTAATGCTGGGAAAGATTGAGGGCAAAAGAAGAAGGGGACGACATTGAACGATGTGGCTGGATGGAGTCACTGAAGCAGTCAGCGTGAGCTTAAATGGACTCCAGAGGATGGTAGAGGACAGGAAGGCCTGGAGGAACGTTGTCCACAGGGTTGCAATGAGTCAGACACAACTTCACAACTAATGACAAAAGGAGTTATAACTATTCTTCTTTTCTTCTTTTAGTTCTTCCCTTTTGCTTCCAATATATGACACTGCAAGAAAGGACTTTTCTGCTTAAGAAAGTCACGAGGGGAAAAAAATTGAAGGATTAAGTGACAATCAGTGGGTTTGTTTGTTCTCATAGCCCAGGGGTGTCAAACTCGATTTCATTGAGGGCCGCATCAGGGTTGTGTTTGACCTTGGGGGGGGAGCAGGGGGGGGGGCATGGCTTGTGTCGGGGGCACCTGTGGTGGGCCGAGAGTTCTGCCATCAAAAACGGAATTCCGAGTTTTGTGTTTGGTTGCAAGGTCCTACTCCGTGGGCGGCCCTCCCAAGCTCCTTTTCACTGGCAAAGGCACCACAGGCCTTTCATTGTTTCCAAGGTTCCCACCCTGGCCATATCCACGCCGGCCCCCCGAGATCAAACACAACTCTCAATGAAATCGAGTTTCCAGGGTGGAGTCCAGATCTAAGCACCCCCCAGGCCAAATCTGTCCCCGGGCCTTGAGTTTGACACCCCTGCCATAGCCGTATTAGCCATGTGTTCCTCCATATTCAATTTTAGAAGAAAATTTATTGTAAAAGATGTATTATTATTTTTTGTTCTAGTGTTGTGCAGTCACTAAATCATGTCTGACTCTTCACAACCTCATGGAACATAGCATGCCAGGCTCCCCTGTCCTCCCCTGTCTCCCAGAGTTTCCCCAAGTCCATTTTCATTGCTTTGATGACACTATCTAATCATCTCAACTTCTGCTGTCCCCTTCTCTTTTTTGCCTTCAATCTTTCCCATCATCACGGTTTTTTTCCATTGAGTCCTCTCTTCTCATTTAGTAGCCAAAGCATTTGAGCTTCAGCTTCAGAACCTGTCCTTCCAAAGAACAGTCAGGGTTGATTTCCTTTTAGGCTTGACTGATGGCATCTCCTTGCAGTCCCAGGGACTCCCCTCAAGAGTCTTCTCCAGTACCACAATTAGAAAGCATCCATTCTTCAGCACTCCAGCCTTCCTTCTGGTTCAGCTCTCATAGACGTACATTGCTACTGGGAAAACCATAGCTTTGACTATAAGGACCTTTGTGTCAAGGTCAGTGGTGAAATTCAGCCGGCTCTATCTGGATTGCGTGATCTGGTAGCGCGGTGTTGGGAGGCTCCGCCCACCCACCTGGACATCATCACATCCCTTTTTTGACCCTCTGTGCATGTGCAGAAGGCTCTGTGAATGCGTGGAGGAGGTGCATGTGCTCATGTTTGCAAACCAGTAGCGAAGATAACCTGGTCAAGGTGATGTCTCTGTTTTTTTAAATATCCTGTCTAGGTTTGCCATAACTTTCCTCCCAAGGAGCAAGCATCTTTTAATTTAATGACTGCACTCATCTACAATGACCTTGGAGCTCAAGAAAGTAAAATCTGTTTCTATTTTCCCCCTTCTATTTGCCAGGAAATGATGTGACCAGATGCCATGATTTTAGTGGTTGGTGGGGGGAGGGGTTAAAGTTTATTTTAATGTTGAGTTCAAGCCAACTTTTGTACTCTCCTCTTTTGCCGTCATCACGTTCCTCTTCACTTTCTGCCATTGGAATCCTATCATCTGCACATCTAAGGCTGTTGATATTTCTGCCAACAATCTTAATTCCAGCTTGTAATTCATCCAGCCTGGCACTTTGCATGATATCTTCTCACATAAGTTAAAAAAGCAGGGTGACATTATATAGCCTTGTTATACTCCTCTCCCTATTTTGAAACAAGTCAGTTGTTCCATATCCAGTTCTAAACGTTGCTTCTTGACCTGCATAGAGATAGCTAGGATGGTCTGGTACACCCATCTCTTTAAGAATTTGCCATAGTTTGTTGTGATCCACACAATCAAAGGCTTAGCTGAGGCAACGAAACAGAAGTAGATGCTTATTTATTAGATTTATTAAAATGTAATAAAACTGTGAAGAAAAAAACAGTAGAATCTGCAAAGGTTTCTTCTGGACTATATAAAACATTGCAAAGTGGCTCTCCCCTTTGAAAGTAGTTCAAAACCACCCTCCAGTTAAGATAAAAAGGGAAAGTTTCTTTGAAATTACGGCTGTTGACATTAAAGTGGATATTCTTTGTCTATTTGTACATATTTTTCTTCAATTTGTATGGCAGCAATCAGTGGTGGAATTCAGTTTTTTTTTACTTGGTGGGCGTGGTGTGGCTTGGTGGGTATGGCTTGATGGGCATGGAAGGATACCGCAAAATCTCCATTCCCACCCCACTCCAGGGGAAGGATACTGCAAAATCCCCATTCCCTCCCCACTCCTGGGGCCAGCCAGAGGTGGAATTTGCCGGTTCTCCGAACTACTCAAAATTTCTCCTACCGGTTCTCCAGAACCTGTCAGAACCTGTTGGATTTCACCCCTGGCTGCAATGCTGGTGAAATAAGATTTAAGATTACTGCATAGTTTCCTACAGGTTAAACCAGGCATGTTTTGCTGCAGCACACAAGATATGAGTATGAGCCCCATGTCTGAAAAGAATATTTCTAAGGCCCAGCTAGGTATCCACGAAAAGGTCCTTACTTTTGAAAAGCTTTAATTAGGTGACACCAACTGGCATGGGAAGACAAACCCATGTTTATTATTAGCTAAATTTGGAGGCTCCTTTTTGTCCAAAGAGACTTAAGGTAGCTGACAGTAAAGATAAACCTATGTAGTCAAGGGGTTTTAGGATGAAGTGCCCTCTTACAAGCCAAAAGCCCAATCTAAATAGCATTTCCTTTCAAATTATCCTTCATTATTTCTGACATGAAGAAAGGCTTTCCTTTGGATCAAAGTCTTGTTCCAGTGTTTCAGTTTTCTGGGTCAGGGTATTATCTCACATCAAAACAGTCATTATGATTTCATGTGAACTGAATGTCGTGGACCTCCTTCCCAGGAGCAGAAAGCCTATTGCATTATCCCAGTGGGGTGAAGAAGAGGCACAGATAACTCTGGTCATTTTCAGGATGCTTGAAGACATCACTGACCATGGACCTTTCAGGAGACTCTGTCCCCCAACCAAGACAAGCTGAATCCTAACTACGAAGCTTATTTCCCACTGGCATGGACATGACCTCTATCCAGTTATGGTTCAACTTCATTGGATTATGTCCAAATCTGAACTCAGGCACTGGTCATGTCACTGCGATTTTGTATTTACCAGATGAGCTTTTATTTTTGAACTTTCAGACTTACTGTAGCTTGCCAAGTTCTTATCAGTAACTACTGTGCATGTCTACATTCTTTTCTTCTATCTTTCTTTGTTCTCCGGCCAAGAGAGGTAGCCGGGAAAGCTTTGCCAAGATGTAATTAATTAGCTAGTAAGATGTTTTTACTTCTTTATAATAAAATGTGTTTATTAGAATATATCTCAGTTTTATTTTTCTTAAAGTATACTTCAAGGAAAGGTCACGATCCATTCTCTAATCAAGGTGCAATTACCCAAAAGCAGAATGGGATTAATTGCCACCCTGACAGGTCAACAGAATTGCCTTCTTTTTTTACATTTGAGGACAAAAACAAGCAAATCTTAGTCAGCAACTCAATTGTCAGCACTTGAGAGGCTTGCTCACTTTTTTTTTTTTTTGGTGAAGATACTACATTGCAGAAGAGAAAGAAAAGGGCCATGAACTGGGTCCTAAGAAATAATCACTCAGCATCTCGATTTGGATATGGCTGAATCAGCTTAAAGCAGTGTTTCATATTATAGCAGCCAAACAATACCTACCTTGGCCAATAGTACTGAAGTCTTCCTTTCCATCTAAGAAAATTATAAAGGTTTTACTCTACAATGGGGGGGGCAAACTCAAAGCCCGGGGGCCGGATCTGGCCCAGAGGGTGCTTAGATCTGGCCCACAGGGCCATCCTGGAAACAGTGAAGGTGTCAAGTTTCCGAAAGATGCCCTAATTAATTCATGAGCCATGATCCAAACTTCAAAGGAAATATATTCATTTATTAGGAGCACCATGCCGGCAATACTCGGATGCAGTTAGGACTGATCCTACATAGATTTACGTTCCCCTATGACCCTGTCTCTCCCCTCCTCTCTGGCCATGTCATAAATCACATTCTCCAATTAACCACTTTGGCTGGCTGTGAAACCTAACACCCTCCTTCTGATTGTGGTCAGAAAGAATGTATGGAATTCACTTCAGTTCTCCCTCCCTCCTGCTCATGGCAACTTGAAAGCTTTGCAAATTGACAGAAGGATTGGCCCATGGTGCCTCTGCCAGTGAAAAGGAGCTCAGGAGGGCTGCCTGTGGAGGAGGACATTGAAGCAGTTTCTGTTTTTGCTGGCAGAGCGCTCGGGCCACCACAGGCGCCTCCGACACAAGTGATGTTGAGCTGGCCACACCCACCCTGACTCCCTGAGGTCAAACACAACCTTGATGCAGCCCTCAATGAAATTGAGTTTGACACCCGTGCTCTACAAGCTCAATTCTCAATGAAGGTCACCAATCTTCACCACTAGGCTAAGCCGGCTTGAAATGGATGCTAACACTTTGGAACACAGAGAAAAGACACCAATGTTTCACCCACCTTGTTAAGCCACTTTAGCAGTAAAAGAACATATTGATTGATAATAAGTCTCTGCCTTTCAAAACTCCCCAGTTGCTCTTCCATGCAATCCTCTTCAGGGATAATCACCCAACTCAGGATGTTCAGATCTGCCGCCAGATCTCCATGTTGGTCCAAGTATAGTTTCATCTCAGAAAAATTGCAAAATTTATTCTTCTGCAGGAAGGGATGAAGCTAACAACCAGCAATTTTGAACGCAAAAGCCTTGTTTTCTTATCCAACATGTTTTTTTCACATTTGAATCTTTCTCCTACAGTTTTCTAAGTTATAAATATCCTTATCTGGGAGAACAAGTGTTCCCACAATCTTAAAAGGTGAGAAATAAAGGCTCAGCAAACTTTCTCAATCATATACTGTATTGACAAACTATACATTGACATGTTATGCAACATTCTAGAAATATAATAACAAATAAATTAATAAATTATCCATTAACTCATTCATAACAATGCTGCGCTAGCATGGATTTGTCAAGAAGACAACTGCCAGTCTAATTTTCTCCCAGATAAACCAGATGGGAAACACAATCAGACGAATTCTAATTCTGTTTTATCAAAAGGCTACATTAACAAAACCTTACAAGACTGAAAGTACAAATCTCCCAACAACTCTTTTTACATCCTGAAAAGTTAGGGGTGGGGAAGAGCAGATACTTTCTGAGTTTCTTTCCCTACCCATTATGCAGCTGTGTCTCACTTTTATCGAATCATTCCCTGGGAAACATCTATTCCCCAGATCATTCCCACATATCATTATACATTGTGGGAACACTGGTGAAATAACTGGTGAAATAACTAAGAGCCGTGGTGGTGCAGTGGTTAGAATGCAGTATTGCAGGCTACTTCTGCTGATCACCAGCTGCCAGCAGTTTGGAAGATCGAATCTCACCAGGCTCAAGGCTCAGCCTTCCATCCCTCCGAGGTTGGAATGAGGATCCAGATTGTTGGGGGAGCAATATGCTGTCTCTGTAAACCACTTAGAGAGGGCTGTAAAGGACTGTGAAGTGGTATATAAGTCTAAGTGCAATTGCTATAACTTGATTTCAGCACAATATTGATAAATCATGTTTTCATGATTAGAAACCTTATTAAATGAGGACTGGCTGGTGTGATAATTAAATGGATAAAAACTGACTTTAAAATCGTACTCAAATATTTTTCAATATCCCTCATAAAACTGGGAAGTCATGGATAACAATTAGTCCTCGGTCATCTATTCTACATTTTGATTCATAGAGAGAGGTAGAGTTCATAAATCATGATTTTATGATGCAAGATTAATACCATCTTGTAGACAAAGCTATTTTGATACCTTTAAAAAAAAAAAATTTCCAGAAAAATGTTTATGATTTCCTGCAAACTGAATGTAAGTCGGCAGTATGATTCTTTCAGAAAGATGGCAAATGCATCCTTAAGAACCTCAGAGAATTGATGTTCTGGTTTGGGGGCTGTCAAGTATTTGCAAAGCCATTGGCACATGTGTCATATAGACACCAGTGGAGGCAGAGAGCGCCTCCACTCCTATGTGGAAAGGAGGGGCTTACCCTGAGTATAAAACCCCCTCCAACCTTTTCTACCATGCTCTCTCTAGCTCTCTTCTTGCGTTTGTTCCTCATGAGACTTGATCTCTGATCAGGGTAGTCACACACACTGTGTGCCCCCTATCCTATAATGAATACTAAGACAGCCTTTGTACACAGTTAATATGCTTTATTATATGAATAAATACATTTAAGACATTTATTCATGCATCTGCCTCTGAACTCTTCTATGCTCCTGGGTGTTTCTATGATCCCAATCCCACAGGGGCACCCCACCTTAAGTACCAGCTCCCCTGTATGCCTGAAAGAGACCTTTGTATGCTTGTCCAGTGTATAAAAACTGGACCAGCTTTACATAAGGACAATGAGGTCAAGGAAGAGATTAAAGGAGCTGCTCTTAGCCTTGAAGGAAAATAACAAGGAGAAGAACCATGTTGGTCTACAGGAGCTTAAAACCAGGAGTTTGGGAGGACCTTTTCAAACTAACAGAATCTCCTTAGTTGGAGAAGGGAGGAGACAGCACTCTTCCAATAACTGAAAGATATTACACAGGAGTTTAAGAGCCCTTTGTTGTTAGTCCAGACTGTGGACATGAAATAATGAATTCAGTTACAAGAGAGGAGATTATGGCTGAATGAGAGGAAAACATCCTTTTAAAAAAACAGAAGTTTAGAGGTGAGCCAGAGAACCAGAGAAGTTCAGTCTCCCCTTCATTTAAGACCAAGCAGCCATCAGTGAGAAAAGCTTTAAGTGGGATTCTTGCAGATGGGAGGGGTTGGGCTAAATATCCTCAGGTTCCCCTTCAGATTTGTGAATATAAAAACTCTACCATGCTAATCACAAACCTATACATACAGGAATTTATTTAAAATGAATACATCCCTTTTAAAATCAGCAGTGTTTAATATCAAAATATATCTGTCATGGTTTCTGCTGTTTGGAATATTATGTGCCAAATGATTAGATTGACCAAATCTATGGTCCTTTTTTAGCACATGAATGTTGAATTCTTGCAATTCCTGCTCCAGAGGAATTATGTTGCCACATACCTGCCATGGCTCTAGTCTTGGAGCCACCAACTTCTCTTTGTTTTTCCTTCTCCTGGATCTGGAGGAATATGCAGCATTCAATGCATGAGCCAGAGTCTTAATGACGCTGTAAGAACGGGGATCAATCTCAAGCATGATACTGTTTGTTTTCTCTTGGGTCTCCAGTGGCTCTTTCTGGGTGCATCTTCTCCGGCCCTTGACAGAAAACATGTGCTTTGAAAAAGAACAGTGAAAAGTCTGATCTTCAAATTGGGGTTCCACAAAGATAAATGGTCGAACGGTATCTTCGTATTTTCTTTCCTGAATAACAAAGTTCCAAATGCTATGGACGTATTCATAAAGTCTATGACTTTTCATTGGTAACTCTCCAAAGAGTGTGATGATCCAGACTTTCCCTTCAATAGGTTGTGGCAAACCTTCCAATGTGAAATGGACATGCTGAATTCCATCCATCATGGTACTATAATCCGTAAAAAAAATGAAGACATTGACTTGCCTCCACTTAGAGAGGGCATCATTTAGGGATGCTGTAAATCTAGTCATTGACAATTGTTGTGATATAACAACACAAATTCCATTCCTGATAAGCATAGGAGTAAAAATCCTGATGAAATTCTCTCCATTCTGTATTTCTGAAACAAAGAGACCAATCAAGGTCCATCTGAAATGGAGGAGCAGCTGAACAATTGCTGAGTACTGGACCCCGTGTTTGGGGACCATCCGGTAGAAAAAGGGAAATTGTCTTTTATCACTCAGAGCCTCTGAAACAAATCTACAGGTGATCTGAAAAAGCAAGGAAGAAAACTGTGTTAGATTTGGGGTCAGATATACGCTTTTAATAAGTTCAAATTGGTTCTCATAAACATATTAGAACACATTATTATTGATTAGCCATTAGGCCATATCAAGGTATAGAATATTAAACCCAGAACATTAAACACAGACCATATATAAAATCATATTAAGTAAACAAATTAAGTAAAAAAAGAATAAGAATAAACTGTGGAGATCGTATCTCTGTATCACCCCTACAATTTACTGCAATCAGACCCAGATATGTAACTGTTTTGGTCCAATAAAGGGCATTAATGTATGCAATTTTTGAATTCTGACAACACAACAAATACATTGGTTTAATATATGGATCCAAGTAGGTCATTGATTTAATGTGCAGTTCAAGATGCTCTCTCTCTTTCTTATACAATTGACAATCAGATAAAAGATCTGTTATATCTTCTACCTCAAAGCTCTGCAAATAGAAGCCTGTTCATTATAAAATAAGAGACTGGCTTAAATCTTCCATATTTAACCATTGGGTCCAGCTGCTCAAATCTTGCTTGAGTAATTATTGCCCTAGGATATTTAGGAATTTATTTATTTATTTATTTATTTATTTATTTATTTATTTATTTATTTATTTATTTATTTTATTTATTTATTTATTTATTTATTCATTTATTCATTTATTCATTTATTTATTCATTTATTTATTATTCGAATTTCTATACTGCCCTTCTCCTTTCGGACTCAGGGCGGTGAACAACCAAAATAAAAACATTTATACATAAGTACGATTAAAAATAGATTTAAAATAATTAAATTTGGCCCATAGTTTAAAATTTATCAATTTAAAATCCATATCAAAATTTAAAACCAACCATAAAATCATAAAATCAAGAGAGACCGGCTAACAGAAAGAGATGAGTTTTTAGGGCCCGACGAAAAGTCCGGAGGTCGGAGATCACTCGTATCTCTGGGGGTAGATTGTTCCAAAGGGTAGGTGCCACCACAGAGAAGGCTCTCCTCCTGGGGGTCGCCAGCCGGCATTGTCTAGCCGATGGCATCCTGAGGAGGCCCTCTCTGTGGGAGCAAACTGGCCGGTGGGAGGCTATTGGTGGCAGAAGGCGGTCCCGTAAGTACCCTGGCCCTAAGCCATGGAGCGCTTTAAAGGTGATCACCAACACCTTGAAGCGTACCCAGAAGTCCACCGGAAGCCAATGCAGCTCGCGCAGGAGAGGAGTCACATGGGAGCGCCCAGTCGCTCCCATAATCAATTGAATAGTTGGCAAGTTGGATTGCAGGATGTTAGCAGCTCATCCATTTCAATATGCCCAAAGTACTGAGGATGGCTATAACTTTCTCTACTTGGGCATCCAAATTCTTTGTGCAGCAATCTTTTTATCTTGTTCTCCAGCTCTTGAAGGGGCAGGAAGACCCCAGCTCTTAATATAATTAGTCAGTTGTACAATCCAAGATGCCTTTTACCAGTGGTGAAATTCATTTTTTTTTACTACTGGTTCTGTGGGCGTGGCTTGGTGGGCATGGTGTGGCTTGGTGGGCTTGGCTTGGTGGGCATGGCAGGGGAAGGATACTGCAAAATCTCCAATCCCACCCCACTCCACGAGAAGAATACTGCAAAATCCCCATTCCCTCCCCACTCCTGGGGGAAGGATATTACAAAATTTGCATTCCCACCCCATTCTGGGGCCAGTCAGAGATGGTATTTGCCAGTTCTCTGAACTACTCAAAATTTCCGCTACCGGTTCTCTAGAACCTGTCAGAACCTGTTGGATTTTACCCCTGCCTTTTACTGAATTTTTGTCTGTTTTAACAGACACATTTTTGGGAATCTGTCAGTTTCCATAGCTTTAATTTTATGCCCGTAATTATGTGCCCTGATATAACAAATTGTATAAATTGGTTCAACTTCAAATAGCCATGTATGGCTATTATATTTTCAAAATACCTTTTTTATTCCATAATAATATATAGGAAATATTAATGCCAGCTTCCACCTATCTGGGATATAGAAGGCATTATTTATATGTATAAATAAATCTGTCAATAAGGGGCCACAAGTCAGAATATATTTTTTTTATCATTTTGACCAGTAGAAAGTCCTTTTCAGGGGCTTTAATATTCTTCAAACTTTTCCTGGTGAATTTGAGCATGAATATTTTAGGGTGAACAATAATTGATGTGTTGGGTAATATACTTCTAATTTCTTTAATAAAGTGGTTAATAGATGCTAGTGTCCCCATGAGTCCATAAGACACAATCAACTGTATCTGTCAACTGTGGGTAAGATAATCCTTGGGATTCTAGTCATGAACCTGGGATTTGTTCGCCATTTAAAGTAATACTTTTTGTCTAAGATCATGTACAAAATATTTGCTTCCCATCACTTTTGCACTTTTGTTTTGGACAAAAACTCTTTGATTTGTCACAGAGCCTCTCCTCACCTTCACAAGTGTGCAGGAGAAGCCGACAGAGCAATGGGATGGTGTCATAAGGGAATAAAAAAGGACTTAGGAAATGAAATGATAACCGAATTCCAATAACTCGGTGTCTGCCACAAAGATGAAGAGGAATCTATTCTCCAAAGTACCAAAGTAACCAAATGCAGAACAAGAAGCAGCGGATAGAAACTAATCAAGGAGAGACTCAACCTAGAACTAAGGAGAAATTTCCTGATAGTTAGAACAATGAATCAGTGGAACAACTTGCCCCCAGAAGTTGTGAGAGCTCCAACACTGGAGATTTTTAATAAGAGATTGGACAACCATTTGTCTGAAATGATATATGGCTTTGAGCAGGAGGTTGGAATAGAAGACCTCCAATGTCTTTTCCAACTCTGTTCTTCTGTTACTGTGACTGCTTTGATCCTTGTTCCCTCCCCATTGTGGATGCCAGTGCTTAGTCAGGACATCCACAAAGACCACGGTGATAAACAATTCTTGAATTCTACAATCAATTTATGATTAGGTCTATTGTTCTCCAGCCCCACTTCTTTTGCCAGATAGAGAAGCATACACACAAACCTGTGGGACTTTGTAGGGTCCTACTAATGTTGACATCTGGATGGAGACTTCCCTGTAAGCTCCATCGAGAATAGCCAGAAGGTTGTCCTTGCTTCCACAGTTGTAGTTGGGAACATTGGCTTCTCCAGTAGAGAGAATGTCCAGCAAGGCATCTGAAGTGCGTAGAGTGCTCAAATAGTTGTCATGGACATTGTACCCAAGTGTGAGGTTTTGCAGGAGCTGGGTATTCTTGTTGACCACTTGAATTGGGAGTATGAAGGGTAGCATTCCTGGCAGATTAACATATCTAGTACTGTATAAATATGTTCATGTTATCATCACAGCCTTTTGGTCTTAAACTAATTAAAAATACAGTGGAAAATCATAATCACCCATCATCATTTATTTTTTGTCAGTGTCCATAAAATAGAATACATGTAGCTCTCCATCAGGGTTAATAGTTACAAGTACGTATATCATTATTGAAGTAACAGTTATTTTCACATTTCCAATAACCAAGATTCAAAATAATTCAATCATTAAAGTAGAAACAACATAAAAGCAAGAACATGAATGAATAAGAGAGCCAGGAAAGCAATGCTAAGAACAAGACATCTTTATTCCTATAAGGAACATTATTTAATATGGACTGGCAGAGGCGACTACAACCCTTTCTATAGCTACATGAAATGAACAACAGCAATCAAGAGATGAACTCAGGACTGGAAGAGGAGGAAAAAGTAATCTGGACTTTTAGGTCTCCCTTTCTCAGGTTCTTTTAGAGTTTTTTCTACCCTGTCTTTCCACTTTAGTCTAATACAAGTTAGAGCAAAAGAGAATAAATCAAAATGATTCAAGAACAAATGCTCTGTCTTACACATTGGCAAAAAAAGTCAGAACACAAAATACAAGCTGGGTCGACACGACCTCGTAGACGACCCTCACTCTGTCAAGGACCTTGGAGTACTCATCTCTAATGATCTAAGTGCCAGAGCCCACTGTAACAACATTGCCAAAAAGGCATTAAGAGTTGTTAACTTAATCTTCCCTGGTAATATTGTACTGCTAACTAGAGCATACACAACGTTTGCCAACCAATTCTCGAATACAGCTCATCTGCCTGGAACCCGCACTGCATATCGGACATTAATACAATTGAGCAAGTCCAGAGATATTTCACAAGAAGAATCCTCCACTCCTCTGCTCGCAACAGAATACCTTATGCCACCAGACTTGAAATTTTGGGTTAGAACTACGCCACCTTCGGTCTGACTTAAACAAAATACATAAAATTATTTGCTACAATGTCCTACCTGTCAATGAGTACTTCAGCTTCAACCACAAAATACACAAGCACACAATAGATACAAACTCAAGGTAAACCGCTCCAAACTCGATTGCAGAAAATACGACTTCAGCAACAGAGTGGTAAATGCCTGGAATGCACTACCTGACTCTGTGGTTTCTTCTCCAAACCCCCAAAACTTTAACCTTAGACTGTCTACTGTTGAACTCACCCCATTCCTAAGAGGTCTATAAGGGGCGTGCATAAGCGCACCAGCGTGCCTACCGTCCCTGTCCTAATGTCCCCATTAATGTATTCCCATTTCCTGTATTAATATCAATGTTTATACTTATATCTGTTATCTAAGACATGCTTGACAAAATAAATAAATAAATAAATAAATAAATAAATAAATAAATAAATAAATAAATAAATAAATAAATAAATAAATAAATAAATATAAAACTTACACATATGCTACAATTTAGGCATAAGTGAAATAAGAAGGAAGGAAGAAGAGTGTTAGAAATACAAATGGGGGAAATGCAACTCCATTGCACTGAATGACTTACGGAGAAGAAATATAGCGAGCCCCATTGAATTGTAATGGCTCAAGCGAAGGTTTTGTTGCAGTTTCAACCACACCAATGATGTGGTCTCCTGGCCCATAATAGTTCCATGGATTTCCTCTGTCTTGCTGTTTTAAACTCAGGGGGCATTTGGTTCTGAGCCTCCCAGAGTTTCTCTGTGCTAACATAAGTGTCATAAACAGAAGCAGGAGATCCATTCCTGTTCGTGCTCAATCAGCCACTTCTCTATTTCTAAATAACAAGTCGAGTTAGAAGTATTCTTTGCACTTTCAGAAGATGGAAATGCCAGTGGCTTTTCCAAGCTTCCCGTGGAAAGGAGACAAACTGAGCTTCCCGTGAAAAGGAGAGAAAGATACAAGCAAGAGCATAGTCCCACCCTGTTCTAAATCTTATGCAAAGCACTCAGAAAGTGTGGAGGGTTTTATATTTTTCCAATGCAAGATTCCTTCCATTTTCTTTCAATCTGATGTTTACATCAAAGGTAGTCACTGGAGAAGTAGTAGAAGAGGTCTCAAAGAAGATAATTACAGTGAGAAGCAACTTTGCCTCTGGGAATCCTGATCTTCTTTGGGGCTGCATGTGCAGAAGGATAGCCAGAAAAAAACATATTGATGAAAAATCAATCACACCAATGGGGACACTATTCTTCAGTGGTTCTGGCACTTCTTATTGGGATATGTTCAGAAATTAACATTGGAGGATGAAAGTTCAAACCAGTGGTGAAATGTAAAATTTGTTACTACCAGTTCTGTGGGCGTGGCTTGGTGGTGGTGGTGCGGTAATGTGACCGGGTGAGCATGGCCAACTTTTTTTTTTTACTTTTAAAACCATTTTTTCTACAACCTCTTCGGCCAAAGCATTTGTAAAAAAATGATTTTAAAAGCCTCTGACGATCCCAGCTGAATTGCTTGATCGTCAGAGGCTTCTTTTTCTTTTAAAAGCCTCTGACGATCCCAGCTGAGTTGCCTGATCGTCAGAGGCTTTTTTTCCTTTTAAAAACATTTTTTCTATAACCTCTTTGGCTGAAGAGGTTGCAGAAAAAAATGCTTTTAAAAGCCTCTGACAATCAGGCAACTCAGCTGGGATTGTCAGAGGCTTTTAAAAGAATTTTTTTTACAACCTCTTCAGCCAAAGAGGTTGTAGAAAAAATGCTTTTAAAAGCCTCTGACAATCCCAGCTGAGCTGCACGATCATCAGAGGCTTTTTTCTTACTTTTAAAAGCATTTTTTCGTCCAAAGAGGTTTTAGAAAAAATGCTTTTAAAAGTTAAAAAAAAAAGCCTCTGATGATCGCGTGGCTCAGGTGGGCACTGCCATCGCTACTGGATCGGGTCATCTGGTCCGAACTGGGAGCATTTCACCCCTGGTTCAAACCCCAGGTGAAAGAAAACTACTACTACTACTACTACTACTACTACTTCTCCTCCTCCTCCTCCTCCTCCTCCTTCTTGTATAACCAACATATTTTGTGGACAGTATAATGACTGGGTTAATGCATTTTTTACACAGTGCTAACAATAATCATTTATTTTATTTTATTTTATTTTATTTTTATTATTCATATTTCTATGCCGCCCACTCTCCCAGGACTCTGGGCGGCTTTCACCAAAGACAATATACTAAATAGCATATTGCCCCCAACAATATGGGTCCTCATTTTACCCACTTCGGAAGGATGGAAGGCTGAGTCAGCCTTGAGCCAGTGAGATTTGATCTGCTGATCTGCTGAACTAGCAGTCAGGTGAAGTAGCTGCAGTACTGCACTCTAACCACTGCACCACCTCGGCTCATACAATTCCATATACATAGTTTTTATCTTCCAACTTCTAACCTTAATATGCTCATTATAATTATAGTATGCTTTTATGTATCGATGTATATAATATTTATTTTCCCGATTTGTACTAATTTTTCCCCACTTTTTGGAGTTCTTCTGTTTTCACCTGTCTTTAAACAGTATTATTCTCTCTTTATAATTCTTTATCACTTTATTCAAAAATATATTTAGACATCAATTACATTTCTTCATACAATGTGTTATTGACCTGTTAAATCGCTAATCTTTTAATCTTTTAAGTATTACTTAAGTTCCATCAGATTTCCAATATCTCAGTTTATTATAAGCATCAATAAAACCAATTAGTAATGAAATTTTATCAGTCCCAGGATTATATCTCTAAATCCCCTAAATTTGTAGTTCTTAAAAGCTATAGATTCCAGTATATTTTTTGCACAATGTTAATCATAATAATACATTTAGGTATACCTAATCATAATTTTCCACCTCCTAACCTTATTATATTTGTGGTTATAATAAATTTTACTATGTATCTATATATGTGTTACTATTTTCCCAATTTATACTTTCTACTTGTTTCTATTAGCTTTAATACAGTCACAATATTACGAGATATTATATCTGTATCTGTCATCTCTCAGGCTTTTCAGAATTTCATCATGTATTGACTTTTTGGTGATTCTTTTACATTTCTGTGTTGGGATCCTATATTTCTTTCTAACATTTTTACATAGACTGTATGTTCCCTCTGCCTTCCCCCTTATCTCCTTCTGCTGCATCATTTGGGTGCCCATTCATAACCCTTTCATTATTTTTGAGAAGTCGTCTTCTTTTTTCTCTTTGTTCTATTGTAAACTCTTAAGGAATTATCTATTTGATTCTTAGTGTTTATTGTTACTGTCTTTTCAATGTTTTTGTTTTCTTGTAACTTATTTTGATTTGTCTCCTCCACCACTCCTTCTAATTTCTCATCTG
This sequence comes from Pantherophis guttatus, assembly GCF_059756535.1. Taxonomy (NCBI): domain Eukaryota; kingdom Metazoa; phylum Chordata; class Lepidosauria; order Squamata; family Colubridae; genus Pantherophis; species Pantherophis guttatus. The sequence goes on from NC_142064.1 coordinate 273,121,607, forward strand.
TCTTCTGAATATTATGTTCATCTTTTCCCACCATTTGTTGAGAGTCTTCTACACACACATCTTTGTCTTTGAACAATCCCATCATCTCCTGATGATTCTTTGTCACATTTTCGTAAATACTTTTAACCATCACTAACATTTCTTCATAGAACTTTATTGTCTCCTGATGAGTTATTTGTACCAAATTAATATATTAAAAATTACTCAATATATCTTTAATATTCCAGTATCCCAATATCTAAAAACTCCAAAAAAATCAATTATTAATAAAATTTAGTCAATCCCTGAATTATTCCTCCAAGTCCCCTAGTTTTCTAGTCCATAAAAGCTATAAATTTATACTTTGCAGTCTTTATAATTTCTAGTTTACACCTTCCCAATTGTCCAATTTTTAAAGTCTTATTGATCTTTTCTTCTTTTTCTCTCCCTCCCCCCACACTTTTCTATTGTTTTTCTTCTTTTTCCTTGAGGGATGGTCTGTCAAATTATATTAGTAAATCAAGTTCAGCTTGGACCACTAGGTTTCCTCAAATCTTTCAATTCCACCTTTCAATGAACAGTTTTAATAAAGTTTTAGTATTTGCCTTAAAAATCTTCAAACAGCTCAGTAGATATTTCCAAGCTTCCAAATCGCCCACTAAAATAAAGTCAAGGTCAAATAGTCTTCCAGGTGTTGTTTGCTTTCTCTCCTTTCATCACTTTCACTCAAGTTTTCCACATTAGTAATCTTCTTCCTCCAGTAGATGGCTCCCCTGCTCCCAATTCCAGCATTCAACAGAGTATAAAAGTCAAAACAGCTGACTCTCAACCATTCAAGGGGGTTGAAGATAGAGTTTAGAAAGGCAATTTCTCCCAATAATCACTTTTCAAAATGTTGTTCAACTTTTTCCAGACTTTCTGTGTTTTAAAATATATATACCTATCAATATATATATTGATAGATGGGTAAATGTTAAAGGATACCTGTTTCTCTTAAGATACTCAAAAGTTCTCAAATCCATAAAATTGCTTCTGTTTGCTAACCTTTTCATCTTAATTATTGGAACAATATTTTCAAGGCACTTACAATATGCTATATCCAGGGGTGGGTTCTACTTACCTTTACTACCGGTTCGCAACGGGATCGTGTTCTTACTCAGCTCTCATCCAAAAAATCAATATTTCTAGAAAACAATGGAAATAAACATTTTACTTCAATCCCAAGCAATTTTAAAATCATCTCCAATTTAGGATTCCAATATAGGAGATCTTTTAACTTGATAAAAAAGTATCCATGAAAGAGACCTAAAACAAGACAGACTGACAACATCAGCAAGTATTATGGACCCAATTGGCAAAAGAAATCTCAGGACCATATTGGTTGAAATCATGCAGAAGAGGCCTTCATCCTGCGGTGGATAGACAGTGGCCAAGATGATGATGATGATGATGATGATGATGATGATGAGCAGGAGGAGGACATATAATAGAAAAGAAAACCATAAACAGCCCCAACTCTTTACATTAGATAGGGTTCAAGGCAGTGGTGGGATTCAAGTAATTTAACAACCGGTTCTCTGTCCTAATGATTTCTTCCAACAACCAGTTTGCCAAACTGCTCAGAAAGTTAACAACCCGTTCTCCCGAAGTGGTGCAAACTGTCTGAATCCCACCACTGGTTCAAGGGTACTGATTATTTAATAGGTATTAGAAGACAGGCAGCACTAGAGTTAAGTGCCACCAACCTAGAATGTCACCAAACTCCATAGCTCTAGCTGACATCTCCAGTGCTCTCTGGAGACAAGACACCACATTGAAGGACAGCAGAAGTGTTGAACTATCTTTCTCCAGCATCACTTTCTGGACATGTCCTGACTGGAAGGACCTCAGCCACTACAGAACACTGCCCCCAGAGGTGGATTTGTGATTTTTCACTAAGATGCTAAGATTCTGTAGCTTCCCTTTACAACGTAGAGCCCTGGAAGGAGTTCAGGATCCCAAGAGGAGAAGTTTCTTCTCACTGTAATTTTGATAATTCTGGTCTTTGAGACCTCTTCTGCTACTTCTTGCTTTTGATATAAACATCAGACTGAAGAAAGATGAAAGGGATCTTGCATCAGAAAAGGAAAAATGCCACAGATCATGCTGTATGGCACAAGTTAAGGGACAGGCAGAGATTGTGCTCTTGAAGGTATCCTTCTCTCCTTTCAGGTGAAGATTGATTTGTCTCTGTCTGGATCAGGAAAGTGAAGGTGCTCTGAATTCTTCTAATTTTTGTTGTTGTTCATCTTTAGAAACAGGAAGGAGATTGATTCAGCCCTATAAATTATGGATCTTCTGTTTCTGATGCTGCTGGTGTTTCAGGCAGTCTCTGTGAACCTTAGAATGAAATGCCCACTGAATTTTGAGAACCAGGATGGGGAAAAACCATGGAACTATTACAGGCCAGGAGACCATTTCATTGGTATAGTCACCACTGAAACGACATCATCACCTAGAACATTGTTTTCAACATGGCTCCTTCTAGTCCGTCTCACTCATAAATTTTTCACTGCGATGGCATTTCATTCTCTCCACTTGCAGTTCTGACATTCTTCTTTTCTTTTTTATTTCACATCTATATTGCAAGACCTATATAATTTCTTGAATCATTTTGATTTTCATGACTTTTCTCTTTTGTCTTCTTTTGTTGAATAGACTCAAATCCAAACATGAGGCAAATAAAACCTGAAACAAGTCCAGATTATTTATCCATTTCCATCCAACACTGAGTTCATCACTTGGATACTGAATTTGATTTAAAGTAGTGATTGAAAGGGTTGTAGATGCCTCTGCCCAGACATATTGCCATATTTAAATAACTAAGTGATATTCAATGCCTGATTCTTAGAGCTATAGAGGATGAGTTCTTTTTACAGTCATTTTTCTGGGTGATTTATGAAACATCCTCTTCATTTTGTGTGTGTTTTTTTTTTTTTTTGGTCAAACCTCAATGATTGAATTATTCTGAATCCAGATTACTTGGCAGATGAATACTAAGACTTTTACAAATAATGGTGTATTTGTGATTCTTAACCATGGTAGAAGACTCTCTCCATCCCATATTCTCAATGTTCATAAAAATTACATGGTGACGAGTGGCTATCACTTGCCTTTGGTTTTGGATCTGCTTTGATTTAAGACACAATAGCCTTTTGGAGATAAAGAGGATTAAATTGAAAAAAAAAATTGTGTTGTTGTTTCTGTTGATGATTATGGTAATGATACTAGCATATTTTACAGTACAGGATATTATTTTAAACTGCTAGTCTTGGTTTTCGCCACTCAAATTGTCAATGAGAATCCCCAGCTCCTGCCCAATCTCACAATTGGCTACAACATGCGTGACAACTATGTCAGCACCCTTGCTACTTCAGAAGCCTTGCTGGACATGCTCTCTACTGGAGAAGCCAATGTTCCCAACTATGGCTGTGGAAGGAAGGAAAACTTTTTGGCCCTGGTTGATGCAGCTAAGAGGGAAACCACCATCCAGATGTCAACATTAGTAGGCACCTACAAAGTCCCACATGTTTGGGTGTATGATTTTCTATCTGGTAAAGTGAGTGGGGAGGTTGTGGGTGATCAATAGATCCAACCATATTTTGTCAATGGAATTCAAGAGCTGCTTTTCACCATGGCCTTTGTAAGTGTCATGGCCATGGATTGGAATACATCATGGGGAGAAGTACAAAAAGCAGACATCTCCTCTTATGACACCCCCTTATGACAATCCTCAATTGCTTTGAGGACTTCTGCTGCATACTTATGAAGATTAGGAGGGGCTCTGTGTCCAATCAAAGGGTCTTCCAACTGCTAGTTGCTGTTCATGGATGTGCTCTGCTAGTTTTCTGCCTGTTTGTCCTACATAGTGGCTGTTGCAGTCTTTATACAATCGTGTATGTTGTAGATGACTCCTTTTTTTCTTTGGGGGCTGTTTACTTGGGATATCTATATGTGCTACAGTGATACCATGTGGGTGTAATGTAATCATGTATTGAAATAATCTTCCATGGGATTTTTCTGTTTATCCATCAATTCTCAAAGAAAACATTCTGGCTTCAAGTGAATATTTATCTTTAAAATTCTCTGCATCAATGTATAGATTTGAATCCAATTTTTAAAGCTATTTGCACATGTCCCACAAGGATAATATGTTTCTTCATGTTATTTATAATTCCAAATCTACAAAGTTTCCCAATAAAAAGCACATGGCATAATCTCTGGGAGTCTGTTTTAATTGAGCAATCTTTCCTCGTGTTGTCACCGTTTCATCCCCTCCAAGGTTCCTGAGACACCAAGAGATTTAATTGCTGAATTAGAATTCAAAAGTTAGCATATGTTTGTGTGTGTGTGTGTGTGTGAGAGAGAGAGAGAGAGAGAGAGAGAGAGAGAGAGACCCCTCCCCTGAGATAGCCTCCAGGCCTGTAATGGTTCAGTGTCTCTTCTCCATCCTACTCCAGAGTCAAAAGACATTTGATAAATTGGACATAGTAGAAGCACCCCTAAAGTCCAGCTTGACAAACAGATGAACATTTTGGAGGTGTTCTAGGTGCTCCAATATTAGTGGCAAAGAAAGAAATTGTTCAATGGTGGTGTGGTCCAAGCCACATCAATTGATCATAGTGGACAGCCTTTGATTTTTTCAACCTCTAGGGGTGATTAGAGGGTGTATGTAGGAATACTATGGTCTGTGGCAGGGGTGGGTTCTAAATTTTTTTACTACCGGTTCTGTGGGCGTGGCTTATTTTGTGGGTGTGGTTTGATGATCATGTGACAATTCTTTAGGATTAGGCAGAGGTACTGGTCTACCAGGCTTTTAACTGCTTGCAGAGCTGTACTGGTCTATCCATCTGTTTTTGGAGGCACCGGTCTACTCATTTGTTTTTGGAGGCACCGCTCTACCCATTTGTTTTTGGAGGCACTGGTCTACCACTACACTGCCTTTTAACATTGATCACCTATAGGGCGGCTCTTTGAAGCCCCACAACAAGAGTTTAAACAGTTTTTTTTCTTCTAGCCGATCAGCTGGGACTCGGGAGGCAGCAAATTGATTGGGGGTGGGGCCAAATAAAAGGTAAGAATATGTTTAGTAAAATAAAAAAATGCTGAAATGTAAAGTTTCTCAGTGCTTACAGAAATATGGAAGGACATTAGACAGAGCATCAAGGAAAAGTTCAAACCCCTCTATAACTTTCTCCAGGGATGGGCTGCTTGGGGTTCGCAGGGGTTCAAGAGAACCTCTAGCTAAGATTCTGTGCAGTTCAGAGAACCCCCAAATCTCACTCCTGGATGGCCCCGCCTATTCTGCCCTACACCTCCCAGGAGTCCCCACGTGGCCTGTTTTAGATGCAGGTAAGTGCAGAGCACGCGCAGAGGCTTGGGGAGGGCAGAAGTTACTGGAAGTTCAAGAAGACCGGAAACCAGCCTCTAGAGGGCCTCCAGAGCCTGGGAAGGCCATTTTCATCCTCCTGGAGCTTTCCTCAAGCCTCCAGAGTCCAGGGAGGGCAAAAATGACCCCCCTCCCTTGGTGCAGGAGGCCGACTAGGAGCTCAGTCACGAGCAATTTTAAAATCAGTTCCAATCAGGATTCTTATATGGAGATCTAATAGACAAGAAACTCACAAACTGGCCCAACTCTTAACATTAGACAGGGTTCAAGGTACTGGTTGTTTAATAGGCATTGACACTTGAGGTAAGTGCCACCAACCTAGAATGTCACCAAAATACAAAGTTCGGGATGATTTTCCCCAGTGGTCTCTGGAGACAAGTTGCTACATTGAAGGACAGCAGAAGTCATTATCTGGCTGTTGAAATATCTTTATCCAACATCACTTTCTGAACAAGACCTGACAGGAAGGACTGCAACCACTATAGAACATTGCCCCAAGGGATGATTTTTGGATTTTTCACTAAGATGTTTTTTCTCCAGCTCTTCCTCTGCAAATAGAGCCCTGAAGAATTTTAGGATCCCCAGAGGAGAAGCTGTTTTTCACTGTAATTTTCAAAATTCAGGTGAGACCTCTTCTGCTACTTCTTCAGTAACTGGTTTTGAGGTAAACATCATGGAAGGAAATCTTGCATTAGAAAAGGATAAACGCCTCAGCCACACACTTTGTAGCGCAGGTTTTTGGGACAGGTAGAGACTGGGCTCTTGAATGTACTTTCTCTCCTTTCCTACAATTTCTGTATTGTGAAGGTGCTTTGAATTCGTCTAATTCCTCTTGTTGTTCTTTTTCAGAAATGGGAAGAGGATTGATTCAGCTCCATAAATTATGGATCTTCTGCTTCTGCTTTTGATTCTGCTGGTGTCCCAGCCAATCCCTGGGAAGATTAGAATGAAGTGTCCGCTGAATTTCGATCACCAAGATGAAAAAAAAACATGGAGCTATTACAGGCCAGGAGACCATCTCATTAGTATCATCAACACTGGGACAAAAATATTGCGTATAGCAACGTTGTCTTTCAACACAGCTCCTCGTTGTCACTTTGACTCGTAAGTCATTCAGTGTGATGGAGTTGCAATCTCTATATTTTCAATTCTAACGGTCTCATTCTTTTCTTCTTATTTCACTTATGCATGTTTTGTCAGCATAATTTCTTGAGTCATTTTGATTTCCATTGCTTCTCTTTTGTCTTATTTTATATATATATATAAAATCTCAAATCCAAAGATGGGGCAAAAAAAACCCTGAAAAAAGTCCATATTATTAAACTTAGTTTAATCTCATCTCATCAACACTCATTAAAATAAAATGCTGATGGGTAATTATCATTTGCCTCTGGTTAATGATCGGAATTGGCTTAAGATTCAGAAGACTTGTGAGGACAGAAAGGATTACATTGAAAAAGTATTTTGTTATTGCTATTGATGATGATAATATGAATATTTTTTATGTTAGCTTACCTTTTGAAAGCTTTAGAGCACTACGCTACATTTTTAATATTCAATTGGTCAGCAAGACTCCTGGGCTTCTGCACAATCTCACACTTGGCTACAACATCCATGACAACTATTTGAACATACTTATGACTTCAGAAGCCTTGCTGGACATGCTCTCTACTGGAGAAGCCAATGTTCCCAACTACAGCTGTGGAAGGAAGGACAACATTTTGGCTCTTGTTGATGCAGCTGCCGATGACATCTCCATCCAGATGTCAACATTAGGAGACACCTACAAAGTCCCACAGGTTTGTATGTTAATTTTTCTATAGGTAAACTGAACGTGGTGGAGGAGTGGTATGTGATAGATCCAACCATATTTTCTCTTTGGAATTGAAGAACTGCTTTTCACTATAATCATTTTAGGTGTCATGGTTAGGAATTGGGATCCACAGTGTTTAGGAGGCAAGGATCAAAGCAGTGGTGTCCTCTCATGACATCACCATCATCATTGCTTTGGGTCTTCTGCTGCAACTTGGGAATGCTAGGAGACACTCTGTGTTCAATCAAAGGATTCTCTGTCCAAAAGGAAAGTGCAGCAGAGATGGGAAATTATATTTTATACATATTCTTAACAAAACACATCTATTATTTCAATGTCAATTATATAAGAGATCAATATCTTGGACCCCATATTAGACCGATAACCAATTTGGATTCTTATATTAAAACAATATATTTCTTGTTTAATCAATATTAAAGAAGTACGTTCAATATGGCTCTTTATTTTAACAAAACATTTCAGTTGACATATGGACATGTGGATCTGATTTCCATAAGTTGTAAGGATGACACAGAAATATGATTTGTATTCTTTATTCTTATTCTTTTTAACTTATTTTGTTTTATACTATTGTTATATACAGTCTTGTTAATGTTATGCTTTTTATTCTTTATTTTCATATTGGTTAATGACTCATCAAGAAATAAAGTATTTGATTACGTTTATGTGAACGAAACTGGATTTCTTTAAAGATAATATTTTGAAATTGATCTGACCCCAAATATTATACATTATTCTTCATTGCTATTTCAGATCAATTTTGAATTATTTTCAGATTCACTGCATGATAAGGGTCAATTGCCCTTTTATCACCGGCTTTTCCCCCAAAAAGGGATCCTCTACCCAGGAATTGTCCAAGTGCTCCTTTATTTCAGATGGACCTTGATTGGTCTCTTTGCTTCAGACACAGAAAACGGAGAGAATTTCATGAGGACTTTTACACCTATGCTTCTCAGGAATGGGATTTGTGTTGTTATATCACAACAATTCTCAAGAACTCAACTTATAGCGCCTCACAGCGATGCCCTCTCTATGTGGAGACAAGTCAATGTCTATGTTCACTATATAGAATATGGTGCTATTTTGGAGAGAATTCTTCCTTTTCATTTTATACTTAGGTGTTTGCCAGGACCCATTGAAGGGAAAGTCTGGATCACAACACTCACTGCAATTTTTCCACTGGGACAGCACAGTGCTCTCAAATATGTGAATAGTATCTGGACTGTTGATTTTGAAAAAAAAAAGCAGCCAATAAAGGATGCCTTTATAGGCGGTTTCTATCTGGATCCACCCTCAGGACATCAGTCATATGTCTGTTCTTTTTCAAAACATGTCTTGTCTGTCAAAGGCCGGAAAAGATGCACTGAGAAATCACCACTGGAGACCCAAAAGAAAAAGAACATGGTGCGGGCCAGGAATTTCCACCGTTTTTACAGTGCTATTAATACTCTGGCCCATGCCTTGAATGATGCCTATTCCTCCAGATCCAGGAGGAGACAGAAGAAGGGCAAAGGAAAGTTGGGAGCTCCAAGGCTTCAGCCATGGCAGGTATGGGGTCCCGATAAGGATCCATCAAACTTAGTTCCTTTGGAAAATGAATCCAAAGGAGAAGAAGGGGAAACCATAGGAACTTATATCTGTTACAGAACTCAACAGGTTTGGCCAATCTAATTGCTTATGCAATCCTGTTCCCAAGAACGGGAATTATGACATAGTTTGGTATTAAACACTGCTAATTTTTAAATGATGTGTTCATCTTTAAATAAATTCCTACATGTATAGGTTTGTGATTAGCATCATAGAATTTTACCTTCATAAATTTGAAGGAGCCCCTATCTCAACCTCTCCTCTCTGCAGATTTCCAGTGAAATCTTTTCTGACTGATGGCTGCTCAGTGTTTGCATAGACAGTCAGTGAAAGGGAGATTGAAATCCTCTGGTTCTCAGGCTCAACGAAAGAACTACTCTTCTTTTAAGATGTTTTTCCTCTTATTCAATCAGAATCTTCTTTACTGTAACTGACTTCATTTTCCCATGTCCTACAGTCATATTCTTCTTATAAGAAGAAAAAGAAGAATTATAAGAAGTTTTTATTTATTTTATTTATTTAATTTATTTTATTTGATTTCTATACCGCCCTACTCCCGAAGGACTCAGGGCGGTGCACAGCCAAACAATAAAACACATACATACAAAATTTAAAAGTAGAATAAAATCAAATTAAATAATTTTGGCCCCGACAAATTTAAAACTCCAAACTTTTAAAACCAATTTAAAATTGAATGTATAAAATACTAAAAGATATTTAAAAATTAAAAATCTTTTATAAAAGAGGGGAAAAATTAGGCCAGGCCCGCCTGGTGAAATAGTAAGGTCTTTAAAGCGCGGCGGAAGGTGCGCAGATCCGGGATCCTCCGTATCTCTGGGGGGAGCTCGTTCCAGATAGTAGGTGCCCCCACAGAGAAGGCTCTCCCCCTGGGGGCTGCCAGTCGGCATTGTTTGGCTGATGGCACCCGGAGGAGCCCCTCTCTATGGGAGCGTACTGGCCGGTGGGAGGCTATTGGTGGTAGTAGGCAGTCCCGCAAGTACCCAGGTCCTAAGCCATGGAGCGCTTTAAAGGTGGTAACCAAAACCTTGAAGCGCACCCGGAAGACCACCGGGAGCCAGTGCAGCTCACGGAGGAGGGGTGTTACATGGGAACGCCATGTCGCTCCCATTACCACCCGCGCAGCTGCACTCTCCATCAGTTGGAGCCTCCGGGTGCTCCTCAAGGGGAGCCTCATGTAGAGAGCGTTGCAATAGTCCAGGCGGGAGGTGACAAGGGCATGAGTGACCGTGCGTAACGAGTCCCGATCCAGAAAGGGATGAAACTGGCGAATCAGGCGAACCTGATGAAAAATCCTCCCGGTCACGGCTGTCAAGTGCTCTGCTAAAGACAGCCGTGAGTCCAGGAGGATGCCCAAGTTGCGAGCCCTCTCCGTGGGGGCCAATGATTCACCCCCAATAGTCAGTGCTGGCGTCAACTGACTATATCGGGACGTTGGAAACCACAGCCACTCAGTCTTGGATGGGTTGAGCCTGAGCCTGAGTTTTCTTATAATTGACAAATTTTATCAGTCATATTGTTTTCAAAACATATATTTTCAATATGTGATTGACAAATTTTGCTGAACCTTTCTTTTTCATTTTTGAAGATAGTTGTTAAATCTGTTCTCCCAGCTAAACGTATTTGCAGGTTAGATCTCTGTAAAAGAAAGATTCAAATGAGAACAGACAAAAAGGGATAAGTTACCAATTTTATTCTTTTAAAATAACTGGATGTTCCTATTCTAGTTCCATCCTTTTCTGGAGAAGAATGAGTTTTGCAATCTTTCTGAATACAAACTGTACTTGGACCAAAATGGACATTTAATGGCTGATCCGAGTATCTTTAGCTGGGTGGTTCTCCCCAAAAAGAATCTTGTGAAAGACCAAGTGGTGACTATTGAAAGACAGGGACTTATTATCAACCAAGATCATCTGTCATGGCTAAAGTTGCACAACAGGGTAGGAGAAATATTGGTGTCTTTTCTCGATTTTCCAAAGGGTTCTGACTCATTTCATTGGGCAAATGCACCATGGCTCAGTGTTGAAATGGAGAAGCTGCATGAAAATGGTAAGAGAGGGCTAATTCATAGTCCTCAAGTGCTAAGGATTGTGATTCACTTATTCTTTATCTTCAAATAGCAAACAAGAAGGTAAATTTATTGACCAGTGCCTGAATTCAGGTTCGCACTGAACGTGATGACATTGAATCAAGTGTCAGGGTTCCAGGTAACACACCCATAGAAATCAAAACTCTGATGCTGTTGGATTCCTCAAAGAATAGATTTAATGGACTTGTCATATTAGAATCAGCTATTGAAAACCGACTCTAAATGTTCCCATGGTTTTCATCTAATTAAAAGTAAAAGTTCTTTCATTTCTCCAAACAATCAGTCACATGGTCCAACCAGGATACAGACTAGTTGCTAGATGACTTCAGTTCCCTCCCTCTGGACACCTGGTGGGAATGTCCTTGGTTCCCAAGAGATAGTATTTTATTTTGGCTACAGCACTCCAGCTATCTCTATTTCTCCCTCCCTTTCCCATAGCTCCAGTTAATGCAGCACTGAAGCTTCAAAATGGCCACAGTCAGGTCAGCTTCAGGATTGACATCAAGACTGGATGGAGATCCTTTTGGTTCCAGTGGGAAATAAAATTTGGAATGAGATTCACCTTATCCTTGTAGGGGCCAGTATCCCATAAAAGGGCAGGGCAAGAATTTTTTAAGAAACCCAGACCTAGCCAGAGATATCCATTCTAATCTTTCACCATACTGGGGCAGTGAAATAAGTCTTCTGCTCCTATGAAGAAGGTCCAAGAATTTTTGTTCACATGGAATCAGAATGACTGGAATGCTGAGAAATAATGTCCTGACTCAGAAAACTGAAGCATTTGGAACATGATTTTGACTCAAAGAAAAGCCTTTCTAATATCTGAAATAATAAAAGACAATTGAAAAGGAAATGCTGCTTAGATTTGGGCTTTGGCTTGTAAGAGGGTACCTCATCTAAAAACCCCTTGAATGAAACTGTTCGTCTTGATTGTTAGTTATCTTAAGTCATTCTGGGAAACAAAGGAGGCTCCAAATTTAACTAATAACAAATCTGGGTTTGTTTTTTCAAGCCAGTTGTTGTTACCTAATTGTAGTTCTTCAAGAGAAAGGATCCCTAGCTGAGCCACACATGGCTCATATGTGCTGCAACAAAAGATTCCTTATTTACACTTTTTGAGGGACACATTCTCATAACCTCATCTCTATCTCATATTACTACTGTTTTCGAAACTGAGCAGTCACTTTTGCTCTTATTTCAAGAGCATGTCAGGATGGTTAGTGCTATCATATTTTCTTTCGAATTCATTGCTTTTCTACTTAGTCTCTTCCTCAGTCCAAATGTGTGGAAAAATGTCATCCTGGATTTGTCAAGCAGAAGCGAGAAGGAGAGCCATTTTGCTGTTACGACTGTGTTCTTTGTCCGGAGGGGACCATCTCCATTCAGGAAGGTGGGTGACACAAAAGAAAAGACAGGCCTTGAGGAAGAGGGTTCATCTGGAGCAGGGCTGCCAAACTCATGGCCCATGGGCTGGATGCGTCTTGTGCTGGCCACGCCCATGCCCACTTTAGCAAAGCGGAAAAAAAATCCCAATACATCATGTGACACCGCCATGAGTATGTGAGTTTGACACCCCTGATCTAGAGCAATTTTCATTAAAGTGAAGATTAGAGGACTGAATGAATCACAACTGATCTTTGTTTATTTTCAAACTGCATAATTTCTTATCAAAACAAAAAGTAATAAAGACCTTGATAGGGATTAGCAAATTATGGCATATTGGACAGGTTCTGCTATTGCCAGAGAAAATACTGCTTTTTTAGTTTTTATCTCTCCTTCCACATTTATCTTTCTGGGAACATCTGAGTTCTTTGAAACTTAAGAGAATTGTCTTTATTTCATTTCCTGGAAGGATTATTGCAATACTCTCTACATTGTAAATAACTGGAAGGTATCACTCGTCCACAATGAGGTGGTATGGACAGTTATGGGTGCAGCTCATTACACCAAAATTACCATTGGTCCAAGTAGTCATTCCAGATTATTTGCAGGACTACTTTTCTCTTCCAGCCATCTACATTTCAGGCATCCTCTAATCCAGTGTTGTTCTTAATAAGTATGGCTTCTAAGATGAACTGATTCATTATTTACTAGGAAAATTCTGCAGAAATCATATTGGTCCTAGGTGGCCATATTGGTCCTGCGTGTCACAGGTGGACTGTGGAGCCATATCTGTGGGCATGTGAGCATTGCCCTAGGTCAGCTCCAGCGAGCATGCACGCACCGGCCAGCTGATTTTTTGGCCTTCCGGGCCCACCAGAAGTTGGGAAATTGGCTGTTTCCGACCTCCAGAGGGCCTCCAGGGTGGTGGGGAAAGCTGTTTTCGCCCTCCCTAGGGTCCAAAAAAGCCTTTGTAGCCTGGGGAGGGCGAAAAACAGGCCTACGAGGCCCACAGGTAAACTTTTTGCTGTCGTGTGCCAATAGCGGGGGAAGCATGAGGAGGGGGTTGTGTGCACATGCACAGGTGGGCGGGGCATGGGGGACATTGAATTATGGGTGTGGGCACACACATGCATGACCCCCCTGCACTCCCCCACTTTTGGCACATGACGGCGAAAAGATTAACCATCATTGTCCTAGGATTTCCCCAAATTTCATAGACTTAGCTCTGCATGGTTTAGAAAATGATGTTTTTCCTATCTTCTTTTTGAGGAGATACTAAGAAATAAATTTTACAAAATGCTGGTGGTATCAACTTCTATCCCCAAAAAATATTATTTGAAATGGAAAGGACAGAATGTTGGTTTTTGGTTTTCTCAGATACAGAAAAATGCACCAAGTGTCCACATGATCAATATCCAAATGAGGAACGAGTCCAATGTATCCCCAAAGTTATAACCTTCCTGTCTTATGAAGAAGATCTGGGCATCATCCTTGTCTCTTTTGCCCTACTTTTCTTCCTAACTACAGTCCTTGTCTTAATTATATTTATTCGATACCGAGAAACATTTATTGTCAAAGCCAACAACCGGGACCTCTCTTATATCTTCCTGATCTCCCTTCTACTTTGCTTCTTGTCTTGTCTTCTCTTCATTGGTCAACCAAGGAAAGCCACCTGTTTTATTCAACAAACTGTTTTCAGCATCATCTTTTCAGTTACTATTTCTTCTCTCTTGGCCAAAACAATCACAGTGATGCTTGCTTTCCTTGCTACAAAACCAGGAAATCGAGTGAAGAAGTGGTTGGGGAAGAGTTTGGCCAACTCCATCATCCTTTCTTGTTCTGCTGTCCAAATTATCATCTGCTCCATCTGGCTAGGAGTTTTTCCCCCATTCCTCAACTCTGACCTCTACTCCCAGCCAGGAGTAATCATCCTGCAGTGCAATGAAGGCTCTGCTGTCGTGTTTTATATCACTCTCGGCTACCTGGGTTTTCTGGCTTTCATCTGCTTCACAGTGGCTTTTCTTGCCAGGAATCTGCCTGGTGCCTTCAACGAAGCCAAGCTGATCACCTTCAGCATGCTGGTCTTCTGCAGTGTCTGGGTGAGTTTTGTGCCCTCCTACTTGAGCACCAAAGGGAAATACATGGTGGCTGTGCAGGTGTTCTCCATTTTGTCCTCCAGTGTTGGGCTGCTCAGCTGCATCTTCATTCCCAAATGCTACATAATCATTCTGAGGCCAGACCTGAATACAAAGGAGCATCTTATGACCAGAAGAAATGTAGAAACATGAAGAGAGGAAATCCAACTATCAACGTTTTCCAACAGGATAAACCTAGGAAATGGCCCAAACAGTTCTTCATGCAGGAGTGAACCAATGATTTTGCTTGAAAAAGTTAAAGGGCAGTTATACAATTGTGTTGTATATACAAGACTGTACATTCTTGTCCAGCAAAATAAAAGATAGTTGCATAGCTCTTTTGAGTAGTTGAGATAGTATATCTATCCTGTGCCCTTAGGTTACATAAGCCCTGATATGCCCCACCAAGATATTTTAAACAGGATACTTGTGCAGTGGGAATGTTGTTGGTATGTCAAAAATAATAAAAAAAAAATATGCAGGGTGGGGCTTTAAAATACCATTATTTTAATTGTATCATAATTTATCTACAATTGCGGTTCTTTGCAGTATCAGATCCAGAATTTTAGCATCAACAGCATAAGGAGAATAGAAAGACACGTTTCAGTTGTATTAAGAGGAGCATAGTCTGTATTAACTAAATTATTACCCTGCTTCCCCCCAAATAAGACATTCCTTGATAATAAGGCCAATCAGATTTTTGAGCACATGGCAATAAGGCAGGGGTGAAATCTAAAATTTTTTGCTACCGGTTCTGTGGGCGTGGCTTAATTAGTGGGCAGAGCTTGGTGGTAAGGTGACTGGGTGGGCGTGGCCAAGTCAATGTCACTTCCTTGCCCTTTTTTAACCTACAAAACACAACACAACACAACTCACCCACAATGTAAAAGCAGCTCTGCTAGACCCAAAATGGCCCTTGCAACAAGCAGGAACCTCACACAGCCACAAAAAGCCCAAAAAACCAACTTTCACACTTTACACACACAAAATTCCACATACAGCTTTGTGAGATTTTGTGTGTTTGTGTAGTTTTTTTGTTATTTGTTTTTTAAAACTTGATTTATATGCCGCCCTTCTCCGGAGACTCAGGATGGCTTACAATGTGTTAAGCCATAGCCTTCATACTTTTGTATATTTATACAAAGTCATCTTATTGCCCCCATAAACTGGGTCCTCAATTTACCTACCTTAGAAAGGATGGAAGGCTTAGTCAACCTTGAGCCTGGTGAGATTCGAACTTATAGTAATTGCAGCCAGCTGGTGCAATGCTTTTAGTCCGCTGTAGTGAAACACTACAGAAACACATTAAATCTCAGAAAGCTGCAGAAATATAATTTTATTTTTATTTATTTTTATTTTTACATAAAAGCAGCTAAATTTAAAACTTCCTAAACTTTAAATGGCTAGGTCTAAAAAGATAACAACTAAAAAAAAAAAAAATCCAATTAACTATTTTTTTTAAAGTTCCCAAAGGGGAAAAAACTTACCCAATATAACAGGGGTCTCCAACCTTGGCAACTTTTAAGACTTGTGGACTTCAACTCCCAGAATTCCTCAGCCAGCTTTACTGGGAGTTGAAGTCCACAAGTCTTAAAGTTGCCAAGGTTGGAGACCCCTGCAATAAGAAGGTACAAGGCAAGTAGGCAGATAGAGCTGCTCACCGATGAGCTTGATTGCAGGCAGGGAGATTCAGTTGCTTGCTGATGCAATGGATTGCAGGTATTACAGCAAGCGAAGCAAGGCAGGCGTTGCAACCAGCAGCTAAGGTAAGCAAGCTGGGGGAGGGGGGGAAATTTTGTTAGTGGTTAGCAGGCAACTCAGCTGGGATCATCAGAGCTTGGATCATCAGAGCCATTTAAAAGAAAAAAGGCTCTGATGATCACGCGGCTCAGCTGGGCATGGGGGGTGGGGACAGGGATTTTTGCTACCTGTTCTCCAAACTGCCCGCCACCATGGCTACCTACTCGCCCGAGCCAGTCAGAACCGAGAGCATTTCACCCCTGCAATAAGGCCAAGGACTTATTTCACGGTTCAAAAAATATATAAGACAGGGTCTTATTTTCGGGGAAACACAGTATGTAGAAGTTAAACAAGAAATGAGCTAAACTACAGTTTGATGATATTACCAGAAAAAGAATTCCGACAGAATTGCAGAATCTGTTCTCTAATTCAGGGGTCCCCACCTTTTGGACTTCAGGGACCACCAAATTCATAATTATAAATCCCGTGGACCACTAATACGAATCCAGCGCACCACTTGCTGAAGTGCCTGGATTCCCAGTGACATGATGGGGTCCTTCAGGCACTCTCCGACTCATTCTTTCTCATTCTCTCTGATTCCCTAACTGTCTCTTTCTTTCTCTCTCTCTCTTCCATTCTCTCTCTTTCTCACTTTCTCTTTCATTCTCTGTCTGTCTGTCTCTCTGATTTTCTCTCCCTCTCTCATTCTCTCTCTTTCATTCTGTCTCATTCTCTCTCTCTTTCTCTCTCTTTCATTCTCTCTCTCTCTTTCTCTTCCATTCTCTCTCTTTCTCTCTGTCTGTCCCTCTGTCACTCTCTCTCCTTCTCTCCCCCTTCTCTCTTTCTCTCTGTCTTATCTCTCTTCCCCCTGTTTCTCTCTCTCATCTCTCTCCCCCTTTCTTTCTCTCTCTCTCCACTCTTTCTTTCTCTCTCTTTCTCTCTCTTTCATTCTCTCTCTCTCTCATTCTTTCTTTTTTTCATTCTCTCACTCTCTTTCGCTTTCATTCTGTCTCTGTATCTCTCTCTGACTCATTCTGATTCTCTCTGATTCTCTCTCTCACTCTCTCTCTATTTCTCTCTCTCCCCCTCTCTCTTTCTCTCTGTCTCATCTCTCTTCCCCTTGTTTCTCTCTCAGTCACTCTCTCTCTTTCTATCTCTCTCTCTCATTCTCTTTCTCTCCCTCATCTCATGGGCCAGCCAGTGTTTTGGGGCTGAAAGGAAGTTAAGCATCTCCCCGAGAGATCGAGGTGCATGGAGCACCAACAAGGGCTGGAAGAAACAGCTGCTCGATCTATCAAGGGACAAAACTTCACTCCCGCTCTGGAATATGGAGTGAATCTCCATCCCCCACCCTTGCCAGGCAAGGAGTGACTGGGTAGTTTCAGCCGTCAGGAAGCTACAGCAGGGGGAAGAAACAGCCTGGGGTTCCTGTCACCCGTTGCTTCAGCCCACCTGCACTGCCAACCCCCCTTGCACCATTACCTCATTCCAGCTGGTGAGGGCTGTGCTGCAAACTTGCAAAGAACCTCCCTCTACAGTGGAGATTTACAGCTCCACCATGCCTGACCAGTCCCATATTCCAGAGCTCCAGTCACAGGACTGGCTATTGCTCATCCTGGAGCAGCTCCTCCCCTGGGTGCACTGCGGACCAACAAAATTTTCTCGTGGACCACCAGTGATCCGTGGACCACTGGTTGGTGACCACTGCTCTAATTGACTATTCTATGGATGTTGTAAGGAAGAGTGGGGAGGTTAGACAAAAACACCCAGTCAGAAGTTGGGATAGTTCTTCAGTCTTCTGCTTGTGGACACTCTAGAGGTATCTGACAGTCATTTTGTCATAAATATGGGCACTGGCCTGATCTAGAAGAAGTTTTCTCATTTTCTTAAAATGAAGCTTGAATATCGCAAAAATATTTATGGTTGGCTGTATTGTATTCTTGGCTGTATCATAGCTGTAACTTCCTAACGTGCTAGAAGTTCTCAGCCTTCCTCATTCTCTCCCTGGTCCCAGTTGAATATGCACCTTCTCACAATCCACACCATGAGGTTAATGACATACTTTTTGGGACAAGATCTTTTAAATCCCCCCTTCCTCCTCCTCCTCCTCCTCCTCCTCCTCCTCCTCCTCCTCCTCCTCCTCCTCCTCCTGCTCGTCAGTGGCCATCTTGTCTAGCCATCCAAGGAGAACTGATGTCTTGTATAAGAAAATGGAAATGCTTTATCTGCAGATTATAGAAGAGTAGAATGGAAGAGCCTGAATGACACCAGATTTTTCTTCTTTCAAAACAAACCTGACCTGAAAAGGCATGAAAGGATGCCTTGGTGGTGCAGCAGATTAAAGTGGTGTCAAGTGACACCAGCTGCCTGCAATTACTGCGAGTTCGAATCTCACCAGGCTCAAGGTTGACTCAGCCTTCCATCCTTTTGAGGTAGGTAAAATGAGGACTCAGATTGTGGGGACAATAAGCTGACTTTGTATAAAAAATAACACCGCTTAGGGGGGACCGAAAGACCTACTAAGCAGGCATATACAAAAGTATGAAGGCTATTGCTTAAATGCATTGTATACCTCCCTGAGTCTCCGGAGAAGGGCGGCATATAAATTGAACGAATAAATAAATAAATAAATATTAGAAGTGTGCAATAGTGTGATCAGCCTTGAGAGCAAAATAAAAATAAAATTATTACCCATGTTTCCCTCAAAATAAAACCCTGTGCTTATTTATTATTTTTTTTTGCCATCAAAAGAGGCACCAGGTCTGATTTTTTTTGGGGGGGTGGATATAGTCCACTGATTCACCACACTTGCATGCATTGCCCCCAGCCTCTTTTTTGCTATCAGAAGCCTTCAGGAACTTCTTCATTCGGTAAGGCCAGCAAAGCTTTCTTGAAGGCCTTTGCCGCCGATAACAGATCTCCGGATCGATCCGAAGCTCTGTTATCGGCTACAGAGGCTTTAAATATAGCCTTGCTGGCTGCAGCAGAAGAAATGGGATGAGGTGTGCAAGGCCTGGCTGCAACTTTCTGAAGGTAAATAGAAATCACTGGATCAAATGGAAAAGAAGCCCAGAAGAAAAGACCCTCCTTCAGGATTGTGTCTCAGAGAGGACAAGAAACCCACCAAGAAAACCTGGAGTGTTGCCTCTTTGCAAGAGCACCACTTGCTTTGAGTGCCTCCCTATTGCAGCCTGCAATCTGGAGGAATCCCATTCCTTAGGCTCAGGGGTGAAATCCAGCAGGTTCTGTCAGGTTCTGGAAAACTGTAGCGGAAATTTTGAGTAGTTCAGAGAACCGGCAGATACCATTTCTGGCTGGCCCCAGAATGGGGTGTGAATGGAGATTTTGCAATATTCTTCCCCCAGGAGTGAGGAGGGAATGGAGATTTAATTTAATTAATTAATTTAATTTAATTAATACAATTTATATGCCGCCTTTCTCTGAAGACTCATGGCAGCTTACAATGCATTTTTTAAAAAACCATTATAAAAACATTTAAAAATTAAAACATTAAAACCCATTCACACCATTCACGACCCGATCTCACACGATCGCAACAGCGAGATCAGCAGCCCCAGGCCTGCTGGAAAAGCCAGGTCTTCACCACGTTTCGGAAGGCCAATAGAGTGGGGGTGGTCCGGACCTCAGGAGGTAACGGGTTAAAGAGAGCTGGGGCAGCCACAGAGAAGGCCCTCCCCCATGGGTCCGCCAGCCAGCATTGTTTAGCTGATGGGACCTGGAGGAGACCAACTCTGTGGGATCTTACCGGTCGCTGGGAGCTATGTGGTAGAAGGCGGTTTCAAAGATAAACCTGGCCCTGAGCCATGTAGGCTTTCAAGGTAATAACCAACACCTTGAATTGTGCCCGGAGACCAATATGGAGCCAGTGCAGCTCACGGAGAATTGGTGTAATGTGGGTGTATCTAGGCACACCCACGATATCTCGTGTGGCTGCATTCTGGACCAACTCTAGTCTCCGAACATTTTTCAAGGGTAGCCCCATGAACAGCATGTTGCAATAATCTAACCGTGAGGTGACAAGGGCATGAGTGACTGTGAGGAGAGCCTCCCGATCCAAGTAGGGTCGCAATTGGTGCACAAGGCGAACCTGTGCAAAGGTCCCCCTAGCCACAGCTGTCAGATGTTGGTCTAATCTTACCTGTGAGTCTAGGAGAACACCCAAATTGCAATCCCGTTCTGAGGGGGACAATTTCTCCCCTACCCCAGAACCAAGGTGGACAATCAACATAGTCTTTAGGAGGCAATACCCACAGCCACTTGGTCTTGTCTGAGTTAAGTCTGAGCCTGGTGACTCCCATCCAGACCCTCACAGCCTCCAGGCACCAGCACATCACATCCACTGCCTCACTGAATTGACGCGGGGAAGAGATATACAGCTGGGTATCATCAGCGTATTGCTGATATCTCACCCTGTATCATCAGATGATCTCACCCAGCGGCTTCATGTAGATGTTAAATAGGAGGGGAGAGAGGACTGAGCCCTGAGGCACCCCACAAACGAGGGGCCAAGGGGTCGACCTCTGTCCTCCTACCAACACCGACGGTGACCGACCAGATAGATAGGAGGAGAACCATTGTAACACAGTGCCTCCCACTCCCAACTCCCTTAGTCGTCCCAGATACCATGGTCAATGGTATCGAAAGCCACTGAGAGGTCAAGTAGCACCAAGATGGAGGAATGACCCTGATCTCGGGCTCGCCAGAGATCATCCATCAGTGTGACCAAAGCAGTTTCTGTGCTGTACCCAGGCCTGAAGCCATACTGAAAAGGGTCCAGATAATCCGTTTCATCCAATGACATCAGGAGCTGAAGTGCCACCACTTACTCTACAACCTTTCCCATAAAGGGTAGGTTGGAATATCCTTCCCCTGGAATGGGGTGGGAATGGATATTTTTGTGGTATCCTTCCCCTGCCATGCCCACCAAGCCATGCCCACCAAGCCACACCAAACACACCCACAGAAGCGGTAGTAAAAAAAAATTGGATTTCCCCACTGCTTAGGCTGCTGCATAGCGGCTCTTCCAGCATTTCAGGGAAGAAGCTACTCCTCATATCCCCTCCTTTCCTGCCAGGACCAGGGGTGAAATGCTACCGGTTTGGGTGAAATAGTAATGGCAGCAGATGGTTCAGAGAACTGGTAGTGTAGGCAGTGTGAGGCTCCGCCCACCAACCCAGATGCTGTTTTAACTATGTTTTAACCATGAAGTAACCTGTTTTTTACCCTCGGCGCATGCATAGAAGGGTTTGTGCATGCGCAGAGGGTCCAAGCATGCACGTGCACTTCCAAACCAGTAGGGAAGGTAAGTAGATTTCACCCCTGGCCAGGACCCCCTGCAGCCTCTTGGCCAAACGGATAGGAAAGTTTATGGTGCAAGGATTGGAAGGAACCAAATCCGGGGAAGCTTTTGCTGAATGCACAACCCCCCTCAATGCCTTTTCATCAGGCTTGGGGGTCAAGAGAAGCAGAGGCAGGCAAGAGGCAGAATCACATGCTCAGTTCCCTTCTGAAGGGAGGAGATTGCAAATTTTCAAATCCCTGTTTTATTTCTGCTATTTATATCCCAATCCCCATTTCTGAAAACCGAGGACCCTGGAAACAGTCCTTCTCTGTCACAACACCTGCCCTATAAAATAACATCCTCCCTGAGACTTATTGAGCTCCAGTCCTGACCTTCCTTAAAAGACCATTTAAATTTTGACTGTATCCCCAGGCATTGCCTTAGAAGGGATATGACCCCTTGTGTGGTACTATGGCTGCCTACAAGCTTTGTGGAATGTTTTTAATTAGATATCTGCTGTTCTTTTTTTCTTTTTAAATGATTTTAAGAGAATATGCTGGGCATTGTCCTAATGGAAAAACAATAGAGAGAGCATCAAGGAAAAAAAAAATAGGAAGTTCAAACCCCTCTATAACGTTCTCCAGGGGTGGGCTGCTGGGGGTTCGCAGGGGTTGGCAAGAACCTCTAGCTAAGATTCTGTGCAGTTCGGAGAACCCCTAAATCCCAGTCTGGGCTGGCCCCGCCCACCCTGCCCTGCCCTTCACAGGAGTCCCCACGTGGTCCGCTTTGGATGCAGGTAAGTGCAGGGCATGTACGGAGGCTCAGGGAGGATGGAAGTTACTGGAAGTTCAAGAAGGCCGGAAACCAGCCTCCATTTTCGCCCTCCCAGATGCTTGACAAAAACCTCCAGAGTCTGGGGAGGGCAAAAATGCCCCCCCCCCGGTGCAGGAGGCTGACTAGGCCACTCCCACCATGGCTATGTTGACCCAGCAACCATGCAGAGAACCCCTTGCTAAAATTTTTGAAGCCAACCCCTGACTTCCTCTCTATTAAGCAAAAGGGATAGTCCACAGGCTGTTATTTTTCTGCCCTTAATCAAATCTCGTCTCAAAATTGGTATTTCTAGAACAGATGGGAAATAAAATTTGACCTCAGTCACAAGCAATTTTAAAATCAGCTCCAGTCAGGAATCTTATATGGAGATCTAATAGAAAAGAAATTCAAAAACAGGCCCAACCCTTAACATTAGACAGGGTTCAAGGTACTGGTTGTTTAATAGGCATTTACACTTGAGGTAAGTTCCACCAACCTAGAATGTCACCAAAATACATAGTTCTGGATGATTTTCCCCAGTGGTCTCTGGAGACAAGTTGCTACATTGAAGGACAGCAGAAGTCATTATCTGGCTGTTGAAATATCTTTATCCAGCATCACTTTCTGGACAAGACCTGACAGGAAGGACGACAACCACTATAGAAAAATCCCCCAAGGGATGGATTTATGATTTTTCACTGAGATGTTTTTTCTCCAGCTCTTCCTCTGCAAATAGAGCCCTGAAGAATTTGAGGATCCCCAGAGGAGAAGCTGTTTTTCACTGTAATTTTCAAAAATCAGGTGAGACCTCTTCTGCTACTTCTTCAGTGACTGGTTTTGAAGTAAACATCATGGAAGGAAATCTTGCATTAGAAAAGGATAAATGTCTCAGCCGCACCCTTTGTAGCGCAGGTTCTTGGGATAGGTAGAGACTGTGCTCTTGAATGTACTTTCTCTCCTTTCCTAGAATTTCTGTATTGTGAAGGTGCTTTGAATTCATCTAATTCCTCTTGTTGTTCTTTTTCAGAAATGGGAAGGGGATTGATTCAGCTCCATAAATGATGGTTCTTCTGCTTCTGCTTTTGATTCTGCTGGTGTCCCAGCCAATCCCTGGGAAGATTAGAATGAAGTGTCCACTGAATTTCGAGCACCAAGATGAAAAAAAATCATGGAGCTATTACAGGCCAGGAGACCATCTCATTAGTATCATCAACACTGGGACAAAAATATTGCGTATAGCAATGTTGTCTTTCAACACGGCTCCTCGTTGTCACTTTGACTCGTAAGTCATTCAGTGTGAGGGAGTTGCATTCGCTATATTTTCAATTCTAACGGTCTCATTCTTTTCTTCTTATTTCACTTATGCATGTTTTGTCGGCATAATTTCTTGAGTCATTTTGATTTCCATTGCTTCTCTTTTGTCTTATTATAGATATAAAAAATCTCAAATCCAAAGATGGGGCAAAAAAAACCCCTGAAAAAAGTCCACATTCTATAATATTCCTGATCTAATCCTGATTATAACATTAATATCAACTTTGGTTTTAAGTAGTTATTGAATGGGTTGCAGTTGACTCTGCCCAGCCCATCTCCTTTTATAATTGCTCATTCATATGCAATTCCTGATCCTCATAGGAACAGAGAATGACTTGATTTTAGAAATGCTTTTCTGAGTTGTTTATGAAACAGCCTCTTCCCATTATGATGCTTTTTCTTTAATTTTGAATCCTGGTTACTCAGCAGTTGAAAACTTGTTCTGCTACAAATAATGATTTATTTGTGATTTATTAAATTTAGTTTAATCTCATCTCATCAACACTCATTAAAATAAAATGCTGATGGGTAATTATCATTTGCCTCTGGTTAATGATCGGAATTGGTTTAAGATTCAGAATACTTGTGAGGACAGAAAGGATTACATTGAAAAAGTATTTTGTTATTGCTATTGATGATGATAATATGAATATTTTTTATGTTAGCTTACCTTTTGAAAGCTTTAGAGCACTACGCTACATTTTTAATATTCAATTGGTCAGCAAGACTCCTGGGCTTCTGCACAATCTCACACTTGGCTACAACATCCATGACAACTATTTGAACATACTTATGACTTCAGAAGCCTTGCTGGACATGCTCTCTCCTGGAGAAGCCAATGTTCCCAACTACAGCTGTGGAAGGAAGGACAACATTTTGGCTCTTGTTGATGCAGCTGCCGATGACATTTCCATACAAATGTCAACATTAGGAGACACCTACAAAGTCCCACAGGTTTGTATGTTAATTTTTCTATAGGTAAACTGAACGTGGTGGAGGAGTGGTATGTGATAGATCCAACCATATTTTCTCTTTGGAATTGAAGAACTGCTTTTCACTATAATCATTTTAGGTGTCATGGTTAGGAATTGGGATCCACAGTGTTTAGGAGGCAAGGATCAAAGCAGTGGTGTCCTCTCATGACATCACCATCATCATTGCTTTGGGTCTTCTGCTGCAACTTGGGAATGCTAGGAGACACTCTGTGTTCAATCAAAGGATTCTCTGTCCAAAAGGAAAGTGCAGCAGAGATGGGAAATTATATTTTATACATATTCTTAACAAAACACATCTATTATTTCAATGTCAATTATATAAGAGATCAATATCTTGGACCCCATATTAGACCGATAACCAATTTGGATTCTTATATTAAAACAATATATTTCTTGTTTAATCAATATTAAAGAAGTACGTTCAATATGGCTCTTTATTTTAACAAAACATTTCAGTTGACATATGGACATGTGGATCTGATTTCCATAAGTTGTAAGGATGACACAGAAATATGATTTGTATTCTTTATTCTTATTCTTTTTAACTTATTTTGTTTTATACTATTGTTATATACAGTCTTGTTAATGTTATGCTTTTTATTCTTTATTTTCATATTGGTTAATGACTCATCAAGAAATAAAGTATTTGAATACGTTTATGTGAACGAAACTGGATTTCTTTAAAGATAATATTTTGAAATTGATCTGACCCCAAATATTACACATTATTCTTCATTGCTATTTCAGATCAATTTTGAATTATTTTCAGATTCACTGCATGATAAGAGTCAATTGCCCTTTTATCACCGGCTTTTCCCCCAAAAAGGGATCCTCTACCCAGGAATTGTCCAAGTGCTCCTTTATTTCAGATGGACCTTGATTGGTCTCTTTGCTTCAGACACAGAAAATGGAGAGAATTTCATGAGGACTTTGACTCCTATGCTTCTCAGGAATGGGATTTGTGTTGTTATATCACAACAATTCTCAACAACTCAACTTATAGCGCCTCTCAGCAATGCCCTCTCTATGTGGAGACAAGTCAATGTCTATGTTCACTATATAGAATATGGTGCTATTTTGGAGAGAATTCTTCCTTTTCATTTTATACTTAGGTGTTTGCCAGGACCCATTGAAGGGAAAGTCTGGATCACAACACTCACTGCAATTTTTCCACTGGGACAGCACAGTGCTCTCAAATATGTGAATAGTATCTGGACTGTTTATTTTGAGGAAAAAAAGGAGCCAATGAAAGATGCCTTTATAGGTGGTTTCTATCTGGATCCACCTTCAGGACATCAGTCATATGTCTGTTCTTTTTCAAAACATGTCTTGTCTGTCAAAGGCCGGAAAAGATGCACTGAGAAATCACCACTGGAGATCCAAGAGAAAAAGAACACGGTGTGGGCCATGAATTTCCATTATTTTTACAGTGCCATTAATACTCTGGCCCATGCCTTGAATGATGCCTATTCCTCCAGATCCAGGAGGAGACAGAAGAAGGGCAAAGCAAGGTTGGGAACTCCAAGGATTCAGCCATGGCAGGTATGGGGTCCCGATAAGGATCCATCAAACTTAGTTCCTTTGGAAAAGGAATCCAAAGGAGAAGAAGGGGAAACCGTAGGAACCTATTTGTGTTACAGAACTCAACAAGTTTGGCCAATCTAATTGCTTATGCAATACTGTTCCCAAGAACGGGAATTATGACATAGTTTGATATTAAACACTGCTAATTTTTAAATGATGTGTTCATCTTTAAATAAATTCCTACATGTATAGGTTTGTGATTAGCATCAGAGAATTTTACCTTCATAAATTTGAAGGAGCCCCTTAGACCACCTATCTCAACCTCTCCTCTCTGCAGGGATCCCAGTGAAATCTTTTCTGACTGATGGCTGCTCAGTGTTTGCATGAAGGCAGTCAGTGAAAGGGAAATTGGAATCCTCTGGTTCTCAGGCTCAACACAAAAACTACTCTTCTTTTAAGATGTTTTTCCTCTTATTCAATCAGAATCTTCTTTACTGTAACTGACTTCATTTTCCCATG
Source organism: Pantherophis guttatus (assembly GCF_059756535.1). Lineage (NCBI taxonomy): Eukaryota > Metazoa > Chordata > Lepidosauria > Squamata > Colubridae > Pantherophis > Pantherophis guttatus. The sequence goes on from NC_142064.1 coordinate 273,148,267, forward strand.
TCCTACAGTCATATTCTTCTTATAAGAAGAAGAAGAAGAATTATAAGAAGGTTTCTTATAATTGACAAATTTTATCAGTTATATTGTATATTGTATATCAAAACATATATTTTCAATATGTGATTGACAAATTTTGCTGAACCTTTCTTTTTCATTTTTGAAGATAGTTGTTAAATCTGTTCTCCCAGCTAAACGTATCTGCAGGTTAGATCTCTGTAAAAGAAAGATTCAAATGAGAACAGACAAAAACGATAAGTTACCAATTTTACTGCTTTTAAAATACCTGGATGTTCCCATTCTAGTTCCATCCTTTTCTGGAGAAGAATGAGTTTTGCAATCTTTCTGAATACAAACTGTACTTGGACCAAAATGGACATTTAATGGCTGATCTGAGTATCTATAGCTGGGTGGTTCTCCCCAAAAAGAATCTCGTGAAAGACCAAGTGGTGACTATTGAAAGACAGGGACTTATTATCAACCAAGATCATCTGTCATGGCTAAAGTTGCACAACAGGGTAGGAGAAGTATTGGTGTCTTTTCTCTATTTTCCAAAGGGTTCTGACTCATTTCATTGGGCAACTGCACCACGGCTCAGTGTTGAAATGGAGAAGCTGCATGAAAATGGTAAGAGAGGGCTAATTCAGTGGTGGGATTCAATTTTTTTAACAACCAGTTCTTTGGACATGGCTTGGTGGGTGTGACTTGGTGGTCATGCGATTTGGTGGGCATGGTCAGGTATTCATGTAACTGGGTGGACATGGCCAACTCGACATCAATCATGTCAAGAGGCACTTTGCCCAGCCCCTCCCCTCCCAGCCACTCCTTGTCAACCCCGGCCTCAACGTATCTATAGTTCTGTAAAATGTTGTTCATTTTTTTCGACATTATTATCTGCATCTACATTCTATAGATGTACTTTCATGGATCATGCTGCAGATGCCCTCGCTCTCCCTTTTCCTGGCTTCCCTCCTCCCGCCATCTCCTCAGTGCTCGCTCGTGTTCCCCCTCCCCACTCTAGCTTGATTGCAGGCGGAGCCACATTGCCTTTTGGAAGCCTGCTGTCCGAGAAGCTGGGTGATGTTGAGAGCTGGCTTTTTGCCTAGCTTTGTCCAGCTGTCAGTGGGGGGGGGCATGGCTTCCTTCCCAGGCCCCCATCCAATTCACCCCCGACAGCTGGACAAAACTAAGCAAAAAGTCAGCCCTCAGCAGCACCCAGCTTCACCTACAGCAGGCTTGGAAAGGGCAATGTGAGCTTCTACCTGCATCAACCTAGACTGGGGAGGGAGAGAGCATGAGCAAGCCAGGGGCCCTTCCCTCCAGTCTTTGCCCAAAGCCCCGCGCCACACCAGGAGGCTGAAGTTTGCATTTCTTCCCCACTCTGACCCATGTGTACCTTGGCAATGGGACTGTTTCTCTCCACCTCCTTTTCCAGCTGTTGGATCAGAGGGACGAACCTAGCTTTGATGCCCATTGCACCTAGGAATCTCAAAGCCGAGAATGAACGTTTATGCTACAACCCTTAGATCGGCCTCCTGCAAACTCTGTCTCTCGAGGAACCCGGCTGAACTTTTGCGCGCCACTTGCTGAGGCAGAGGGTGGGGCTGGAGCTAATAGGTAGCCAAACTAAATGCCCAAAGGACCCCATCCCAACATCAGAAGTCCTGGTGCCTCAGTGAGTGAAACTTTGGCCGGGGTCCTTGGAAGACCATGGAGTTTGCTGGCCACCTGCCTAGCTAGTGCCCAGATTTGCTGCGACACAAGCATTCATTCTCGGCTTTATTTGAGATTCCTAGCTGCAATGGATAGAAAAGCTAGGACTGACCCTGGCCAGCTTTCTCATTTAGGGAGCCTCTGCTGATTGGGAGGGTCGCGCAGCAAGAAAAAAGGCATTACATATCAGCCTCATCCGAGGCGACTGGTTGGGAGGGGCAAGGGGCATGGCCAGATGTGGTTAGCTACCGGTTCGGGCGAACCAGTGCGAACTGGCTGAATCCCACCACTGGGCTAATTCATAGCCCTCAAGTGCTAAGGATTGTGATTCACTTATTCTTTGTCTTCAAATAGCAAACAAGAAGGTAATTTTATTGACCAGTGCCTGAATTCAGGTTTGCACTGAATGTGATGACATTGAATCAAGTGTCAGAGTTCCAAGTAACACACCCATAGAAATCAAAACTCTGAGGCTGTTGGATTCCTCAAAGAATAGATTTACTGGACACGTCATATTAGCATCAGCTGGTGAAAACTGACTCTAAATGTTCCCATGGTTTTCACCTAATTAAAAGTAAAAGTTCTTTCATTTCTCCAAACAATCAGTCACATGGTCCAACCAGGATACAGTCTAGTTGCTAGATGACTCCAGTTCCCTCCCTCTGGACACCTGGTGGGAATGGCCTTGGTTCCCAAGAGAAAGTATTTTATTTTGGCTACAGCATCCCAGCTATCTCTACTTTCCCCTCCCTTTCCCACAGCTCCAGTTATGGCAGCACTGAAGCTTCAAAATGGCCACAGCCAGGTGAGCTTCAGGATTGACATCAAGACTGGATGGAGATATTTTTGGTTCCAATGGGAAATAAAATTTGGAATTAGATTCACTTTGTCCTTGTAGGGGCAAGTGTCCAATAAAAGGGCAGGGCAAGAAGTTTTTAAGAGACCCAGATCTGACCAGAGTTATCCATTCTAATCTTTCACCATACTGGGGCAGTGAAATAGGCCTTCTGCTCCTATGAAGAAGGTCCAAGAATTTTTGTTCACATGGAATCAAAATGACCGAACTGCTGAGAAATAATGTCCTGACCCAGAAAACCGAAGCATTTGGAACATGATTTTGACTCAAAGAAAAGCCTTTCTAATATCTGAAATAATAAAAGACAATTCAAAAGGAAATGCTGCTTAGATTTGGGCTTTGGCTTGCAAGAGCGTACCTCATCTAAAAACTTAGTGAATGAACTTGAATGCAACCGTTCATCTTGATTGTTAGTTATCTTAAGTCATTCTGGCAAAGAATGGAGGTTCCAAATTTAACCTATAACAAATGTGGGTTTGTTCTTTCAAGCCAGTTGTTGTTACCTAATTGTAGTTCTTCAAGAGAAAGGATCCCTAGCTGAGCCACACATGGCTCATATGTGCTGCAACAAAGGATTCCTAATTTACACTTTTTGAGGGACACATTCTCATGACCTCATTTCTATCTCATATCACTACTGTTTTAGAAACCAAGCAGTCACTTTTGCTCTTATTTTAAGAGCATGTCAGCATGTCAGGATGGTTAGTGCTATCATATTTTCTTTGGAATTCATTGTTTTTCTACTTAGTCTCTTCCTCAGTCCAAATGTGGGGAAAGTTGTCATCCTGGATTTGTCAAGCAGAAGCGAGAAGGAGAGTCATTTTGCTGTTACGACTGTGTTCCTTGTCCGGAGGGGACCATCTCCACACAGGAAGGTGGGTGACACAAAAGAAAAGACAGGCCTTGAGGAAAAGGGTTCATCTGGAGCAGGCTTCCAAACTCATGGCCCATGGGCTGGATGCGTCATGTGCTGGTCACCCCCATGCCAGGTTTAGCAAAGCGGAAAAAAGTCCCAATACGTCCCATGACACCGCCGGGACTGTGTGACTTTGACATCTCTGATCTAGAGCAATTTTCATTAAAGTGAAAGTTAAAAGACTGAATGAATCTCAACTGATCTTTGTTTATTTTCAAACTGCATAATTTCTTATCAAAACAAAAAATAATAAAGATCTTGATATGGATTGGCAAGTTATGGCATATTGGACAGGTTCTGCTACTGCCAGAGAAAATGCTGCTTTTTAGTTTTTATCTGTCCTTCCACATTTATGTTTCTAGGAACATCTGAGTTCTTTCAAACTTAAGAGAATTGTCTTAGATTCATTTCCTGGAAGGATTATTGCAATACTCTCTACATGGGCCTCCCATTGTAAACAACTGGAAGGTATCACTGGTATATAATGAGGTGATACGGACAGTTATGGGTGCAGCTCATTACACCAAAAGTACCACTGGTCCAAGTAGTTATTCCAGATTACTTGCAGGCCTACCGTTCTCTTCCAGCCATCTACATTTCAGGCATCCTCTGATCCAGTATGGTTCTTAGTAAGTGTGCCTTCTAAGATGAACTGATTCATTCAGAAATTCAACAGTGTAAAAAGCAAGGTTCTACATTTAGGGAAGAAAAACAAAATGCACAGATACCGTATATGTGGTACCTTGTTCAATAGTAGTAACTGTGAGAGGGATCTTGGTGTCCTAGTGGACAACCATTTAGATATGAGCCAGCAGTGTGCAGCAGCTGCCAAAAAGTACAATGCAGTTCTAGGCTACAAAAACATGAAGTGTTTTTATTTATCTTATCTTATCTTATCTTATCTTATCTTATCTTATCTTATCTTATCTTATCTTATCTTATCAAACATTAAATCTATACCAGTCTACATCACAACGTGAGAAGGAAATAAACTTGTCCCATTACATATATAGGATAATGTACAGAAGTCTATTACATATACCAATTGACATGCTTATCCAATATCTCTATTTATAGTTCGATTTGACATCCAATTATACCATTGATGCCAAGATATATAGTAATCTGTGTCCCCCCGTCCTTTCAGTAACATAGTAAGTCGATCTGATTCCGCACAATTCATTATTTTCTGAATTACTACTTGTTCGGGTGGGCTAACATCTATCTTCCAGTATTGGGCCCATGCCAATCTTGCAGCTGTTGTTATATGCAGCAGCAGGTACCATGCCGTTCTATTAACATTTTCGGGTCTTATCCCTAATAAAAATACCTCAGGATGCAATTGTATATGTTGCCCCAACATTTCATTGAGCCACTTCAGAATATTCTTCCAAAATTTCATTGCCTCTCAGCAGGTCCACTATTGGTGGAAATATGTGCCTTCTTTAACGCCACATTTCCAACAGACTGAGGGTGTTCCAGATAACATTTTTGCAAGTCTGGCCGGTGGTAAATGCCATTGATATGCCATTTTATATATATTTTCTTTATATCCTATTGAGCGAGTTAATTTCATCTTCTTAGTCCAAATTTCGCTCCACCTCTCAGGCTCTAATGAATAACCTAAATTCTTCTCCCAGGCATGAACCGAATTCTTCGCACCTTCCTCACCTACCTCCATAGCCATAAAGAATTTATAACATTTAGATAACACCTTTTCATCCATCCCCAATAATATTCTATCCAAAATCTGCACCTCTCGGCTAATCCCAAGTCTCTGTCTATCTCTCATATACTTACTTCTAATTTGCATCTACGTCCACCAATCTAGGTTCACTCCTTGTTCCTGAAGTAACAATTTAGTTTTTAACTTCCCATTCGTATCTAATATTTCTTTGTAAATCAATTTTTTTCTCTGGATTATATAGATTCGGATAGATCACAGCTTCCACAGGTGAACCCCAGAGTGGTACCTTATTATAATATGTTTTCCTAATTTCCATCCAACTCTCAATCAGGACTCCTTGCACGTGATGTTTCGTAAAATATGCTGGGGGTTTGCCTCTCTCCCACCATAGGTGGGCATGCCACCCCTGTTAGAGATCATGACCTTCGATTGCTAACAGACGTCTCCTTTGTAGTGCAATCCACTCACAGATCCAAACCAAAACTGCCAAATTATAGTAATACTTCCAATTTGGGACCCCCAACCCGCCTTATTCTTTCGGTTTCTGCATTGTTTTCAACTTAATTTGAGGCTTCTTGCCCTGCCAAATAAATCTATTTGTAGCCCTGTCCAGGTTCCTTAAAAAGGTTTTATCTAGCCTAACTGGGGCCGTTTGAAAGAGAAATACCATTCTGGGCACTACATGGGTCTTAATTAAGGCTATCCGTCCCATTAATGACAATTGTATCTTGCCCCATTTCTCCAAATCTTTGTCTAGTTGCTCAGTTAAGTTATCCGCCTTTATTGAGGAGCATCTATCAGACAGCCAAATCCCTAAATATTTGACTTTACGAACTACCTGGAGGCCCAAAGTGTTTTCTAATTCTAATTTTTGTATTTCCGTCATGTTTTTAACTATAATATTTGTTTTTTTCCTATTTATTTGTAATCCAGCCACCTCACCAAATTTCTGTATTATGTCAATAAGTCACCCTCCAGAGGTTAATGGCTCTTCCAGAACAAAGACCAGGTCGTCCGCAAACGCCTGGACCTTTTATTCGTGTTCTCTGATCTTCAATCCTCTTATACTCACCTCTTGTCTTATTGACCTAAGTAAAGGTTCTAGCGTGAATATAAACAGCAATGAGGAGAGTGGGCAGACTTGTCTCATTCCCTTCACTATCGTCACCTCCTCCAACTCTTCTCCATTAACTAAAATCTTGGCCTTCTGTTGACTATAAATTGCTTGGATTGCATTTATGAAATGATCGCCAGCCTCCATACATTTCAACTGTGATATAAGATAATTCCCAGCCGCTGCTCCGGGCTTTGGGAGACCTCTGCTGATGCAGAGCCAGGCGTCAAAAGCAAGCCTGCAAATTTAACAGACTACTCAAAGAAAATGTGAGCTGGACCTGTAATACTGAACCGCAAGTATTTTACTGATTTTTTAAAAAAAAATTACTTAAGAGAGAGGAGGAAAAGAAAGAGAGAAAAAAGCCTTTTAAAATGGCGTCGGCTGGAGGAGAGGCTGAAAGGGAAAGTCCTTCCGTTTTTTATTATTACAATGTAGCGGAATAAATACCACTGGCTACATTTGTAGACAAAACTTTGCTCCTGTGTCTTTTTCTCCTTTTTTTTCCCTTGGAGACCTGATATTGTTGTTGATTGGAAAGAAGTCTTTCTTGCTTTTTTTTTAAGAAAGCCTGCCTGGGCGGAAACATGGCACTGAGACTCATAAAGTCAGATAAACAAGAAGGGGGGGGATTCCCCCACCAACAACTTAAAGGAACAAGTCTTAACTCTTCAGTCTCAGAAACCTGATTTTAATATAATAGAATTTTTTATAGAGGAGATTGAAAGAAGGGAGGAGATTGTGAATCAGCAACTTGAAAAATTTAAGCAGGAAATTAAAGAATTGGTGAAATCTAAGTTTGATTTTTTGGAGAAAAAACTCTCAAAATTGGCTAATGGTTTTACAGAATTTATGATACAGTTGGACACAAATACTAATGTACTAGAGTCTAAAATGGAAGAAATTCAAGATAAATTGGACAATAGAATTCAAAAAATTGAAAATGATTTGACAAACACTCAGGATAATAGCTTAGAAGAAAAACCTAAAATGGATGCTGATCAAAAGTATGGTAATGCAGAAAATCTGCAACAGAAGATTGAAAAAGAGATTTTAATGGTACAATATAATTTCACAGAATATGCGATAAGATTAAGAGGTTTGCAGGAAAATAATAGAGGATTTAAGGAAAATATCTTCTGAATTTCTAGCTGGGATTCTAAAGGTTCAACCTGACGAAGTGTTTTGTAGGATTGACAGAGTTTATCGAATTAACTCTTGGATTGCCAAGCAAATGCAATTGCCTAGAGATGTGGTGATTTATTTTACAGATAAAGAAATTAGGAATAATATCGTGCAAAATTCCTTCAATTCTAATTTGCAATTGTATGGAAGAAAGATTTGGATTTATAAGGAACTCCCACCTAAGATATTGATGGAAAGGAAGAAATTTGGTTTTCTGGTGATTGAGTTAAAAAAGAGAAATATCCCATTCAGGTGGGACGCCCCAGTTGGTATTATATTTAGATACCAAGGAGAAAGATATCAGCTAAATACTGTTGAAAGAGCGGAAGAATTTTATCAAAATAGGTTGAAAATGAACTTAACATCTTCAGGTATAATACAGGATAAGCAGAAGGAGCCGGAAATAAAGGTAAAATATCGAATTACAGAGACTGTACAAGATGAATTGCCTTTGGATTTATTGGATACCCCAGCTGGACTATCTACAAATTTGAGAGAAGTGGCATCTAACATTAATGTGATGACTTATCAAGGCAAGGATAAGCATGGAAACCAATTAGGGGATATACAAGGGATAAAAAAGAAACATGAGATACAAAAACAAAACCAACAAGACCAATCTACAAAGCAGAATAAAAACCGACCAGATGATACACAATTTGTAGAAAGGAAATCAGGATGGAAACCAAACCCACAAAAAGAAAAGAAAAAAAGAAATAGGTGGCATAAAAATAGAAATTTCTAAATTAGGCAACAGTGAAGCCAGTGACTTTAAAATATGAATGATTATGTGTAAACACAGAAGAGGCGACGTATTGGTTAATATCATCCTGAGGATTGTGGCAGATCTCTGCATGGCCGTAATTTGGGGACGTGAAACGAGCCTTAAACTGATGGATTTGAATTATCCATTTTGGAATTTCTTTTTGTGTTGATAAACATATTATATTATCTTGAATCACAAGGCAAGAGAATTATGCTGGGGCATGCAGAAGATCGGGTTGTTACCCACTACGATGATGGGAATTAATAATCCTGATGAAACCCACAATTATTACTATATGGAATATAATTATAATGTCACTCGGGTGGTTGTTTTTACTTTTATACATATAAAAAGATATTTACTACTGATGGGGGCAGATATGATTGAAGATCCTGAATAAACTGTTGCACCAGCAAGCTATGTTACCCGATTATGGATGTTGGTTCTACCAATCCAGTGGAAAGACCTCAAAGAAGATACTATATGGATTATAAATTTAAAGTCATTGTCTTTTCTTTTTTTTTATTTAGATATAATGGAAAATATAGACATATATTTTTAAGTAGTGTGGGCAGTGATTCAAAGATATTAAGAAATGTTGTGTATGGTAATTTTGCATGATAGTGGGTGAATAAGCTAGTTAGTAGATTGATTAGTCTAAGAAAAGGGATTTTTAAGTGATATATTTAGGGGAGTGGAGGAAATGGATAGAGTGGAATAAATGTTAAACTAGATTTTATGGGGAAGGCCGCTTTGAAATGTTATACTAATATATATAGAAGATTAAATGTTAAAGTAGGACTTATTGTATAGTTTTAAAGTGGAGAAGTTATTCTATAATGTCATAGTATAATGTCTTTTTTTTTCCCCTTTCTTTTCTCTTTTCTGAAATGTATGGATAAAGGGGGATATTATAATATTAATAATATTTTTAGTAAGTAAAGGTCAATATCTAGAGGAGGGAGTAAGTAATCTGTTATGAATTAGGTTTTTTTTTTGTTATGAAGAAGTCACAGGGGGGGATGGGTGGGGAGGGGGGGTTAGGGAGGGGGAGGGAGAGGGGAAAAAAAGGGGGGGAAATTTGTATTTGAAAACTTTTTCAATAAGAAAATGATGGACATTGATGGTAAAAGATATAATAAAGACAATGTGGAGAAGAACCAGATATAATCAGGATTGATACATAGATATAAAAATGAGCTAAATTTAATTTGAAACTAAAATTTGTATTGATATAACGGACTTGTTTAGATGAAGATGTTAGAATTTATGTTAAAATTTGTTCTTTTTATGTTTTGAATTTTTACTTTTAAAAGATGTAATGGGAAATTGTGAATGGAGCTTGTTAAAAGGAACGTAAGCGTGGTAACCATCTATGACCGGATGGAGACTCTGTTCCTGAAAGTTATATTTTATGTTTATGTTTGAAAAAAATAAAAAATATTTACAAAAAAAAAAAGATAATTCCAATTGACCCTATCGAAGGCTTTCTAGGCATCCAAAAAGAGGAACGCCGCCTGCTTCTCAGGGAGAACCTCGTAATATTCCAGGGAATCCATTATGATCCGTACAATGTCTTTCAACTGTCTGGCCGGTAGAAAACCATTTTGATCTATATGGATGAATTTGCTAAGGTATCTCTTAAATCTAGCTGCCATTACAGCTGCAAAAATTTTATAGTCGGCATTTAAAAGTGAGATGGGCCTATAGTTATGTATCAGAGTGTGGTCCCTCCCTTCCTTCGGTATTAAAGAAATATAGGCCTCTAGCCATGATTTGGGAGCCTTAGACTCCATCAATACCATATTAAAATTTTCTTTCATATATTTTATGTATAGATCTGTAAAGGTTTTATAAATCTCTGCAGGCAGGCCATCAGTACCACGGGTTTTACCAGCCTTCTGCCTCTTGATCGCAATCTCTATCTCTCCTTCCGTAATCTCCTTATTCAACAGGTCCTTGACTGAATCTGGAAATTTGTGAAGATCGAAATGTTCCAAGTATACCTTAATTTTCTCATCTTGCAGGAACTGGGTGATGTCTAGTTTAATGAAAAGAAGAAGTAGGGGAAACATGATAGCAGTGTTCCAATATCTCAGGTGTTGCCACAAAGGAGAGGCAGTTAAGCTATTCTTCAAAGCACCTGAGGGTAGGACAAGAAGCAATGGGTGGAAACTAATCAAGGAGAGAAGCAACTTAGAATTAAGAAGAAATTTCCTGACAGTTAGAACAATTAATAAGTGGAACAACTTGCCTGCAGAAGTTATGAATGCTCCAACACTGGAAATTTTTAAGAAGATGTTGGATAACCATTTGTCTGAAGTGGTGTAGGGTTTCCTGCCTGGGCAGGAGGTTGGACTAGAAGACCTCCAAGGTCCCTTCCAACCCTGTTATTCTATTCTATTCTATTCTATTCTATTCTATTCTATTCTATTCTATTCTATTCTATTCTATTCTATTCTATTCTTTATCAGGAAAATTCTGCAGAATACAAAGGAAACCAGATTGGTCATAGGCTTTTCCCCAATTTCACAGACTTTAGCTCTGTATGGTTTAGAAAATGATGATCTTCCTACCTTCTTTTTGAGGAGATACTAAGAAATAAATTTTACAAAACGCTGATGGTATCAACTGCTATCCCAAAAAAATGTTACTTGAAACCTAAAGGACAGAATGTTAAAGAAATATTGGTTTTTGGTTTTCTCAGATACAGAAAAATGCACCAAGTGTCCACATGATCAATATCCAAATGAGGAACGAGTCCAATGTATCCCCAAAGTTATAACCTTCCTGTCTTATGAAGAAGATCTGGGCATCATCCTTGTCTCTTTTGCCCTACTTTTCTTCCTAACTACAGTCCTTGTCTTAATTATATTTGTTCGATACCGAGAAACATTTATTGTCAAAGCCAACAACCGGGACCTCTCTTATATCTTCCTGATCTCCCTTCTACTTTGCTTCTTGTCTTCTCTTCTCTTCATTGGTCAACCAAGGAAAGCCACTTGTTTTCTCCGACAAACTGTTTTCAGCATCATTTTTTCAGTTACTATTTCTTCTCTCTTGGCCAAAACAGTCACCGTGGTGCTCGCTTTCCTTGCTACAAAACCAGGAAATCGAGTGAAGAAGTGGTTGGGGAAGAGTTTGGCCAACTCCATCATCCTTTCTTGTTCTGCTGTCCAAATTGTCATCTGCTCCATCTGGCTAGGAGTTTTTCCCCCATTCCTCAACTCTGACCTCTACTCCCAGCCAGGAGTAATCATCCTGCAGTGCAATGAAGGCTCTGCTGTTGTGTTTTATATCACTCTCGGCTACCTGGGTTTTCTGGCTTTCATCTGCTTCACAGTGGCTTTTCTTGCCAGGAATCTTCCTGGTGCCTTCAACGAAGCCAAGCTGATCACCTTCAGCATGCTGGTCTTCTGCAGTGTCTGGGTGAGTTTTGTGCCCTCCTACCTGAGCACCAAAGGGAAATACATGGTGGCTGTGCAGGTCTTCTCCATTTTGTCCTCCAGTGTTGGGCTGCTCAGCTGCATCTTCATTCCCAAATGCTACATAATCATTCTGAGGCCAGACCTGAATACAAAGGAGCATCTTATGACCAGAAGAAATGTAGAAACATGAAGAGAGGAAATCCAACTATCAAAGTTTTCCAACAGGACAAACCTAGGAAATGGTCCAAGCAGTTTTTCATGCAGGAGTGAACCAATGATTTTGCTTGAAAAAGTTAAAGGGCAGTTATACAATTGTGTTGTATATACAAGACTGTACATTCTTGTCCAGCAAAATAAAAGATAGTTGCATAGCTCTTTTGAGTATTTGAGATAGTATATCTATCCTGTGCCCTTGGTTACATAAGCCCTGCTATGCCCCACCAAGATATTTTAAACAGGATACTTGTGAAGTGGGAATGTTGTTAGTATGCCAGAAAAAAAACAAAAAACCATGCAGGATGGGGCTTTATAATGCCATTATTTTAATTGTATAATAGTTTATCTACAATTGTGGTTCTTTGCAGTATCAGACCCAGGATTTTAGCATCAACAGCATAAGGAGAATAAAAAGACACCTTCAAGTTGTATTAGGAGGAGAATAGTCTGGATTAACTAAATTATTACCCTGTTTCCCCCCAAATAAGACATCCCTTGATAATAAGGCCATTCAGGCTTTTGAGCACATGGCAATAAGGCCAAGCGCTTATTTCAAGTTTCAAAAAATATATAAGCCAGGGTCTTATTTTTGGGGAAACACGGTATGTAGATGTTAAAGAAGAAATGGGCTGTGCTGCAAACTTGCAACTTGCAAAGTTGCAAGTTGCACGAACCTCCCTGTACAATGGAGATTTACAGCCCCACCATGCCTGACCAGTCCCATATTCCAGAGCTCTAGTCACCGGACTGGCTATTGCTCATCCTGGAGCAGCTCCTCCCCTGGGTGCGCTGTGGACCACAAAAATTTTCTCATGGACCACCAGTGATCCGTAGACCATTGATTGGTGACCCCTGCTCTAATTGACTATTCTATGGATGTTGTAAGGAAGAGTGGGGAGGTTAGACAAAAACACCCAGTCAGAAGTTGGGATAGTTCTTACGTCTTCTGCTTGTGGACATTCTAGAGCTGTGATGGCGAACCTATGGCACGGGTGCCACAGGTGGCACGCGGAGCCATATTGGTGGGCATGCGAGTGTTGCCCTAGCTCAGCTCCAGCGTACATGCGCGCATCGGGCAAATTATTTTCAGGCCTTCCGGTCCCACCAGAAGTCAGGAAACTGGCTGTTTCCGCCCCCTGGAAGTCCTCCGGGGGGATGGGGAAGGCTGTTTTTGCCCTCCCCAGGCTCCTAGAAAGCCTCTGGACCCTGGGAAGGGGGAAAAACAGGCCTACCGGGCCCACCGTGTCATCCCGTGCCAAAAGCAGGGGGAAGTGTGGGGGGTGATGTGTGCATGCTCGGGAGGGCGGGGCACATTGAATTTTGTATGGGGGCACATGCACCCACGATCCCCCATGCTCCCCCTGCTTTTGGCATTGGACGGCAAAAAGGTTAGCCATCATTGCTCTAGAGGTATCTGATCAGTCATTTTGTCATAAATATGGGCACTAGCCGGACTTTTCTTATTTTCTTAAAATGGAAGCTTGCAAAGAGTTCCTATTCACAGAAAGAAGTCATCCTGAAATCATTTATTCTTGAATATCGCAAAAATATTTATGGTTGGCTGTATTGTATTCTTGGCTGTATCATAGCTGTAACTACCTAACATGCTAGAAGTTCTCAGCCTTCCTCATTCTCTTCTTGGTCCCAGTTGAATATGCACCATCTCACAATCCACACCATGAGGTTAATGAAATACTTTTTGGGACAAGAAGTATTTTAAATCCCCCCTTCCTCCTCCTCCTCCTCTTCCTGATCGTCAGTGGCCATCTTGTCTAGCCATCCAAGGAGAACTGAAGTCTTGTATAAGAAAATGGAAATGCTTTATCTGCAGATTATAGAAGAGTAGAATAGAAGAGTAAAGAGCCTGAACGATGCCAGAATTTTTTCTTCTCCTCCTGGATCTGGAGGAATATGCAGCATTCAAGGCATGGGCCAGAGTATTAATTTTTTGCTTAGGCTGCTGCATAGTGGCTCTTCCAGCATTTCAGGCAAGAAGCTACTCCTCACAGCCCCTTCTTTCCTACCAGGACCAGGAGTGAAATGCTACCGGTTTGGGTGAAATGGTAGTGGCAGCGGATGGTTTGGAGAACTGGTAGTGGAGGCAGTGTGAGGCTCCGCCCACCCACCCAGATGCTCTTTTAACTATGTTTTAACCGTGAAGTAACCTGTTTTTTACTCTTGCCGCATGTGCAGAAGGGTTTGTGCATGCATAGAGGGTCCAAGCATGCATGTGGATTTCTTTCTTTCTTTTTTTATTGAAAAAGTTTTACAAATACATTTTCACCCCAATTTCCCCCCCCTAACCCTCTCTAACCCCCCACAACCCTCCCTAATCCCCCCAACCCTCCCCTCCCCCCGGGACTTCCACAAAATATAATCCAAATCAAAATCACATTTTATAAAACTTGAACCCCTCCACCCCCTATATATTGTTCAAATCTTATTCTTATTCTATCCCTGTATAATACATTCAGTTAAAAGCTATCTGATATTTTCTAGTTTGATATTTATTCTGCACATAATCTATCCACTTTTTCCACTCCCATACATAAGTCTCTTGAGTTCGGTCTTTTAAATATGCTGAAATCTTCGCCATCTCTGCAAAATTAGCCATCTTCAAAATCCATTCTTCAATAGTGGGCATAGCTTCATTTTTCCAATATTGACCTATCAACAATCTCACTGCTGTTATCATATACAATATCAATTTTGTTTCACCCACTGAAAAACCCTTAACTATACCCAATAAAAACAATTGAGGAGAAAATTGAATTTTCTTCTTTAAAACATTTTGCATAACCCACCAAATTTTTATCCAAAAAGCCTTTGTTTTCTTGCATGTCCACCATATATGATAATATGTAGCATCTAAACAATCACATCTCCAACATTTCGGTTGAACATTAGGATACATGCATGACAATTTCTTAGGATCTAAATGCCACCTATAAAACATTTTATAAAAATTTTCCCTCAAATTCTGCGACTGTGTAAATTTAACATGCATGTGCATTTCTGAAACAGTAGGGTAGGTAAGTAGACTTCACCCCTGGCCAGGACCCCCTGCAGCCTCTTGGCCAAAGGGTTAGGAAAGTTGATGGTGCAAAGATTGGAAGGAACCAAATCCGGGGAAGCTTTTGCTGAATGCACAACCCCCCTCAATGCCTTTTCATCAGGTTTGGGGGTCAAGAGAAGCAGAGTCAGGCAAGAGGCAGAGGCACATGCTCAGTTCCCTTCTGAAGGGAGGAGATTGCAAATTTTCAAATCCCTGTTTTATTTCTGCTATTTATATCCCCCTCCCCATTTCTGAAAACTGAGGACCTTGGAAACAGCCCTTCTCTGTCACACAACCAGCCCTATAAAATAACATCCTCCCTGCGACTTATTGAGCTCCAGTCCTGACCTTCCTTAAAAGACCATTTAAATTTTGACTGTATCCCCAGGCATTGCCTTAGAAGGGATCTGACCCCTTGTGTGGTACTATGGCTGCCTACAAGCTTTGTGGAATGTTTTTAATTAGATATATGCTGTTCTTTTTTTCTTTTTAAATGATTTTAAGAGAATATGCTGGGCAATGTCCTAATGCAGTTAGCGAGGCTTATAATTTTATTTTTTCTTTATGTTGTTAAACTTAAATGAGACCCATTACACTGTATGCTTGACAAATTCAGACGTTAGAACAAGAATCAGTACAGCCAATGCTTACACAAATATGGAAAAACAATAGAGAGAGCATCAAGGAAAAAAAAATAGGAAGTTCAAACCCCTCTATAACGTTCTCCACGGGTGGGCTACTGGGGGTTCTCAGGGATTCGCAAGAACCTCTAGCTAAGATTCTGTGCAGTTTGGAGAACCCCTAAATCCCAGTCTGGGCTGGTCCTGCCAACCCTGCCCTGCCCTTCCCAGGAGTCCCCATGTGGTCCACTTTGGATGCAGGTAAGTGCAGGGCATGTGCGGAGGCTCAGGGAGGACGGAACTTACTGGAAGTTCAAGAAGGCGGAAATCAGCCTCCATTTTCGCCCTCCCAGATGCTTGACAAAAACCTCCAGAGTCTGGGGAGGGCAAAAATGCCCCCCTGGTGCAGGAGGCTGACTAGGCCACTCCCACCATGGCTATGCTGACCCAGCAACCATGCAGAGAACCCCTTGCTAAAATTTTTGAAGCCCACCCCGACTTCCTCTCTATTAAGCAAAAGGGATAGTCCACAGGCTGTTATTTTTCTGCCCTTAATCAAATCTTGTCTCAAAATTGGTATTTCTAGAAAAGATGGGAAATAATATTTGACCTCAGTCACAAGCAATTTTAAAATCAGCTCCAGTCAGGAATCTTATATGGAGATCTAATAGAAAAGAAACTCAAAAAGAGGCACAACTCTTAACATTAGACAGGGTTCAAGGTACTGGTTGTTTAATAGGCATTTACACTTGAGGTAAGTGCCACCAACCTAGAATGTCAGCAAAATACAAAGTTCTGGATGATTTTCCCCAGTGGTCTCTGGAGACAAGTTGCTACATTGAAGGACAGCAGAAGTCATTATCTGGCTGTTGAAGTATCTTTATCCAGCATCACTTTCTGGACAAGACCTGACAGGAAGGACGACAACCACTATAGAAAAATCCCCCAAGGGATGGATTTATGATTTTTCACTGAGATGTTTTTTCTCCAGCTCTTCCTCTGCAAATAGAGCCCTGAAGAATTTGAGGATCCCCAGAGGAGAAGCTGTTTTTCACTGTAATTTTCAAAAATCAGGTGAGACCTCTTCTGCTACTTCTTCAGTGACTGGTTTTGAAGTAAACATCATGGAAGGAAATCTTGCATTAGAAAAGGATAAATGTCTCAGCCGCACCCTTTGTAGCGCAGGTTCTTGGGATAGGTAGAGACTGTGCTCTTGAATGTACTTTCTCTCCTTTCCTTAGAATTTCTGTATTGTGAAGGTGCTTTGAATTCATCTAATTCCTCTTGTTGTTCTTTTTCAGAAATGGGAAGGGGATTGATTCAGCTCCATAAATGATGGTTCTTCTGCTTCTGCTTTTGATTCTGCTGGTGTCCCAGCCAATCCCTGGGAAGATTAGAATGAAGTGTCCGCTGAATTTCGAGCACCAAGATGAAAAAAAATCATGGAGCTATTACAGGCCAGGAGACCATCTCATTAGTATCATCAACACTGGGACAAAAATATTGCGTATAGCAATGTTATCTTTCAACACGGCTCCTCGTTGTCACTTTGACTCGTAAGTCATTCAGTGTGAGGGAGTTGCATTCGCTATATTTTCAATTCTAACGGTCTCATTCTTTTCTTCTTATTTCACTTATGCATGTTTTGTCGGCATAATTTCTTGAGTCATTTTGATTTCCATTGCTTCTCTTTTGTCTTATTATAGATATAAAAAATCTCAAATCCAAAGATGGGGCAAAAAAAACCCCTGAAAAAAGTCCACATTCTATAATATTCCTGATCTAATCCTGATTATAACATTAATATCAACTTTGGTTTTAAGTAGTTATTGAATGGGTTGCAGTTGACTCTGCCCAGCCCATCTCCTTTTATAATTGCTCATTCATATGCAATGCCTGATCCTCATAGGAACAGAGAATGACTTGATTTTAGAAATGCTTTTCTGAGTTGTTTATGAAACAGCCTCTTCCCATTATGATGCTTTTTCTTTAATTTTGAATCCTGGTTACTCAGCAGTTGAAAACTTGTTCTGCTACAAATAATGATTTATTTGTGATTTATTAAACTTAGTTTAATCTCATCTCACCAACACTCATTAAAATAAAATGCTGATGGGTAATTATCATTTGCCTCTAGTGATGGATCGGAATTGGCTTAAGATTTAGAAGACTTGTGGGGACAGAAAGGATTACATTGAAAAAGTATTTTGTTATTGCTATTGATGATGATAATATGAATATTTTTTATGTTAGTTTACCTTTTGAAAGCTTTAGAGCACTACGCTACATTTTTAATATTCAATTGGTCAGCAAGACTCCTGGGCTTCTGCACAATCTCACACTTGGCTACAACATCCATGACAACTATTTGAACATACGTATGACTTCAGAAGCCTTGCTGGACATGCTCTCTACTGGAGAAGCCAATGTTCCCAACTACAGCTGTGGAAGGAAGGACAACATCTTGGCTCTTGTTGATGCAGCTGCCGATGACATCTCCATCCAGATGTCAACATTAGGAGACACCTACAAAGTCCCACAGGTTTGTATGTTAATTTTTCTATAGGTAAACTGAATGTGGTGGAGGAATGGTATGTGATAGATCCAACCATATTTTCTCTTTGGAATTGAAGAACTGCTTTTCACTATAATAGTTTTAGGTGTCATGGTTAGGGATTGGGATCCACAGTGTTTAGGAGGCAAGGATCAAAGCAGTGGTGTCCTCTCAGGACATTATCTTCTTTTTCTGCTGAACACTTGAGAATACAAAGGATTATCTGTCCAAAAGGAAGGTGCAGCAGAGTTGGGAAATTATATTTTATACATATTCTTAACAAAACACATCTATTATTTCAATGTCAATTATAGAAGAGATCAATATCTTGGACCCCATATTAGACCAATAACCAATTTGGATTCTTATATTAAAACAATATATTTCTTGTTTAATTAATATTAAAGATGTACATTCAATATGGCTCTTTACTTGAACAAAACATTTCAGTTGATATATGGACATGTGCATCTGTATATACTATTGTTATATACAGTCTTGTTAATGTTATGCTTTTTATTCTTAATTTTCATATTGGTTAATGACTAATCAACAATAAAGTATTTGAATATGTTTATGTGAACCAAACTGGATTTCTTTAAAGATAATATTTTGAAATTGATCTGACCCCAAATATTACACAGTATTCTTCATTGCTTTTTCAGATCAATTTTGAATTATTTTCAGCTTCACTGCATGATAAGAGTCAATTGCCCTTTTATCACCGGCTTTTCCCTCAAAAAGGGATCCTCTACCCAGGAATTGTCCAAGTGCTCCTTCTTTTCAGATGGACCTTGATTGGTCTCTTTGCTTCAGACACAGAAAATGGAGATAATTTCATGAGGACTTTGACTCCTATGCTTCTCAGGAATGGGATTTGTGTTGTTATATCACAACAATTCTCAACAACTCAACTTATAGCGCCTCTCAGCGATGCCCTCTCTATGTGGAGACAAGTCAATGTCTATGTTCACTATATAGAATATGGTGCTATTTTGGAGAGAATTCTTCCTTTTCATTTTATACTTAGGTGTTTGCCAGGACCCATTGAAGGGAAAGTCTGGATCACAACACTCACTGCAATTTTTCCACTGGGACAGCACAGTGCTCTCAAATATGTGAATAGTATCTGGACTGTTTATTTTGAGAGAAAAGAGCAGCCAATGAAGGATTCCTTTATAGGTGGTTTCTATCTGGATCCACCCTCAGGACATCAGTCATATGTCTGTTCTTTTTCAAAACATGTCTTTTCTGTCAAAGGCCGGAAAAGATGCACTGAGAAATCACCACTGGAGATCCAAAAGAAAAAGAACACGGTGCGGGCAATGAATTTCCACTATTTTTACAGTGCCATTAATACTCTGACCCATGCCTTGAATGTTGCATA
The DNA here is from genome assembly GCF_059756535.1 of Pantherophis guttatus. NCBI lineage: Eukaryota > Metazoa > Chordata > Lepidosauria > Squamata > Colubridae > Pantherophis > Pantherophis guttatus. The sequence goes on from NC_142064.1 coordinate 273,167,761, forward strand.
TTCCTCCAGATCCAGGAGGAGAAAGAAGAAGGGCAAAGCAAGGTTGGGAGCTCCAAGGCTTCAGCCATGGCAGGTATGGGGTCCCAATAAGGATCCATCAAACTTAGTTCCTTTGGAAAAGGAATCCAAAGGAGAAGAAGGGGAAACCATAGGAACCTATTTGTGTTACAGAACTCAACAAGTTTGGCCAATCTAATTGCTTATGCAATGATGTTCCCAAGCACGGGAATTATGACATAGTTTGATATTAAACACTGCTAATTTTTAAATGATGTGTTCATCTTTAAATAAATTCCTACATGTATAGGTTTGTGATTAGCATCAGAGAATTTTACCTTCATAAATTTGAAGGAGCCCCTATCTCAACCTCTCCTCTCTGCGGGAATCCCAGTGAAATCTTTTCTGACTGATGGCTGCTCAGTGTTTGCATGAAGACAGTCAGTGAAAGGGAGATTGGAATCATCTGGTTCTCAGGCTCAACACAAAAACGACTCTTCTTTTAAGATGTTTTTCCTCTTATTCAATCAGAATCTTCTTTACTGTAACTGACTTCATTTTTCCATGTCCTACAGTCACATTCTTCTTATAAGAAGAAGAAGAAGAAGAATTATAAGAAGGTTTCTTATAATAGACAAATTTTATCAGTTATATTGTATATTGTATATCAAAACATATATTTTCAATATGTGATTGACAAATTTTGCTGAACCTTTCTTTTTCATTTTTGAAGATAGTTGTTAAATCTGTTCTCCCAGCTAAACATATTTGCAGGTTAGATCTCTGTAAAAGAAAGATTCAAATGAGAACAGATAAAAAGGGATAAGTTACCAATTTTACTCTTTTAAAATACCTGGATGTTCCCATTCTAGTTCCATCCTTTTCTGGAGAAGAATGATATTTGCAATCTTTCTGAATACAAACTATACTTGGACCAAAATGGACATTTAATGGCTGATCTGAGAATCTTTAGCTGGGTGGTTCGCCCCAAAAAGAGTCTCATGAAAGAACATCTGGTGACTATTGAAAGACAGGGACTTATTATCAACCAAGATCATCTGTCATGGCTAAAGTTACACAACAGGGTAGGAGAAATATTGATGTTTTTTCTCTATTTTCCAAACGGTTCTGACTCATTTCATTGGGCAAATGCACCACGGCTCAGTGTTGAAATGGAGAAGCTGCATGAAAATGGTAAGAGAGGGCTAATTCATAGTCCCCAAGTGCTAAGGATTGTGATTCACTTATTCTTTATGTTCAAATAGCAAACAAGAAGGTAAATTTATTGACCAGTGCCTGAATTTAGGTTTGCACTGAATGTGATGACATTGAATCAAGTGTCAGTGTTCCAAGTAACACACCCATAGAAATCAAAACTCTGAGGCTGTTGGATTCCTCAAAGAATAGATTTAGTGGACTTGTCATATTAGCATCAGCTGGTGAAAACCAACTCTAAATGTTCCCATGGTTTTCATCTAATTAAAAGTAAAAGTTCTTTCATTTCTCCAAACAATCAGTCACATGGTCCAACCAGGATAAGACTAGTTGCTAGATGACTCCAGTCACCCTCCCTCTGGACACATGGTGGGAATGTCCTTGGTTCCCAAGAGAAAGTATTTTATTTTGGCTACAGCACCCCAACTATCTCTACTTCCCCCTCCCTTTCCCACAGATCCAATTGTGGCAGCACTGAAGCTTCAAAATGGCCACAGCCAGGTCAGCTTCAGGATTGACATCAAGACTGGATGGAGATCCTTTTGGTTCCCCTGGGAAATAAAATTTGGAATTAGATCCACCTTGTCCTTGTTAAGGCCAGTGTCCAATAAAAGGGTAGGGCAAGAAGTTTTTAAGAGACCCAGACCTGGCCAGAGTTATCCATTCTAACCTTTCACCCCACTGGGACAGTGAAATAGGCCTTCTGCTCCTATGAAGAAGGTCCAAGAATTTTTCTTGACATGGAATCAAAATGACCGAACTGCTGAGGGATAATGTCCTGACTGAAAAAAACGAAGCATGTGGAACATGATTTTGACTCAAAGAAAAGCCTTTCTAATACCTGAAATAATAAAAGACAATTCAAAAGGAAATGCTGCTTAGATTTGGGCTTTGGCTTGCAAAAGAGTACCTCATCTAAACACTTCTTGAATGCAATTGTTCATCTTGATTGTTAGCTATCTTAAGCCATTCTGGAAAGACTGGAGGTTCCAAATTTAACCAATAACAAATGTGGGTTTCTTCTTTCAAGCCACTTGTTGTTGTTACCTGATTGTAGTTCTTCAAGAGAAAGGATCCCTAGCTGAGCCACACACGCCTCATATGTGCTGCAACAAAGGATTCCTAATTTACACTTTTTGAGGGACAAATTCTCATGACCTCACCTCTATCTCATATCACTACTGTTCTAGAAACTGATCAGTCATTGTTGCTCTTATTTTAAGAGCATGTCAGCATGTCAGGATGTTTAGTGCTATCATATTTTCTTTAGAATTTATTGTTTTTCTACTTAGTCTCTTCCTCAATCCAAATGTGTGGAAAAATGTCATCCTGGATTTGTCAAGCAGAAGCGAGAAGGAGAGCCATTTTGCTGTTACGACTGTGTTCCTTGTCCAGAGGGGACCATCTCCATTCAGGAAGGTGGGTGACACAAAAGAAAAGACAGGCCTTGAGGAAGAGGGTTCATCTGGAGCAGGGCTTCCAAACTCATGGCCCATGGGCTGGATGTGTCATGTGCTGGCCACGCCCATGCCGGGTTTAGCAAAGCGGAAAAAAGTCCCAATACCATGACGCCACCATGACTGTGTGACTTTGACACCTCTGATCTAGAGCAATTTTCATTAAAGTGAAAGTTAAAAGACTGAATGAATCTCAACTGATCTTTGTTTATTTTCAAAGTGCATAATTTCTTATCAAAATGAAAATTAATGAAGATCTTTTTTTTATTTTGATTTTTTTTTATTTATTTAAAACAATACATCAAAAAAAAGAAATAGTCAAACAAATGATCGCGACAGGAACTTTACATGATATTTACACTTTCTACGGTATGTAGGTTTCAGTCAGATTTAACATATATTAAACATAATCCTGGTTATACTTGACTTTTTGGGCGTCTGTTGTTCAACCAAACGTACCATTTGTCCCAACATTGGAAATATACGGAGTCCTTTTGGTCTCTCAATGCTTTAGTCAGTCTGTTGGCTTCCGCATAATCCAAAATTTTCTCCAAAATCAAATCTTCAGCCAGCAGGTCTTTCCCCTTCCAATGTTGGGTGAAACATATTCTTGCTGACGTGGTGATAAATACACACAGACACCATATATTTGTGCCTATGTTGTCTGGCCTGATGTTCAGTAGATAGTACTCTGGTTTCAGAATTAGGTTATAGCCTGTGATTTCCATGATCCATGCCTGTATAATTTTCCAGAATTCAGTCGTCCTGGAGCAGGTCCACCACATGTGGAAATAGGTGCCAATGTCCCCACACTTCCAACAATTTGGTGAGAGATTTGAATACATTTTAGAAAGACAAGCAGGTGGAAGGTGCCATCTATACAGCATCTTGTACACATTTTCTTTGTATGATGTTGCCCACAGGAATTTCATATGTTTAAGCCAGATTTCTTCCCATTTTGTCAAATCAATTGGATAGCCAATATTTCTCCCCCAGGCAATCATAGAGTCTTTAACTATTTCATCCTCTATCCAATAGTCTATTAAAAGTTTATAAAAAAGTTTATAAAAAAGTTTTTTTTTATTTTGATTTATATAGCGCCCTACTCCTGAAGGATCTTAATATGTATTGGCAAGTTATGGCATATTGGACAGGTTCTGCTACTGTCAGAGAAAATACTGCTTTTTAGTTTTTACCTGTCCTTCCACATTTATCTTTCTAGGAACATCTGAGTTCTTTCAAACTTAAGAGAATTGTCTTAGATTCATTTCCTGGAAGGATTATTGCAATACTCTCTACATGGGCCTCCCATTGTAAACAACTGGAAGGTATCACTGGTCCATAATGAGGTGATATGGACAGTTATGGGTGCAGCTCATTACACCAAAAGTACCACTGGTCCAAGTAGTTATTTCAGATTACTTGCAGGCCTACCGTTCTCTTCCAGCCATCTACATTTCAGGCATCCTCTGATCCAGTATGGTTCTTAGTAAGTGTGCCTTCTAAGATGAACTGATTCATTCAGAAATTCAACAGTGTAAAAAGTAAGGTTTTACATTTAGGGAAGAAAAACAAAACGCACAGATACCGTATATGTGGCACCTTGTTCAATAGTAGTAACTGTGAGAGGGATCTTGGAGTCCTAGTGGACAACCATTTAGATATGAGCCAGCAGTGTGCAGCAGCTGCCAAAAAGTTCAATGCAGTTCTAGGCTGCATAAACAGAGGGATAGAATCAAGATCACATGAAGTGTTTTTATTTATTTATTTATTTATTTATTTATTTTATGTCAAGTATTTGCAAGCCATTGGCACATATATCATACAGACACTAGTGGAGGCAGAAAGTGCCCCCACCCCTATGTGGAGAGGAGGGGCTTACACTGAGTATAAAACCCCCTCTAACCTTTCCACCAAGCTCTCTTTTACGTTTGTTCTCCATGAGACATGATCTTTGATAGGGGTAGTCACACACGCTGTGTGCCCCCTATCCCAATGGATATTAAGACAGCCTTTGTATATAGTTAATATGTTTTGTTATATGAATAAATACATTTATCACATTTATTCATGCATCTGCCTTTGGACTCTTCTATGCTCCTGGGTGTTTCTACGATCCCAATATCCACATTTTATCTTAATTTATCTTATATATCCAACAAACATTAAATCTATAGCAGTCTACATCACAACGCGAGAAGGAAATAAACTTGTCCCTGTACATATAGGATAATGTACAGAAGTCTATTACATATATCAATTGACATGCTTATCCAATAACTCTATTTATAGCTCGATTTGACATCCAATTATACCATTGACTCCAAGATATATAGTAATCTGTGTCCCCTCGTCCTTTCAGTAACATAGTAAGTCGATCTGATTCCGCACAATTCATTATTTTCTGAATTACTACTTGTTCGGGTGGGCTAACATCCATCTTCCAGTATTGGGCCCATGCCAATCTTGCAGCTGTTGTTATATGCAGCAGCAGGTACCATGCCATTCTATTAACATTTTCGGGTCTTATCCCTAATAAAAATACCTCAGGATGCAATTGTATATGTTGCCCCAACATTTCATTGAGCCACTTCAGAATATTCTTCCAAAATTTCATTGCCTCTCAGCAGGTCCACTATCGGTGGAAATATGTGCCTTCTTTAACGCCAAATTTCCAACAGACTGAGGATGTTCCAGGTAACATTTTTGCAAGTCTGGCCAGTGGTAAATGCCATTGATATGCCATTTTATATATATTTTCTTTATATCCTATTGAGCGAGTTAATTTCATATTCTTAGTCCAAATTTTGCTCCACCTCTCAGGCTCTAATGAATAACCTAAATTCTTCTCCCAGGCATGAACCGAATTCTTCGCACCTTCCTCACCTACCTCCATAGCCACAAAGAATTTATAACATTTAGATAACACCTTTTCATCCATCCCCAATAATATTCTATCCAAAATCTGCACCTCTCGGCTAATCCCAAGTCTCTGTTTATCTCTCATATACTTACTTCTAATTTGCATGTACGTCCACCAATCTAGGTTCACTCCTTGTTCCTGAAGTAATAATTTAGTTTTTAACTTCCCATTCGTATCTAATATTTCTTTGTAAACCAATTTTTTTCTCTGGATTATATAGATTTGGATAGATCACAGCTTCCACAGGTGAAACCCAGAGTGGTACCTTATTATAATATGTTTTCCTAATTTCCATCCAACTCTCAATCAGGACTCCTTGCACGTGATGTTTTGTAAAATATGCTGGGGGTTTGCCTCTCTCCAACCATAGGTGGGCATGCCACCCCTGTTGGAGATCATGACCTTCGATTGCTAACAGACGTCTCCTTTATAGTGTAATCCACTCACAGATCCAAACCAAAACTGCCAAGTTATAATAATACTTCCAATTTGGGACCCCCAACCCGCCTTATTCTTTCAGTTTCTGCATTGTTTTCAACTTAATTTGAGGCTTCTTGCCCTGCCAAATAAATCTATTTGTAGCCCTGTCCAGGTTCCTTAAAAAGGTTTTATCTAGCCGAACTGGGGCCCTTTGAAAGAGAAATACCATTCTGGGCACTACATGGGTCTTAATTAAGGCTATCCGTCCCATTAATGACAATTGTATATTGCCCCATTTGTCCAAATCTTTGTCTAGTTGCTCAGTTAATTTTAGATAGTTATCTGCCTTTATTGAGGAGCATCTATCAGACAGCCAGATCCCTAAATATTTGCCTTTACGAACTACTTGGAGACCCAAAGTGCTTTGGAATTCTAATTGTTGTATTTCCGTCATGTTTTTAACTATAATATTTGTTTTTTTCCTATTTATTTGTAATCCAGCCACCTCACCAAATTTCTGTATTATGTCAATAAGTCGCCCTCCAGAAGTTAATGGCTCTTCCAGAACAAAGACCAGGTCGTCCGCAAATGCCTGGACCTTGTATTCGTGTTCTCTGATCTTCAATCCTCTTATACGCACCTCTTGTCTTATTGATCTAAGTAAAGGTTCTAGCGTGAATATAAACAGCAATGGGGAGAGTGGGCAGCCTTGTCTCGTTCCCTTCACTATCGTCACCTCCTCCAACTCTTCTCCATTAACTAAAATCTTGGCCTTCTATTGACTATAAATTGCCTGGATTGCATTTATGAAATGATCGCCAGCCTCCATACATTTCAGTTGTAATATTAGATAATTCCAATTGACTCTGTCGAAGGCTTTCTGGGCATCCAAAAAGAGGAACGCCACCTGCTTCTCAGGGAGAGCCTCGTAATATTCCAGAGCATCCATTATGATCCGTACATTGTCTTTCAACTGTCTGGACGGTACAAAACCATTTTGATCTATATGGATGAATTCACTAAGGTATCTCTTAAATCTAGCTGCCATTACAGCTGCAAAAATTTTATAGTCGGCATTTAAAAGTGAGATGGGCCTATAGTTATGTATCAGAGTGTGGTCCTCCCCCCTTCCTTTGGTATTAAAGAAATATAGGCCTCTAGCCATGATTTGGGAGCCTTAGACTCCATCAATACCATATTAAAAATTTCTTTCATATATTTTATGTATAGATCTGTAAAGGTTTTGTAAATCTCTGCAGGCAGGCCATCAGTACCAGGGGTTTTACCGGCCTTCTGCCTCTTGATCGCAATCTCTATCTCTCCTTCCGTAATCTCCTTATTCAACAGGTCCTTGACTGAATCTGGAAATTTGGGAAGATCCAAATGTTCCAAGTATACCTTAATTTTCTCATCTTGCAGGAACTGGGTGATGTCTAGTTTAATGAAGAGAAGGACTAGGGGAGACATGATAGCAGTGTTCCAATATCTCAGGTGTTGCCACAAAGAAAAGGGAGTCAAACTATTCTCCAAAGCACCTGAGGGCAGGACAAGAAGCAATGGGTGGAAAGTAATAAAGGACAGAAACAACTTAGAATTAAGGAGAAATTTCCTAACAATTAGAACAATTAATCAGTGGAACAACTTGCCTGCAGAAGTTGTGAATGCTCCAACACTGGAAATTTTTAAGAAGATGTTGGATAACCATTTGTCTGAAGTGGTGTAGGGTATCCTGCCTGGGCAGGGGGTTGGACTAGAAGACCTCCAAGGTCCCTTCCAACCCTGTTATTCTATTCTATTCTATTCTATTCTATTCTATTCTATTCTATTCTATTCTATTCTATTCTATTCTATTCTATTCTATTCTATTCTATTCTATCAAGAAAATTCTGCAGAATACAAAGGAAACCAGATTGGTCCTAGGCTTTTCCCCAATTTCATAGACCTTAGCTCTGTATGGTTTAGAAAATGATGATCTTCCTATCTTCTTTTTGAGGAGATACTAAGAAATAAATTTTACAAAATGCTGCTGGTATCAACTGCTATCCCCAAAAAATGTTACTTGAAATGTAAAGGATAGAATGTTAAACAAATATTGGCTTTTGGTTTTCTCAGATACAGAAAAATGCACCAAGTGTCCACATGATCAATATCCAAATGAGGAAGGAGTCCAATGTATCCCCAAAGTTATAACCTTCCTGTCTTATGAAGAAGATCTGGGCATCATCCTTGTCTCTTTTGCCCTACTTTTCTTCCTAACTACAGTCCTTGTCTTAATTATATTTATTCGATACCGAGAAACATCTATTGTCAAAGCCAACAACCGGGACCTCTCTTATATCTTCCTGATCTCCCTTCTACTTTGCTTCTTGTCTTCTCTTCTCTTCATTGGTCAACCAAGGAAAGCCACCTGTTTTCTCCGACAAACTGTTTTCAGCATCATTTTTTCAGTTACTATTTCTTCTCTCTTGGCCAAAACAATCACAGTGGTGCTTGCTTTCTTTGCTACAAAACCAGGAAACCAAGTGAAGAGGTGGTTGGGGAAGAGTTTGGCCCACTCCATCATCCTTTCTTCTTCTGCTGTCCAAATTGTCATCTGCTCCATCTGGCTAGGAGTTTTTCCCCCATTCCTCGACTCTGACCTCTACTCCCAGCCAGGAGTAATCATCCTGCAATGCAACGAAGGCTCTGCTGTCATGTTTTATATCACCCTTGGCTACCTGGGTTTTCTGGCTTTCATCTGCTTCACAGTGGCTTTTCTTGCCAGGAATCTGCCTGGTGCCTTCAATGAAGCCAAGCTGATCACCTTCAGCATGCTGGTTTTCTGCAGTGTCTGGGTGAGTTTTGTGCCCTCCTACCTGAGTACAAAAGGGAAATACATGGTAGCTGTGCAAGTCTTCTCCATTTTGGCCTCCAGTGTTGGGCTGCTCAGCTGCATCTTCATCCCCAAATGCTACATAATCATTCTGAGGCCAGACCTGAATACAAAGGAGCATCTTATCACCAGAAGAAATGTAGAAACGTGAAGAGAAGAAATCCAACTATCAAAGTTTTCCAACAGGATAAACCTAGGAAATGGTCCAAACAGTTCTTCATGCAGGAGTGAACCAATGATTTTGCTTGGAAAAATTAAAGGGCAGTTATACAATAGTGTTGTATATACAAGACTTTACATTCTTGTCCAGCAAAATAAAATATAGTTGCATAGCTCTTTTGACTAGTTGAGAGTATATCTATCCTGTGCCCTTAGGTTACATAAGCCCTGATATGCCCCACCAAGCTATTTTAAGCAGGATACTTGTGAAGTGGGAATGTTGTTGGTATGCCAAAAAAACAAAAAAACAAACAAAAAAAACCCCCCAAAAAACATGCAAGGTGGGGCTTTAAAATACCATTATTTTAATTGTATCATAGTTTATCTACAATTGTGGTTCTTTGCAGTATCAGACCCAGGATTTTAGCATCAACAGCATAAGGAGAATAGAAAGACACGTTCCAGTTGTATTAGGAGGAGCATAGTCTGGATTAAATAAATTATTACCCTGTTTTCCCCCAAATAAGACATTCCTTGATAATAAGGCCAATCAGACTTTTGAGCACATGGCAATAAGGCAGGGGTGAAATCTAAAATTTTTTACTACCGGTTCTGTGGGCATGGCTTAATTAGTGGGTGGAGCTTGGTGGTAGGGTGATTGGGTGGGCGTGGCCAAGTCAATGTCACTTTCTTGCCCTTTTTTAACCTACAAAACACAACACAACACAACTCACCCACAATGTAAAAGCAGCTGTGCTAGACCCAAAATGGCCCTTGCAACAAGCAGGAACCTCACACAGCCACAAAAAGCCCAAAAAACCAAATAAGACATCCTTTGATAATAAGGCCATTCAGGCTTTTGAGCACCTTGCAATAAGGCCAAGCGCTTATTTCAAGGTTCAAAAAATATATAAGCCAGGGTCTTATTTTTGGGGAAACATGGTATGTAGATGTTAAAGAAGAAATGGGCTGTGCTGCAAACTTGCAACTTGCAAAGTTGCAAGTTGCACGAACCTCCCTGTACAGTGGAGATTTACAACTCCACCATGCCTGACCAGTCCCATATTCCAGAGCTCTAGTCACAGGACTGGCTATTGCTCATCCTGGAGCAGCTCATCCTGGAGCAGCTCCTCCCCTGTGGACCAACAAAATTTTCTCGTGGACCACCAGTGATCTGTGGACCACTGATTCGTGACCCCTGCTCTAATTGACTATTCTATGGATGTTGTAAGGAAGAGTGGGGAGATTAGACAAAAACACCCAGTCAGAAGTTGGGATAGTTCTTAAGTCTTCTGCTTGTGGACACTCTAGAGGTATCTAATCAGTCATCTTGTCATAAATATGGGCACTGGCCTGATCGAGAAGACCTTTTCTTATTTTCTTAAAATGGAAGCTTGCAAGGAGTTCCTATTCACAGAAAGAAGTCATCCTGAAATCATTTATTCTTGAATATCGCAAAAATATTTATGGTTGGCTGTATTGTATTCTTGGCTGTATCATAGCTGTAACTACCTAACATGCTAGAAGTTCTCAGCCTTCCTCATTCTCTTCTTGGGCCCAGTTGAATATGCACCATCTCACAATCCACACCATGAGGTTAATGAAATATCTTTTGGGACAAGATCTTTTAAATCCCCCCTTCCTCCTCCTCCTCCTCCTCCTCTTCCTGATCGTCAGTGGCCATCTTGTCTAGCCATCCAAGGAGAACTGTGTCTTGTATAAGAAAATGGAAATGCTTTATCTGCAGATTATAGAAGAGTAGAATAGAAGAGTAAAGAGCCTGAATGATGCCAGAATTTTTTCTTCTCCTCCTGGATCTGGAGGAATATGCAGCATTCAAGGCATGGGCCAGAGTATTAATTTTTTGCTTAGGCTGCTGCATAGTGGCTCTTCCAGCATTTCAGGGAAGAAGCTACTCCTCACAACCCCTCCTTTCCTGCCAGGACCAGGAGTGAAATGCTACCGGTTTGGGTGAAATGGTAGTGGCAGCGGATGGTTCGGAGAACTAGTAGTGGCGGCAGTGTGAGGCTCCGCCCACCCACCCAGATGCTGTTTTAACCATGTTTTAACCATGAAGTAACTTGTTTTTTACTCTCGGCGCATATGCAGAAGGGTTTGTGCATGCACAGAGGGTCCAAGCATGCACGTGCACTTCCAAACCAGTAGGGTAGGTAAGTAGACTTCACCCCTGGCCAGTACCCCCTGCAGCCTCTTGGCCAAAGGGTTAGGAAAGTTGATGGTGCAAAGATTGGAAGGAACCAAATCCAGGGAAGCTTTTGCTAAATGCACAACTTCCCCTCAATGCCTTTTCATCAGGTTTGGGGGTCAAGAGAAGCAGAGGCAGGCAAGAGGCAGAGGCACATGCTCAGTTCCCTTCTGAAGGGAGGAGATTGCAAATTTTCAAATCCCTGTGTCAGCGTTTCAGCGCTGACATAGAAAGGGAGATAAGCCCTGGATTTTTGCCTGCTAAATCCCTTTGAAGCTCGGTCTCCGTGAAAATGAAGGGGGGGGGAAACATTCCTGTGAAATGACAAGACAAGAAGTCAGGAGAGTGACTTGGAAGATAGCCAATGAGAAGCAGAGAATTGGGGATCAGAAAGGGAGGGATTGGGGGGGCAAAAGGTCAGTCTTGTCCGCATGAGTCATGATCCGGTTGCTGTACTCAAATAACAAGAAGATTTCCTTAAAGATTGGCAGTTTGGAAATTCATTTATTTTGAGATAGCATCGAAGTCTGACACCCTGTTTTATTTCTGCTATTTATATCCCCCTCCCCATTTCTGAAAACTGAGGACCTTGGAAATAGCCCTTCTCTGTCACACAACCAGCCCTATAAAATAACATCCTCCCTGCGACTTATTCAGCTCCAGTCCTGACCTTCCTTAAAAGACCATTTAAATTTTGACTGTATCCCCAGGCATTGCCTTAGAAGGGATATGACCCCTTGTGTGGTACTATGGCTGCCTACAAGCTTTGTGGAATGTTTTTAATTAGATATCCACTGTTCTTTTTTTCTTTTTAAATGATTTTAAGAAAATATGCTGGGCATTGTCCTAATGCAGTTAGTGAGGCTTATAATTTTATTTTTTCTTTATGTTGTTAAACTTAAATGAGACCCATTACACTATATGCTTCACAAATTCAGACATTAGAACAAGAATCAGTACAGCCAATGCTTACGCAAATATGGAAAAACAATAGAGAGAGCATCAATGAAAAAAAATAGAAAGTTCAAACCCCTATATAACGTTCTCCAGGGGTGGGCTGCTGGGGGTTCGCAGGGGTTCGCAAGACCCTCTAGCTAAGATTCTGTGCAGTTCGGAGAACCCCTAAATCCCAGTCCGGGCTGGCCCCGCCCACCCTGCCCTGCCCTTCACAGGAGTCCCCACGTGGTCCGCTTGGGATGTAGGTAAGTGCAGGGCATGTGCGGAGGCTCAGGGAGGACGGAAGTTACTGGAAGTTCAAGAAGGCCAGAAACCAGCCTCCATTTTCGCCCTCCCAGATGCTTGACAAAAACCTCCAGAGTCTGGGGAGGGCAAAAATGCCCCCACCGGTGCAGGAGGCTGACTAGGCCACTCCCACCATGGCTATGCTGACCCAGCAACCATGCAGAGAACCCCTTGCTAAAAATTTTGAAGCCCACCCCGACTTCCTCTCTATTAAGCAAAAGGGATAGTCCACAGGCTGTTATTTTTCTGCCCTTAATCAATCTCGTCTCAAAATTGGTATTTCTAGAAAAGATGGGAAATAAAATTTTAAAATCAGCTCCAGTCAGAATTCTTATATGGAGATCTAATAGAAAAGAAACTCAAAAACAGACCCAACTCTTAACATTAGACAGGGTTCAAGGTACTGGTTGTTTAATAGGCATTTACACTTGAGGTAAGTGCCACCAACCTAGAACGTCACAAAAATACAAAGTTCTGGATGATTTTCCCCAGTGGAAAATTACATTGAGGGACAGCAGAAATCATTATCTGGCTGTTGAAGTATCTTTATCCAACATCACTTTCTGGACAAGACCTGACAGGAAGGACGACAACCACTATGGAACAATCCCCCAAGGGATGGATTTATGATTTTTCACTAAGATGTTTTTCTTCAGCTCTTCCTCTGCAAATAGAGCCCTGAAGAATTTTAGGATCCCCAGAGGAGAAGCTGTTTTTCACTGTAATTTTCAAAAATCAGGTGAGACCTCTTCTGCTACTTCTTCAGTGACTGGTTTTGAGGTAAACATCATGGAAGGAAATCTTGCATTAGAAAAGGATAAACGCCTCAGCCACACACTTTGTAGCGCAGGTTTTTGGGACAGGTAGAGACTGTGCTCTTGAATGTACTTTCTCTCCTTTCCTAGAATTTCTGTATTGTGAAGGTGCTTTGAATTTGTCTAATTCCTCTTGTTGTTCTTTTTCTGAAATGGGAAGGGGATTGATTCAGCTCCATAAATGATGGTTCTTCTGCTTCTGCTTTTGATTCTGCTGGTGTCCCAGCCAATCCCTGGGAAGATTAGAATGAAGTGTCCGCTGAATTTCGAGCACCAAGATGAAAAAAAAACATGGAGCTATTACAGGCCAGGAGACCATCTCATTAGTATCATCAACACTGGGACAAAAATATTGCGTATAGCAACGTTGTCTTTCAACACGGCTCCTCGTTGTCACTTTGACTCGTAAGTCATTCAGTGTGAGGGAGTTGCATTCCCTATATTTTCAATTCTAACAGGCTCATTCTTTTCTTCTCATTTCACTTATGCATGTTTTGTCAGCATAATTTCTTGAGTCATTTTGATTTCCATTGCTTCTCTTTTGTCTTATTATGTAAACAAAAAATCTCAAATCCAAAGATGGGGCAAAAAAAACCCTGAAAAAAGTCCATATTTTATAATTTTCCTGATCTAATCCTGACTATAACATTAATATCAACTTTGGTTTTAAGTAGTTATTGAATGGATTGCAGTTGACTTTGCCCAGCCCATCTCCTTTTATAATTGCTCATTCATAGGCAATGCCTGATCCTCATAGGAACAGAGAATGACTTGATTTTAGAAATGCTTTTCTGAGTTGTTTATGAAAAAGCCTCTTCCCATTATGATGCTTTTTCTTTAATTTTGAATCCTGGTTACTCAGCAGTTGAAAACTTGTTCTGCTACAAATAATGATTTATTTGTGATTTATTAAACTTAGTTTAATCTCATCTCACCAACACTCATTAAAATAAAATGCTGATGGGTAATTATCATTTGGCTCTGGTGATGGACCGGAATTGGCTTAAGATTCAGAAGACTTGTGGGGACAGAAAGGATTACATTGAAAAAGTATTTTGTTATTGCTATTGATGATGATAATATGAATATTTTTTATGTTAGTTTACCTTTTGAAAGCTTTAGAGCACTACGCTACATTTTTAATATTCAATTGGTCAGCAAGACTCCTGGGCTTCTGCACAATCTCACACTTGGCTACAACATCCATGACAACTATTTGAACATACTTATGACTTCAGAAGCCTTGCTGGACATGCTCTCTACTGGAGAAGCCAATGTTCCCAACTACAGCTGTGGAAGGAAGGACAACATTTTGGCTCTTGTTGATGCAGCTGCCGATGACATCTCCATCCAGATGTCAACATTAGGAGACACCTACAAAGTCCCACAGGTTTGTATGTTAATTTTTCTATAGGTAAATTGAATGTGGTGGAGGAGTGGTGTGTGATAGATCCAACCATATTTTCTCTTTGGAATTGAAGAACTGCTTTTCACTATAATCATTCTAGGTGTCATGGTTAGGGATTGGGATCTACAGTGTTTAGGAGGCAAGGATCAAAGCAGTGGTGTCCTCTCAGGACATCATCTTCTTTTTCTGCTGAACACTTGGGAATACAAAGGATTATCTGTCCAAAAGGAAGGTGCAGCAGAGTTGGGAAATTATATTTTATACATATTCTTAACAAAACACATCTATTATTTCAATGTCAATTATATAAGAGATCAACATCTTGGACCCCATATTAGACCGATAACCAATTTGGATTCTTATATTAAAACAATATATTTCTTGTTTAATCAATATTAAAGAAGTACATTCAATATGGTTCTTTATTTGAACAAAACATTTCTTTCTTTCTTTTTTTTATAAATACTTTATTGAATTTTTCCAAAATAAAAAGATAATATACAGTCTCTATCTTGATCAGAGGTACAGTGTTTATACAATTTGGTGAATCATACGTTAGATAAGTTCCATCCTTAGCTATACAATGTTCTACGCAATATAAGTCAAATTCAAGTGCATAACAAGTCATATCCTACAGTCATACTTTTATTTTGTTCTTCAACCAGTTATACCAATTTCCCCATACTTCATAATATTTAGAATTCTCTTCATTTTTTAACTCGCTCGTCAATTTTGCCATTTCTGTGCACTCTAAGATTTTATTTATTAATATGTCTTCTGAGGGCGTAGATTTATTTTTCCAGAGTTTCGCAAAGGCTAGTGTAGCCGCAGTTGTAATCTGAATTATGAGTTGCGTTTTGTTATTGTTAAGGCCATCTTCAGTCATACCCAAGAGGAAGGATTCTGGAGCTAGGGCTATCTCCTGTCCCGTTATTTCAGAAAGCCAGAGTCGGATCTTTGACCAGAACTTTTTGGTCTCAGGACAGGTCCACCATAGATGATAGAAGGTGCCGACCATTTTTCCACATTTCCAACATGTGGCTGGGAGATTTGGGAATATTTTTGCTAACCTAGCCGGGGCTAGGTACCACCTGTGTAACATTTTATAGTGGTTTTCTCTAAATGTTGCCGATTTCGTTATTTTGTAGTTCCTATTCCAGGCCATCTCCCAGTCTTTAAAATTAAGTCTGTATCCCAAGTTTTTTCCCCAGATATTTAACTGTTTTTTTTGCTATGGTCTCTGCTCTGTCCACATCTAGTAGGGAGTTGTAGATTTTTGATAGCATTTTCTTGTCTGTTCCCCAAATAATTTTATCAAAATTTCCGTATTTCACTTCTATACCAAATTTATCTCTATCTTTTTGAAATCTGGAATTTATCTGAAGATAGTTCCACCAATCCAAGTTGAACCCCTGGTCCCTCAATACATCCAAAGGTTTGAACTTCCCTTCTTCATCCAGAATGTCCTTGTATGTGCCCAATTTATAATCATCTCTCCTGTTTGGGGCCACTAAAGCTTCCATAATAGACAACCAGCTAGGTACCTTGGTGTAAATCCTCTGTCTAATTTCCTCCCACGTACGAATAAGTGTCTCCCTAATTTTGTGCTTATGAAAGTAAGTTTTTCTCCTGTTCTTTGTATCCCACAGGTAAGCATGCCATCCTTCAAGGAGATCGTGTCCTTCTAGTGTCAAAATTCTCCCATCTTGTAGCTTGATCCACTCCTTAATCCAGATTATTTTTGCCGCCTTTTGATATAATTCCCAGTCAGGGAGCCCAAACCCTCCCAGATTTCTTTTCCCTTGAAGTGTCTTAAAAGAAATCCTCGATTTCTTACCCTCCCACAGAAAGTTTCTAATATGTTTATTCAAATCCAGAAAGAATTTTTTATCTAATGATATCGGAATGTTTTGGAATAGAAACAAAATTTTAGGTAAGATGTTCATTTTAATCGCTGCAATTTTACCAATCAGGGACAATTTGAGCCTTTTCCATCTATCAAGGTCTTGATAAATTTTCTGCAATAGGGGGATATAGTTATCGTCTTTTAATGAGGAGAATCTCGCAGTAATCCATATTCCCAAATATTTTATTTTCTTAACTGCCTGGAGGCCTAATAAATCTTCCAATTCTTTCTTTTGTAGATCTATCATATTTTTCACTATTATTTTAGCTTTGTTCTTATTGAGTTTGAGGCCCGCCACTTCCCCATAATCCTGTATTTCCTGCATTAATTTTAAACCGGTTTCTAATGGATCTTCTATTATGAGAGCAACATCGTCCGCAAAAGCTTGGGTTTTGAATGTTTCCTTCCTAATCTTTAAACCTTTAATATCTTTATTAGCTCTAATCTTCCTAAGTAGCACCTCTAGTGCCAAAATATAAAGTAAGGGAGATAGGGGGCATCCCTGCCTCACTCCTTTTTGGATCTGAAATACCCGAGTTCTGTCTCCATTCACTAATATGTTTGCCCTCTGATTTTGGTAAATATTCTCTATCATCTTCCTAAAGTTGGTCCCGAATCCCATTAGGTCGATTTGATTTATCATAAAGGTCCAATTCAAATTGTCGAATGCCTTTTGGGCATCGACGAACATTAAGGCCAGCTGTTTTTCAGGGTGTTGTTCATAATATTCTATGGTGTTTAAGACTATTCTCAAATTGTCTCTAATCTGTCTCCCTGGGAGAAAGCCGTTTTGATCTTTATGTATCCACCGATTTAAAAAATTTTTGAGCCTCTCCGCAATTATATTCATGAACAATTTGTAATCTGCATTCAGCAATGAGATGGGTCTGTAATTTGATATCTGCTTCGGGTCGGCACCTTCTTTCAGTATGAGCGTCAAATACGCTTCCCTCCAAGAATCTGGAATCGTTATACCCGCAAGAGCATCATTTAGTATTTCTAATAATTCTAATTTCAGGACATCATCGAATTTTTGATATAATTCCCCGGGGAGACCATCTGGGCCTGGGGTTTTGTTCTTCTTTATTTTAGAGAGGGCAGTTTTTAATTCCTCTATAGTGATCTTTTCATTTAACATTTCCTTTTCTTCTTCAGATATTAGAGGTACTTTGGCTTCCAACAAATACTGTTCTACCTTGTTTAACTCAATTCCTTCATTTTTGTATAGACATTCGTAAAATTTTCTTATGCTTTCTAATTTGTCTTCTTCCTTCATCAGAAGGTTACCCTAAGGGTCTTCTAATACTAATATTTGGTTTTTTTCCTTCTCTTTTTTTAATTTATATGCCAGCCATCTCCCCGACTTGTTAGCGTTCTCAAAACAATAATGCTTGGATCTTTTTATTTTTTGTGCCATCTCCTCCTGGTCCAATAAATTCAATCTATGTCTCATCATCGTGAACAAAACATTTCAGTTGACATATGGACATGTGGATCTGATTTCCATAAATTGTAGGGATGACACAGAAATATGATTTGTATTCTTTATTCTTATCTTTTTAACTTATTTTGTTTTATACTATTGTTATATACAGTCTTGTTAATGTTATGCTTTTTATTCTTTATTTTCATATTGGTTAATGACTAATGAACAATAAACTACTTGAATATGTTTATGTTATCCAAACTGGATTTCTTTGAAGATAATATTTTGAAATTGATCTGACCCCAAATATTACACAGTATTCTTCATTTCTTTTTCAGATCAATTTTGAATTATTTTCAGCTTCACTGCATGATAAGAGTCAATTGCCCTTTTATCACCGGCTTTTCCCCCAAAAAGGGATCCTCTACCCAGGAATTGTCCAAGTGCTCCTTTATTTCAGATGGACCTTGATTGGTCTCTTTGCTTCAGACACAGAAAATGGAGATAATTTCATGAGGACTTTTACTCCTATGCTTCTCAGGAATGGGATTTGTGTTGTTATATCACAACAATTCTCAAGAACTCAACTTATAGCGCCTCACAGCGATGCCCTCTCTATGTGGAGACAAGTCAATGTCTATGTTCACTATATAGAATATGGTGCTATTTTGGAGAGAATTCTTCCTTTTCATTTTATACTTAGGTGTTTGCCAGGACCCATTGAAGGGAAAGTCTGGATCACAACACTCACTGCAATTTTTCCACTGGGACAACACAGTGCTCTCAAATATGTGAATAGTATCTGGACTGTTTATTTTCAGATAAAAAAGCAGCCAATAAAGGATGCCTTTATAGGCGGTTTCTATCTGGATCCACCCTCAGGACATCAGTCATATGTCTGTTCTTTTTCAAAACATGTCTTGTCTGTCAAAGGCCGGAAAAGATGCACTGAGAAATCACCACTGGAGATCCAAATGAAAAAGAACATGGTGCGGGCCATGAATTTCCACTATTTTTACAGTGCCATTAATACTCTGGCCCATGCCTTGAATGCTGCCTATTCCTCCAGATCCAGGAGGAGAAAGAAGAAGGGCAAAGCAAGGTTGGGAGCTCCAAGGATTCAGCCATGGCAGGTATGGGGTCCCGATAAGGATCCATCAAACTTAGTTCCTTTGGAAAAGGAATCCAAAGGAGAAAAAGGGGAAACCATAGGAACCTATTTGTGTTACAGAACTCAACAGGTTTGGCCAATCTAATTGCTTATGCAATACTGTTCCCAAGAACGGGAATTATGACATAGTTTGATATTAAACACTGCTAATTTTTAAATGATGTGTTCATCTTTAAATAAATTCCTACATGTATAGGTTTGTGATTAGCATCAGAGAATTTTATCTTCATGAATTTGAAGGAGCTCCTATCTCAACCTCTCCTCTCTGCAGGGATCCCAGTGAAATCTTTTCTGACTGATGGCTGCTCAGTGTTTGCATGAAGACAGTCAGTGAAAGGGAGATTGAAATCCTCTGGTTCTCAGGCTCAACACAAAAACTACTCTTCTTTTAAGATGTTTTTCCTCTTATTCAATCAGAATCTTCTTTACTGTAACTGACTTCATTTTCCCATGTCCTACAGTCATATTCTTCTTATAAGAAAAAGAAGAAGAAGAATTATAAGAAGGTTTCTTATAATTGACAAATTTTATCAGTTATATTGTTTTCAAAATATATATTTTCAATATGTGATTGACAAATTTTGCTGAACCTTTCTTTTTCATTTTTGAAGATAGTTGTTAAATCTGTTCTCCCAGCAAACAGCAAACCTTTTGCAGGTTAGATCTCTGTAAAAGAAAGATTCAAATGAGAACAGACAAAAAGGGATAAGTTACCAATTTTACTCTTTTAAAATAACTGGATGTTCCCATTCTAGTTCCATCCTTTTCTGGAGAAGAATGAGTTTTGCAATCTTTCTGAATACAAACTGTACTTGGACCAAAATGGACATTTAATGGCTGATCTGAGAATCTTTAGCTGGATGGTTCTCCCCAAAAAGAATCTTGTGAAAGACCAAGTGGTGACTATTGAAAGACAGGGACTTATTATCAACCAAGATCATCTGTCATGGCTAAAGTTACACAACAGGGTAGGAGAAATATTGATGTCTTTTCTCTATTTTCCAAAGGGTTCTGACTCATTTCATTGGGCAAATACACCATGGCTCAGTGTTGAAATGGAGAAGCTGCATGAAAATGGTAAGAAAGGGATAATTCATAGTCCTCAAGTGCTAAGGATTGTGATTCACTTATTCTTTATCTTCAAATAGCAAACAAGAAGGTGAATTTATTGAACAGTGCCTGAATTCAGGTTTGCACTGAATGTGATGACACTGAATCAAGTGTCAGGGTTCCAAGTAACACACCCACAGAAATCAAAACTCTGAGGCTGTTGGATTCCTCAAAGAATAGATTTAGTGGACTTGTCATATTAGCATCAGCTGGTGAAAACCGACTCTAAATGTTCCCATGGTTTTCATCTAATTAAAAGTAAAAGTTCTTTCATTTCTCCAAACAATCAGTCATATGGTCCAACCAGGATAAGTCTAGTTGCTAGATGACTCCAGTCACCCTCCCTCTGGGCACCCTCTGGTGGGAATGTCCTTGTTTCCCAAGAGAAAGTATTTTATTTTGGCTACAGCACCCCAGCTAGCTCTACTTCCCCGTCCCTTTCCCACAACTCCAATTGTGGCCGCACTGAAGCTTCAAAATGGCCACAGCCAGGTCAGCTTCAGGATTGACATCAAGACTGGATGGAGATCCTTTTGGTTCCAGTGGGAAATAAAATTTGGAATTAGTTCAATATTGAACTAACACCAGAGATTTTCCTCCTGGGAATAATAAAGAAACCATATAGAAAGGAAATGACACATTTAATGATCCGTATAATTACAGCCGCTAGATTGGCATACGCACAGTACTGGAAAGAGAAAATTCAACCACCAGAAGAGCTTACAATTAAGAAAATACTCGAATGCCCAGAGATGACTAAATTAACTTATGAATTAAATGATGAAAAGTCAATTTACAATATGGTGTGGGAAAGGTGGTACAAGTGGTTGCATGATAAAATGAAAGATCTAAAGGTGTGTTAAATATTGGCTAAAAGTGAGTTAAAATGTCACCAAGTATTATTTATGCAAATAGTTAAAACACTGCACATCCGATACAAATTGAAAATGTTTATTATATTTATGTGTTTTATGTTATTGTTTGAATGTTTGTTTTTTCTTTTTATTTCTTTTTTGTTTTGTAAAAAATCTCAATAAAGTTTCTATAAAAAAAAATTGGAATTAGATCCACCTTGTCCTTGTTGAGGCCAATGTCCAAGAAAAGGGCAGGGCAAGAAGTTTTTAAGAGACCCAGACCTGGCCAGAGTTATCCATTCTAACCTTTCACCCCACTGGGACAGTGAAATAGGCCATCTGCTCCTATGAAGAAGGTTCAATAATTTTTCTTGACATGGAATCAAAATGACCGAACTGCTGAGAGATAATGTCCTGACCCAGAAAACTGAAGCATTTGAAACATGATTTTGACTCAAAGAAAAGCCTTTCTAATATCTGAAATAATAAAAGACAATTCAAAAGGAAATGCTGCTTAGATTTGGGCTTTGCTTTGCAAGAGCGTACCTCATCTAAAAACTTCTTGAATGCAATTGTTCATCTTGATTGTTAGCTATCTTAAGTCATTCTGGGAAAGAATGGAGGTTCCAAATTTAACTAATAACAAATATGGGTTTGTTCGTTCAAGCCAGTTGTTTGCTTGTTTGTTTTCTGATTTTTTTTATTTAAAACAAAAACAAAACATGAAAAACCACCATCAGTCAAATACAATCACAGACTGTGTCGATCGGTTAAAATTCTTTTGTGCACAGTCCCATATCCAACATTACCAGTTATTTAATTTCTCTTATTTAACAGTTTTATATATCCCTTTATATTATTATAATCATTTAGCCATTATTTAACAAAGGCTTAACTCCCATAAGAAAACACTTCATATATTTTATCAATACATTAATTTCATATTTCATATTTCATCTCCATGTTTTATTATCTAGCCATTGGTAGAACAAATCCCAAATCAAATTTTATTGTTTATCTTCCTGTTCTCTAATTTCAAATGTCACTCATTTCAGCACAGTCCATAATTTTCTTAATAACTTCATCATCGGTAGGTATCTTCTCACCTTTCCAATTTTTAGCAAAAACTATTCTAGCCACTGTTAGAACATTCACAATTAAATATCTCAGTTCTTTGTTATACATTTCTGGTAAAATCCCTAATAAAAATATCTCTGGTTTAAAGTCAATGTGTTTCTTCAATGTGTCATTTTTTCCAACCATGTATGGATTTTAGTCCAATATCTTTTGGCTTCTGCACATGTCCACCACATATGATAATATGATCCTGGAGTCTGATGACATTTCCAACATTTCTCCGATTTGTTCTTGAACATTCTGGCTATTCTCATCGGGGGTAAATGCCACCTGTAAAACATCTTTTACAAATACAACATCTTATATGCTGTAGACATTGTCATTTTACAATTTTGCAACCACAATTTTTGTCATTTCTCTAAATCAATCCCATGGCCAAATTTTTTCCCCATGCTATCATTGTTTCTTTAACTTGTTCCTCTTCCAATTTTACCTCTAATAAATAACCATACAATTTTTTAATTACATAATCATCAGACCCCATTAAAATCTTATCTAAATTAATCAAAGCATTATAAAAACCTTCTTGTTTAAAATCTTCTTCATATCTAGAACATATTTGCAAATAAGAAAACCAATCCATTTTAAAATCTTGTTCTTTCAGTTCTTGCTTTGATTTAAGTTCACCCTTTTCATCCACTAATCCACTATATCTAACAATTTGTTCTCTTCTAAATATTACTGAATATGAAAATGCTTCAATGGTTGATACTCAGACTGGAATTTTCAAATAATGTTGTTTTTTAATCTTCTCCCAATTTAATAACAAAGCCTCACAAATATGATGTCTTCTAAAATATCCCTGTCTTTTTGTTCCCTTATACCATAAAAAAGCATGCCACCCCATCAGCAAATCATGACCCTCTAAATTCAATAATCTAGTATTTCTTAAAGTTATTCATTCTTTAATCCACATCAAACTTGTCGCTTGATAATAAAGTTCCCAATTAGGTAGGCCAAAACCCCTTCTCATTCTAGCATCTTGTAACAACTTTAGTTTTATCCTCACCTTCTTTCCCTGCCAAATATATTTTAACACCATTTTATTCAATTCTTCAAAGAAGTTTTTCCCCAATCTAATTGGAATTGTCCGGAACAAATATAAAATTCTAGGCAAAATATTCATCTTAACAGTTGATATCCTTCCAATCAAAGAAAGCTGTAAGTTTTCCCATTTCGCCAAATCTGTCCCTATCTGTTGTTTAAGTTTATTATAATTATTTTCTTTAAGCGTGCTACATCTTGCCATCAAATATATCCCCAAATATTTAACTTTATTTGTGACCTGCATTTTTGATATATCTGCCAATTCTTCTTTTTGCTTTACCAACATATTTTTGGTCAAAATCTTCATTTTATCTTTATTGATTTTCAAGCCAGCTATTTCTCCAAACTCTCCAATTTTATCTATCAGTGTAATTATTGATGTTAATGGGTCTTCAAGAATAAAGACCAGATCAACAGATCATTATTTTAAGAGCATGTCAGCATGTCAGGATAGATAGTGCTATCATATTTTCTTTGGAATTTATTGTTTTTCTACTTAGTCTCTTCCTCAGTCCAAATGTGTGGAAAAATGTCATCCTGGATTTGTCAAGCAGAAGCGAGAAGGAGAGCCATTTTGCTGTTACGACTGTGTTCCTTGTCCAGAGGGGACCATCTCCATTCAGGAAGGTGGGTGACACAAAAGAAAAAACAGACCTTGGGGAAGAGGGTTCATCTGGAGCAGGCTTCCAAACTCATGGCCCATGGGCTGGATGCGTCATGTGCTGGCCACGCCCATGCCGGGTTTAGCAAAGCGGAAAAAAGTCCCAATATGTCCCATGACACCACTGTGACGATGTGACTTTTACACCTCTGATCTAGAGCAATTTTCATTAAAGTGAAAGTTAAAAGACTGAATGAATCTCAACTGATCTTTGTTTATTTTCAAACTGCATAATTTCTTATCAAAATGAAAATTAATAAAGATCTTGATATGGATTGGCAAAATATGGCATATTGGACAGGTTCTGGTACTGCCAGAGAAAATGCTGCTTTTTAGTTTTTATCTGTCCTTCCACATTTATCTTTCTAGGAACATCTGAGTTCTTTCAAACTTAAGAGAATTGTCTTAGATTCATTTCCTGGAAGGATTATTGCAAGACTCTCTGCATGGGCCTCCCATTGTAAACAACTGGAAGGTATCACTGGTCCATAATGAGCTGATACGAACAGTTATGGGTGCAGCTCATTACACCAAAAGTACCATTGGTCCCAGTAGTTATTCCAGATTACTTGCAGGCCTACTGTTCTCTTCCAGCCATCTACATTTCAGGCATCCTCTGATCCAGTATGGTTCTTAGTAAGTGCCTTCTAAGATGAACTGATTCATTCAGAAATTCAACAGTGTAAAAAGCAAGGTTCTACATTTAGGGAAGAAAAACAAAATGCACAGATACCGTATATGTGGTACCTTGTTCAATAGTAGTAACTATGAGAGGGATCTTTGAGTCCTAGAGGAAAACCATTTAGATATGAGCCAGCAGTGTGCAGCAGCTGCCAAAAAAGCCAACACAGTTCTGGGCTGCATAAAAAGAGGGATAAAATCAAGATCACGTGAAGTGTTAATATCATTTTATAATGCCTTGGTAAGGCCATACTTGGAATATTGCATTCAGTTTTGGTTGCCACAATGTAAAAAAGATGTTGAGACTCTAGAAAGAGTGCAGAGAAGAGCAACAAAGGTGATTAGGGCACTGGAGGCTAAAACATATGAATAACGCTTGCAGGAACTGGGTATGTCTAGTTTAATGAAAAGAAGAACTAGGGGAGACATGATAGCAGTGTTCCAATATCTCAGGGGTTGTCACAAAGAAAAGGGAGTCAAACTATTCTCCAAAATAGGGTAGAACAAGAAGCAATGGGTGGAAACAAATCAAGGAGAAAAGCAACTTAGAAGTAAGGAGAAATTTCCTGACAGTTAGAACAATTAATAAGTGGAACAACTTGCCTGCAAAAGTTGTGAATGCTCCAACACTGGAAATTTTAAGAAGATGTTGGATAACCATTTGTCTGAAGTGGTGTAGGGTTTCCTGCCTAAGCAGGGGGTTGGACTAGAAGACCTCCAAGGTCCCTTCAAACTCTGTTATGTTATTCTATTCTATTCTATTCTATTCTATTCTATTCTATTCTATTCTATTCCATTCCATTCCATTCCATTCCATTCCATTCCATTCCATTCCATTCTATTCTATTCTATTCTATTCTATTCTATTCTATTCTATTCTATTCTTATTTACCAGGAAAATTCTGCAGTATACAAAGGAAACCAGATTGGTCCTAGGCTTTTCCCCAATTTCATAGACCTTAGCTCTGTATGGTTTAGAAAATGATGGTCTTCCTATCTTCTTTTTGAGGAGATACTAAGAAATAAATTTTACAAAACGCTGCTGGTAACAACTGCTATCCCCAAAAAATGTTACTTGAACTCTAAAGGACAGAATGTTAAAGAAATATTGGTTTTTGGTTTTCTCAGATACAGAAAAATGCACCAAATGTCCACATGATCAATATCCAAATGAGGAACGAGTCCAATGTATCCCCAAAGTTATAACCTTCCTGTCTTATGAAGAAGATCTGGGCATCATCCTTGTCTCTTTTGCCCTACTTTTCTTCCTAACTACAGTCCTTGTCTTAATTATATTTATTCGATACCGAGAAACATCTATTGTCAAAGCCAACAACCGGGACCTCTCTTATATCTTCCTGATCTCCCTTCTACTTTGCTTCTTGTCTTCTCTTCTCTTCATTGGTCAACCAAGGAAAGCCACCTGTTTTCTCCGACAAACTGTTTTCAGCATCATTTTTTCAGTTATTATTTCTTCTCTCTTGGCCAGAACAATCACAGTGGTGCTCGCTTTCCTTGCTACAAAACCAGGAAACCGAGTGAAGAGGTGGTTGGGGAAGAGTTTGGCCAACTCCATCATCCTTTTTTGTTCTGCTGTCCAAATTATCATCTGCTCCATCTGGCTAGGAGTTTTTCCTCCATTCCTTGACTCTGACCTCTACTCCCAGCCAGGATTAATCATCCTGCAATGCAACGAAGACTCTGCTGTCATGTTTTATATCACTCTTGGCTACCTGGGTTTTCTGGCTTTCATCTGCTTCACAGTGGCTTTTCTTGCCAGGAATCTGCCTGGTGCCTTCAACGAAGCCAAGCTGATCACCTTCAGCATGCTGGTCTTCTGCAGTGTCTGGGTGAGTTTTGTGCCCTCCTACCTGAGCACCAAAGGAAAATACATGGTGGCTGTGCAGGTCTTCTCCATTTTGTCCTCCAGTGTTGGGCTGCTCAGCTGCATCTTCATTCCCAAATGCTACATAATCATTCTGAGGCCAGACCTGAATACAAAGGAGCATCTTATGACCAGAAGAAATGTAGAAATATGAAGAGAGGAAATCCAGCTATCAAAGTTTTCCAACAGGATAAACATAGGAAATGGCCCAAACAGTTCTTCATGCAGGAGTGAACCAATGATTTTGCTTGAAAAAATTAAAGGGCAGTTATACAATTGTGTTGTATATATGAGACTGTACATTCTTGTCCAGCAAAATAAAAGATAATTGCATAGCTCTTTTGAGTAGTTGAGATAGTATATCTATCCTGTGCCCTTAGGTTACATAAGCCCTGATATGCCCGACCAAGAAATTTTAAACAGGATACGTGTGAAGTGGGAATGTTGTTGTTCTGCCAAAAAAAAAAAAAAAAACACCATGCAGGGTGCGGCTTTAAAATGCCATTATTTTAATTGTATCATAGTTTAGCTACAATTGTGGTTCTTTGCAGTATCAGACCCAGGATTTTAGCATCAACAGCATAAGGAGAATAAAAAGACACCTTCAAGTCGTATTAGGAGGAGCATAGTCTGGATTAAATAAATTATTACCCTGTTTCCCCCCAAATAAGACATTCCTTGATAATAAGGCCGTTCAGGCTTTTGAGCACATGGCAATAAGGCCAAGCGCTTATTTCAAGGTTCAAAAAATATATAAGCCAGGGTCTTATTTTTGGGGAAACACGGTATGTAGATGTTAAAAAAGAAATGGGCTGTGCTGCAAACTTACAACTTGCAAAATTGCAAGTTGCACGAACCTCCCTGTACAATGGAGATTTACAGCCCCACCATGCCTGACCATTCCCATATTCCAGAGCTCTAGTCACAGGACTGGCTATTGCTCATCCTGGAGCAGCTCCTCCCCTGGGTGCGCTGCGGACCAACAAAATTTTCTCGTGGACCACCAGTAATCCGTGGACCACTGATTGGTGACCCCTGCTCTAATTGACTATTCTATGGATGTTGTAAGGAAGAGTGGGGACGTTAGACAAAAACACCCAGTCAGAAGTTGGGATAGTTCTTCAGTCTTCTGCTTGTAGACATGCGCAGAGGGTCCAAGCATGCACATGCACTTCCAAACCAGTAGGGAAGGTAAGTAGATTTCACTCCTGGATAGGACCCCCTGCAGCCTCTTGGCCAAAGGGATAGGAACGTTGATGGTGCAAAGATTGGAAGGAACCAAATCCGGGGAAGCTTTTGCTGAATGCACAACCCCCCTCAATGCCTTTCCATCAGGCTTGGGGGTCAAGAGAAGCAGAGGCAGGCAAGAGGCAGAGGCACATGCTCAGTTCCCTTCTGAAGGGAGGAGATTGCAAATTTTCAAACCCCTGTATTATTTCTGCTATTTATATCCCAATCCCCATTTCTGAAAACTGAGGACCTTGGAAACAGTCCTTCTCTGTCACAACACCTGCCCTATAAAATAACATCCTCCCTGAGACTTATTGAGCTCCAGTCCTGACCTTCCTTAAAAGACCATTTAAATTTTGACTGTATCCCCAGGCATTGCCTTAGAAGGGATCTGACCCCTTGTGTGGTACTATGGCTGCCTACAAGCTTTGTGGAATGTTTTTAATTAGATATATGCTGTTCTTTTTTTCTTTTTAAATGATTTTAAGAGAATATGCTGGGCATTGTCCTAATGCAGTTAGTGAGGCTTATAATTTTATTTTTTCTTTATGTTGTTAAACTTAAATGAGACCCATTACAATGTATGCTTCACAAACTCAGATGTTAGAACAAGAATCAGTACAGCCAATGCTTACACAAATATGGAAAAACAATAGAGAGAGCATCAAGGAAAAAAAATAGAAAGTTCAAACCCCTCTATAACGTTCTCCAGGGGTGGGCTGCTGGGGGTTCGCAGGGGTTCGCAAGAACCTCTAGCTAACATTCTGTGCAGTTCGGAGAACCCCTAAATCCCAGTCCGGGCTGGCCCCACCCACCCTGCCCTGCCCTTCACAGGAGTCCCCACGTGGTCCACTGTGGATGCAGGTAAGTGCAGGGCATGCGCGGAGGCTCAGGGAGGATGGAAGTTACTGGAAGTTCAAGAAGGCCGGAAACCACCCTCCATTTTTGCCCTCCCAGATGCTTGACAAAAACCTCCAGAGTCTGGGGAGGGCAAAAATGCCCCCACCGGTGCAGGAGGCTGACTAGGCCACTCCCACCATGGCTATGCTGACCCAGCAACCATGCAGGGAACCCCTTGATAAAATTTTTGAAGTCCACCCCTGACTTCCTCTCTATTAAGCAAAAGGGATAGTCCACAGGCTGTTATTTTTCTGCCCTTAATCAAATCTCATCTCAAAATTGGTATTTCTAGAACAGATGGGAAATAAAATTTGACCTCAGTCACAAGCAATTTTAAAATCAGCTCCAGTCAGGAATCTTATATGGAGATCTAATAGAAAAGAAACTCAAAAACAGGCCCAACTCTTAACATTAGACAGGGTTCAAGGTACTCGTTGTTTAATAGGCATTTACACTTGAGGTAAGTGCCACCAACCTAGAATGTCACCAAAATACATAGTTCTGGATGATTTTCCCCAGTGGTCTCTGGAGACTAGTTGCTACATTGAAGGACAGCAGAAGTCATTATCTGGCTGTTGAAATAGCTTTATCCAGCATCACTTTCTGGACAAGACCTGACACGAAGGACGACAACCACTATAGAAAAATCCCCCAAGGGATGGATTTATGATTTTTCACTAAGATGTTTTTTCTCCAGCTCTTCCTCTGCAAATAGAGCCCTGAAGAATTTGAGGATCCCCAGAGGAGAAGCTGTTTTTCACTGTAATTTTCAAAAATCAGGTGAGACCTCTTCTGCTACTTCTTCAGTGACTGGTTTTGAAGTAAACATCATGGAAGGAAATCTTGCATTAGAAAAGGATAAATGTCTCAGCCACACACTTTGTAGCGCAGGTTCTTGGGATAGGTAGAGACTGGGCTCTTGAATGTACTTTCTCTCCTTTCCTAGAATTTCTGTATTGTGAAGGTGCTTTGAATTCGTCTAATTCCTCTTGTTGTTCTTTTTCAGAAATGGGAAGGGGATTGATTCAGCTCCATAAATGATGGTTCTTCTGCTTCTGCTTTTGATTCTGCTGGTGTCCCAGCCAATCCCTGGGAAGATTAGAATGAAGTGTCCGCTGAATTTCGAGCACCAAGATGAAAAAATATCATGGAGCTATTACAGGCCAGGAGACCATCTCATTAGTATCATCAACACTGGGACAAAAATATTGCGTATAGCAATGTTGTCTTTCAACACGGCTCCTCGTTGTCACTTTGACTCGTAAGTCATTCAGTGTGAGGGAGTTGTATTCGCTAAATTTTCAATTCTAACGGTCTCATTCTTTTCTTAGTTTTTTTAGTTTTTCTTAGTTTTAAGAACATGTCAGCATGTCAGGATGTTCAGTGCTATCATATTTTCTTTGGAATTTATTGTTTTTTTACTTAGTCTCTTCCTCAGTCCAAATGTGTGGAAAAATGTCATCCTGGATTTGTCAAGCAGAAGCGAGAAGGAGAGCCATTTTGCTGTTACGACTGTGTTCCTTGTCCGGAGGGGACCATCTCCACTCAGGAAGGTGGGTGACACACACAAAAAAAGACAGGCCTTGAGGAAGTGGATTCATCTAGAGCAGGGCTGTCAAATTCATGGCCCATGGGCCGGATGTGTCATGTGCTGGCCACGCCCATGCTTTGTTTATTTTCAAACTGCATAATTTGTCATCAAAATGAAAATTAATAAAGATCTTGATATGGATTGGCAAGTTATGGAATATTGGACAGGTTCTGCTACTACCAGAGAAAATACTGCTTTTTAGTTTTTATCTATCCTTCCACATTTATTTTTCTAGGAACATCTGAGTTCTTTCAAACTTAAGAGAATTGTCTTAGATTCATTTCCTGGAAGGATTATTGCAAACACTCTACATGGGCCTCCCATTGTAAACAACTGGAAGGTATCACTAGTCCACAATGAGGTGATATGGACAGTTATGGGTGCAGCTCATTACACCAAAAGTACCACTGGTCCAAGTAGTTATTCCAGATTACTTGCAGGCCTACTGTTCTCTTCCAGCCATATACATTTCAGGCATCATCTGATCCAGTATGGTTCTTAGTAAGTGCCTTCTAAGATGAACTGATTCATTCAGAAATTCAACAATGTAAAAAAGATGTTGAGACTCTAGAAAGAGTGCAGAGAAGAGCAACAAAGGTGATTAGGGGACTGGAGGCTAAAACATATGAAGAACTGTTGCAGGAACTGGGTATGTCTAGTTTAATGAAAAGAAGAACTAGGGGAGACATGATAGCAGTGTTCCAATATCTCAGGGGTTGCCACAAAGAAAAGGGAGTCAAACTATTCTCCAAAATAGGGTAGTTTATGTTTTATAAATCTCTGCAGACAGGCCATCAGTACCAGGGGTTTTACCGGCCTTCTGCCTCTTGATTGCAATCTCTATCTCTCCTTCCGTAATCTCCTTATTCAACAGGTCCTTGACTGAATCTGAAAATTTGGGAAGTTCCAAATGTTCCAAGTATACCTTATTTTTCTCATCTTGCAGGAACTGGGTGATGTCTAGTTTAATGAAAAGAAGGACTAGGGGAGACATGATAGCAGTGTTCCAATATCTCAGGGGTTGCCACAAAGAAAAGGGAGTCAAACTATTCTCCAAAGCACCTGAGGGTAGGACAAGAAGCAATGGGTGGAAACTAATCAAGGAGAGAAGCAATTTAGAAGTAAGGAGAAATTTCCTGACAGAACAATTAATAAGTGGAACAACTTCCCTGCAGAAGTTGTGAATGCTCTAACATTGGAAGATTCTTTGATGAGAGTTTGGAAGAAGCACCGACTCAAATGGGATTACAAAATACCGTTATGGCTGGATCTTGGTCATATCATGTGGAATATAAATATAATGTCACTCGGCGGGTTTTTATATAAAGAAGTTCTTTTTACAGATGCGGGCAGATGGCAACTAAAGACATTAGAGACACTGTTGGATGAAGGGATTAATCTAACTTGGTTACAATATAATCAACTGCAACTGAGATGGAAAGAGGACCAAAAAACTGGTATTATGTTGCATGAGGAAGAATTGGTTAGACATATAAAAGAGAAAGGTCCAATGTATATTAAAAGGCTATATAATGTTTTGTTAGAAAGGGATTCAGAAACTGAATTGGTTAAAGATTGTATGATTAAATGGGCACAGAATTTTGCAGAACCAGTAATGTTGGAAACATGGGAGAAAATATGGGTTCAGAATGTTAAATTTACACAATCGCAGAATTTGAGGGAAAATTCCTACAAAATGTTTTACAGATGGCATTTAGATCCCAAGAAATTATCCTGTATGTATCCCAATGTTCAGCCAAAATATTGGAGATGTGATTGTTTAGATGCTACATATTACCATGTTTGGTGGAATTGCAAGAAAATTAAGGCTTTTTGGATAAAAATATGGTGGGTTATGCAGAATGTGTTGAAGAAAAAAATTCAATTTTCTCCACAATTGTTTCTATTGGGTATAGTAAAGGGTTTTACATTGGATGAAACTAAGTTGATATTGTACATGATAACAGCAGCGAGATTATTGATAGGTAAATATTGGAAAAATGAAGCTCTACCCACTATTGAAGAATGGACTTTCAAGATGGCCAGTTTTGCGGAGATGGCGAAGATTTCAGCATATTTAAAAGACCGCTCACAAGAGACTTATGTATGGGGATGGAAAAAATGGATAGATTATGTGCAGAATAAATATCAAGTTAGGAAGTATCAAATAGCTTTTCAATGAAAGTATTATATAAAAATAGAAATGTATGAATGTATGAATTGCGAAGAGAAAAAATTATAAGGGGGTTTGAGGGGTTCAAGTTTTATAAAAAAGGGATTTTGATGGGATTATATCCAGTGGAAGTCAGGGGGGAGGGATGGGGGGGCTTGGGGGGGTTAGAGTGGGGAGTGGGGGGTGGGTTGGGGGGGAAAAGTGGGGTAAAAAAGTTATTGTAAAACTTTTGCAATAAAAAAAGGAAATTTTTAAGAAGATGTTGGATAACCATTTGTCTGAAGTGGTGTAGGGTTGCCTGCCTGGGCAGGGGTTTGGACTAGAAGTCCTCCAAGGTCCCTTCCAACTCTGTTTTTCTATTCTATTCTATTCTATTCTATTCTATTCTATTCTATTCTATTCTATTCTATTCTATTCTATTCTATTCTATTCTATTCTATTCTATTCTATTATTATTTACCAGGAAAATTCTGCAGAATACAAAGGAAACCAGATTGGTCCTAGGCTTTTCCCCAATTTCATAGACCTTAGCTCTCTATGGTTTAGAAAATGAAGATCTTCCTATCTTCTTTTTGAGGAGATACTAAGAAATAAATTTTACAAAACGCTGCTGATATCAACTGCTATCCCCAAAAAATGTTACTTGAAATGTAAAGGATAGAATGTTAAACAAATATTGGCTTTTGGTTTTCTCAGATACAGAAAAATGCACCAAGTGTCCACATGATCAATATCCAAATGAGGAAGGAGTCCAATGTATCCCCAAAGTTATAACCTTCCTGTCCTATGAAGAAGATCTGGGCATCATCCTTGTCTCTTTTGTTCTACTTTTCTTCCTAACTACAGTCCTTGTCTTAATTATATTTATTCAATACTGAGAAACATCTATTGTCAAAGCCAACAACCGGGACCTCTCTTATATCTTCCTGATCTCCCTTCTACTTTGCTTCTTGTCTTCTCTTCTCTTCATTGGTCAACCAAGGAAAGCCACCTGTTTTCTCTGACAAACTGTTTTCAGCATCATTTTTTCAGTTACTATTTCTTCTCTCTTGGCCAAAACAATCACAGTGGTGCTCGCTTTCCTTGCTACAAAACCAGGAAACCGAGTGAAGAAGTGGTTGGGGAAGAGTTTGGCCAACTCCATCATCCTTTCTTGTTCTGCTGTCCAAATTATTATCTGTTCCATCTGGCTAGGAGTTTTTCCCCCATTCCTTGACTCTGACCTCTACTCCCAGCCAGGAGTAATCATCCTGCAATGCAACGAAGGCTTTGCTGTCATGTTTTATATCACCCTTGGCTACCTGGGTTTTCTGGCTTTCATCTGCTTCACAGTGGCTTTTCTTGCCAGGAATCTTCCTGGTGCCTTCAACGAAGCCAAGCTGATCACCTTCAGCATGCTGGTCTTCTGCAGTGTCTGGGTGAGTTTTGTGCCCTCCTACCTGAGCACCAAAGGGAAATACATGGTGGCTGTGCAGGTCTTCTCCATTTTGTCCTCCAGTGTTGGGCTGCTCAGCTGCTTCTTCATTCCCAAATGCTACATAATCATTCTGAGGCCAGACCTGAATACAAAGGAGCATCTTATGACCAGAAGAAATGTAGAAACATGAAGAGAGGAAATCCAAATATCAAAGTTTTCCAAAAGGATAAACCTAGGTAATGGCCCAAACAGTTCTTCATGCAAGAATGAACCAATGATTTTGCTTGCAAAAATTAAAGGGCAGTTATACAATTGTGTTGTATATAGAAGACTGTACATTCTTGTCTAGCAAAATAAAATATAGTTGCATAGCTCTTTTGAGTAGTTGAGAGTATATCTATCCTGTGCCCTTAGGTTACATAAGGCCTGATATGCCCGACCAAGATATTTTAAACAGGATACTTGTGAAGTGGGAATGTTGTTGGTATGCCAAAAACAACAACAAAACAAAACAAAAACCATGCAGGGTGGGGCTTTAAAATACCATTATTTTAATTGTATCATAGTTTATATACAATTGTGGTTCTTTGCAGTATCAGACCCAGGATTTTAGCATAAGGAGAATAAAAAGACACTGTCAAGTTGTATTAGGAGGAGCATAGTCTGGATTAAATAAGTTATTACCCTGTTTCCCCCCAAATAAGACATCCCTTGATAATAAGGCCATTCAGGCTTTTGAGCACATGGCAATAAGGCCAAGCGCTTATTTCAAGGTTCAAAAAATATATAAGCCAGGGTCTTATTTTTGGGGACACATGGTATGTAGATGGTAAAGAAGAAATGGGCTGTGCTGCAAACTTGCAACTTGCAAAGTTGCAAGTTGCACGAACCTCCCTGTACAATGGAGATTTACAGCCCCACCATGCCTGACCAGTCCCATATTCCAGAGCTCTAGTCACAGGACTGGCTATTGCTCATCCTGGAGCAGCTCCTCCCCTGGGTGTGCTGCGGGCCAACAAAATTTTCTCGTGGACCACCAGTGATCCATGGACCACTGGTTGGTGACCCTGCTCTAATTGACTATTCTATGGATGTTGTAAGGAAGAGTGGAGAGGTTAGATTAAAAACATCCAGTCAGAAGTTGGGATAGTTCTTACATCTTCTTAAGTCTTCTGTGGACACTGTAGAGGTATCTGATCAGTCATTTTGTCATAAATATGGGCACTAGAAGACCTTTTCTTATTTTCTTAAAATGGAAGCTTGCAAGGAGTTCCTATTCACAGAAAGAAGTCATCCTGAAATCATTTATTCTTGAATATCGCAAAAATATTTATGGTTGGCTGTATTGTATTCTTGGCTGTATCATAGCTGTAACTACCTAACATGCTAGAAGTTCTCAGCCTTCCTCATTCTCTTCTTGGTCCCAGTTGAATATGCACCATCTCACAATCCAGACCATGAAGTTAATGAAATACTTTTGGGGACAAGATCTTTTAAATCCCCCCTTCCTCTTCCTCCTCCTCCTCTTCCTGATCGTCAGTGGCCATCTTGTCTAGCCATCCAAGGAGAACTGTGTCTTGTATAAGAAAATGGAAATGCTTTATCTGCAGATTATAGAAGAGTAGAATAGAAGAGTAAAGAGTCTGAACGATGCCAGAATTTTTTCTTTTCCTCCTGGATCTGGAGGAATATGCAGCATTCAAGGCATGGGCCAGAGTATTGATTTTTTGCTTAGGCTGCTGCATAGTGGCTCTTCCAGCATTTCAGGCAAGAAGCTACTCCTCACAGCCCCTTCTTTCCTACCAGGACCAGGAGTGAAATGCTATCGGTTTGGGTGAAATGGTAGTGGCAGCGGATGGTTCGGAAAACTGGTAGTGGAGGCAGTGTGAGGCTCCGCCCACCCACCCAGATGCTCTTTTAACTATGTTTTAACCGTGAAGTAACCTGTTTTTTACTCTTGCCGCATGTGCAGAAGGGTTTGTGCATGCATAGAGGGTCCAAGCATGCACGTGCACTTCCAAACCAGTAGGGAAGGTAAGTAGATTTCACCCCTGGCAAGGACCCCCTGCAGCCTCTTGGCCAAAGGGATAGGAAAGTTGATGGTGCAAAGATTGGAAGGAACCAAATCCGGGGAAGCTTTTGCTAAATGCACAACTTCCCTCAATGCCTTTTCATCAGGTTTGGGGGTCAAGAGAAGCAGAGGCAGGCAAGAGGCAGAGGCACATGCTCAATTCCCTTCTGAAGGGAGGAGAGTGCAAATTTTCAAATCCCTGTGTCAGCGTTTCAGCGCTGACATAGAAAGGGAGATAAGCCCTGGACTTTTGCCTGCTAAATCCCTTTGAAGCTCGGTCTCCGTGGAAATGAAGAGGGGGGGGGAACATTCCTGTGAAATGACGAGACAAGAAGTCAGGAGAGTGACTTGGAAGATAGCCAATGAGAAGCAGAGAATTGGGGATCGGAAAGGCAGGGATTGGGGGGCAAAAGGTCAGTCTTGTCTGCATGAGTCATGATCCGATTGCTGTACTCAAATAAAGAGAAGATTTCCTTAAAGATTGGCAGTTTGGAAATTCATTTATTTTGAGATAGCATCGAAGTCTGACACCCTGTTTTATTTCTGCTATTTATATCCCCCTCCCCATTTCTGAAAACTGAGGACCTTGGAAATAGCCCTTCTCTGTCACACAACCAGCCCTATAAAATAACATCCTCCCTGCGACTTATTGAGCTCCAGTCCTGACCTTCCTTAAAAGACCATTTAAATTTTGACTGTATCCCCAGGCATTGCCTTAGAAGGGATATGACCCCTTGTGTGGTACTATGGCTGCCTACAAGCTTTGTGGAATGTTTTTAATTAGATATCTGCTGTTCTTTTTTTCTTTTTAAATGATTTTAAGAAAATATGCTGGGCATTGTCCTAATGCAGTTAGTGAGGCTTATAATTTTATTTTTTCTTTATGTTGTTAAACTTAAATGAGATCCATTACACTGTATGCTTCACAAATTCAGACATTAGAACAAGAATCAGTACAGCCAATGCTTACGCAAATATGGAAAAACAATAGAGAGAGCATCAATGAAAAAAAATAGAAAGTTCAAACCCTTCTATAACGTTCTCCAGGGGTGGGCTGCTGGGGGTTCGCAGGGGTTCGCAAGACCCTCTAGCTAAGATTCTGTGCAGTTCGGAGAACCCCTAAATCCCAGTCCGGGCTGGCCCCGCCCACCCTGCCCTGCCCTTCACAGGAGTCCCCACGTGGTCCGCTTGGGATGTAGGTAAGTGCAGGGCATGTGCGGAGGCTCAGGGAGGACGGAAGTTACTGGAAGTTCAAGAAGGCCAGAAACCAGCCTCCATTTTCGCCCTCCCAGATGCTTGACAAAAACCTCCAGAGTCTGGGGAGGGCAAAAATGCCCCCACCGGTGCAGGAGGCTGACTAGGCCACTCCCACCATGGCTATGCTGACCCAGCAACCATGCAGAGAACCCCTTGCTAAAAATTTTGAAGCCCACCCCGACTTCCTCTCTATTAAGCAAAAGGGATAGTCCACAGGCTGTTATTTTTCTGCCCTTAATCAATCTCGTCTCAAAATTGGTATTTCTAGAAAAGATGGGAAATAAAATTTTAAAATCAGCTCCAGTCAGAATTCTTATATGGAGATCTAATAGAAAAGAAACTCAAAAACAGACCCAACTCTTAACATTAGACAGGGTTCAAGGTACTGGTTGTTTAATAGGCATTTACACTTGAGGTAATTGCCACCAACCTAGAACGTCACAAAAATACAAAGTATTGGATGATTTTCCCCAGTGGAAAATTACATTGAGGGACAGCAGAAATCATTATCTGGCTGTTGAAGTATCTTTATCCAACATCACTTTCTGGACAAGACCTGACAGGAAGGACGACAACCACTATGGAACAATCCCCCAAGGGATGGATTTATGATTTTTCACTAAGATGTTTTTCTTCAGCTCTTCCTCTGCAAATAGAGCCCTGAAGAATTTTAGGATCCCCAGAGGAGAAGCTGTTTTTCACTGTAATTTTCAAAAATCAGGTGAGACCTCTTCTGCTACTTCTTCAGTGACTGGTTTTGAGGTAAACATCATGGAAGGAAATCTTGCATTAGAAAAGGATAAACGCCTCAGCCACACACTTTGTAGCGCAGGTTTTTGGGACAGGTAGAGACTGTGCTCTTGAATGTACTTTCTCTCCTTTCCTAGAATTTCTGTATTGTGAAGGTGCTTTGAATTTGTCTAATTCCTCTTGTTGTTCTTTTTCTGAAATGGGAAGGGGATTGATTCAGCTCCATAAATGATGGTTCTTCTGCTTCTGCTTTTGATTCTGCTGGTGTCCCAGCCAATCCCTGGGAAGATTAGAATGAAGTGTCCGCTGAATTTCGAGCACCAAGATGAAAAAAAAACATGGAGCTATTACAGGCCAGGAGACCATCTCATTAGTATCATCAACACTGGGACAAAAATATTGCGTATAGCAACGTTGTCTTTCAACACGGCTCCTCGTTGTCACTTTGACTCGTAAGTCATTCAGTGTGAGGGAGTTGCATTCCCTATATTTTCAATTCTAACAGGCTCATTCTTTTCTTCTCATTTCACTTATGCATGTTTTGTCAGCATAATTTCTTGAGTCATTTTGATTTCCATTGCTTCTCTTTTGTCTTATTATGTAAACAAAAAATCTCAAATCCAAAGATGGGGCAAAAAAAACCCTGAAAAAAGTCCATATTTTATAATTTTCCTGATCTAATCCTGACTATAACATTAATATCAACTTTGGTTTTAAGTAGTTATTGAATGGATTGCAGTTGACTTTGCCCAGCCCATCTCCTTTTATAATTGCTCATTCATAGGCAATGCCTGATCCTCATAGGAACAGAGAATGACTTGATTTTAGAAATGCTTTTCTGAGTTGTTTATGAAAAAGCCTCTTCCCATTATGATGCTTTTTCTTTAATTTTGAATCCTGGTTACTCAGCAGTTGAAAACTTGTTCTGCTACAAATAATGATTTATTTGTGATTTATTAAACTTAGTTTAATCTCATCTCACCAACACTCATTAAAATAAAATGCTGATGGGTAATTATCATTTGGCTCTGGTGATGGACCGGAATTGGCTTAAGATTCAGAAGACTTGTGGGGACAGAAAGGATTACATTGAAAAAGTATTTTGTTATTGCTATTGATGATGATAATATGAATATTTTTTATGTTAGTTTACCTTTTGAAAGCTTTAGAGCACTACGCTACATTTTTAATATTCAATTGGTCAGCAAGACTCCTGGGCTTCTGCACAATCTCACACTTGGCTACAACATCCATGACAACTATTTGAACATACTTATGACTTCAGAAGCCTTGCTGGACATGCTCTCTACTGGAGAAGCCAATGTTCCCAACTACAGCTGTGGAAGGAAGGACAACATTTTGGCTCTTGTTGATGCAGCTGCCGATGACATCTCCATCCAGATGTCAACATTAGGAGACACCTACAAAGTCCCACAGGTTTGTATGTTAATTTTTCTATAGGTAAATTGAATGTGGTGGAGGAGTGGTGTGTGATAGATCCAACCATATTTTCTCTTTGGAATTGAAGAACTGCTTTTCACTATAATCATTCTAGGTGTCATGGTTAGGGATTGGGATCTACAGTGTTTAGGAGGCAAGGATCAAAGCAGTGGTGTCCTCTCAGGACATCATCTTCTTTTTCTGCTGAACACTTGGGAATACAAAGGATTATCTGTCCAAAAGGAAGGTGCAGCAGAGTTGGGAAATTATATTTTATACATATTCTTAACAAAACACATCTATTATTTCAATGTCAATTATATAAGAGATCAACATCTTGGACCCCATATTAGACCGATAACCAATTTGGATTCTTATATTAAAACAATATATTTCTTGTTTAATCAATATTAAAGAAGTACATTCAATATGGTTCTTTATTTGAACAAAACATTTCTTTCTTTCTTTTTTTTATAAATACTTTATTGAATTTTTCCAAAATAAAAAGATAATATACAGTCTCTATCTTGATCAGAGGTACAGTGTTTATACAATTTGGTGAATCATACGTTAGATAAGTTCCATCCTTAGCTATACAATGTTCTATGCAATATAAGTCAAATTCAAGTGCATAACAAGTCATATCCTACAGTCATACTTTTATTTTGTTCTTCAACCAGTTATACCAATTTCCCCATACTTCATAATATTTAGAATTCTCTTCATTTTTTAACTCGCTCGTCAATTTTGCCATTTCTGTGCACTCTAAGATTTTATTTATTAATATGTCTTCTGAGGGCGTAGATTTATTTTTCCAGAGTTTCGCAAAGGCTAGTGTAGCCGCAGTTGTAATCTGAATTATGAGTTGCGTTTTGTTATTGTTAAGGCCATCTTCAGTCATACCCAAGAGGAAGGATTCTGGAGCTAGGGCTATCTCCTGTCCCGTTATTTCAGAAAGCCAGAGTCGGATCTTTGACCAGAACTTTTTGGTCTCAGGACAGGTCCACCATAGATGATAGAAGGTGCCGACCATTTTTCCACATTTCCAACATGTGGCTGGGAGATTTGGGAATATTTTTGCTAACCTAGCCGGGGCTAGGTACCACCTGTGTAACATTTTATAGTGGTTTTCTCTAAATGTTGCCGATTTCGTTATTTTGTAGTTCCTATTCCAGGCCATCTCCCAGTCTTTAAAATTAAGTCTGTATCCCAAGTTTTTTCCCCAGATATTTAACTGTTTTTTTTGCTATGGTCTCTGCTCTGTCCACATCTAGTAGGGAGTTGTAGATTTTTGATAGCATTTTCTTGTCTGTTCCCCAAATAATTTTATCAAAATTTCCGTATTTCACTTCTATACCAAATTTATCTCTATCTTTTTGAAATCTGGAATTTATCTGAAGATAGTTCCACCAATCCAAGTTGAACCCCTGGTCCCTCAATACATCCAAAGGTTTGAACTTCCCTTCTTCATCCAGAATGTCCTTGTATGTGCCCAATTTATAATCATCTCTCCTGTTTGGGGCCACTAAAGCTTCCATAATAGACAACCAGCTAGGTACCTTGGTGTAAATCCTCTGTCTAATTTCCTCCCACGTACGAATAAGTGTCTCCCTAATTTTGTGCTTATGAAAGTAAGTTTTTCTCCTGTTCTTTGTATCCCACAGGTAAGCATGCCATCCTTCAAGGAGATCGTGTCCTTCTAGTGTCAAAATTCTCCCATCTTGTAGCTTGATCCACTCCTTAATCCAGATTATTTTTGCCGCCTTTTGATATAATTCCCAGTCAGGGAGCCCAAACCCTCCCAGATTTCTTTTCCCTTGAAGTGTCTTAAAAGAAATCCTCGATTTCTTACCCTCCCACAGAAAGTTTCTAATATGTTTATTCAAATCCAGAAAGAATTTTTTATCTAATGATATCGGAATGTTTTGGAATAGAAACAAAATTTTAGGTAAAATGTTCATTTTAATCGCTGCAATTTTACCAATCAGGGACAATTTGAGCCTTTTCCATCTATCAAGGTCTTGATAAATTTTCTGCAATAGGGGGATATAGTTATCGTCTTTTAATGAGGAGAATCTCGCAGTAATCCATATTCCCAAATATTTTATTTTCTTAACTGCCTGGAGGCCTAATAAATCTTCCAATTCTTTCTTTTGTAGATCTATCATATTTTTCACTATTATTTTAGCTTTGTTCTTATTGAGTTTGAGGCCCGCCACTTCCCCATAATCCTGTATTTCCTGCATTAATTTTAAACCGGTTTCTAATGGATCTTCTATTATGAGAGCAACATCGTCCGCAAAAGCTTGGGTTTTGAATGTTTCCTTCCTAATCTTTAAACCTTTAATATCTTTATTAGCTCTAATCTTCCTAAGTAGCACCTCTAGTGCCAAAATATAAAGTAAGGGAGATAGGGGGCATCCCTGCCTCACTCCTTTTTGGATCTGAAATACCCGAGTTCTGTCTCCATTCACTAATATGTTTGCCCTCTGATTTTGGTAAATATTCTCTATCATCTTCCTAAAGTTGGTCCCGAATCCCATTAGGTCGATTTGATTTATCATAAAGGTCCAATTCAAATTGTCGAATGCTTTTTGGGCATCGACGAACATTAAGGCCAGCTGTTTTTCAGGGTGTTGTTCATAATATTCTATGGTGTTTAAGACTATTCTCAAATTGTCTCTAATCTGTCTCCCTGGGAGAAAGCCGTTTTGATCTTTATGTATCCACCGATTTAAAAAATTTTTGAGCCTCTCCGCAATTATATTCATGAACAATTTGTAATCTGCATTCAGCAATGAGATGGGTCTGTAATTTGATATCTGCTTCGGGTCGGCACCTTCTTTCAGTATGAGCGTCAAATACGCTTCCCTCCAAGAATCTGGAATCGTTATACCCGCAAGAGCATCATTTAGTATTTCTAATAATTCTAATTTCAGGACATCATCGAATTTTTGATATAATTCCCCGGGGAGACCATCTGGGCCTGGGGTTTTGTTCTTCTTTATTTTAGAGAGGGCAGTTTTTAATTCCTCTATAGTGATCTTTTCATTTAACATTTCCTTTTCTTCTTCAGATATTAGAGGTACTTTGGCTTCCAACAAATACTGTTCTACCTTGTTTAACTCAATTCCTTCATTTTTGTATAGACATTCGTAAAATTTTCTTATGCTTTCTAATTTGTCTTCTTCCTTCATCAGAAGGTTACCCTAAGGGTCTTCTAATACTAATATTTGGTTTTTTTCCTTCTCTTTTTTTAATTTATATGCCAGCCATCTCCCCGACTTGTTAGCGTTCTCAAAACAATAATGCTTGGATCTTTTTATTTTTTGTGCCATCTCCTCCTGGTCCAATAAATTCAATCTATGTCTCATCATCGTGAACAAAACATTTCAGTTGACATATGGACATGTGGATCTGATTTCCATAAATTGTAGGGATGACACAGAAATATGATTTGTATTCTTTATTCTTATCTTTTTAACTTATTTTGTTTTATACTATTGTTATATACAGTCTTGTTAATGTTATGCTTTTTATTCTTTATTTTCATATTGGTTAATGACTAATGAACAATAAACTACTTGAATATGTTTATGTTATCCAAACTGGATTTCTTTGAAGATAATATTTTGAAATTGATCTGACCCCAAATATTACACAGTATTCTTCATTTCTTTTTCAGATCAATTTTGAATTATTTTCAGCTTCACTGCATGATAAGAGTCAATTGCCCTTTTATCACCGGCTTTTCCCCCAAAAAGGGATCCTCTACCCAGGAATTGTCCAAGTGCTCCTTTATTTCAGATGGACCTTGATTGGTCTCTTTGCTTCAGACACAGAAAATGGAGATAATTTCATGAGGACTTTTACTCCTATGCTTCTCAGGAATGGGATTTGTGTTGTTATATCACAACAATTCTCAAGAACTCAACTTATAGCGCCTCACAGCGATGCCCTCTCTATGTGGAGACAAGTCAATGTCTATGTTCACTATATAGAATATGGTGCTATTTTGGAGAGAATTCTTCCTTTTCATTTTATACTTAGGTGTTTGCCAGGACCCATTGAAGGGAAAGTCTGGATCACAACACTCACTGCAATTTTTCCACTGGGACAACACAGTGCTCTCAAATATGTGAATAGTATCTGGACTGTTTATTTTCAGATAAAAAAGCAGCCAATAAAGGATGCCTTTATAGGCGGTTTCTATCTGGATCCACCCTCAGGACATCAGTCATATGTCTGTTCTTTTTCAAAACATGTCTTGTCTGTCAAAGGCCGGAAAAGATGCACTGAGAAATCACCACTGGAGATCCAAATGAAAAAGAACATGGTGCGGGCCATGAAT
The DNA here is from genome assembly GCF_059756535.1 of Pantherophis guttatus. Classification (NCBI taxonomy): domain Eukaryota; kingdom Metazoa; phylum Chordata; class Lepidosauria; order Squamata; family Colubridae; genus Pantherophis; species Pantherophis guttatus. The sequence continues at coordinate 273,211,533 of NC_142064.1, forward strand.
TTCCACTATTTTTACAGTGCCATTAATACTCTGGCCCATGCCTTGAATGCTGCCTATTCCTCCAGATCCAGGAGGAGAAAGAAGAAGGGCAAAGCAAGGTTGGGAACTCCAAGGATTCAGCCATGGCAGGTATGGGGTCCCGATAAGGATCCATCAAACTTAGTTCCTTTGGAAAAGGAATCCAAAGGAGAAGAAGGGGAAACCATAGGAACCTATTTGTGTTACAGAACTCAACAAGTTTGGCCAATCTAATTGCTTATGCAATCCTGTTCCCAAGAACGGGAATTATGACATAGTTTGATATTAAACACTGCTAATTTTTAAATGATGTGTTCATCTTTAAATAAATTCCTACATGTATAGGTTTGTGATTAGCATCATAGAATTTTACCTTCATAAATTTGAAGGAGCCCCTATGTCAACCTCTCCTCTCTGCAGGAATCCCAGTGAAATCTTTTCTGACTGATGGCTGCTCAGTGTTTGCATGAAGACAGTCAGTGAAAGGGAGATTGAAATCCTCTGGTTCTCAGGCTCAACACAAAAACTACTCTTCTTTTAAGATGTTTTTCCTCTTATTCAATCAGAATCTTCTTTACTGTAACTGACTTCATTTTCCCATGTCCTACAGTCATATTCTTCTTATAAGAAAAAGAAGAAGAAGAATTATAAGAAGGTTTCTTATAATTGACAAATTTTATCAGTTATATTGTTTTCAAAATATATATTTTCAATATGTGATTGACAAATTTTGCTGAACCTTTCTTTTTCATTTTTGAAGATAGTTGTTAAATCTGTTCTCCCAGCAAACAGCAAACCATTTGCAGGTTAGATCTCTGTAAAAGAAAGATTCAAATGAGAACAGACAAAAAGGGATAAGTTACCAATTTTACTCTTTTAAAATAACTGGATGTTCCCATTCTAGTTCCATCCTTTTCTGGAGAAGAATGAGTTTTGCAATCTTTCTGAATACAAACTGTACTTGGACCAAAATGGACATTTAATGGCTGATCTGAGAATCTTTAGCTGGATGGTTCTCCCCAAAAAGAATCTTGTGAAAGACCAAGTGGTGACTATTGAAAGACAGGGACTTATTATCAACCAAGATCATCTGTCATGGCTAAAGTTACACAACAGGGTAGGAGAAATATTGATGTCTTTTCTCTATTTTCCAAAGGGTTCTGACTCATTTCATTGGGCAAATACACCATGGCTCAGTGTTGAAATGGAGAAGCTGCATGAAAATGGTAAGAAAGGGATAATTCATAGTCCTCAAGTGCTAAGGATTGTGATTCACTTATTCTTTATCTTCAAATAGCAAACAAGAAGGTGAATTTATTGAACAGTGCCTGAATTCAGGTTTGCACTGAATGTGATGACACTGAATCAAGTGTCAGGGTTCCAAGTAACACACCCACAGAAATCAAAACTCTGAGGCTGTTGGATTCCTCAAAGAATAGATTTAGTGGACTTGTCATATTAGCATCAGCTGGTGAAAACCGACTCTAAATGTTCCCATGGTTTTCATCTAATTAAAAGTAAAAGTTCTTTCATTTCTCCAAACAATCAGTCATATGGTCCAACCAGGATAAGTCTAGTTGCTAGATGACTCCAGTCACCCTCCCTCTGGGCACCCTCTGGTGGGAATGTCCTTGTTTCCCAAGAGAAAGTATTTTATTTTGGCTACAGCACCCCAGCTAGCTCTACTTCCCCGTCCCTTTCCCACAACTCCAATTGTGGCCGCACTGAAGCTTCAAAATGGCCACAGCCAGGTCAGCTTCAGGATTGACATCAAGACTGGATGGAGATCCTTTTGGTTCCAGTGGGAAATAAAATTTGGAATTAGTTCAATATTGAACTAACACCAGAGATTTTTCTCCTGGGAATAATAAAGAAACCATATAGAAAGGAAATGACACATTTAATGATCCGTATAATTACAGCCGCTAGATTGGCATACGCACAGTACTGGAAAGAGAAAATTCAACCACCAGAAGAGCTTACAATTAAGAAAATACTCGAATGCCCAGAGATGACTAAATTAACTTATGAATTAAATGATGAAAAGTCAATTTACAATATGGTGTGGGAAAGGTGGTACAAGTGGTTGCATGATAAAATGAAAGATCTAAAGGTGTGTTAAATATTGGCTAAAAGTGAGTTAAAATGTCACCAAGTATTATTTATGCAAATAGTTAAAACACTGCACATCCGATACAAATTGAAAATGTTTATTATATTTATGTGTTTTATGTTATTGTTTGAATGTTTGTTTTTTCTTTTTATTTCTTTTTTGTTTTGTAAAAAATCTCAATAAAGTTTCTATTAAAAAAAATTGGAATTAGATCCACCTTGTCCTTGTTGAGGCCAATGTCCAAGAAAAGGGCAGGGCAAGAAGTTTTTAAGAGACCCAGACCTGGCCAGAGTTATCCATTCTAACCTTTCACCCCACTGGGACAGTGAAATAGGCCATCTGCTCCTATGAAGAAGGTTCAATAATTTTTCTTGACATGGAATCAAAATGACCGAACTGCTGAGAGATAATGTCCTGACCCAGAAAACTGAAGCATTTGAAACATGATTTTGACTCAAAGAAAAGCCTTTCTAATATCTGAAATAATAAAAGACAATTCAAAAGGAAATGCTGCTTAGATTTGGGCTTTGCTTTGCAAGAGCGTACCTCATCTAAAAACTTCTTGAATGCAATTGTTCATCTTGATTGTTAGCTATCTTAAGTCATTCTGGGAAAGAATGGAGGTTCCAAATTTAACTAATAACAAATATGGGTTTGTTCGTTCAAGCCAGTTGTTTGCTTGTTTGTTTTCTGATTTTTTTTATTTAAAACAAAAACAAAACATGAAAAACCACCATCAGTCAAATACAATCACAGACTGTGTCGATCGGTTAAAATTCTTTTGTGCACAGTCCCATATCCAACATTACCAGTTATTTAATTTCTCTTATTTAACAGTTTTATATATCCCTTTATATTATTATAATCATTTAGCCATTATTTAACAAAGGCTTAACTCCCATAAGAAAACACTTCATATATTTTATCAATACATTAATTTCATATTTCATATTTCATCTCCATGTTTTATTATCTAGCCATTGGTAGAACAAATCCCAAATCAAATTTTATTGTTTATCTTCCTGTTCTCTAATTTCAAATGTCACTCATTTCAGCACAGTCCATAATTTTCTTAATAACTTCATCATCGGTAGGTATCTTCTCACCTTTCCAATTTTTAGCAAAAACTATTCTAGCCACTGTTAGAACATTCACAATTAAATATCTCAGTTCTTTGTTATACATTTCTGGTAAAATCCCTAATAAAAATATCTCTGGTTTAAAGTCAATGTGTTTCTTCAATGTGTCATTTTTTCCAACCATGTGTGGATTTTAGTCCAATATCTTTTGGCTTCTGCACATGTCCACCACATATGATAATATGATCCTGGAGTCTGATGACATTTCCAACATTTCTCCGATTTGTTCTTGAACATTCTGGCTATTCTCATCGGGGGTAAATGCCACCTGTAAAACATCTTTTACAAATACAACATCTTATATGCTGTAGACATTGTCATTTTACAATTTTGCAACCACAATTTTTGTCATTTCTCTAAATCAATCCCATGGCCAAATTTTTTCCCCATGCTATCATTGTTTCTTTAACTTGTTCCTCTTCCAATTTTACCTCTAATAAATAACCATACAATTTTTTAATTACATAATCATCAGACCCCATTAAAATCTTATCTAAATTAATCAAAGCATTATAAAAACCTTCTTGTTTAAAATCTTCTTCATATCTAGAATGTCAGATGTAAATGCCTTATTCTCCAATGTGTAAATAATGTATATATGGAACATCAGAGGTTAACTTATTCTTTGGACTTTAATGTATTCATAACTTACCACTCCCATTCCTAGCTCCACCCCTTGTATATATAAGGAGCCACCCTCACCATTCTCACTGCTTCTACCTTGAATATTCAGTGAATATAGAATGCCTATCATAATTAAAAAGAAATATATTTAAAGCTTTAACTTCTATTATCTTTATTGAGTCTGATCCTGGAAATATTGCAACAAGCTGGTAGCAGAGGATGGTTAATTGACTCAATAAGTAATTAAAAATGTCCAAGAAAGATAGGCCCAACACCAGGGCCTACAGCAAAGAAATAGAAACTGATCAAGAGATGATCAACGAATCCACCAATGCGATTTCGAGAGAATCCGAAGAATACACCACTGAAGAAGAAGAACTAATGAGTGAAAATAATGACCAGAAAGAAATCGAAATAGAAAATAACGAACTCAGGTCAGAGATATTAAAGATACTAAAAAGCCAAAAGAATGATGAAAGTCTCATCGCGGACCTCCAGGAGATGCTGAAGAACAGCGGAGCAGCGAGAGAGAAAAACGTCATTAAAGAAAAACCCAAAGATCAAAAAATCGTAAGTGAGATGACTACTGAGAAAATAGTTGTTAAAAAGAAAAGATGTGATCCCGCGCGAAATTTTGAATGGCAGCCATCTTGGTTTCAACGAACTTCAAAAGAGAATGGAGCAGAGCCAATCAAAACGCTCAGTTCAAAATTTCTGGCGCGAAAAACACTATCAGACGAAGAAAGTGAGAAAGAAGTCTCAAACTCTTCAGATGATCCAAAATCAGAAAGTGAAGACGATTTAACAAAATCTCAAGTAAAATCAGCAATGAAAACGCTTTTTGCTGCTTTTGGGCCAAGACTGAAAATTACCAAGACATCTACGAAGAAGCAAGAAATCAAACCGGCGACTCAAGACCTGCACGCTCCCATCCTGACTTCGAAAGCGACGATGCCCGAGCCCAGAGAGCCATGCCGATTTCGCCCTACACCACAGACAAGATCGAATACCAACGCACACAAAAAGAAGAAAAGAACCGTCACCACCACCAGAACCCCAAAAACCGAGCCAGAGACCGACTCATCTGAGGAGGAGCGGATCGAGAGAGCTGAAAGGGAGAGAACCTTCCACGACGCCACCAAAGAAGAAATGAACAACGCGCATGTGCGAAACTACGTAGACGACCCAGAAGGACTTGAACTGGCCAGAGAACCGCGCAGACTCATTGCAAGCATCCCAATGCCGTTCTGTAATTTCCTGCACTTGAGAGATCACGGACTGCCCCAGGTTGTAAGTAATGGACAGAATAATGTAGGTAACTTACCCAGTGACTTCCCAAAACTTAGAATTGATGGCATTAATTTACAAGAGTGGTATCAACAGCTTCAGGTTATTTTCATGAAAGAAAATTTACTATTCTTTATAACTAGCCCTCCAAGAAGACCTTGGACTTTAAAAATAGATTGTTTACATCATAGAGCATTTTTCATAATAATATCTAGCGTGTCTCCTGCAATGTATCATAGCATCAAACCAAACCTAACTGTATCAGAAATAATTCAATGCATGTTTAATCTATTTCACAGCGATAGCGTAGCTACAACCACAAGAATGTCTAAGGATTTCTTTTCCTCTAGAGTAAAACCAGGGGTTTCTATAAGTGAGCATTTGATAAATCTAAACAAAATAAGAGCTGAGCTACAATTGAGGGGGGAAGTGATTTCAGATCAAACAATGAAAAGTGTTATTATCAATTCACTTGATCCATCATGGGATAGCTTTATGTCACACTTAGATACCATTAATTTGGGATATTTATCCATAGAAAGTCTATCTAACAAATTGATAGCAGAAGACAATTCAAGAAAAAATCGATCCAGTAACCAAACAGACCACAAACCTTTTAGGAAAGTAGTCTTTCAAGATAAACATAATGAGGCCTTTAGATGCTACAATTGTGGATCCAGGGAACATAGTAGAAGAGACTGCCCCAAAGTCTCAAGAGAGAGACATAGACCGGAATATAGGAGCAAATATAATTACAGACAATCTTCCACAGATAGACACAAATATAGAAGCCCACCAAATTACAAAGAAGGTAGAGGGGGTAGAGAAAATTCAAAAGAGAGGAAATCTGGGTCACTGAATGGGCTAAATAAACAAGACAGCACCAGAACACAGCAGGATGAGAATAACAATTGGCTTATTGATTCTGGTGCAACAAATCACACCACCAACAACAAAAGTATATTATCTTCATTTATAGAAGATAAGTTTGTGATAAAGGTAGCTAATCAAGAAAAGGTTCAAGTACTAGGCAAAGGAAATGTGACCTTGCCTGGTCTAGGGAAAATAGAGGGGGTATTATTAATCCCAGAAATACCTCACAACATACTAAGTGCCATAAAATTAAGCAGAGAATCTGATATCAATATAGTTTTCTCAAAGGGGAAAGCAACTATAGAAAAGAACAAAACAAATGTAGGTACTGTAATGATAAAAGGAGGTCTACCCTATCTGATAACTAAAGAAAGATGTTTACATAACATTGATTCAAATATGGAAGATTGTATTGAAGCAGATGATGAAAATGTCAGTAACAGTGACAATGATGAGTGTAGAATAACTCATGATCACAAAAACACATACAAGGAAAAGAAACCAAAAATAGGTAAACCAATTCATGATGAGTGTGCTCACATCTTACACAGGAAGTTAGGACATGCAAGCTTTCCTGTAGTACAAAAAATGACTGAACACGCAGAAGGTGTCAAAATAAAAAATTGTGAAAATTATTTGGAATGCTCAGTATGTAAGTCCACCAAACTAAAAACCAGTCCCAGACCAAAAAAATCTAACAGATCAACTAACAATATTTTTGATTTGGTACATATGGACTTAGTTGGTCCATTAAGTCCCTCAATTACCTATAGAAAACGTTACTTCCTAACAATAGTGGATGACTACAGCCGATATGGTTTTGTTTACACATTAAAGCACAAGGATGAAACATTTCAGAAATTTAAGGAATTCTACAAACGTATAGAAACACAACATAATATCAGAATAAAGCAAATTATGACAGATAGGGGATGTGAGTTCATGTCTAAAGAATTCTCCCAATGGTTAAAGGATAGAGGAATGTTACATTTCACGTCCAATCCTTTTTCTGCATTTCAAAATGGAGTTGCAGAGAGGAAAAATTCCACACTACAAACCATGATTAGGTGCACATTAGAGGATGCTGGTTTAGGCAAACAATTTTGGTCAGAGGCATTACATTATTCGAATTACACTCAAAATAGAACCTGGTCCAGTATTGTGAATAAGACACCATATGAGGTGATGTACAATAGAAAACCCAAATTATCACACATGCACATATTTGGAGTCACTGCAGACGTACACATACCTAAACAATTGAGGAGAAAGGGAGAAAACGTATCCAGGAGATTAAGATTCATGGGATACGAAACTGGAACCAAAGGGTACAGATTTATTGATAGTAATAACAAATTTATAGTATCCAGAACAGCTGTGTTCCATGAACAGGCCAATTGGTCAAAATTGCACCTTAATGAAATATTTCCTAATAAATGTAAAGATACGATATCTTGCGAGGAAGGAACAACAGAAAATCAAAATATTAACAAAAGTAAGAACAAAACCAAAACTTGGACTAATAGTCAGCATAAAATAAAGACAGACACATTAACAAAAAAGGAAGCTAGATATTTGCATGATAACCATAGCAAGCCTGAAAGAACTATTAGAAACAATAGAAACCAAATACCAAATAAATACAAAGATTACATAATGCATATGAATGGAGAACAAATAACACCTAATACATATGAAGAAGTATTGAAACTTCCACATGAAGAAAGAGAAAAATGGGAATTAGCTATGGAAAAAGAGATGGAAAGTTTACAAGGATTAAATGTATTCACACCTGCGATCGCACCTAAGGATAAAACAATTATAGGTACCAGGTGGATTTATAAAATTAAGAACTTAGAAGGAGGCAATACCTTATACAAGGCTAGACTAGTTGCACAAGGCTATGCACAAAAATATCCAGAAGACTATACTGATACATATTCACCCACAGTGAGAACAGAGAGTGTCAAAACAGCCCTTGTAGTAGCATCTGCACTCAATCTGGACGTATTCCAATATGACATACAGACCGCATACTTACATGCAAAATTAGATAAGGAAATATATGTAAGAGCACCACACAGTCAATACACTAATAAGAACGAAATTTGGTTATTAAATAAGAGTCTGTACGGATTAAAGCAATCCGGCAAAAGATGGTACGATTGCTTGGTAAAAGTACTTAAGACCATGGATTTCAACGCCACCACTGCTGATAACTGTTTCTTTGTAAAAAAGAGTAATGATCATATTGAATTTGTATTAATTTACGTGGACGATATTTTATACATTGGAAAGCATAAAGAGAGCAGGGAAATCTTTGTAAATAAGTTAAATGAACACTTCTCACTGAAATCTCTGGGTAAAGTGAATAAATACCTTGGTGTGCAAATTAACAAAACTAAAAGGGGATTCAAACTTACACAGAAAGATAAAATCATCGAACTCCTAAACAAATGTAACTTAAATAATGCTAAAACCTGTGACACCCCTATGCAAACTGATTTTCTTAGAAACACTGATGAATCTTCCCCTGAGTTTAAAGACAACACATTTTACAGATCAGTTATAGGTTCACTCCTTTATATATCTAATTGGACTAGGCCAGATATTGCATTACCTCTCAATCTATTGTCAAGATATGTTAGTAAACCAACCTTGTATCATTGGGAAGCTGTCAAAAGAATTCTAAGATATCTGAAGGGTACATTAGATTTTTGTTTAATGTTGGAACCCAATAATGACAGAGAACCAAAAATTACTTGTTATGCTGATGCAGATTGGGCTGGTGATACATCATGCAGAAAGAGTACTTCTGGTTATGTTTTTCTATTGAATGATTGTCCAGTTTACTGGTATACTGGTAAACAAGAACTAGTAGCCACTTCTACTACAGAAGCGGAATATGTTTGTTTGTCCAAAGCTGCAAATAACCTTGTATGGTTCAATGATCTGATCACTGATGTTTGGAAGAAACCCACCTTACCATTTATTATGCATGAAGACAATAAAGCGGCCATTGAAATATCCAGATCCGATGCAATTGGACAAAGGTCCAGGCATATTGATATAAAGTTTAAGCATGTGAGACAACTGTCTCAAGACGGATTCATTAAAGCAATACATTGCGATACTTCTGAACAATTAGCTGACATATTAACAAAACCCTTACCTTCTAAACAACACAAATATTTAACTTCTAAATTATATGTATTATATTGTCCTGAATCAGAATGTAATTGGTGTTGTGTAACGAACCGGCATTTAGAGGGGGATTTGTCAGATGTAAATGCCTTATTCTCCAATGTGTAAATAATGTATATATGGAACATCAGAGGTTAACTTATTCTTTGGACTTTAATGTATTCATAACTTACCACTCCCATTCCTAGCTCCACCCCTTGTATATATAAGGAGCCACCCTCACCATTCTCACTGCTTCTACCTTGAATATTCAGTGAATATAGAATGCCTATCATAATTAAAAAGAAATATATTTAAAGCTTTAACTTCTATTATCTTTATTGAGTCTGATCCTGGAAATATTGCAACATAGAACATATTTGCAAATAAGAAAACCAATCCATTTTAAAATCTTGTTCTTTCAGTTCTTGCTTTGATTTAAGTTCACCCTTTTCATCCACTAATCCACTATATCTAACAATTTGTTCTCTTCTAAATATTACTGAATATGAAAATGCTTCAATGGTTGATACTCAGACTGGAATTTTCAAATAATGTTGTTTTTTAATCTTCTCCCAATTTAATAACAAAGCCTCACAAATATGATGTCTTCTAAAATATCCCTGTCTTTTTGTTCCCTTATACCATAAAAAAGCATGCCACCCCATCAGCAAATCATGACCCTCTAAATTCAATAATCTAGTATTTCTTAAAGTTATTCATTCTTTAATCCACATCAAACTTGTCGCTTGATAATAAAGTTCCCAATTAGGTAGGCCAAAACCCCTTCTCATTCTAGCATCTTGTAACAACTTTAGTTTTATCCTCGCCTTCTTTCCCTGCCAAATATATTTTAACACCATTTTATTCAATTCTTCAAAGAAGTTTTTCCCCAATCTAATTGGAATTGTCCGGAACAAATATAAAATTCTAGGCAAAATATTCATCTTAACAGTTGATATCCTTCCAATCAAAGAAAGCTGTAAGTTTTCCCATTTCGCCAAATCTGTCCCTATCTGTTGTTTAAGTTTATTATAATTATTTTCTTTAAGCGTGCTACATCTTGCCATCAAATATATCCCCAAATATTTAACTTTATTTGTGACCTGCATTTTTGATATATCTGCCAATTCTTCTTTTTGCTTTACCAACATATTTTTGGTCAAAATCTTCATTTTATCTTTATTGATTTTCAAGCCAGCTATTTCTCCAAACTCTCCAATTTTATCTATCAGTGTAATTATTGATGTTAATGGGTCTTCAAGAATAAAGACCAGATCAACAGATCATTATTTTAAGAGCATGTCAGCATGTCAGGATAGATAGTGCTATCATATTTTCTTTGGAATTTATTGTTTTTCTACTTAGTCTCTTCCTCAGTCCAAATGTGTGGAAAAATGTCATCCTGGATTTGTCAAGCAGAAGCGAGAAGGAGAGCCATTTTGCTGTTACGACTGTGTTCCTTGTCCAGAGGGGACCATCTCCATTCAGGAAGGTGGGTGACACAAAAGAAAAAACAGACCTTGGGGAAGAGGGTTCATCTGGAGCAGGCTTCCAAACTCATGGCCCATGGGCTGGATGCGTCATGTGCTGGCCACGCCCATGCCGGGTTTAGCAAAGCGGAAAAAAGTCCCAATATGTCCCATGACACCACTGTGACGATGTGACTTTTACACCTCTGATCTAGAGCAATTTTCATTAAAGTGAAAGTTAAAAGACTGAATGAATCTCAACTGATCTTTGTTTATTTTCAAACTGCATAATTTCTTATCAAAATGAAAATTAATAAAGATCTTGATATGGATTGGCAAAATATGGCATATTGGACAGGTTCTGGTACTGCCAGAGAAAATGCTGCTTTTTAGTTTTTATCTGTCCTTCCACATTTATCTTTCTAGGAACATCTGAGTTCTTTCAAACTTAAGAGAATTGTCTTAGATTCATTTCCTGGAAGGATTATTGCAAGACTCTCTGCATGGGCCTCCCATTGTAAACAACTGGAAGGTATCACTGGTCCATAATGAGCTGATACGAACAGTTATGGGTGCAGCTCATTACACCAAAAGTACCATTGGTCCCAGTAGTTATTCCAGATTACTTGCAGGCCTACTGTTCTCTTCCAGCCATCTACATTTCAGGCATCCTCTGATCCAGTATGGTTCTTAGTAAGTGCCTTCTAAGATGAACTGATTCATTCAGAAATTCAACAGTGTAAAAAGCAAGGTTCTACATTTAGGGAAGAAAAACAAAATGCACAGATACCGTATATGTGGTACCTTGTTCAATAGTAGTAACTATGAGAGGGATCTTTGAGTCCTAGAGGAAAACCATTTAGATATGAGCCAGCAGTGTGCAGCAGCTGCCAAAAAAGCCAACACAGTTCTGGGCTGCATAAAAAGAGGGATAAAATCAAGATCACGTGAAGTGTTAATATCATTTTATAATGCCTTGGTAAGGCCATACTTGGAATATTGCATTCAGTTTTGGTTGCCACAATGTAAAAAAGATGTTGAGACTCTAGAAAGAGTGCAGAGAAGAGCAACAAAGGTGATTAGGGCACTGGAGGCTAAAACATATGAATAACGCTTGCAGGAACTGGGTATGTCTAGTTTAATGAAAAGAAGAACTAGGGGAGACATGATAGCAGTGTTCCAATATCTCAGGGGTTGTCACAAAGAAAAGGGAGTCAAACTATTCTCCAAAATAGGGTAGAACAAGAAGCAATGGGTGGAAACAAATCAAGGAGAAAAGCAACTTAGAAGTAAGGAGAAATTTCCTGACAGTTAGAACAATTAATAAGTGGAACAACTTGCCTGCAAAAGTTGTGAATGCTCCAACACTGGAAATTTTAAGAAGATGTTGGATAACCATTTGTCTGAAGTGGTGTAGGGTTTCCTGCCTAAGCAGGGGGTTGGACTAGAAGACCTCCAAGGTCCCTTCAAACTCTGTTATGTTATTCTATTCTATTCTATTCTATTCTATTCTATTCTATTCTATTCTATTCTATTCTATTCCATTCCATTCCATTCCATTCCATTCCATTCCATTCCATTCCATTCCATTCCATTCCATTCTATTCTATTCTATTCTATTCTATTCTATTCTATTCTATTCTATTCTTATTTACCAGGAAAATTCTGCAGTATACAAAGGAAACCAGATTGGTCCTAGGCTTTTCCCCAATTTCATAGACCTTAGCTCTGTATGGTTTAGAAAATGATGGTCTTCCTATCTTCTTTTTGAGGAGATACTAAGAAATAAATTTTACAAAACGCTGCTGGTAACAACTGCTATCCCCAAAAAATGTTACTTGAACTCTAAAGGACAGAATGTTAAAGAAATATTGGTTTTTGGTTTTCTCAGATACAGAAAAATGCACCAAATGTCCACATGATCAATATCCAAATGAGGAACGAGTCCAATGTATCCCCAAAGTTATAACCTTCCTGTCTTATGAAGAAGATCTGGGCATCATCCTTGTCTCTTTTGCCCTACTTTTCTTCCTAACTACAGTCCTTGTCTTAATTATATTTATTCGATACCGAGAAACATCTATTGTCAAAGCCAACAACCGGGACCTCTCTTATATCTTCCTGATCTCCCTTCTACTTTGCTTCTTGTCTTCTCTTCTCTTCATTGGTCAACCAAGGAAAGCCACCTGTTTTCTCCGACAAACTGTTTTCAGCATCGTTTTTTCAGTTATTATTTCTTCTCTCTTGGCCAGAACAATCACAGTGGTGCTTGCTTTCCTTGCTACAAAACCAGGAAACCGAGTGAAGAGGTGGTTGGGGAAGAGTTTGGCCAACTCCATCATCCTTTTTTGTTCTGCTGTCCAAATTATCATCTGCTCCATCTGGCTAGGAGTTTTTCCTCCATTCCTTGACTCTGACCTCTACTCCCAGCCAGGAGTAATCATCCTGCAATGCAACGAAGACTCTGCTGTCATGTTTTATATCACTCTTGGCTACCTGGGTTTTCTGGCTTTCATCTGCTTCACAGTGGCTTTTCTTGCCAGGAATCTGCCTGGTGCCTTCAACGAAGCCAAGCTGATCACCTTCAGCATGCTGGTCTTCTGCAGTGTCTGGGTGAGTTTTGTGCCCTCCTACCTGAGCACCAAAGGAAAATACATGGTGGCTGTGCAGGTCTTCTCCATTTTGTCCTCCAGTGTTGGGCTGCTCAGCTGCATCTTCATTCCCAAATGCTACATAATCATTCTGAGGCCAGACCTGAATACAAAGGAGCATCTTATGACCAGAAGAAATGTAGAAATATGAAGAGAGAAAATCCAGCTATCAAAGTTTTCCAACAGGATAAACATAGGAAATGGCCCAAACAGTTCTTCATGCAGGAGTGAACCAATGATTTTGCTTGAAAAAATTAAAGGGCAGTTATACAATTGTGTTGTATATATGAGACTGTACATTCTTGTCCAGCAAAATAAAAGATAATTGCATAGCTCTTTTGAGTAGTTGAGATAGTATATCTATCCTGTGCCCTTAGGTTACATAAGCCCTGATATGCCCGACCAAGAAATTTTAAACAGGATACGTGTGAAGTGGGAATGTTGTTGTTCTGCCAAAAAAAAAAAAAAACACCATGCAGGGTGCGGCTTTAAAATGCCATTATTTTAATTGTATCATAGTTTAGCTACAATTGTGGTTCTTTGCAGTATCAGACCCAGGATTTTAGCATCAACAGCATAAGGAGAATAAAAAGACACCTTCAAGTCGTATTAGGAGGAGCATAGTCTGGATTAAATAAATTATTACCCTGTTTCCCCCCAAATAAGACATTCCTTGATAATAAGGCCGTTCAGGCTTTTGAGCACATGGCAATAAGGCCAAGCGCTTATTTCAAGGTTCAAAAAATATATAAGCCAGGGTCTTATTTTTGGGGAAACACGGTATGTAGATGTTAAAAAAGAAATGGGCTGTGCTGCAAACTTACAACTTGCAAAATTGCAAGTTGCACGAACCTCCCTGTACAATGGAGATTTACAGCCCCACCATGCCTGACCATTCCCATATTCCAGAGCTCTAGTCACAGGACTGGCTATTGCTCATCCTGGAGCAGCTCCTCCCCTGGGTGCGCTGCGGACCAACAAAATTTTCTCGTGGACCACCAGTAATCCGTGGACCACTGATTGGTGACCCCTGCTCTAATTGACTATTCTATGGATGTTGTAAGGAAGAGTGGGGACGTTAGACAAAAACACCCAGTCAGAAGTTGGGATAGTTCTTCAGTCTTCTGCTTGTAGACATGCGCAGAGGGTCCAAGCATGCACATGCACTTCCAAACCAGTAGGGAAGGTAAGTAGATTTCACTCCTGGATAGGACCCCCTGCAGCCTCTTGGCCAAAGGGATAGGAACGTTGATGGTGCAAAGATTGGAAGGAACCAAATCCGGGGAAGCTTTTGCTGAATGCACAACCCCCCTCAATGCCTTTCCATCAGGCTTGGGGGTCAAGAGAAGCAGAGGCAGGCAAGAGGCAGAGGCACATGCTCAGTTCCCTTCTGAAGGGAGGAGATTGCAAATTTTCAAACCCCTGTATTATTTCTGCTATTTATATCCCAATCCCCATTTCTGAAAACTGAGGACCTTGGAAACAGTCCTTCTCTGTCACAACACCTGCCCTATAAAATAACATCCTCCCTGAGACTTATTGAGCTCCAGTCCTGACCTTCCTTAAAAGACCATTTAAATTTTGACTGTATCCCCAGGCATTGTCTTAGAAGGGATCTGACCCCTTGTGTGGTACTATGGCTGCCTACAAGCTTTGTGGAATGTTTTTAATTAGATATATGCTGTTCTTTTTTTCTTTTGAAATGATTTTAAGAGAATATGCTGGGCATTGTCCTAATGCAGTTAGTGAGGCTTATAATTTTATTTTTTCTTTATGTTGTTAAACTTAAATGAGACCCATTACAATGTATGCTTCACAAACTCAGATGTTAGAACAAGAATCAGTACAGCCAATGCTTACACAAATATGGAAAAACAATAGAGAGAGCATCAAGGAAAAAAAATAGAAAGTTCAAACCCCTCTATAACGTTCTCCAGGGGTGGGCTGCTGGGGGTTCGCAGGGGTTCGCAAGAACTTCTAGCTAACATTCTGTGCAGTTCGGAGAATCCCTAAATCCCAGTCCGGGCTGGCCCCACCCACCCTGCCCTGCCCTTCACAGGAGTCCCCACGTGGTCCACTGTGGATGCAGGTAAGTGCAGGGCATGCGCGGAGGCTCAGGGAGGATGGAAGTTACTGGAAGTTCAAGAAGGCCGGAAACCACCCTCCATTTTTGCCCTCCCAGATGCTTGACAAAAACCTCCAGAGTCTGGGGAGGGCAAAAATGCCCCCACCGGTGCAGGAGGCTGACTAGGCCACTCCCACCATGGCTATGCTGACCCAGCAACCATGCAGGGAACCCCTTGATAAAATTTTTGAAGTCCACCCCTGACTTCCTCTCTATTAAGCAAAAGGGATAGTCCACAGGCTGTTATTTTTCTGCCCTTAATCAAATCTCATCTCAAAATTGGTATTTCTAGAACAGATGGGAAATAAAATTTGACCTCAGTCACAAGCAATTTTAAAATCAGCTCCAGTCAGGAATCTTATATGGAGATCTAATAGAAAAGAAACTCAAAAACAGGCCCAACTCTTAACATTAGACAGGGTTCAAGGTACTGGTTGTTTAATAGGCATTTACACTTGAGGTAAGTGCCACCAACCTAGAATGTCACCAAAATACATAGTTCTGGATGATTTTCCCCAGTGGTCTCTGGAGACTAGTTGCTACATTGAAGGACAGCAGAAGTCATTATCTGGCTGTTGAAATAGCTTTATCCAGCATCACTTTCTGGACAAGACCTGACACGAAGGACGACAACCACTATAGAAAAATCCCCCAAGGGATGGATTTATGATTTTTCACTAAGATGTTTTTTCTCCAGCTCTTCCTCTGCAAATAGAGCCCTGAAGAATTTGAGGATCCCCAGAGGAGAAGCTGTTTTTCACTGTAATTTTCAAAAATCAGGTGAGACCTCTTCTGCTACTTCTTCAGTGACTGGTTTTGAAGTAAACATCATGGAAGGAAATCTTGCATTAGAAAAGGATAAATGTCTCAGCCACACACTTTGTAGCGCAGGTTCTTGGGATAGGTAGAGACTGGGCTCTTGAATGTACTTTCTCTCCTTTCCTAGAATTTCTGTATTGTGAAGGTGCTTTGAATTCGTCTAATTCCTCTTGTTGTTCTTTTTCAGAAATGGGAAGGGGATTGATTCAGCTCCATAAATGATGGTTCTTCTGCTTCTGCTTTTGATTCTGCTGGTGTCCCAGCCAATCCCTGGGAAGATTAGAATGAAGTGTCCGCTGAATTTCGAGCACCAAGATGAAAAAATATCATGGAGCTATTACAGGCCAGGAGACCATCTCATTAGTATCATCAACACTGGGACAAAAATATTGCGTATAGCAATGTTGTCTTTCAACACGGCTCCTCGTTGTCACTTTGACTCGTAAGTCATTCAGTGTGAGGGAGTTGTATTCGCTAAATTTTCAATTCTAACGGTCTCATTCTTTTCTTAGTTTTTTTAGTTTTTCTTAGTTTTAAGAACATGTCAGCATGTCAGGATGTTCAGTGCTATCATATTTTCTTTGGAATTTATTGTTTTTTTACTTAGTCTCTTCCTCAGTCCAAATGTGTGGAAAAATGTCATCCTGGATTTGTCAAGCAGAAGCGAGAAGGAGAGCCATTTTGCTGTTACGACTGTGTTCCTTGTCCGGAGGGGACCATCTCCACTCAGGAAGGTGGGTGACACACACAAAAAAAGACAGGCCTTGAGGAAGTGGATTCATCTAGAGCAGGGCTGTCAAATTCATGGCCCATGGGCCGGATGTGTCATGTGCTGGCCACGCCCATGCTTTGTTTATTTTCAAACTGCATAATTTGTCATCAAAATGAAAATTAATAAAGATCTTGATATGGATTGGCAAGTTATGGAATATTGGACAGGTTCTGCTACTACCAGAGAAAATACTGCTTTTTAGTTTTTATCTATCCTTCCACATTTATTTTTCTAGGAACATCTGAGTTCTTTCAAACTTAAGAGAATTGTCTTAGATTCATTTCCTGGAAGGATTATTGCAAACACTCTACATGGGCCTCCCATTGTAAACAACTGGAAGGTATCACTAGTCCACAATGAGGTGATATGGACAGTTATGGGTGCAGCTCATTACACCAAAAGTACCACTGGTCCAAGTAGTTATTCCAGATTACTTGCAGGCCTACTGTTCACTTCCAGCCATATACATTTCAGGCATCATCTGATCCAGTATGGTTCTTAGTAAGTGCCTTCTAAGATGAACTGATTCATTCAGAAATTCAACAATGTAAAAAAGTAAGGTTCTACATTTAGGGAAGAAAAACAAAATGCACAGATACCGTATATGTGGTACCTTGTTCAATAGTAGTAACTGTGAGAGGGATCTTGAAGTCCTAGTGGACAACCATTTAGATATGAGCCAGCAGTGTGCAGCAGCTGCCAAAAAAGCCAACACAGTTCTGGGCTGCATAAACAGAGGGATAAAATCAAGATCACGTGAAGTGTTAATATCATTTTATAATGCCTTGGTAAGGCCATACTTGGAATATTGCATTCAGTTTTGGTCGCCACGATGTAAAAAAGATGTTGAGACTCTAGAAAGAGTGCAGAGAAGAGCAACAAAGGTGATTAGGGGACTGGAGGCTAAAACATATGAAGAACTGTTGCAGGAACTGGGTATGTCTAGTTTAATGAAAAGAAGAACTAGGGGAGACATGATAGCAGTGTTCCAATATCTCAGGGGTTGCCACAAAGAAAAGGGAGTCAAACTATTCTCCAAAATAGGGTAGTTTATGTTTTATAAATCTCTGCAGACAGGCCATCAGTACCAGGGGTTTTACCGGCCTTCTGCCTCTTGATTGCAATCTCTATCTCTCCTTCCGTAATCTCCTTATTCAACAGGTCCTTGACTGAATCTGAAAATTTGGGAAGTTCCAAATGTTCCAAGTATACCTTATTTTTCTCATCTTGCAGGAACTGGGTGATGTCTAGTTTAATGAAAAGAAGGACTAGGGGAGACATGATAGCAGTGTTCCAATATCTCAGGGGTTGCCACAAAGAAAAGGGAGTCAAACTATTCTCCAAAGCACCTGAGGGTAGGACAAGAAGCAATGGGTGGAAACTAATCAAGGAGAGAAGCAATTTAGAAGTAAGGAGAAATTTCCTGACAGAACAATTAATAAGTGGAACAACTTCCCTGCAGAAGTTGTGAATGCTCTAACATTGGAAGATTCTTTGATGAGAGTTTGGAAGAAGCACCGACTCAAATGGGATTACAAAATACCGTTATGGCTGGATCTTGGTCATATCATGTGGAATATAAATATAATGTCACTCGGCGGGTTTTTATATAAAGAAGTTCTTTTTACAGATGCGGGCAGATGGCAACTAAAGACATTAGAGACACTGTTGGATGAAGGGATTAATCTAACTTGGTTACAATATAATCAACTGCAACTGAGATGGAAAGAGGACCAAAAAACTGGTATTATGTTGCATGAGGAAGAATTGGTTAGACATATAAAAGAGAAAGGTCCAATGTATATTAAAAGGCTATATAATGTTTTGTTAGAAAGGGATTCAGAAACTGAATTGGTTAAAGATTGTATGATTAAATGGGCACAGAATTTTGCAGAACCAGTAATGTTGGAAACATGGGAGAAAATATGGGTTCAGAATGTTAAATTTACACAATCGCAGAATTTGAGGGAAAATTCCTACAAAATGTTTTACAGATGGCATTTAGATCCCAAGAAATTATCCTGTATGTATCCCAATGTTCAGCCAAAATATTGGAGATGTGATTGTTTAGATGCTACATATTACCATGTTTGGTGGAATTGCAAGAAAATTAAGGCTTTTTGGATAAAAATATGGTGGGTTATGCAGAATGTGTTGAAGAAAAAAATTCAATTTTCTCCACAATTGTTTCTATTGGGTATAGTAAAGGGTTTTACATTGGATGAAACTAAGTTGATATTGTACATGATAACAGCAGCGAGATTATTGATAGGTAAATATTGGAAAAATGAAGCTCTACCCACTATTGAAGAATGGACTTTCAAGATGGCCAGTTTTGCGGAGATGGCGAAGATTTCAGCATATTTAAAAGACCGCTCACAAGAGACTTATGTATGGGGATGGAAAAAATGGATAGATTATGTGCAGAATAAATATCAAGTTAGGAAGTATCAAATAGCTTTTCAATGAAAGTATTATATAAAAATAGAAATGTATGAATGTATGAATTGCGAAGAGAAAAAATTATAAGGGGGTTTGAGGGGTTCAAGTTTTATAAAAAAGGGATTTTGATGGGATTATATCCAGTGGAAGTCAGGGGGGAGGGATGGGGGGGCTTGGGGGGGTTAGAGTGGGGAGTGGGGGGTGGGTTGGGGGGGAAAAGTGGGGTAAAAAAGTTATTGTAAAACTTTTGCAATAAAAAAAGGAAATTTTTAAGAAGATGTTGGATAACCATTTGTCTGAAGTGGTGTAGGGTTGCCTGCCTGGGCAGGGGTTTGGACTAGAAGTCCTCCAAGGTCCCTTCCAACTCTGTTTTTCTATTCTATTCTATTCTATTCTATTCTATTCTATTCTATTCTATTCTATTCTATTCTATTCTATTCTATTCTATTCTATTCTATTCTATTATTATTTACCAGGAAAATTCTGCAGAATACAAAGGAAACCAGATTGGTCCTAGGCTTTTCCCCAATTTCATAGACCTTAGCTCTCTATGGTTTAGAAAATGAAGATCTTCCTATCTTCTTTTTGAGGAGATACTAAGAAATAAATTTTACAAAACGCTGCTGATATCAACTGCTATCCCCAAAAAATGTTACTTGAAATGTAAAGGATAGAATGTTAAACAAATATTGGCTTTTGGTTTTCTCAGATACAGAAAAATGCACCAAGTGTCCACATGATCAATATCCAAATGAGGAAGGAGTCCAATGTATCCCCAAAGTTATAACCTTCCTGTCCTATGAAGAAGATCTGGGCATCATCCTTGTCTCTTTTGTTCTACTTTTCTTCCTAACTACAGTCCTTGTCTTAATTATATTTATTCAATACTGAGAAACATCTATTGTCAAAGCCAACAACCGGGACCTCTCTTATATCTTCCTGATCTCCCTTCTACTTTGCTTCTTGTCTTCTCTTCTCTTCATTGGTCAACCAAGGAAAGCCACCTGTTTTCTCTGACAAACTGTTTTCAGCATCATTTTTTCAGTTACTATTTCTTCTCTCTTGGCCAAAACAATCACAGTGGTGCTCGCTTTCCTTGCTACAAAACCAGGAAACCGAGTGAAGAAGTGGTTGGGGAAGAGTTTGGCCAACTCCATCATCCTTTCTTGTTCTGCTGTCCAAATTATTATCTGTTCCATCTGGCTAGGAGTTTTTCCCCCATTCCTTGACTCTGACCTCTACTCCCAGCCAGGAGTAATCATCCTGCAATGCAACGAAGGCTTTGCTGTCATGTTTTATATCACCCTTGGCTACCTGGGTTTTCTGGCTTTCATCTGCTTCACAGTGGCTTTTCTTGCCAGGAATCTTCCTGGTGCCTTCAACGAAGCCAAGCTGATCACCTTCAGCATGCTGGTCTTCTGCAGTGTCTGGGTGAGTTTTGTGCCCTCCTACCTGAGCACCAAAGGGAAATACATGGTGGCTGTGCAGGTCTTCTCCATTTTGTCCTCCAGTGTTGGGCTGCTCAGCTGCTTCTTCATTCCCAAATGCTACATAATCATTCTGAGGCCAGACCTGAATACAAAGGAGCATCTTATGACCAGAAGAAATGTAGAAACATGAAGAGAGGAAATCCAAATATCAAAGTTTTCCAAAAGGATAAACCTAGGTAATGGCCCAAACAGTTCTTCATGCAAGAATGAACCAATGATTTTGCTTGCAAAAATTAAAGGGCAGTTATACAATTGTGTTGTATATAGAAGACTGTACATTCTTGTCTAGCAAAATAAAATATAGTTGCATAGCTCTTTTGAGTAGTTGAGAGTATATCTATCCTGTGCCCTTAGGTTACATAAGGCCTGATATGCCCGACCAAGATATTTTAAACAGGATACTTGTGAAGTGGGAATGTTGTTGGTATGCCAAAAACAACAACAAAACAAAACAAAAACCATGCAGGGTGGGGCTTTAAAATACCATTATTTTAATTGTATCATAGTTTATATACAATTGTGGTTCTTTGCAGTATCAGACCCAGGATTTTAGCATAAGGAGAATAAAAAGACACTGTCAAGTTGTATTAGGAGGAGCATAGTCTGGATTAAATAAGTTATTACCCTGTTTCCCCCCAAATAAGACATCCCTTGATAATAAGGCCATTCAGGCTTTTGAGCACATGGCAATAAGGCCAAGCGCTTATTTCAAGGTTCAAAAAATATATAAGCCAGGGTCTTATTTTTGGGGACACATGGTATGTAGATGGTAAAGAAGAAATGGGCTGTGCTGCAAACTTGCAACTTGCAAAGTTGCAAGTTGCACGAACCTCCCTGTACAATGGAGATTTACAGCCCCACCATGCCTGACCAGTCCCATATTCCAGAGCTCTAGTCACAGGACTGGCTATTGCTCATCCTGGAGCAGCTCCTCCCCTGGGTGTGCTGCGGGCCAACAAAATTTTCTCGTGGACCACCAGTGATCCATGGACCACTGGTTGGTGACCCTGCTCTAATTGACTATTCTATGGATGTTGTAAGGAAGAGTGGAGAGGTTAGATTAAAAACATCCAGTCAGAAGTTGGGATAGTTCTTACATCTTCTTAAGTCTTCTGTGGACACTGTAGAGGTATCTGATCAGTCATTTTGTCATAAATATGGGCACTAGAAGACCTTTTCTTATTTTCTTAAAATGGAAGCTTGCAAGGAGTTCCTATTCACAGAAAGAAGTCATCCTGAAATCATTTATTCTTGAATATCGCAAAAATATTTATGGTTGGCTGTATTGTATTCTTGGCTGTATCATAGCTGTAACTACCTAACATGCTAGAAGTTCTCAGCCTTCCTCATTCTCTTCTTGGTCCCAGTTGAATATGCACCATCTCACAATCCAGACCATGAAGTTAATGAAATACTTTTGGGGACAAGATCTTTTAAATCCCCCCTTCCTCTTCCTCCTCCTCCTCTTCCTGATCGTCAGTGGCCATCTTGTCTAGCCATCCAAGGAGAACTGTGTCTTGTATAAGAAAATGGAAATGCTTTATCTGCAGATTATAGAAGAGTAGAATAGAAGAGTAAAGAGCCTGAACGATGCCAGAATTTTTTCTTTTCCTCCTGGATCTGGAGGAATATGCAGCATTCAAGGCATGGGCCAGAGTATTGATTTTTTGCTTAGGCTGCTGCATAGTGGCTCTTCCAGCATTTCAGGCAAGAAGCTACTCCTCACAGCCCCTTCTTTCCTACCAGGACCAGGAGTGAAATGCTATCGGTTTGGGTGAAATGGTAGTGGCAGCGGATGGTTTGGAGAACTGGTAGTGGAGGCAGTGTGAGGCTCCGCCCACCCACCCAGATGCTCTTTTAACTATGTTTTAACCGTGAAGTAACCTGTTTTTTACTCTTGCCGCATGTGCAGAAGGGTTTGTGCATGCATAGAGGGTCCAAGCATGCACGTGCACTTCCAAACCAGTAGGGAAGGTAAGTAGATTTCACCCCTGGCAAGGACCCCCTGCAGCCTCTTGGCCAAAGGGATAGGAAAGTTGATGGTGCAAAGATTGGAAGGAACCAAATCCGGGGAAGCTTTTGCTAAATGCACAACTTCCCTCAATGCCTTTTCATCAGGTTTGGGGGTCAAGAGAAGCAGAGGCAGGCAAGAGGCAGAGGCACATGCTCTATTCCCTTCTGAAGGGAGGAGAGTTCAAATTTTCAAATCCCTGTGTCAGCGTTTCAGCGCTGACATAGAAAGGGAGATAAGCCCTGGACTTTTGCCTGCTAAATCCCTTTGAAGCTCGGTCTCCGTGGAAATGAAGAGGGGGGGGGAACATTCCTGTGAAATGACGAGACAAGAAGTCAGGAGAGTGACTTGGAAGATAGCCAATGAGAAGCAGAGAATTGGGGATCGGAAAGGCAGGGATTGGGGGGCAAAAGGTCAGTCTTGTCTGCATGAGTCATGATCCGATTGCTGTACTCAAATAAAGAGAAGATTTCCTTAAAGATTGGCAGTTTGGAAATTCATTTATTTTGAGATAGCATCGAAGTCTGACACCCTGTTTTATTTCTGCTATTTATATCCCTGTCCCCATTTCTGAAAACCGAGGACCTTGGAAATAGCCCTTCTCTGTCACAACACCAGCCCTATAAAATAACATCCTCCCTGAGACTTATTGAGCTCCAGTCCTGACCTTCCTTAAAAGACCATTTAAATTTTGACTGTATCCCCAGGCATTGCCTTAGAAGGGATATGACCCCTTGTGTGGTACTATGGCTGCCTACAAGCTTTGTGGAATGTTTTTAATTAGATATCCACTGTTCTGTTTTTCTTTTTAAATGATTTTAAGAAAATATGCTGGGCATTGTCCTAATGCAGTTAGTGAGGCTTATAATTTTATTTTTTCTTTATGTTGTTAAACTTAAATGAGATCCATTACACTATATGCTTCACAAATTCAGACATTAGAACAAGAATCAGTACAGCCAATGCTTACACAAATATGGAAAAACAATAGAGAGAGCATCAATGAAAAAAAATAGAAAGTTCAAACCCTTCTATAACGTTCTCCAGGGGTGGGCTGCTGGGAGTTCGCAGGGGTTCGCAAGACCCTCTAGCTAAGATTCTGTGCAGTTCGGAGAACCCCTAAATCCCAGTCTGGTCTGGCCCCGCCCACCCTGCCCTGCCCTTCACAGGAGTCCCCACGTGGTCGGCTTTGGATGTAGGTAAGTGCAGGGCATGTGCGGAGGCTCAGGGAGGACAGAAGTTACTGGAAGTTCAAGAAGGCCAGAAACCAGCCTCCATTTTCGCCCTCCCAGATGCTTGACAAAAACCTCCAGAGTCTGGGGAGGGCAAAAATGCCCCCCCCCCGTGCAGGAGGCTGACTAGGTCACTCCCACCATGGCTATGCTGACCCAGCAACCATGCAGAGAACCCCTTGCTAAAATTTTTGAAGTCCACCCCGACTTCCTCTCTATTAAGCAAAAGGGATAGTCCACAGGCTGTTATTTTTCTGCCCTTAATCAAATCTCGTCTCAAAATTGGTATTTCTAGAACAGATGGGAAATAAAATTTGACCTCAGTCACAAGCAATTTTAAAATCAGCTCCAGTCAGGATTCTTATATGGAGATCTAATAGAAAAGAAACTCAAAAACAGGCCCAACTCTTAACATTAGACAGGGTTCAAGGTACTGGTTGTTTAATAGGCATTTACACTTGAGGTAAGGGCCACCAACCTAGAATGTCACAAAAATACATAGTTCTGGATGATTTTTCAAGTGGTCTCTGGAGATAAGTTGCTACATTGAAGGACAGCAGAAGTCATCATCTGGCTGTTGAAATATCTTTATCCAGCATCACTTTCTGGACAAGACCTGACAGGAAGGACGACAACCACTATAGAAAAATCCCCCAAGGGATGGATTTATGATTTTTCACTAAGATGTTTTTTCTCCAGCTCTTCCTCTGCAAATAGAGCCCTGAAGAATTTGAGGATCCCCAGAGGAGAAGCTGTTTTTCACTGTAATTTTCAAAAATCAGGTGAGACCTCTTCTGCTACTTCTTCAGTGACTGGTTTTGAAGTAAACATCATGGAAGGAAATCTTGCATTAGAAAAGGATAAATGTCTCAGCCGCACCCTTTGTAGCGCAGGTTCTTGGGATAGGTAGAGACTGTGCTCTTGAATGTACTTTCTCTTCTTTCCTAGAATTTCTGTATTGTGAAGGTGCTTTGAATTCATCTAATTCCTCTTGTTGTTCTTTTTCAGAAATGGGAAGGGGATTGATTCAGCTCCATTAATGATGGTTCTTCTGCTTCTGCTTTTGATTCTGCTGGTGTCCCAGCCAATCCCTGGGAAGATTAGAATGAAGTGTCCGCTGAATTTCGAGCACCAAGATGAAAAAAAATCATGGAGCTATTACAGGCCAGGAGACCATCTCATTAGTATCATCAACACTGGGACAAAAATATTGCGTATAGCAATGTTATCTTTCAACACGGCTCCTCGTTGTCACTTTGACTCGTAAGTCATTCAATGTGAGGGAGTTGCATTCGCTATATTTTCAATTCTAACGGTCTCATTCTTTTCTTCTTATTTCACTTATGCATGTTTTGTCGGCATAATTTCTTGAGTCATTTTGATTTCCATTGCTTCACTTTTGTCTTATTATAGATATAAAAAATCTCAAATCCAAAGATGGGGCAAAAAAAACCCCTGAAAAAAGTCCACATTCTATAATATTCCTGATCTAATCCTGATTATAACATTAATATCAACTTTGGTTTTAAGTAGTTATTGAATGGGTTGCAGTTGACTCTGCCCAGCCCATCTCCTTTTATAATTGCTCATTCATATGCAATGCCTGATCCTCATAGGAACAGAGAACGACTTGATTTTAGAAATGCTTTTCTGAGTTGTTTATGAAACAGCCTCTTCCCATTATGATGCTTTTTCTTTAATTTTGAATCCTGGTTACTCAGCAGTTGAAAACTTGTTCTGCTACAAATAATGATTTATTTGTGATTTATTAAACTTAGTTTAATCTCATCTCACCAACACTCATTAAAATAAAATGCTGATGGGTAATTATCATTTGCCTCTAGTGATGGATCGGAATTGGCTTAAGATTTAGAAGACTTGTGGGGACAGAAAGGATTACATTGAAAAAGTATTTTGTTATTGCTATTGATGATGATAATATGAATATTTTTTATGTTAGTTTACCTTTTGAAAGCTTTAGAGCACTACGCTACATTTTTAATATTCAATTGGTCAGCAAGACTCCTGGGCTTCTCCACAATCTCACACTTGGCTACAACATCCATGACAACTATTTGAACATACGTATGACTTCAGAAGCCTTGCTGGACATGCTCTCTACTGGAGAAGCCAATGTTCCCAACTACAGCTGTGGAAGGAAGGACAACATTTTGGCTCTTGTTGATGCAGCTGCCGATGACATCTCCATCCAGATGTCAACATTAGGAGACACCTACAAAGTCCCACAGGTTTGTATGTTAATTTTTCTATAGGTAAACTGAATGTGGTGGAGGAATGGTATGTGATAGATCCAACCATATTTTCTCTTTGGAATTGAAGAACTGCTTTTCACTATAATCGTTTTAGGTGTCAAGGTTAGGGATTGGGATCCACAGTGTTTAGGAGGCAAGGATCAAAGCAGTGGTGTCCTCTCAGGACATCATCTTCTTTTTCTGCTGAACATTTGGGAATACAAAGGATTATCTGTCCAAAATGAAGGTGCAGCAGAGTTGGGAAATTATATTTTATACATATTCCTAAAAAAACACATCTATTATTTCAATGTCAATTATATAAGAGATCAATATCTTGGACCCCATATTAGACCGATAACCAATTTGGATTCTTATATTAAAACAATATATTTCTTGTTTAATCAATATTAAAGAAGTACATTCAATATGGCTCTTTATTTGAACAAAACATTTCAGTTGACATATGGACATGTGGATCTGATTTCCGTAAATTGTAGGGATGACACAGAAATATGATTTGTATTCTTTATTCTTATCTTTTTAACTTATTTTGTTTTATACTATTGTTATATACAGTCTTGTTAATGTTATGCTTTTTATTCTTTATTTTCATATTGGTTAATGACTAATCAAGAAATAAAGTATTTGAATATGTTTATGTGAACCAAACTGGATTTCTTTAAAGATAATATTTTGAAATTGATCTGACCCCAAATATTACATAGTATTCTTCATTGTTTTTTCAGATCAATTTTGAATTATTTTCAGCTTCACTGCATGATAAGAGTCAATTGCCCTTTTATCACCGGCTTTCCCCCCAAAAAGGGATCCTCTACCCAGGAATTGTCCAAGTGCTCCTTCATTTCAGATGGACCTTGATTGGTCTCTTTGCTTCAGACACAGAAAATGGAGATAATTTCATGAGGACTTTGACTCCTATGCTTCTCAGGAATGGGATTTGTGTTGTTATATCACAACAATTCTCAACAACTCAACTTATAGCGCCTCTCAGCGATGCCCTCTCTATGTGGAGACAAGTCAATGTCTATGTTCACTATATAGAATATGGTGCTATTTTGGAGAGAATTCTTCCTTTTCATTTTATACTTAGGTGTTTGCCAGGACCCATTGAAGGGAAAGTCTGGATCACAACACTCACTGCAATTTTTCCACTGGGACAGCACAGTGCTCTCAAATATGTGAATAGTATCTGGACTGTTAATTTTGAAATAAAAAAGCAGCCAATGAAGGATGCCTTTATAGGTGGTTTCTATCTGGAGCCACCCTCAGGACATCAGTCATATGTCTGTTCTTTTTCAAAACATGTCTTGTCTGTCAAAGGCCGGAAAAGATGCACTGAGAAATCACCACTGGAGATCCAAAAGAAAAAGAACATGGTGCAGGCCACGAATTTCCACCGTTTTTACAGTGCCATTAATACTCTGGCCCATGCCTTGAATGCTGCCTATTCCTCCAGATCCAGGAGGAGAAAGAAGAAGGGCAAAGCAAGGTTGGGAGCTCCAAGGCTTCAGCCATGGCAGGTATGGGGTCCCGATAAGGATCCATCAAACTTAGTTCCTTTGGAAAAGGAATCCAAAGGAGAAGAAGGGGAAACCATAGGAACCTATTTGTGTTACAGAACTCAACAGGTTTGGCCAATCTAATTGCTTATGCAATCCTGTTCCCAAGAACGGGAATTATGACATAGTTTGATATTAAACACTGCTAATTTTTAAATGATGTGTTCATCTTTAAATAAATTCCTACATGTATAGGTTTGTGATTAGCATCAGAGAATTTTATCTTCATGAATTTGAAGGAGCCCCTATCTCAACCTCTCCTCTCTGCAGGGATCCCAGTGAAATCTTTTCTGACTGATGGCTGCTTGCATGAAGACAGTCAGTGAAAGGGAGATTGAAATCCTCTGGTTCTCAGGCTCAACACAAAAACTACTCTTCTTTTAAGATGTTTTTCCTCTTATTCAGTCAGAATCTTCTTTACTGTAACTGACTTCATTTTCCCATGTCCTACAGTCATATTCTTCTTATAATAATAATAAGAAAAATTATAAGGTTTCTTATAATTGACAAATTTTATCAGTCATATTGTTTTCAAAACATATATTTTCAATATGTGATTGACAAATTTTGTCAAATTTTGCTGAACCTTTCTTTTTCATTTTTGAAGATAGTTGTTAAATCTGTTCTCCCAGCTAAACATATTTGCAGGTTAGATCTCTGTAAAAGAAAGATTCAAATGAGAACAGACAAAAACGATAAGTTACCAATTTTATTCTTTTAAAATACCTGGATGTTCCCATTCTAGTTCCATCCTTTTCTGGAGAAGAATGAGTTTTGCAATCTTTCTGGATACAAACTATACTTGGACCAAAATGGACATTTAATGGCTGATCTGAGAATCTTTAGCTGGGTGGTTCTCCCCAAAAAGAATCTCATGAAAGATCAACTGGTGACTATTGAAAGACAGGGATTTATTATCAACCAAGATCATCTGTCATGGCTAAAGTTGCACAACAGGGTAGGAGAAGTATTGGTGTCTTTTCTCTATTTTCCAAAGGGTTCTGACTCATTTCATTGGGCAACTGCACCATGGCTCAGTGTTGAAATGGAGAAGCTGCATGAAAATGGTAAGAGAGGGCTAATTCAGTGGTGGGATTCAATTTTTTTAACAACCAGTTCTTTGGGCATGGCTTGGTGGGTGTGGCTTGGTGGTCATGCAATTGGGTGGGCATGGTCAGGTGGTCATGTGACTGGGTGGACTGCCAACTTGACATCAATCATGTCAAGGGGTGCTTTGCCCAGCCCCTCCCCTCCCAGCCACTCCTTGTCACCCCCGGCCTCAAAGTATCTATAGTTCTGTAAAATGTTGTTCACTTTTTTTGACATTATTATCTGCCTCTACATACTATAGATGTACTTTCATGGACGACGCTGCGGATGCCCTCGCTCACCCTTTGCCTGGCTTCCCTCCTCCCGCCATCTCCTCAGTGCTCGCTCGTGTTCCCCCTCCCCACTCTAGCTTGATTGCAGGCGGAGCCACATTGCCTTTTGCAAGCCTGCTGTCGGAGAAGCTGGGTGACGTTGAGAGCTGGCTTTTTGCCTAGCTTTGTCCAGCTGTCGGGGGGGGGGGCATGGCTTCCTTCCCAGGCCCCCATCCGTTCCCCCCCCGACAGTTGGACAAAACTAAGCAAAAAAACAGCCCTCACCAGCACCCAGCTTCACCGACAGCAGGCTTGGAAAGGGCAATGTGAGCTTCTACCTGCATCAACCTAGACTGGGGAGGGAGAGAACATGAGCGAGCCAGGGGCCCTTCCCTCCAGCCTTTGCCCAAAGCCTCATGCCACACCAGGAGGCTGAAGTTTGCATTTCTTTCCCACTCTGACCCACGCATACCTTGGCAATGGGACTGTTTCTCTCCACCTCCTTTTCCAGCTGTTGGATCAGAGGGAGGAAGCTAGCTTTGATGCCCATTGCACCTAGGAATCTCAAAGCCGAGAATGAACGTTTATGCTACAACCCTTAGATCGGCCTCCTGCAAACTCTGTCTCTCGAGGAACCCGGCCGAACTTTTGCGCGCCACTTGCTGAGGCAGAGGGTGGGGCTGGAGCTAATAGGTAGCCAAACTAAATGCCCAAAGGACCCCATCCCAACATCAGGAGTCCTGGTGCCTCAGTGAGTGAAACTTCAGCCGGGGTCCTTGGAAGACCATGGAGTTTGCAGGCCACCTGCCTAGCTAGTGCCCAGATTTGCTGCGACACAAGCATTCATTCTTGGCTTTATTTGAGATTCCTAGCTGCGATGGATAGCAAAGCTAGGACTGACCCCGGCCAGCTTTCTCATTTAGGGAGCCTCTGCTGGATTGGGAGGGCCTCACAGCAAGAAAAAAGGCATTACATATCAGCCTCATCTAAGGCGACTGGCTGGAAGGGGCAAGGGGCATGGCCAGATGTGGTTAGCTACCGGATCGGGTGAATCAGTGCGAACCGGCTGAATCTCCACTAGGCTAATTCATAGCCCTCAAGTGCTAAGTATTGTGATTCACTTATTCTTTGTCTTCAAATAGCAAACAAGAAGGTAAATTTATTGACCAGTGCCTGAATTCAGGTTTGCACTGAATGTGATGACATTGAATCAAGTGTCAGGGTTCCAAGTAACACACCCATAGAAATCAAAACTCTGAGGCTGTTGGATTCCTCAAAGAATAGATTTACTGGACACGTCATATTAGCATCAGCTGGTGAAAACTGACTCTAAATGTTCCCATGGTTTTCATCTAATTAAAAGTAAAGGTTCTTTCATTTCTCCAAACAATCAGTCACATGGTCCAACCAGGATACAGACTACTTGCTAGATGACTTCAGTTCCCTCCCTCTGGACACCTGGTGGGAATGTCCTTGGTTCCCAAGAGAAAGTATTTTATTTTGGCTACAGCATCCCAGCTATCTCTACTTCCCCCTCCCTTTCCCACAGCTCCAGTTGTGGCAGCACTGAAGCTTCAAAATGGCCACAGCCAGGTCAGCTTCAGGATTGACATCAAGACTGGATGGAGATCTTTTTAGTTCCAGTGGGAAATAAAATTTGGAATTAGATTCACCTTGTCCTTGTAGGGGCAAGTGTCCAATAAAAGGGCAGGGAAAGAAATTTTTAAGAGACCCAGATCTGACCAGAGTTATCCATTCTAACCTTTCAACCCACTGGGACAGTGAAATAGGCCTTCTGCTCCTATGAAGAAGGTCCAAGAATTTTTCTTGACATGGAATCAAAATGACTGGACTGCTGAGAAATAATGTCCTGACCCAGAAAACCGAAGCATTTGGAACATGATTTTGACTCAAAGAAAAGCCTTTCTAATATCTGAAATAATAAAAGACAATTGAAAAGGAAATGCTGCTTAGATTTGGGCTTTGGCTTGCAAGACGGTACCTCATCTAAAAATTTACTGAATGAACTTGAATGCAACTGTTCATCTTGATTGTTAGTTATCTTAAGTCATTCTGGGAAAGAAAGGAGGCTCCAAATTTAACCTATAACAAATGTGGGTTTGTTCTTTCAAGCCAGTTTTTGTTACCTAATTTTAGTTCTTCAAGAGAAAGGATCCCTAGCTGAGCCACACACGGCTCATGTGTGCTGCAACAAAAGATTCCTTATTTACACTTTTTGAGGGACACATTCTCATGACCTCATTTCTATCTCATATCACTACTGTTCGAGAAACTGAGCAGTCACTTTTGCTCTTATTTCAATAGCATGTCAGCATGTCAGGATGGTTAGTGCTATCATATTTTCTTTGGAATTCATTGTTTTTCTACTTAGTCTTTTCCTCAGTCCAAATGTGTGGAAAAATGTCATCCTGGATTTGTCAAGCAGAAGCGAGAAGGAGAGTCATTTTGCTGTTACGACTGTGTTCCTTGTCCGGAGGGGACCATCTCCACTCAGGAAGGTGGGTAACACAAAAGAAAAGACAGGCCTTGAGGAAGAGGGTTCATCTGGAGCAGACTTCCAAACTCATGGCCCATGGGCCAGATGCGTCATGTGCTGGCCATGCCCATGCCCACTTTAGCAAAGCGCAAAAAATTCTAATACATCATGTGACACCGCCGTGACTATGTGAGTTTGACACCCCTGATCGAGAGCAATTTTCATTAAAGTGAAGATTAGAGGACTGAATGAATAACAACTTATCTTTGTTTATTTTCAAACTGCATAATTTCTTATCAAAACAAAATGTAATAAAGACCTTGATAGGGATTAGCAAATTATGGCATATTGGACAGGTTCTGCTACTGCCAGAGAAAATATTGCTTTTTTAATTTTTATCTGTCCTTCCACATTTATCTTTCTGGGAACATCTGAGTTCTTTGAAACTTAGAGAATTGTCTTAGTTTCATTTTCTTGAAGGATTATTGTAATACTCTCTACATGGGCCTCCCATTATAAATAACTGGAAGGTATCACTGGTCCACAATGAGCTGGTATCGACAGTTATGGGTGCAGCTCATTACACCAAAATTACCACTGGTCCAAGTAATCATTCCAGATTATTTGCAGGATTACTTTTCTCTTCCAGCCATCTACATTTCAGGCATCCTCTGATCCAGTGTTGTTCTTAGTAAGTATGGCTTCTAAGATGAACTGATTCATTATTTACTAGGAAAATTCTGCAGAAATCATATTGGCCCTAGGTGGCCATATTGGTCCTGCGTGCCACAGGTGGATTGCGGAGCCATATCTGTGGGCATGTGAGTGTTGCCCTAGGTCAGCTCCAGCGGCCATCTTATTTTTTGGCCTTCTGGGCCCACCGGAAGTTGGGAAATTGGCAGTTTCCGACCTCCAGAGGGGCTCCAGGGTGGTGGGGAAAGCTGTTTTCGCCCTCCCCAGGCTCCAAAAAAGCCTCTGTAGCCTGGGGAGGGCGAAAAACAGGCCTACAAGGCCCACAAGTAAACTTTTTGCCATTGTGTGCCAATAGCGGGGAAACCATGAAGAGGGGGTCATGTGCACATGCACAGGTGGGCGGGGTGTGGGGGACATTGAATTATGGCTGTGGGCACACACATGCGCGACCCCCCCCCTGCACTCCCCCCACTTTTGGCACACGACGGCGAAAAGATTAACCATCACTGTCCTAGGATTTTCCCAAATTTCATAGTCTTAGCTCTGCATGGGTTAGAAAATGATGCATTTCCTATCTTCTTTTTGAGGAGATACTAAGAAATAAATTTTACAAAACGCTGCTGGTATCAACTTCTATCCCAAAAAAATGTTATTTGAAATGTAAAGGACAGAATGTTGGTTTTTGGTTTTCTCAGATACAGAAAAATGCACCAAGTGTCCACATGATCAATATCCAAATGAGGAACGAGTCCAATGTATCCCCAAAGTTATAACCTTCCTGTCTTATGAAGAAGATCTGGGCATCATCCTTGTCTCTTTTGCTCTACTTTTCTTCCTAACTACAGTCCTTGTCTTAATTATATTTATTCGATACCGAGAAACATCTATTGTCAAAGCCAACAACAGGGACCTCTCTTATATCTTCCTGATCTCCCTTCTACTTTGCTTCTTGTCTTCTCTTCTCTTCATTGGTCAACCAAGGAAAGCCACCTGTTTTCTCCGACAAACTGTTTTCAGCATCATTTTTTCAGTTACTATTTCTTCTCTCTTGGCCAAAACAATCACAGTGGTGCTTGCTTTCCTTACTACAAAACCAGGAAACCGAGTGAAGAGGTGGTTGGGGAAGAGTTTGGCCAATTCCATCATCCTTTCTTGTTCTGCTGTCCAAATTATCATCTGCTCCATCTGGCTAGGAGTTTTTCCCCCGTTCCTTGACTCTGACCTCTACTCCCAGCCAGGAGTAATCATCCTGCAATGCAACGAAGGCTCTGCTGTCATGTTTTATATCACCCTTGGCTACCTGGGTTTTCTGGCTTTCATCTGCTTCACAGTGGCTTTTCTTGCCAGGAATCTTCCTGGTGCCTTCAACGAAGCCAAGCTGATCACCTTCAGCATGCTGGTCTTCTGCAGTGTCTGGGTGAGTTTTGTGCCCTCCTACCTGAGCACCAAAGGGAAATACATGGTGGCTGTGCAGGTCTTCTCCATTTTGTCCTCCAGTGTTGGGCTGCTCAGCTGCATCTTCATTCCCAAATGCTACGTAATCATTCTGAGGCCAGACCTGAATACAAAGGAGCATCTTATGACCAGAAGAAATGTAGAGGAATGAAGAGATTTTTATTTTTACATAAAAGCAGCTAAATTTAAAACTTCCTAAACTTTAAATGGCTAGGTCTAAAAAGAGAACAACTAAAAAAAAATCCAATTAACTATTTTTTTTAAAGCTCTCAAAGGGGAAAAAACTTACCCAATATAACAGGGGTCTCCAACCTTGGCAACTTTTAAGACTTGTGGACTTCAACTCCCAGAATTCCTCAGCCAGCTTTACTGGGAGTTGAAGTCCACAAGTCTTAAAGTTGCCAAGGTTGGAGACCCCTGCAATAAGAAGGTACAAGGCAAGTAGGCAGATAGAGCTGCTCACCGATGAGCTTGATTGCAGGCAGGGAGATTCAGTTGCTTGCTGATGCAATGGATTGCAGGTATTACAGCAAGCGAAGCAAGGCAGGCGTTGCAACCAGCAGCTAAGGTAAGCAAGCTGGGGGGGGATTTTTGTTAGTGGTTAGCAGGCAACTCAGCTGGGATCATCAGAGCTTGTTTCATCAGAGCCATTTAAAAGAAAAAAAAAGGCTCTGATGATCACGCGGCTCAGCTGGGCATGGGGGGCGGGGACAGGGATTTTTGCTCTCCAAACTGCCCACCATCACTACCTATTCGCCCGAGCCAGTCAGAACCGAGAGCATTTCACCCCTGCAAGAAGGCCAAGGACTTATTTCACGGTTCAAAAAATATATAAAACAGGGTCTTATTTTCGAGGAAACACTGTATGTAGACGTTATTTATTTATTTATTTAAATTTCTATACCGCCCTTCTCCAATATAGGACTCAGGGCGGTGAACAGCCGAAGTAAAAACAAGACATACATACAAAACATACAAAATCTAAAAACTGATTAAACGATTAGACGTTAAACAAGAAATGAGCTAAACTACAGTTTGATGATATTACCAGAAAAAGAATTCCGACAGAATTGCAGAATCTGTTCTCTAATTCAGGGGTCCCCACCTTTTCGACTTCAGGGACCACCAAATTCATAATTATAAATCCCGTGGACCACTAATACGAATCCAGCGCACCACTTGCTGAAGTGCCTGGATTCCCAGTGACATGATGGGGTCCTTCAGGCACTCTCCGACTCATTCTTTCTCATTCTCTCTGATTCCCTAACTGTCTCTTTCTTTCTCTCTCTCTCTTCCATTCTCTCTCTTTCTCACTTTCTCTTTCATTCTCTGTCTGTCTGTCTCACTGATTTTCTCTCCCTCTCTCATTCTCTCTCTTTCATTCTTTCTCATTCTCTCTCTCTTTCTCTCTCTTTCATTCTCTCTCTCTCTTTCTCTTCCATTCTCTCTCTTTCTCTCTGTCTGTCCCATTCTGATTCTCTCACTCTCTCTCCTTCTCTCCCCCTTCTCTCTTTCTCTCTGTCTTATCTCTCTTCCCCCTGTTTCTCTCTCTCATCTCTCTCCCCCTTTCTTTCCCTCTCTCTCCACTCTTTCTTTCTCTCTCTTTCTCTCTCTTTCATTCTCTCTCTCTCTCTCATTCTTTCTTTTTTCATTCTCTCACTCTCTTTCGCTTTCATTCTGTCTCTCTATCTCTCTCTGACTCATTCTGATTCTCTCTGATTCTCTCTCTCACTCTCACTCTCATTCTCTCTCTCTCTTTCTCTCTCTCCCCTCTCTCTTTCTCTCTCTCCCCTCTCTCTTTCTCTCTGTCTCATCTCTCTTCCCCTTATTTCTCTCTCAGTCACTCTCTCTCTTTCTATCTCTCTCTCTCATTCTCTTTCTCTCTCTCATCTCATGGGCC
The DNA here is from genome assembly GCF_059756535.1 of Pantherophis guttatus. NCBI lineage: Eukaryota > Metazoa > Chordata > Lepidosauria > Squamata > Colubridae > Pantherophis > Pantherophis guttatus. The sequence continues at coordinate 273,247,525 of NC_142064.1, forward strand.
AGCCAGTGTTTTGGGGCTGAAAGGAAGTTAAGCATCTCCCCGAGAGACCGAAGTGCATGGAGCACCAACAAGGGCTGGAAGAAACAGCTGCTCGATCTAGCAAGGGACAAAACTTCACTCCCGCTCTGGAATATGGAGTGAATCTCTATCCCCCGCCCTTGCCAGGCAAGGAGTGACTGGGTAGTTTCAGCCGTCAGGAAGCTACAGCAGGGGGAAGAAACAGCCCGGGGTTCCTGTCACCCATTGCTTCAGCCCACCTGCACTGCCAACCCCCCTTGCACCATTACCTCATTCCAGCTGGTGAGGGCTGTGCTGCAAACTTGCAAAGAACCTCCCTCTACAGTGGAGATTTACAACTCCACCATGCCTGACCAGTCCCATATTCCAGAGCTCTAGTCACAGAACTGGCCTTTGCTCATCCTGGAGCAGCTCCTCCCCTGGGTGCACTGCGGACCATCAAAATTTTCTCGTGGACCACCAGTGATCCATGGACCCCTGGTTGGTGGCCACTGCTCTAATTGACTATTCTATGGATGTTGTAAGGAAGAGTGGGGAGGTTAGACAAAAACACCCAGTCAGAAGTTGGGATAGTTCTTCAGTCTTCTGCTTGTGGACACTCTAGATGTATCTGATCAGTCATTTTGTCATAAATATGGGCACTGGCCTGATCTAGAAGAAGTTTTCTCATTTTCTTAAAATGAAGCTTGAATATCGCAAAAATATTTATGGTTGGCTGTATTGTATTCTTGGCTGTATCATAGCTGTAACTTCCTAACGTGCTAGAAGTTCTCAGCCTTCCTCATTCTCTCCCTGGTCCCAGTTGAATATGCACCTTCTCACTATCCACACCATGAGGTTAATGACATACTTTTTGGGACAAGATCTTTTAAATCCCCCCTTCCTCCTCCTCCTCCTCCTCCTCCTCCTCCTCCTCCTCCTCCTCCTCCTCCTCCTCCTCCTCCTTCTCCTCCACCTGCTCGTCAGTGGCCATCTTGTCTAGCCATCCAAGGAGAACTGATGTCTTGTATAAGAAAATGGAAATGCTTTATCTGCAGATTATAGAAGAGTAGAATGGAAGAGCCTGAATGACACCAGATTTTTCTTCTTTCAAAACACACCTGACCTGAAAAGGCATGAAAGGATGCCTTGCTGGTGCAGCAGATTAAAGTGGTGTCAAGTGACACCAGCTGCCTGCAATTACTGCGAGTTCGAATCTCACCAGGCTCAAGGTTGACTCAGCCTTCCATCCTTTTGAGGTAGGTAAAATGAGGACTTAGATTGTGGGGACAATAAGCTGACTTTGTATAAAAAATAACACCGCTTAGGGGGGACCGAAAGACCTACTAAGCAGGCATATACAAAAGTATGAAGGCTATTGCTTAAATGCATTGTATACCGCCCTGAGTCTCCGGAGAAGGGCGGCATATAAATTGAACGAATAAATAAATAAATAAATATTAGAAGTGTGCAATAGTGTGATCAGCCTTGAGAGCAAAATAAAAATAAAATTATTACCCATGTTTCCCTCAAAATAAAACCCTGTGCTTATTTATTATTTTTTTGCCACCAAAAGAGGCACCAGGTCTGATTTTTTTTTGGGGGGGGGGTGGATATAGTCCACTGATTCACCACACTTGCATGCATTGCCCCCAGCCTCTTTTTTGCTATCAGAAGCCTTCAGGAACTTCTTCATTCGGTAAGGCCAGCAAAGCTTTCCTGAAGGCCTCTGCCGCCGATAACAGATCTCCGGATCAATCCGAAGCTCTATTATCGGCTACAGAGGCTTTAAATATAGCCTTGCTGGCTGCAGCAGAAGAAATGGGCTGAGGTGTGCAAGGCCTGGCTGCAACTGTCTGAAGGTAAATAGAAATCACTGGATCAAATGGAAAAGAAGCCCAGAAGAAAAGACCCTCCTTCATTGGCTGGGATTCTGTCTCAGAGGGGACAAGAAACCCACCAAGAAAACCTGGAGTGTTGCCTCTTTGCAAGAGCACCACTTGCTTTGAGTGCCTCCCTATTGCAGCCTGCAATCTGGAGGAATCCCATTCCTTAGGCTCAGGGGTGAAATCCAGCAGGTTCTGTCAGGTTCTGGAAAACTGTAGCGGAAATTTTGAGTAGTTCAGAGAACCGGCAGATACCATTTCTGGCTGGCCCCAGAATGGGGTGTGAATGGAGATTTTGCAATATTCTTCCCCCAGGAGTGAGGAGGGAATGGAGATTTAATTTAATTAATTAATTTAATTTAATTAATACAATTTATATGCCGCCTTTCTCTGAAGACTCATGGCAGCTTACAATGCATTTTTTAAAAAACCATTATAAAAACATTTAAAAATTAAAACATTAAAACCCATTCACACCATTCACGACCCGATCTCACACGATCGCAACAGCGAGATCAGCAGCCCCAGGCCTGCTGGAAAAGCCAGGTCTTCACCACGTTTCGGAAGGCCAATAGAGTGGGGGTGGTCCGGACCTCAGGAGGTAACGGGTTAAAGAGAGCTGGGGCAGCCACAGAGAAGGCCCTCCCCCATGGGTCCGCCAGCCAGCATTGTTTAGCTGATGGGACCTGGAGGAGACCAACTCTGTGGGATCTTACCGGTCGCTGTGAGCTATGTGGTAGAAGGCGGTTTCAAAGATAAACCTGGCCCTGAGCCATGTAGGCTTTCAAGGTAATAACCAACACCTTGAATTGTGCCCGGAGACCAATATGGAGCCAGTGCAGCTCACGGAGAATTGGTGTAATGTGGGTGTATCTAGGCACACCCACGATATCTCGTGTGGCTGCATTCTGGACCAACTCTAGTCTCCGAACATTTTTCAAGGGTAGCCCCATGAAGAGCATGTTGCAATAATCTAACCGTGAGGTGACAAGGGCATGAGTGACTGTGAGGAGAGCCTCCCGATCCAAGTAGGGTCGCAATTGGTGCACAAGGCGAACCTGTGCAAAGGTCCCCCTAGCCACAGCTGTCAGATGTTGGTCTAATCTTACCTGTGAGTCTAGGAGAACACCCAAATTGCAATCCCGTTCTGAGGGGGACAATTTCTCCCCTACCCCAGAACCAAGGTGGACAATCAACATAGTCTTTAGGAGGCAATACCCACAGCCACTTGGTCTTGTCTGAGTTAAGTCTGAGCCTGGTGACTCCCATCCAGACCCTCACAGCCTCCAGGCACCAGCACATCACATCCACTGCCTCACTGAATTGACGCGGGGAAGAGATATACAGCTGGGTATCATCAGCGTATTGTTGATATCTCACCCTGTATCATCAGATGATCTCACCCAGCGGCTTCATGTAGATGTTAAATAGGAGGGGAGAGAGGACTGAGCCCTGAGGCACCCCACAAACGAGGGGCCAAGGGGTCGACCTCTGTCCTCCTACCAACACCGACGGTGACCGACCAGATAGATAGGAGGAGAACCATTGTAACACAGTGCCTCCCACTCCCAACTCCCTTAGTCGTCCCAGAAGGATACCATGGTCAATGGTATCGAAAGCCACTGAGAGGTCAAGTAGCACCAAGATGGAGGAATGACCCCGATCTCGGGCTCGCCAGAGATCATCCATCAGTGTGACCAAAGCAGTTTCTGTGCTGTACCCAGGCCTGAAGCCATACTGAAAAGGGTCCAGATAATCCGTTTCATCCAATGACATCAGGAGCTGAAGTGCCACCACTTACTCTACAACCTTTCCCATAAAGGGTAGGTTGGAATATCCTTCCCCTGGAATGGGGTGGGAATGGATATTTTTGTGGTATCCTTCCCCTGCCATGCCCACCAAGCCATGCCCACCAAGCCACACCAAACACACCCACAGAAGCGGTAGTAAAAAAAAATTGGATTTCCCCACTGCTTAGGCTGCTGCATAGCGGCTCTTCCAGCATTTCAGGGAAGAAGCTACTCCTCATATCCCCTCCTTTCCTGCCAGGACCAGGGGTGAAATGCTACCGGTTTGGGTGAAATAGTAGTGGCAGCAGATGGTTCAGAGAACTGGTAGTGTAGGCAGTGTGAGGCTCCGCCCACCAACCCAGATGCTGTTTTAACTATGTTTTAACCATGAATTAACCTGTTTTTTACCCTCGGCGCATGCATAGAAGGGTTTGTGCATGCGCAGAGGGTCCAAGCATGCACGTGCACTTCCAAACCAGTAGGGAAGGTAAGTAGATTTCACCCCTGGCCAGGACCCCCTGCAGCCTCTTGGCCAAACGGATAGGAAAGTTTATGGTGCAAGGATTGGATGGAACCAAATCCGGGGAAGCTTTTGCTGAATGCACAAGCCCCCTCAATGCCTTTTCATCAGGCTTGGGGGTCAAGAGAAGCAGAGGCAGGCAAGAGGCAGAATCACATGCTCAGTTCCCTTCTGAAGGGAGGAGATTGCAAATTTTCAAATCCCTGTTTTATTTCTGCTATTTATATCCCAATCCCCATTTCTGAAAACCGAGGACCCTGGAAACAGTCCTTCTCTGTCACAACACCTGCCCTATAAAATAACATCCTCCCTGAGACTTATTGAGCTCCAGTCCTGACCTTCCTTAAAAGACCATTTAAATTTTGACTGTATCCCCAGGCATTGCCTTAGAAGGGCTCTGACCCCTTGTGTGGTACTATGGCTGCCTACAAGCTTTGTGGAATGTTTTTAATTAGATATCTGCTGTTCTTTTTTTCTTTTTAAATGATTTTAAGAGAATATGCTGGGCATTGTCCTAATGGAAAAACAATAGAGAGAGCATCAAGGAAAAAAAAATAGGAAGTTCAAACCCCTCTATAACGTTCTCCAGGGGTGGGCTGCTGGGGGTTCGCAGGGGTTGGCAAGAACCTCTAGCTAAGATTCTGTGCAGTTCGGAGAACCCCTAAATCCCAGTCTGGGCTGGCCCCGCCCACCCTGCCCTGCCCTTCACAGGAGTCCCCACGTGGTCCGCTTTGGATGCAGGTAAGTGCAGGGCATGCGCGGAGGCTCAGGGAGGATGGAAGTTACTGGAAGTTCAAGAAGGCCGGAAACCAGCCTCCATTTTCGCCCTCCCAGATGCTTGACAAAAACCTCCAGAGTCTGGGGAGGGCAAAAATGCCCCCCCCCCCCGGTGCAGGAGGCTGACTAAGCCACTCCCACCATGGCTATGCTGACCCAGCAACCATGCAGAGAACCCCTTGCTAAAATTTTTGAAGCCAACCCCTGACTTCCTCTCTATTAAGCAAAAGGGATAGTCCACAGGCTGTTATTTTTCTGCCCTTAATCAAATCTCGTCTCAAAATTGGTATTTCTAGAACAGATGGGAAATAAAATTTGACCTCAGTCACAAGCAATTTTAAAATCAGCTCCAGTCAGGAATCTTATATGGAGATCTAATAGAAAAGAAACTCAAAAACAGGCCCAACTCTTAACATTAGACAGGGTTCAAGGTACTGGTTGTTTAATAGGCATTTACACTTGAGGTAAGTGCCACCAACCTAGAATGTCACCAAAATACATAGTTCTGGATGATTTTCCCCAGTGGTCTCTGGAGACAAGTTGCTACATTGAAGGACAGCAGAAGTCATTATCTGGCTGTTGAAATATCTTTATCCAGCATCACTTTCTGGACAAGACCTGACAGGAAGGACGACAACCACTATAGAAAAATCCCCCAAGGGATGGATTTATGATTTTTCACTAAGATGTTTTTTCTCCAGCTCTTCCTCTGCAAATAGAGCCCTGAAGAATTTGAGGATCCCCAGAGGAGAAGCTGTTTTTCACTGTAATTTTCAAAAATCAGGTGAGACCTCTTCTGCTACTTCTTCAGTGACTGGTTTTGAGGTAAACATCATGGAAGGAAATCTTGCATTAGAAAAGGATAAATGTCTCAGCCGCACCCTTTGTAGCGCAGGTTCTTGGGATAGGTAGAGACTGTGCTCTTGAATGTACTTTCTCTCCTTTCCTAGAATTTCTGTATTGTGAAGGTGCTTTGAATTCGTCTAATTCCTCTTGTTGTTCTTTTTCAGAAATGGGAAGGGGATTGATTCAGCTCCATAAATGATGGTTCTTCTGCTTCTGCTTTTGATTCTGCTGGTGTCCCAGCCAATCCCTGGGAAGATTAGAATGAAGTGTCCGCTGAATTTCGAGCACCAAGATGAAAAAAAAACATGGAGCTATTACAGGCCAGGAGACCATCTCATTAGTATCATCAACACTGGGACAAAAATATTGCGTATAGCAACGTTGTCTTTCAACACAGCTCCTCGTTGTCACTTTGACTCGTAAGTCACTCAGTGTGATGGAGTTGCATTCGCTATATTTTCAATTCTAACGGTCTCATTCTTTTCTTCTTATTTCACTTATGCATGTTTTGTCGGCATAATTTCTTGAGTCATTTTGATTTCCATTGTTTCTCTTTTGTCTTATTTTATATATATATATAAAATCTCAAATCCAAAGATGGGGCAAAAAAAAACCCTGAAAAAAGTCCATATTATTAAACTTAGTTTAATCTCATCTCATCAGCACTCATTAAAATAAAATGCTGATGGGTAATTATCATTTGCCTCTTGTTAATGATCGGAATTGGCTTAAGATTCAGAAGACTTGTGAGGACAGAAAGGATTACATTGAAAAAGTATTTTGTTATTGCTATTGATGATGATAATATGAATATTTTTTATGTTAGCTTACCTTTTGAAAGCTTTAGAGCACTACGCTACATTTTTAATATTCAATTGGTCAGCAAGACTCCTGGGCTTCTGCACAATCTCACACTTGGCTACAACATCCATGACAACTATTTGAACATACGTATGACTTCAGAAGCCTTGCTGGACATGCTCTCTACTGGAGAAGCCAATGTTCCCAACTACAGCTGTGGAAGGAAGGACAACATTTTGGCTCTTGTTGATGCAGCTGCCGATGACATTTCCATCCAGATGTCAACATTAGGAGACACCTACAAAGTCCCACAGGTTTGTATGTTAATTTTTCTATAGGTAAACTGAATGTCGTGGAGGAGTGGTATGTGATAGATCCAACCATATTTTCTCTTTGGAATTGAAGAACTGCTTTTCACTATAATTGTTTTAGGTGTCATGGTTAGGGATTGGGATCCACAGTGTTTAGGAGGCAAGGATCAAAGCAGTGGTGTCCTCTCAGGACATCATCTTCTTTTTCTGCTGAACACTTGAGAATACAAAGGATTATCTGTCCAAAAGGAAGGTGCAGCAGAGTTGGGAAATTATATTTTATACATATTCTTAACAAAACACATCTATTATTTCAATGTCAATTATAGAAGAGATCAATATCTTGGACCCCATATTAGACCAATAACCAATTTGGATTCTTATATTAAAACAATATATTTCTTGTTTAATCAATATTAAAGATGTACATTCAATATGGCTCTTTACTTGAACAAAACATTTCAGTTGACATATGGACATGTGCATCTGTATATACTATTGTTATATACAGTCTTGTTAATGTTATGCTTTTTATTCTTAATTTTCATATTGGTTAATGACTAATCAACAATAAAGTATTTGAATATGTTTATGTGAACCAAACTGGATTTCTTTAAAGATAATATTTTGAAATTGATCTGACCCCAAATATTACACAGTATTCTTCATTGCTTTTTCAGATCAATTTTGAATTATTTTCAGCTTCACTGCATGATAAGAGTCAATTGCCCTTTTATCACCGGCTTTTCCCCCAAAAAGGGATCCTCTACCCAGGAATTGTCCAAGTGCTCCTTCATTTCAGATGGACCTTGATTGGTCTCTTTGCTTCAGACACAGAAAATGGAGATAATTTCATGAGGACTTTGACTCCTATGCTTCTCAGGAATGGGATTTGTGTTGTTATATCACAACAATTCTCAACAACTCAACTTATAGCGCCTCTCAGCGATGCCCTCTCTATGTGGAGACAAGTCAATGTCTATGTTCACTATATAGAATATGGTGCTATTTTGGAGAGAATTCTTCCTTTTCATTTTATACTTAGGTGTTTGCCAGGACCCATTGAAGGGAAAGTCTGGATCACAACACTCACTGCAATTTTTCCACTGGGACAGCACAGTGCTCTCAAATATGTGAATAGTATCTGGACTGTTTATTTTGAGAGAAAAGAGCAGCCAATGAAGGATTCCTTTATAGGTGGTTTCTATCTGGATCCACCCTCAGGACATCAGTCATATGTCTGTTCTTTTTCAAAACATGTCTTTTCTGTCAAAGGCCGGAAAAGATGCACTGAGAAATCACCACTGGAGATCCAAAAGAAAAAGAACATGGTGCGGGCAATGAATTTCCACTATTTTTACAGTGCCATTAATACTCTGACCCATGCCTTGAATGTTGCATATTCCTCCAGATCCAGGAGGAGAAAGAAGAAGGGCAAAGCAAGGTTGGGAGCTCCAAGGCTTCAGCCATGGCAGGTATGGGGTCCCAATAAGGATCCATCAAACTTAGTTCCTTTGGAAAAGGAATCCAAAGGAGAAGAAGGGGAAACCATAGGAACCTATTTGTGTTACAGAACTCAACAAATTTGGCCAATCTAATTGCTTATGCAATGATGTTCCCAAGAACGGGAATTATGACATAGTTTGATATTAAACACTGCTAATTTTTAAATGATGTGTTCATCTTTAAATAAATTCCTACATGTATAGGTTTGTGATTAGCATCAGAGAATTTTACCTTCATAAATTTGAAGGAGCCCCTATCTCAACCTCTCCTCTCTGCAGGAATCCCAGTGAAATCTTTTCTGACTGATGGCTGCTCAGTGTTTGCATGAAGACAGTCAGTGAAAGGGAGATTGGAATCATCTGGTTCTCAGGCTCAACACAAAAATGACTCTTCTTTTAAGATGTTTTTCCTCTTATTCAATCAGAATCTTCTTTACTGTAACTGACTTCATTTTTCCATGTCCTACAGTCACATTCTTCTTATAAGAAGAAGAAGAAGAAGAATTATAAGAAGGTTTCTTATAATAGACAAATTTTATCAGTTATATTGTATATTGTATATCAAAACATATATTTTCAATATGTGATTGACAAATTTTGCTGAACCTTTCTTTTTCATTTTTGAAGATAGTTGTTAAATCTGTTCTCCCAGCTAAACATATTTGCAGGTTAGATCTCTGTAAAAGAAAGATTCAAATGAGAACAGATAAAAAGGGATAAGTTACCAATTTTACTCTTTTACAATAACTGGATGTTCCCATTCTAGTTCCATCCTTTTCTGGAGAAGAATGATATTTGCAATCTTTCTGAATACAAACTATACTTGGACCAAAATGGACATTTGATGGCTGATCTGAGAATCTTTAGCTGGGTGGTTCGCCCCAAAAAGAGTCTCATGAAAGAACATCTGGTGACTATTGAAAGACAGGGACTTATTATCAACCAAGATCATCTGTCATGGCTAAAGTTACACAACAGGGTAGGAGAAATATTGATGTTTTTTCTCTATTTTCCAAACGGTTCTGACTCATTTCATTGGGCAAATGCACCACGGCTCAGTGTTGAAATGGAGAAGCTGCATGAAAATGGTAAGAGAGGGCTAATTCATAGTCCCCAAGTGCTAAGGATTGTGATTCACTTATTCTTTATGTTCAAATAGCAAACAAGAAGGTAAATTTATTGACCAGTGCCTGAATTTAGGTTTGCACTGAATGTGATGACATTGAATCAAGTGTCAGTGTTCCAAGTAACACACCCATAGAAATCAAAACTCTGAGGCTGTTGGATTCCTCAAAGAATAGATTTAGTGGACTTGTCATATTAGCATCAGCTGGTGAAAACCGACTCTAAATGTTCCCATGGTTTTCATCTAATTAAAAGTAAAAGTTCTTTCATTTCTCCAAACAATCAGTCACATGGTCCAACCAGGATAAGACTAGTTGCTAGATGACTCCAGTCACCCTCCCTCTGGACACATGGTGGGAATGTCCTTGGTTCCCAAGAGAAAGTATTTTATTTTGGCTACAGCACCCCAACTATCTCTACTTCCCCCTCCCTTTCCCACAGATCCAATTGTGGCAGCACTGAAGCTTCGAAATGGCCACAGCCAGGTCAGCTTCAGGATTGACATCAAGACTGGATGGAGATCCTTTTGGTTCCCCTGGGAAATAAAATTTGGAATTAGATCCACCTTGTCCTTGTTAAGGCCAGTGTCCAATAAAAGGGTAGGGCAAGAAGTTTTTAAGAGACCCAGACCTGGCCAGAGTTATCCATTCTAACCTTTCACCCCACTGGGACAGTGAAATAGGCCTTCTGCTCCTATGAAGAAGGTCCAAGAATTTTTCTTGACATGGAATCAAAATGACCGAACTGCTGAGGGATAATGTCCTGACTGAAAAAAACGAAGCATGTGGAACATGATTTTGACTCAAAGAAAAGCCTTTCTAATACCTGAAATAATAAAAGACAATTCAAAAGGAAATGCTGCTTAGATTTGGGCTTTGGCTTGCAAAAGAGTACCTCATCTAAACACTTCTTGAATGCAATTGTTCATCTTGATTGTTAGCTATCTTAAGCCATTCTGGAAAGACTGGAGGTTCCAAATTTAACCAATAACAAATGTGGGTTTCTTCTTTCAAGCCACTTGTTGTTGTTACCTGATTGTAGTTCTTCAAGAGAAAGGATCCCTAGCTGAGCCACACACGCCTCATATGTGCTGCAACAAAGGATTCCTAATTTACACTTTTTGAGGGACAAATTCTCATGACCTCACCTCTATCTCATATCACTACTGTTCTAGAAACTGATCAGTCATTGTTGCTCTTATTTTAAGAGCATGTCAGCATGTCAGGATGTTTAGTGCTATCATATTTTCTTTAGAATTTATTGTTTTTCTACTTAGTCTCTTCCTCAATCCAAATGTGTGGAAAAATGTCATCCTGGATTTGTCAAGCAGAAGCGAGAAGGAGAGCCATTTTGCTGTTACGACTGTGTTCCTTGTCCAGAGGGGACCATCTCCATTCAGGAAGGTGGGTGACACAAAAGAAAAGACAGGCCTTGAGGAAGAGGGTTTATCTGGAGCAGGGCTTCCAAACTCATGGCCCATGGGCTGGATGTGTCATGTGCTGGCCACGCCCATGCCGGGTTTAGCAAAGCGGAAAAAAGTCCCAATACCATGACGCCACCGTGACTGTGTGACTTTGACACCTCTGATCTAGAGCAATTTTCATTAAAGTGAAAGTTAAAAGACTGAATGAATCTCAACTGATCTTTGTTTATTTTCAAAGTGCATAATTTCTTATCAAAATGAAAATTAATGAAGATCTTTTTTTTATTTTGATTTTTTTTATTTATTTAAAACAATACATCAAAAAAAAGAAATAGTCAAACAAATGATCGCGACAGGAACTTTACATGATATTTACACTTTCTACGGTATGTAGGTTTCAGTCAGATTTAACATATATTAAACATAATCCTGGTTATACTTGACTTTTTGGGCGTCTGTTGTTCAACCAAACGTACCATTTGTCCCAACATTGGAAATATACGGAGTCCTTTTGGTCTCTCAATGCTTTAGTCAGTCTGTTGGCTTCCGCATAATCCAAAATTTTCTCCAAAATCAAATCTTCAGCCAGCAGGTCTTTCCCCTTCCAATGTTGGGTGAAACATATTCTTGCTGACGTGGTGATAAATACACACAGACACCATATATTTGTGCCTATGTTGTCTGGCCTGATGTTCAGTAGATAGTACTCTGGTTTCAGAATTAGGTTATAGCCTGTGATTTCCATGATCCATGCCTGTATAATTTTCCAGAATTCAGTCGTCCTGGAGCAGGTCCACCACATGTGGAAATAGGTGCCAATGTCCCCACACTTCCAACAATTTGGTGAGAGATTTGAATACATTTTAGAAAGACGAGCAGGTGGAAGGTGCCATCTATACAGCATCTTGTACACATTTTCTTTGTATGATGTTGCCCACAGGAATTTCATATGTTTAAGCCAGATTTCTTCCCATTTTGTCAAATCAATTGGATAGCCAATATTTCTCCCCCAGGCAATCATAGAGTCTTTAACTATTTCATCCTCTATCCAATAGTCTATTAAAAGTTTATAAAAAAGTTTATAAAAAAGTTTTTTTTTTATTTTGATTTATATAGCGCCCTACTCCTGAAGGATCTTAATATGTATTGGCAAGTTATGGCATATTGGACAGGTTCTGCTACTGTCAGAGAAAATACTGCTTTTTAGTTTTTACCTGTCCTTCCACATTTATCTTTCTAGGAACATCTGAGTTCTTTCAAACTTAAGAGAATTGTCTTAGATTCATTTCCTGGAAGGATTATTGCAATACTCTCTACATGGGCCTCCCATTGTAAACAACTGGAAGGTATCACTGGTCCATAATGAGGTGATATGGACAGTTATGGGTGCAGCTCATTACACCAAAAGTACCACTGGTCCAAGTAGTTATTTCAGATTACTTGCAGGCCTACCGTTCTCTTCCAGCCATCTACATTTCAGGCATCCTCTGATCCAGTATGGTTCTTAGTAAGTGTGCCTTCTAAGATGAACTGATTCATTCAGAAATTCAACAGTGTAAAAAGTAAGGTTTTACATTTAGGGAAGAAAAACAAAACGCACAGATACCGTATATGTGGCACCTTGTTCAATAGTAGTAACTGTGAGAGGGATCTTGGAGTCCTAGTGGACAACCATTTAGATATGAGCCAGCAGTGTGCAGCAGCTGCCAAAAAGTCCAATGCAGTTCTAGGCTGCATAAACAGAGGGATAGAATCAAGATCACATGAAGTGTTTTTATTTATTTATTTATTTATTTATTTATTTATTTTATGTCAAGTATTTGCAAGCCATTGGCACATATATCATATATCACATTTTATCTTAATTTATCTTATATATCCAACAAACATTAAATCTATAGCAGTCTACATCACAACGCGAGGAAATAAACTTGTCCCTGTACATATAGGATAATGTACAGAAGTCTATTACATATATCAATTGACATGCTTATCCAATAACTCTATTTATAGCTCGATTTGACATCCAATTATACCATTGACTCCAAGATATATAGTAATCTGTGTCCCCACGTCCTTTCAGTAACATAGTAAGTCGATCTGATTCCGCACAATTCATTATTTTCTGAATTACTACTTGTTTGGGTGGGCTAACATCCATCTTCCAGTATTGGGCCCATGCCAATCTTGCAGCTGTTGTTATATGCAGCAGCAGGTACCATGCCATTCTATTAACATTTTCGGGTCTTATCCCTAATAAAAATACCTCAGGATGCAATTGTATATGTTGCCCCAACATTTCATTGAGCCACTTCAGAATATTCTTCCAAAATTTCATTGCCTCTCAGCAGGTCCACTATCGGTGGAAATATGTGCCTTCTTTAACGCCAAATTTCCAACAGACTGAGGATGTTCCAGGTAACATTTTTGCAAGTCTGGCCAGTGGTAAATGCCATTGATATGCCATTTTATATATATTTTCTTTATATCCTATTGAGCGAGTTAATTTCATATTCTTAGTCCAAATTTTGCTCCACCTCTCAGGCTCTAATGAATAACCTAAATTCTTCTCCCAGGCATGAACCGAATTCTTCGCACCTTCCTCACCTACCTCCATAGCCACAAAGAATTTATAACATTTAGATAACACCTTTTCATCCATCCCCAATAATATTCTATCCAAAATCTGCACCTCTCGGCTAATCCCAAGTCTCTGTTTATCTCTCATATACTTACTTCTAATTTGCATGTACGTCCACCAATCTAGGTTCACTCCTTGTTCCTGAAATAATAATTTAGTTTTTCACTTCCCATTCGTATCTAATATTTCTTTGTAAACCAATTTTTTTCTCTGGATTATATAGATTTGGATAGATTACAGCTTCCACAGGTGAAACCCAGAGTGGTACCTTATTATAATATGTTTTCCTAATTTCCATCCAACTCTCAATCAGGACTCCTTGCACGTGATGTTTTGTAAAATATGCTGGGGGTTTGCCTCTCTCCAACCATAGGTGGGCATGCCACCCCTGTTAGAGATCATGACCTTCGATTGCTAACAGACGTCTCCTTTGTAGTGTAATCCACTCACAGATCCAAACCAAAACTGCCAAATTATAGTAATACTTCCAATTTGGGACCCCCAACCCGCCTTATTCTTTCGGTTTCTGCATTGTTTTCAACTTAATTTGAGGCTTCTTGCCCTGCCAAATAAATCTATTTGTAGCCCTGTCCAGGTTCCTTAAAAAGGTTTTATCTAGCCGAACTGGGGCCCTTTGAAAGAGAAATACCATTCTGGGCACTACATGGGTCTTAATTAAGGCTATCCGTCCCATTAATGACAATTGTATATTGCCCCATTTGTCCAAATCTTTGTCTAGTTGCTCAGTTAATTTTAGATAGTTATCTGCCTTTATTGAGGAGCATCTATCAGACAGCCAGATCCCTAAATATTTGCCTTTACGAACTACTTGGAGACCCAAAGTGCTTTGTAATTCTAATTGTTGTATTTCCGTCATGTTTTTAACTATAATATTTGTTTTTTTCCTATTTATTTGTAATCCAGCCACCTCACCAAATTTCTGTATTATGTCAATAAGTCGCCCTCCAGAAGTTAATGGCTCTTCCAGAACAAAGACCAGGTCGTCCGCAAATGCCTGGACCTTGTATTCGTGTTCTCTGATCTTCAATCCTCTTATACGCATCTCTTGTCTTATTGACCTAAGTAAAGGTTCTAGCGTGAATATAAACAGCAATGGGGAGAGTGGGCAGCCTTGTCTCGTTCCCTTCACTATCGTCACCTCCTCCAACTCTTCTCCATTAACTAAAATCTTGGCCTTCTGTTGACTATAAATTGCCTGGATTGCATTTATGAAATGATCGCCAGCCTCCATACATTTCAGTTGTAATATTAGATAATTCCAATTGACTCTGTCGAAGGCTTTCTGGGCATCCAAAAAGAGGAACGCCACCTGCTTCTCAGGGAGAGCCTCGTAATATTCCAGAGCATCCATTATGATCCGTACATTGTCTTTCAACTGTCTGGACGGTACAAAACCATTTTGATCTATATGGATAAATTCGCTAAGGTATCTCTTAAATCTAGCTGCCATTACAGCTGCAAAAATTTTATAGTCGGCATTTAAAAGTGAGATGGGCCTATAGTTATGAATCAGAGTGTGGTCCTCCCCGCTTCCTTTGGTATTAAAGAAATATAGGCCTCTAGCCATGATTTGGGAGCCTTAGACTCCATCAATACCATATTAAAAATTTCTTTCATATATTTTATGTATAGATCTGTAAAGGTTTTGTAAATCTCTGCAGGCAGGCCATCAGTACCAGGGGTTTTACCGGCCTTCTGCCTCTTGATCGCAATCTCTATCTCTCCTTCCGTAATCTCCTTATTCAACAGGTCCTTGACTGAATCTGGAAATTTGGGAAGATCCAAATGTTCCAAGTATACCTTAATTTTCTCATCTTGCAGGAACTGGGTGATGTCTAGTTTAATGAAGAGAATGACTAGGGGAGACATGATAGCAGTGTTCCAATATCTCAGGTGTTGCCACAAAGAAAAGGGAGTCAAACTATTCTCCAAAGCACCTGAGGGCAGGACAAGAAGCAATGGGTGGAAAGTAATAAAGGACAGAAACAACTTAGAATTAAGGAGAAATTTCCTAACAATTAGAACAAATAATCAGTGGAACAACTTGCCTGCAGAAGTTGTGAATGCTCCAACACTGGAAATTTTTAAGAAGATGTTGGATAACCATTTGTCTGAAGTGGTGTAGGGTATCCTGCCTGGGCAGGGGGTTGGACTAGAAGACCTCCAAGGTCCCTTCCAACCCTGTTATTCTATTCTATTCTATTCTATTCTATTCTATTCTATTCTATTCTATTCTATTCTATTCTATTCTATTCTATTCTATTCTATTCTATCAAGAAAATTCTGCAGAATACAAAGGAAACCAGATTGGTCCTAGGCTTTTCCCCAATTTCATAGACCTTAGCTCTGTATGGTTTAGAAAATGATGATCTTCCTATCTTCTTTTTGAGGAGATACTAAGAAATAAATTTTACAAAATGCTGCTGGTATCAACTACTATCCCCAAAAAATGTTACTTGAAATGTAAAGGATAGAATGTTAAACAAATATTGGCTTTTGGTTTTCTCAGATACAGAAAAATGCACCAAGTGTCCACATGATCAATATCCAAATGAGGATGGAGTCCAATGTATCCCCAAAGTTATAACCTTCCTGTCTTATGAAGAAGATCTGGGCATCATCCTTGTCTCTTTTGCCCTACTTTTCTTCCTAACTACAGTCCTTGTCTTAATTATATTTATTCGATACCGAGAAACATCTATTGTCAAAGCCAACAACCGGGACCTCTCTTATATCTTCCTGATCTCCCTTCTACTTTGCTTCTTGTCTTCTCTTCTCTTCATTGGTCAACCAAGGAAAGCCACCTGTTTTCTCCGACAAACTGTTTTCAGCATCATTTTTTCAGTTACTATTTCTTCTCTCTTGGCCAAAACAATCACAGTGGTGCTTGCTTTCTTTGCTACAAAACCAGGAAACCGAGTGAAGAGGTGGTTGGGGAAGAGTTTGGCCCACTCCATCATCCTTTCTTCTTCTGCTGTCCAAATTGTCATCTGCTCCATCTGGCTAGGAGTTTTTCCCCCATCCCTCGACTCTGACCTCTACTCCCAGCCAGGAGTAATCATCCTGCAATGCAACGAAGGCTCTGCTGTCATGTTTTATATCACCCTTGGCTACCTGGGTTTTCTGGCTTTCATCTGCTTCACAGTGGCTTTTCTTGCCAGGAATCTGCCTGGTGCCTTCAATGAAGCCAAGCTGATCACCTTCAGCATGCTGGTTTTCTGCAGTGTCTGGGTGAGTTTTGTGCCCTCCTACCTGAGCACCAAAGGGAAATACATGGTAGCTGTGCAAGTCTTCTCCATTTTGGCCTCCAGTGTTGGGCTGCTCAGCTGCATCTTCATCCCCAAATGCTACATAATCATTCTGAGGCCAGACCTGAATACAAAGGAGCATCTTATGACCAGAAGAAATGTAGAAACGTGAAGAGAAGAAATCCAACTATCAAAGTTTTCCAACAGGATAAACCTAGGAAATGGCCCAAACAGTTCTTCATGCAGGAGGGAACCAATGATTTTGCTTGAAAAAGTTAAAGGGCAGTTATACAATTGTGTTGTATATACAAGACTGTACATTCTTGTCCAGCAAAATAAAATATAGTTGCATAGCTCTTTTGACTAGTTGAGAGTATATCTATCCTGTGCCCTTAGGTTACATAAGACCTGATATGCCCCACCAAGCTATTTTAAGCAGGATACTTGTGAAGTGGGAATGTTGTTGGTATGCCAAAAAAACAAAAAAACAAACAAACCCCCCCCCCCAAAAAAACATGCAAGGTGGGGCTTTAAAATACCATTATTTTAATTGTATCATAGTTTATCTACAATTGTGGTTCTTTGCAGTATCAGACCCAGGATTTTAGCATCAACAGCATAAGGAGAATAGAAAGACACGTTCCAGTTGTATTAGGAGGAGCATAGTCTGGATTAAATAAATTATTACCCTTTTTTCCCCCAAATAAGACATTCCTTGATAATAAGGCCAATCAGACTTTTGAGCACATGGCAATAAGGCAGGGGTGAAATCTAAATTTTTTTACTACCGGTTCTGTGGGCATGGCTTAATTAGTGGGTGGAGCTTGGTGGTAGGGTGATTGGGTGGGCGTGGCCAAGTCAATGTCACTTCCTTGCCCTTTTTTAACCTACAAAACACAACACAACACAACTCACCCACAATGTAAAAGCAGCTGTGCTAGACCCAAAATGGCCCTTGCAACAAGCAGGAACCTCACACAGCCACAAAAAGCCCAAAAAACCAAATAAGACATCCTTTGATAATAAGGCCATTCAGGCTTTTGAGCACCTTGCAATAAGGCCAAGCGCTTATTTCAAGGTTCAAAAAATATATAAGCCAGGGTCTTATTTTTGGGGAAACACGGTATGTAGATGTTAAAGAAGAAATGGGCTGTGCTGCAAACTTGCAACTTGCAAAGTTGCAAGTTGCATGAACCTCCCTGTACAATGGAGATTTACAGCCCCACCATGCCTGACCAGTCCCATATTCCAGAGCTCTAGTCACCGGACTGGCTATTGCTCATCCTGGAGCAGCTCCTCCCCTGGGTGCACTGTGGACCAACAAAATTTTCTCGTGGACCACCAGTGATCTGTGGACCACTGATTCGTGACCCCTGCTCTAATTGACTATTCTATGGATGTTGTAAGGAAGAGTGGGGAGATTAGACAAAAACACCCAGTCAGAAGTTGGGATAGTTCTTAAGTCTTCTGCTTGTGGACACTCTAGAGGTATCTAATCAGTCATCTTGTCATAAATATGGGCACTGGCCTGATCGAGAAGACCTTTTCTTATTTTCTTAAAATGGAAGCTTGCAAGGAGTTCCTATTCACAGAAAGAAGTCATCCTGAAATCATTTATTCTTGAATATCGCAAAAATATTTATGGTTGGCTGTATTGTATTCTTGGCTGTATCATAGCTGTAACTACCTAACATGCTAGAAGTTCTCAGCCTTCCTCATTCTCTTCTTGGGCCCAGTTGAATATGCACCATCTCACAATCCACACCATGAGGTTAATGAAATATCTTTTGGGACAAGATCTTTTAAATCCCCCCTTCCTCCTCCTCCTCCTCCTCCTCTTCCTGATCGTCAGTGGCCATCTTGTCTAGCCATCCAAGGAGAACTGTGTCTTGTATAAGAAAATGGAAATGCTTTATCTGCAGATTATAGAAGAGTAGAATAGAAGAGTAAAGAGCCTGAATGATGCCAGAATTTTTTCTTCTCCTCCTGGATCTGGAGGAATATGCAGCATTCAAGGCATGGGCCAGAGTATTAATTTTTTGCTTAGGCTGCTGCATAGTGGCTCTTCCAGCATTTCAGGGAAGAAGCTACTCCTCACAACCCCTCCTTTCCTGCCAGGACCAGGAGTGAAATGCTACCAGTTTGGGTGAAATGGTAGTGGCAGCGGATGGTTCGGAGAACTAGTAGTGGCGGCAGTGTGAGGCTCCGCCCACCCACCCAGATGCTGTTTTAACCATGTTTTAACCATGAAGTAACTTGTTTTTTACTCTCGGCGCATATGCAGAAGGGTTTGTGCATGCACAGAGGGTCCAAGCATGCACGTGCACTTCCAAACCAGTAGGGGAGGTAAGTAGATTTCACCCCTGGCCAGGACCCTCTGCAGCCTCTTGGCCAAAGGGATAGGAAAGTTGATGGTGCAAAGATTGGAAGGAACCAAATCCAGGGAAGCTTTTGCTAAATGCACAACTTCCCCTCAATGCCTTTTCATCAGGTTTGGGGGTCAAGAGAAGCAGAGGCAGGCAAGAGGCAGAGGCACATGCTCAGTTCCCTTCTGAAGGGAGGAGATTGCAAATTTTCAAATCCCTGTGTCAGCGTTTCAGCGCTGACATAGAAAGGGAGATAACCCCTGGATTTTTGCCTGCTAAATCCCTTTGAAGCTCGGTCTCCGTGAAAATGAAGAGGGGGGGGGGACATTCCTGTGAAATGACAAGACAAGAAGTCAGGAGAGTGACTTGGAAGATAGCCAATGAGAAGCAGAGAATTGGGGATCAGAAAGGGAGGGATTGGGGGGGCAAAAGGTCAGTCTTGTCCGCATGAGTCATGATCCGGTTGCTGTACTCAAATAACAAGAAGATTTCCTTAAAGATTGGCAGTTTGGAAATTCATTTATTTTGAGATAGCATCGAAGTCTGACACCCTGTTTTATTTCTGCTATTTATATCCCCCTCCCCATTTCTGAAAACTGAGGACCTTGGAAATAGCCCTTCTCTGTCACACAACCAGCCCTATAAAATAACATCCTCCCTGCGACTTATTCAGCTCCAGTCCTGACCTTCCTTAAAAGACCATTTAAATTTTGACTGTATCCCCAGGCATTGCCTTAGAAGGGATATGACCCCTTGTGTGGTACTATGGCTGCCTACAAGCTTTGTGGAATGTTTTTAATTAGATATCCACTGTTCTTTTTTTCTTTTTAAATGATTTTAAGAAAATATGCTGGGCATTGTCCTAATGCAGTTAGCGAGGCTTATAATTTTGTTTTTTCTTTATATTGTTAAACTTAAATGAGACCCATTACACTGTATGCTTCACAAATTCAGACGTTAGAACAAGAATCAGTACAGCCAATGCTTACACAAATATGGAAAAACAATAGAGAGAGCATCACAGGAGTCCCCACGTGGTCCGCTTGGGATGTAGGTAAGTGCAGGGCATGTGCGGAGGCTCAGGGAGGACGGAAGTTACTGGAAGTTCAAGAAGGCCAGAAACCAGCCTCCATTTTCGCCCTCCCAGATGCTTGACAAAAACCTCCAGAGTCTGGGGAGGGCAAAAATGCCCCCACCGGTGCAGGAGGCTGACTAGGCCACTCCCACCATGGCTATGCTGACCCAGCAACCATGCAGAGAACCCCTTGCTAAAATTTTTGAAGCCCACCCCGACTTCCTCTCTATTAAGCAAAAGGGATAGTCCACAGGCTGTTATTTTTCTGCCCTTAATCAATCTCGTCTCAAAATTGGTATTTCTAGAAAAGATGGGAAATAAAATTTTAAAATCAGCTCCAGTCAGAATTCTTATATGGAGATCTAATAGAAAAGAAACTCAAAAACAGACCCAACTCTTAACATTAGACAGGGTTCAAGTTACTGGTTGTTTAATAGGCATTTACACTTGAGGTAAGTGCCACCAACCTAGAACGTCACAAAAATACAAAGTTCTGGATGATTTTCCCCAGTGGAAAATTACATTGAGGGACAGCAGAAATCATTATCTGGCTGTTGAAGTATCTTTATCCAACATCACTTTCTGGACAAGACCTGACAGGAAGGATGACAACCACTATGGAACAATCCCCCAAGGGATGGATTTATGATTTTTCACTAAGATGTTTTTCTTCAGCTCTTCCTCTGCAAATAGAGCCCTGAAGAATTTTAGGATCCCCAGAGGAGAAGCTGTTTTTCACTGTAATTTTCAAAAATCAGGGGAGACCTCTTCTGCTACTTCTTCAGTGACTGGTTTTGAGGTAAACATCATGGAAGGAAATCTTGCATTAGAAAAGGATAAACGCCTCAGCCACACACTTTGTAGTGCAGGTTTTTGGGACAGGTAGAGACTGTGCTCTTGAATGTACTTTCTCTCCTTTCCTACAATTTCTGTATTGTGAAGGTGCTTTGAATTCATCTAATTCCTCTTGTTGTTCTTTTTCAGAAATGGGAAGGGATTTGATTCAGCTCCATAAATGATGGTTCTTCTGCTTCTGCTTTTGATTCTGCTGGTGTCCCAGCCAATCCCTGGGAAGATTAGAATGAAGTGTCCGCTGAATTTCGAGCACCAAGATGAAAAAAAAACATGGAGCTATTACAGGCCAGGAGACCATCTCATTAGTATCATCAACACTGGGACAAAAATATTGCATATAGCAATGTTGTCTTTCAACACGGCTCCTCGTTGTCACTTTGACTCGTAAGTCATTCAATGTGATGGAGTTGCATTCCCTATATTTTCAATTCTAACGGTCTCATTCTTTTCTTCTTATTTCACTTATGTATGTTTTGTCGGCATAATTTCTTGAGTCATTTTGATTTCCATTGCTTCTCTTTTGTCTTATTATAGATATAAAAAATCTCAAATCCAAAGATGGGGCAAAAAAAACCCTGAAAAAATCCACATTCTATAATATTCCTGATCTAATCCTGATTATAACATTAATATCAACTTTGGTTTTAAGTAGTTATTGAATGGGTTGCTGTTGACTCTGCCCAGCCCATCTCCTTTTATAATTACTCATTCATATGCAATGCCTGATCCTCATAGGATCAGAGAATGACTTGATTTTAGAAATGCTTTTCTGAGTTATTTATGAAAAAGCCTCTTCCCATTATGATGCTTTTTCTTTAATTTTGAATCCTGGTTACTCAGCAGTTGAAAACTTGTTCTGCTACAAATAATGATTTATTTGTGATTTATTAAACTTAGTTTAATCTCATCTCACCAACACTCATTAAAATAAAATGCTGATGGGTAATTATCATTTGCCTCTGGTGATGGATCGGAATTGGCTTAAGATTCTGAAGACTTGTGAGGACAGAAAGGATTACATTGAAAAAGTATTTTGTTATTGCTATTGATGATGATAATATGAATATTTTTTATGTTAGTTTACCTTTTGAAAGCTTTAGAGCACTACGCTACATTTTTAATATTCAATTGGTCAGCAAGACTCCTGGGCTTCTGCACAATCTCACACTTGGCTACAACATCCATGACAACTATTTGAACATACTTATGACTTCAGAAGCCTTGCTGGACATGCTCTCTACTGGAGAAGCCAATGTTCCCAACTACAGCTGTGGAAGGAAGGACAACATTTTGGCTCTTGTTGATGCAGCTGCCGATGACATCTCCATCCAGATGTCAACATTAGGAGACACCTACAAAGTCCCACAGGTTTGTATGTTAATTTTTCTATAGGTAAAGTGAACGTGGTGGAGGAGTGGTAGGTGATAGATCCAATCATATTTTCTCTTTGGAATTGAAGAACTGCTTTTCACTATAATCGTTTTAGGTGTCATGGTTAGGGATTGGGATCCACAGTGTTTAGGAGGCAAGGATCAAAGCAGTGATGTCCTCTCATGACATCACCATCATCATTGCTTTGGGTCTTCTGCTGCAACTTGGGAATGCTAGGAGACACTCTGTGTTCAATCAAAGGATTCTCTGTCCAAAAGGAAAGTGCAGCAGAGTTGGGAAATTATATTTTATTCATATTCTTAACAAAACACATCTATTATTTCAATGTCAATTATATAAGAGATCAATATCTTGGACCCCATATTAGACCGATAACCAATTTGGATTCTTATATTAAAACAATATATTTCTTGTTTAATCAATATTAAAGAAGTACATTCAATATGGTTCTTTATTTGAACAAAACATTTCAGTTGACATATGGACATGTGGATCTGATTTCCATAAATTGTAGGGATGACACAGAAATATGATTTGTATTCTTTATTCTTATTCTTTTTAACTTATTTTGTTTTATACTATTGTTATATACAGTCTTGTTAATGTTATGCTTTTTATTCTTTATTTTCATATTGGTTAATGACTAATCAACAATAATGTATTTGAATATGTTTATGTAAACCAAACTGGATTTCTTTAAAGATAATATTTTGAAATTGATCTGACCCCAAATATTACACAGTATTCTTCATTCCTTTTTCAGATCAATTTTGAATTATTTTCAGCTTCACTGCATGATAAGAGTCAATTGCCCTTTTATCACCGGCTTTTCCCCCAAAAAGGGATCCTCTACCCAGGAATTGTCCAAGTGCTCCTTTATTTCAGATGGACCTTGATTGGTCTCTTTGCTTCAGACACAGAAAATGGAGATAATTTCATGAGGACTTTGACTCCTATGCTTCTCAGGAATGGGATTTGTGTTGTTATATCACAACAATTCTCAACAACTCAACTTATAGCGCCTCACAGCGATGCCCTCTCTATGTGGAGACAAGTCAATGTCTATGTTCACTATATAGAATATGGTGCTATTTTGGAGAGAATTCTTCCTTTTCATTTTATACTTAGGTGTTTGCCAGGACCCATTGAAGGGAAAGTCTGGATCACAACACTCACTGCAATTTTTCCACTGGGACAGCACAGTGCTCTCAAATATGTGAATAGTATCTGGACTGTTTATTTTGAGATAAAAAAGCAGCCAATGAAGGATTCCTTTATAGGCGGTTTCTATCTGGATCCACCCTCAGGATATCAGTCATATGTCTGTTCTTTTTCAAAACATGTCTTGTCTGTCAAAGGCCGGAAAAGATGCACTGAGAAATCACCACTGGAGATCCAAGAGAAAAAGAACATGGTGCGGGCCAGGAATTTCCACTATTTTTACAGTGCCATTAATACTCTGGCCCATGCCTTGAATGTTGCATATTACTCCAGATCCAGGAGGAGACAGAAGAAGGGCAAAGCAAGGTTGGGAACTCCAAGGCTTCAGCCATGGCAGGTATGGGGTCCCGATAAGGATCCATCAAACTTAGTTCCTTTGGAAAAGGAATCCAAAGGAGAAGAAGGGGAAACCGTAGGAACCTATTTGTGTTACAGAACTCAACAAGTTTGGCCAATCTAATTGCTTATGCAATCCTGTTCCCAAGAACAGGAATTATGACATAGTTTGATATTAAACACTGCTAATTTTTAAATGATGTGTTCATCTTTAAATAAATTCCTACATGTATAGGTTTGTGATTAGCATCATAGAATTTTACCTTCATAAATTTGAAGGAGCCCCTATGTCAACCTCTCCTCTCTGCAGGAATCCCAGTGAAATCTTTTCTGACTGATGGCTGCTCAGTGTTTGCATGAAGGCAGTCAGTGAAAGGGAGATTGGAATCCTCTGGTTCTCAGGCTCAACACAAAAATGACTCTTCTTTTAAGATGTTTCTCCTCTTATTCAATCAGAATCTTCTTTACTGTAACTGACTTCATTTTCCCATGTCCTACAGTCATATTCTTCTTATAAGAAGAAGAAGAAGAATTATAAGAAGTTTTTATTTATTTTATTTATTTAATTTATTTTATTTGATTTCTATACCGCCCTACTCCTGAAGGACTCAGGGCGGTGCACAGCCAAACAATAAAACACATACATACAAAATTTAAAAGTAGAATAAAATCAAATTAAATAATTTTGGCCCCGACAAATTTAAAACCCCAAACTTTTAAAACCAATTTAAAATTGAATGTATAAAATACTAAAAGATATTTAAAAATTAAAAATATTTTATAAAAGAGGGGAAAAATTAGGCCAGGCCCGCCTGGTGAAATAGTAAGGTCTTTAAAGCGCGGCGGAAGGTGTGCAGATCCGGGATCCTCCGTATCTCTGGGGGGAGCTCGTTCCAGATAGTAGGTGCCCCCACAGAGAAGGCTCTCCCCCTGGGGGCTGCCAGTCGGCATTGTTTGGCTGATGGCACCCGGAGGAGCCCCTCTCTATGGGAGCGTACTGGCCGGTGGGAGGCTATTGGTGGTAGTAGGCAGTCCCGCAAGTACCCAGGTCCTAAGCCATGGAGCGCTTTAAAGGTGGTAACCAAAACCTTGAAGCGCACCCGGAAGACCACCGGGAGCCAGTGCAGCTTGCGGAGGAGGGGTGTTACATGGGAACGCCATGTCGCTCCCATTACCACCCGCGCAGCCACACTCTGCGCCAGTTGGAGCCTCCGGGTGCTCCTCAAGGGGAGCCCCATGTAGAGAGTGTTGCAATAGTCCAGGCGGGAGGTGACAAGGGCATGAGTGACCGTGCGTAACGAGTCCCGATCCAGAAAGGGATGAAACTGGCGAATCAGGCGAACCTGATGAAAAATCCTCCCGGTCACGGCTGTCAAGTGCTCTGCTAAAGACAGCCGTGAGTCCAGGAGGACGCCCAAGTTGCGAGCCCTCTCCGTGGGGGCCAATGATTCACCCCCAATAGTCAGTGCTGGCGTCAACTGACTATATCGGGACGTTGGAAACCACAGCCACTCAGTCTTGGATGGGTTGAGCCTGAGCCTGAGTTTTCTTATAATTGACAAATTTTATCAGTCATATTGTTTTCAAAACATATATTTTCAATATGTGATTGACAAATTTTGCTGAACCTTTCTTTTTCATTTTTGAAGATAGTTGTTAAATCTGTTCTCCCAGCTAAACGTATTTGCAGGTTAGATCTCTGTAAAAGAAAGATTCAAATGAGAACAGACAAAAAGGGATAAGTTACCAATTCTACTCTTTTAAAATAACTGGATGTTCCCATTCTAGTTCCATCCTTTTCTGGAGAAGAATGAGTTTTGCAATCTTTCTGAATACAAACTGTACTTGAACCAAAATGGACATTTAATGGCTGATCTGAGAATCTTTAGCTGGATGGTTCTCCCCAAAAAGAGTCTTGTGCAAAACCAAGTGGTGACTATTGAAAGACAGGGACTTATTATCAACCAAGATCATCTGTCATGGCTAAAGTTACACAACAGGGTAGGAGAAATATTGGTGTCTTTTCTCTATTTTCCAAAGAGTTCTGACTCATTTCATTGGGCAAATGCACCACGGCTCAGTGTTGAAATGGAGAAGCTGCATGAAAATGGTAAGAGAGGGCTAATTCATAGCCCTCCAGTGCTAAGGATTGTGATTCACTTATTCTTTATCTTCAAATAGCAAACAAGAAGGTAAATTTATTGACCAGTGCCTGAATTTAGGTTTGCACTGAATGTGATGACACTGAATCAGGATTGATATCAAGACTGGATGGAGATCCTTTTGGTTCCCATGGAAAATAAAATTTGGAATTAGATCCACCTTGTCCTTGTTGAGGCCAGTGTCCAAGAAAAGGGCAGGGCAAGAAGTTTTTAAGAGACCCAGACCTGGCCAGAGTTATCCATTCTAACCTTTCACCCCACTGGGACAGTGAAATAGGCCATCTGTTCCTATGAAGAAGGTTCAATAATTTTTCTTGACATGGAATCAAAACGACCGGACTGCTGAGAGATAATGTCCTGACCCAGAAAACTGAAGCATTTGAAACATGATTTTGTCTAAAAAAAAAGCCTTTCTAATATCTGAAATAATAAAAGACAATTCAAAAGGAAATGCTGCTTAGATTTGGGCTTTGGTTTGCAAGAGCATACCTCATCTAAAAACTTCTTGAATGCAATTGTTCATCTTGATTGTTAGCTATCTTAAGTCATTCTGGGAAAGAATGGAGGTTCCAAATTTAACTAATAACAAATGTGGGTTTGTTCTTTCAAGCCAGTTGTTTATTTGTTTGTTTTCTGATTTTTTTTATTTAAAACAAAAACAAAACATAAAAACCACCATCAGTCAAATACAATCACAGACTGTGTCGATCGGTTAAAATTCTTTTGTGCACAGTCCCATATCCAACATTACCAGTTATTTAATTTCTCTTATTTAACAGTTTTATATATCCCTTTATATTATTATAATCATTTAGCCATTATTTAACAAAGGCTTAACTCCCATAAGAAAACACTTCATATATTTTATCAATACATTAATTTCATATTTCATCTCCATGTTTTATTATCTAGCCATTGGTAGAACAAATCCCAAATCAAATTTTATTGTTTATCTTCCTGTTCTCTAATTTCAAATGTCACTCATTTCAGCACAGTCCATAATTTTCTTAATAACTTCATCATCAGTAGGTATCTTCTCACCTTTCCAATTTTTAGCAAAAACAATTCTAGCCACTGTTAGAACATTCACAATTAAATATCTCAGTTCTTTGTTATACATTTCTGGTAAAATCCCTAATAAAAATATCTCTGGTTTAAAGTCAATGTGTTTCTTCAATGTGTCATTTTTTCCAACCATGTGTGGATTTTAGTCCAATATCTTTTGGCTTCTGCACATGTCCACCACATATGATAATATGATCCTGGAGTCTGATGACATTTCCAACATTTCTCTGATTTGTTCTTGAACATTCTGGCTATTCTCATCGGGGGTAAATGCCACCTGTAAAACATCTTATACAAATACAACATCTTATATGCTGTAGACATTGTCATTTTATAATTTTGCAACCACAATTTTTTCCATTTCTCTAAATCAATCCCATGGCCAAATTTTTCCCCCATGCTATCATTGTTTCTTTAACTTGTTCCTCTTCCAATTTTACCTCTAATAAATAACCATACAATTTTTTAATTACATAATCATCAGACCCCATTAAAATCTTATCTAAATTAGTCAAAGCATTATAAAAACCTTCTTGTTTAAAATCTTCTTCATATCTAGAACATATTTGCAAATAAGAAAACCAATCCATCTTAAAATCTTGTTCTTTCAGTTCTTGGTTTGATTTAAATTCCCCCTTTTCATCCATTAATCCACTATATCTAACAATTTGTTCTCTTCTAAATATTACTGAATATGAAAATGCTTCAATGGTTGATACTCAGACTGGAATTTTCAAATAATGTTGTTTTTTAATCTTCTCCCAATTTAATAACAAAGCCTCACAAATATGATGTCTTCTAAAATATCCCTGTATTTTTGTTCCCTTATACCATAAAAAAGCATGCCACCCCATCATCAAATCATGACCTTCTAAATTCAATAATCTAGTATATCTTAAAGTTATCCATTCTTTAATCCACATCAAACTTTTCGCTTGATAATAAAGTTCCCAATTAGGTAGGCCAAAACCCCTTCTCATTCTAGCATCTTGTAACAACTTTAGTTTTATCCTCGCCTTCTTTCCCTGCCAAATATATTTTAACACCATTTTATTCAATTCTTCAAAGAAGTCTTTCCCCAATCTAATTGGAATTGTCCGGAATAAATATAAAATTCTAGGCAAAATATTCATCTTAATAGTTGATATCCTTCCAATCAAAGAAAGCTGTAAATTTTCCCATTTCGCCAAATCTGTCCCTATCTGTTGTTTAAGTTTATTATAATTATTTTCTTTAACCATCAAATATACCCCCAAATATTTAACTTTATTTGTGACCTACATTTTTGATATATCTGCCAATTCTTCTTTTTGCTTTACCAACATATTTTTGGTCAAAATCTTCATTTTATCTTTATTGATTTTCAAGCCAGCTACTTCTCCAAACTCTCCAATTTTATCTATCAGTGTAATTATTGATGTTAATGGGTCTTCAAGAATAAAGACCAGATCATCAGATCATTATTTTAAGAGCATGTCAGCATGTCAGGATGGATAGTGCTATCATATTTTCTTTGGAATTTATTGTTTTTCTACTTAGTCTCTTCCTCAGTCCAAATGTGTGGAAAAATGTCATCCTGGATTTGTCAAGCAGAAGCGAGAAGGAGAGCCATTTTGCTGTTACGACTGTGTTCAATGTCCGGAGGGGACCATCTCCTTTCAGGAAGGTGGGTGACACTGGAGGAAAGGACAGCCCTTGTGGAAGTGGATTCATCTAGAGCAGGGCTGTCAAATTCATGGCCCATGGGCCGGATGCGTCATGTGCTGGCCACGCCCATGCTTTGTTTATTTTCAAACTGCATAATTTGTCATCAAAATGAAAATTAATAAAGATCTTGATATGGATTGGCAAGTTATGGAATATTGGACAGGTTCTGCTACTACCAGAGAAAATACTGCTTTTTAGTTTTTACCTGTCCTTCCACATTTATCTTTCTAGGAACATCTGAGCTCTTTCAAACTTAAGAGAATTTGTCTTAGATACATTTCCTGGAAGGATTATTGCAAACACTCTACATGGGCCTCCCATTGTAAACAACTGGAAGGTATTACTGGTCCACAATGAGGGGGTACGGACAGTTATGGGTGCAGCTCATTACACCAAAAGTACCACGGGTCCCAGTAGTTATTCCAGATTACTTGCAGGCCTACCGTTCTCTTCCAGCCATCTACATTTCAGGCATCCTCTGATCCAGTATGGTTCTTAGTAAGTGTGCCTTCTAAGATGAACTGATTCATTCAGAAGTTCAACAGTGAAAAAAGCAAGGTTCTACATTTAGGGAAGAAAACCAAAATGCACAGATACCGTATATGTGGCACCTTGCTCAATAGTAGTAACTGTGAGAGGGATCTTTGAGTCCTAGTGGACAACCATTTAGATATGAGCCAGCAGTGTGCAGCAGCTGCCAAAAAAGCCAACACAGTTCTGGGCTGCATAAACAGAGGGATAGAATCAAGATTATGTGAAGTGTTAATATCATTTTATAATGCCTTGGTAAGGCCATACTTGGAATATTGCATTCAGTTTTGGTCGCCACGATGTAAAAAAGATGTTGAGACTCTAGAAAGAGTGCATAGAAGAGCAACAAAGGTGATTAGGGGACTGGAGGCTAAAACATATGAAGAACTGTTGCAGGAACTGGGTATGTCTACTTTAATGAAAAGAAGAACTAGGGGAGACATGATAGCAGTGTTCCAATATCTCAGGGGTTGCCACAAAGAAAAGGGAGTCAAACTATTCTCCCAAATAGGGTAGAACAAGAAGCAATGGGTGGAAACTAATTAAGGAGAGAAGCAACTTAGAACTAAGGAGAAATTTCCTGACAGTTAAAACAATTAATCAGTGGAACAACTTGCCTGCAGAAGTTGTGAATGCTCCAACACTGGAAATTTTTAAGAAGATGTTGGATAACCATTTGTCTGAAGTGGTGTAGGGTTTCCTGCCTAAGCAGGGGGTTGGACTAGAAGACCTCCAAAGTCCCTTCCAACTCTGTTATTCTATTCTATTCTATTCTATTCTATTCTATTCTATTCTATTCTATTCTATTCTATTCTATTCTATTCTATTCTATTCTATTCTATTCTTATTTACCAGGAAAGCTCAGCAGAATACAAAGGGAACCAGATTGGTCCTAGGATTTTCCCCAATTTCAGAGACCTTAGCTCTCTATGGTTTAGAAAACGATGTTCTTTCTATCTTCTTTTTGAGGAGATACTAAGAAATAAATTTTACAAAATGCTGCTGGTATCAACTGCTATCCCAAAAAATGTTACTTGAAATGTAAGGAATAGAATGTTAAAGAAATATTGGTTTTTGGTTTTCTCAGATACAGAAAAATGCACCAAGTGTCCACATGATCAATATTCAAATGAGGAACGAGTCCAATGTATCCCCAAAGTTATAACCTTCCTGTCTTATGAAGAAGATCTGGGCATCATCCTTGTCTCTTTTGCTCTACTTTTCTTCCTAACTACAGTCCTTGTCTTAATTATATTCATTCAATACCGAGAAACATCTATTGTCAAAGCCAACAACCGGGACCTCTCTTATATCTTCCTGATCTCCCTTCTACTTTGCTTCTTGTCTTGTCTTCTCTTCATTGGTCAACCAAGGAAAGCCACCTGTTTTCTCCGACAAACTGTTTTCAGCATCATTTTTTCAGTTACTATTTCTTCTCTCTTGGCCAAAACAATCACAGTGGTGCTCGCTTTCCTTGCTACAAAACCAGGAAATCAAATGAAGAAGTGGTTGGGGAAGATTTTGGCCAACTCCATCATCCTTTCTTGTTCTGCTGTCCAAATTATCATCTGCTCCATCTGGCTAGGAGTTTTTCCCCCATTCCTTGACTCTGACGTCTACTCCCAGCCAGGAGTAATCATCCTGCAATGCAACGAAGGCTCTGCTGTCGTGTTTTATATCACCCTTGGCTACCTGGACTTTCTGGCTTTCATCTGCTTCACGGTGGCTTTTCTTGCCAGGAATCTGCCTGGTGCCTTCAATGAAGCCAAGCTGATCACCTTCAGCATGCTGGTCTTCTGCAGTGTCTGGGTGAGTTTTGTGCCCTCCTACCTGAGCACCAAAGGGAAATACATGGTGGCTGTGCAGGTCTTCTCCATTTTGTCCTCCAGTGTTGGGCTGCTCAGCTGCATCTTCATTCCCAAATGCTACATAATCATTCTGAGGCCAGATCTGAATACAAAGGACCATCTTATGATGAGAAGAAATGTAGAAACATGAAGAGAGGAAATCCAACTATCAAATTTTTCCAACAGGACAATCCTAGGAAATGGCCCAAACAGTTCTTCATGCAGGAGTGAACCAATGATTTTGCTTGGAAAAAATTAAAGGGCAGTTATACACTAGTATTGTATATACAAGAATGTACATTCTTGGCCAGCAAAATAAAAGATAGTTGCATAGCCCTTTTGAGTAGTTGAGATAGTATATCTATCCTGTGCCCTCAGGTTCCCTTAGCCCTAATATGCCCCACCAAGATATTTTAAACAGGATAATTGTGAAGTGGAAATGTTGTTGGTATGCCAGAAAAAAACATGTGGGGTGAGGCTTTAAAATACCATTATTTTAATTGTATCATAGTTTATCTACAATTGGGGTTCTTTGCAGTATCAGACCCAGGATTTCAGCATCAACAGCATAAGGAGAATAGAAAGATACCTTTCAGTTGTATTAGGAGAAGCATTGTCTGGGTTAACTAAGTTATCATGTAGAAGTTAAACAAGAAATGAGCTAAAGTACAGTTTGATGATATTGCCAGAAAAAGAATTCCAACAGAATTGCAGACTCTGTTCTCTAATTGACTATCCTATGGATGTTGTAAGGAAGAGTGGGGAGGTTACACAAAAACACCCAGTCAGAAGTTGGGATAGTTCTTACGTCTTCTGCTTGTGGACACTCTAGAGGTATCTGATCACTCATTTTGTCATAAATATGGGCACTGGCCTGATCTAGAAGAACTTTTCTTATTTTCTTAAAACGGAAGCTTGCAAGGAGTTCCTATTCACAGAAAGAAGTCATCCTGAAATCATTTATTCTTGAATATCACAAAAATATGTATGGTTGGCTGTATTGTATTCTTGGCTGCATCATATCTGTATCTTCCTAGCATGCATTCTTTTCTTGGTCCCCGTTGAATATGCACCATCTCACAATCCACACCATGAGGTTAATGAAATGTTTTTTTGGGACAAGGTCTTTTAAATCCCCCCTTCTCCTCCTCCTCTTCCTCCTCTTCCTGCTCCTCTGTGGCCATCTTCTCTAGCCATCCAAGGAGAACTGATGTCTTGTATAAAAAAATGGAAATGCTTTATCTGCAGATTATAGAATAGTAAAATAGAAGAGTAAAGAGCTTTTTTTTTACCAGATTTTTTTTCTTTCAGAATATACCTGACCTGAAAAGGCATGAAAGGATGATATTAGTAGTGTGCAATAATGTGATCAGTTTTGAGAGCAAAATAAAAATAAAATTATTACCTGTTTCCTTGAAAATAAGACCCTATGTCAGCCTCTATGTTGCTTGCTCACTATTGGCTGCCATAGTAATGGATGTGTGTGTGTGTGATGTATAGGTATTTGTCAGGGGGAAGTGAGCTGGTGGAGATGTCTCGTGAAAGGGAGGAATATTCTCATCATCTTCAGCATAGCTGAATGGAGTTGCTGATAATCCCTCGAAGTCAACTGTTCTGGCATACCAGAGAGATGGGACCATCTGAAGATGCACCTCACATGACACCTTGGAGGGCTGGGGATTGGACATTCAGCCAGGGTCCTTGGGGGAGGGATTTGGGAATACTTTCAATATGTAATTTTCGTGCCTATTGCCTCAGACCTTGCTTTCTTTTTGTTGCATTCAGTTCATGCTCAGTAAAAGTATCTTTCTCTACAAACATGGAGTTGGGGTTTTTCTTTCTTGTGTTTTGAACGGAGGCACACCTGATACCCTATCTTATTTTTTTGGGGGGGGGGAATATCATCCACTGATTCACCACACTTGTGTGCATCGCCCCCAGCCTCTTCTTTGCTATCAGAAGCCTTCAGGAACTTCTTCATTCGGCAAGGACAGCAAGACTTTCCTGAAGGCCTTTGCAGCTGATAACAGAGCTCCAGATTGATCCAGAGCTCTGTTATCAGCTACAAGGCTTTAAGGAAAGCCTTGCTGGCTGCAGCAGAAGAAATGGGCTGAGGTGTATGAGGCCTGACTGCAAGTGTCTGAAGGTAAATAGTAGGGCAGCTCCACCATCCCATCCCCACCCTAGCTTAATTTTTATCTTATTTTGGGGGGTAGGGCTTATATTGGGCACACATGTAAATATCAAGCAAGGGCTTACTTTCTGAGTAGGTTGTATTTTTGGGGAAACATAGTATAAAGTTAGTATCCTGTTTCCCCCAAAATAAGACAACCCCTGATAATAAACCCAACCAGGCTTTTGAGCGTATGGCAATAAGGCTAAGTGCTTATTTCAGGGTTCAAAAAAAATACAAGACAGGATCTTATTTTTGGGGAAACATGGTAGTTGTCATGGAGTAACAAGTGATTTCTCCAATTGCAGATAGAAACGTGGGCACTGGGAATGCTTATCTGCTCATTCTGCTCAGTTGTTGCACCTCTCAGTTGTTGCCACCTAGAGGCAAACAAAGTCATAACTAAAAGCCAACATGGGTTTGTCAAAAAAAAAGATCATGCCAGACAAATCTTATTGCATTCTTTGACAAGGTGACAAAATTAGTGTCAGCGTTCCAAGTAATGCACCCATAGAAAGCAGAACTCTGAAGCAGGTAGATTCCTCAAAGAACAATTTATTGAATACATCATATTGGCACAACTGACGAAAACTGGCTCTGAAAGTTCCCATGGTTTTCTGACTCTGAAAGTTCTGACCCGACTCTGAAAGTTCCCCCTTCCCCCAAGTCATCAGTCACATTGTCCAATAGAGGTGCTGGCCAGTTTCTTGGTTACTCCAGTCCTCCTCTCCCCAGCATCTACTGGAATGTCCTTGGTTCCCACAGGAAAACTTTTTCTTTTGACTACAAACCACAGCTATCACTCCCTGTCTCTTCTTCTGCCTTGTGGCAACCCTGAAGCCTCAAAGATATACAAAAAGGATGAAGGCTATTGCTTAGCACATTGTAAGCCGCCCTGAGTCTCCGGAGAAGGGTGGCATATAAATCAAATTAAAAAAAAAAAAGATGGCGTCAGCCAGGTTCACTTC
This sequence comes from Pantherophis guttatus, assembly GCF_059756535.1. Lineage (NCBI taxonomy): Eukaryota > Metazoa > Chordata > Lepidosauria > Squamata > Colubridae > Pantherophis > Pantherophis guttatus. The sequence continues at coordinate 273,282,114 of NC_142064.1, forward strand.
AGGTTGACAGTCGGACCCCCTTAACTGATGAGAAGCTCCTGAAAAGAAAAGAAACCACATAGAGGTTAATCAGTGCTCCAATTAACCATCTCTTCCTCCCCACCCTGGAGGTCCCTTTGGTTTTTGAGGGTATTTCTTGTGAAACTGTTTGACCAGTCTGTCTGCCTTTAAATCCCAGCTCTTTACCTACATAGCTTCAGAGAGCAGGTATCCCTTCGATTGTACTAAGTATTGCAACCTCCCCTTGTACAATCTGAAATCTAAGATTCTCTTTATTTCATAATGCATTTTCCCTTCCGCTATGATAGGTTTTGGGGCTTTCTGGTCTACTGGCCTCAGGTGGGAGTCTACCACCGGCTTTAGCAAGCTACTGTGAAAGACTGGATGCACTTTCCCTAGTAGGCAGGGAAGCTTTAGTTTTACTGTAACAAGATTAATTACTTTGACTAAACTTTGGCCCTAAATTCTTGCAGGGGAATTTTAACTTCAAGTATTTTGTTGAGTGGTAAACTTTGCTTCCTATCTGGAAAGGCTTCTGAGAGGCTCAATGTTTATCAGCTTGTGCTTTATGGGTTTTCGCTTCTTCTTGAAGAGTTTGCTTCGTATTTTCCCAGGCTTTTTTCAGGTACTCCATCGATTCAGTTAAAGACATGGAGGAGGGTGGCTCCCTAGAGAGCTCAGGCATGGGGACAAATTCCATGCCACTGGTGATTTGGAAAGGGGTACCTCATTATTACGTGCCACTTTGACAAAAGGCAGTAATTCTATCCAATTGGTTTGTTGGTAATCTACATAGAATCTTAGACATTGTTCAACCATGGTGTTCACATATTCCACAGCCCCATTAGTACTCAGATGAATTGCCGAAATCAGTCCCTGTGAGGACCCAATGGATTGAATAAATTCCCTTCAGAATTTAGCTATAAACTGGACCACCCTGTCAGAGATGATTCTATGAGGAACGCCATATAGCCTATAGATATATTTTTTGAACAACTTCGCCAGCTTGTGGACTGGTGGGAGGCTGGAGCAAGCTATGAAATGGGCTTGTTTTGAGAACAGGTCAATTATGATCCAAATGACCATGTTCTCCCACTCTCAGGAAGCTCCACTATAAGCTCCAGTTGGTGCAAAATGCAGCTGCCTGCATGGTTTTGTGCAGACCCCGGTGTACACATGTATCACTTCTCCTGCAGGAGCTGCATTGGGTGCTGATTTACTTCTGGGTGCAGTTCAAGGTGCTGGTTGTCACCTTTAAAGTCCTTCATGGATTGGGACCAGGTTATCCGAGGGACCATATTTTGCTGGTCACATGTACCCAACCCTTCAGAGTGGGGAGGCAGGGAATGTTGCGGGTCCCATCCCCTAGGGAGATACACCTGGTGAGACCCAGAAGAAGGGCTTTCTCCATGGTGTCCCCCCCTCTGGAACTTCATCCCTCAGAGATTAGAATGGCCCCCACTCTGACACTCTTCCAGAAGGCACTGAAGACCTGGTTCTGCCAGTGGGCCTGGGGAACCCAGAGTGGGATGGAGCCCATTAAATGGCTCATGTGAGGTGCTGTCACCAGGGCAGGGGGGCAGGGGTGATTTTATTATATTAATTTATTATATGACTCCTCTTTTATTAATTTTATTGTTTTTATATGAGGTTTTATATTCTGTAAGCCACCTTGAGTCAACATGTATGAATAGGTGGCAATATAAAAAGATAAAGGTTCCCCTCGCACATACATGCTAGTCATTCCCGACTTTAGGGGGTGGTGCTCATCTCCTTTTCAAAGCTGAAGAGCCAGAGCTGTGCGATGGTCATGTGGCCGGCATGACTAAATGCCAAAGGCACATATAATGCTGTTGCCTTCCCACCAAAAGTGGTCCCTATTTTTCTACTTGCAATTTTACGTGCTTTCAAACTGCTAGGATGGCAAAAGCTGGGACAAGTAATGGGAGCTCATCCCATTACGGGGCACTAGGGATTCGAACCACTGAACTGCTGACCTTTTGATCAACAAGCTCAGCATCTTAGCCACTGAGCCACCACATCCTGGCAGTGGCAATATAAATTCCCTAAATAAATAAATAAAATACTGTGTTTCCCCGAAAATAAGACATGTCCTGAAAATAAGGCCAATTGGGCTTTTCAGGAAATGTGATAATATAAGCAACCCCCGCAAAATAACCCCCCCCCACCATGCCCCACTCTCCCCTCCAGGCATGACAGGGCTCCTGCCCCTCACTTAGCCACCCCCCCTTTTTAGGGTGCAATTTGGGGGTGGTAGGTGGGGCAGGCGAGAAATGTCTCACTTCTCCCCCCCTCTCCACCTGCCACCCTTCTCGATAAAGAGACAGTGGGGAAAGGAAGCTGTTGCCATTGGGCTGCAAGACACGTATCTTACTTCCCAGCACCATCACGTTCCTCGCTTTTCTGTCCAGAGAGACATGTTATAGAAAAAACTTTCTCGCGAGTTCAAGGAGTTTGGCTGAACTTGTGAGAAAGGTTTCTTTACAATGTGTCTCCCTGGACAGAATGGCAAGGAATGTGACGGTGCTGGAAAGATAAGACTGTTCTGCCCCAGCTCCGAATTTCCAAGGATATTGACACACACCAATGGTCCTTATCAAATTTATTAAGTAGCAAGAATAAACAAGACCGGCAAAGGTTGGCAACTAGCCCAGAAAACAAGATACGATAAACCAAAATACTCTGATAATAAATACGAGTTGTTTCCAGCAAGAAAGCACTAGCTGCGTGTGACTTAAATAGGCTAAGGGAGTAGCCAATTATCCTCAAACCTTACTCTCGAGTAGATCTCCTTCTCCTGAGTAGCCACTCCTGCCTTTTGGCAGCCCTGCATGCTCGAGCATTGAGGAGAGGCTCCTCCACTTCGCTCTCTCCACTTGAAGGAACCTCTGGAGGTTTTGAAGGCCCTGGCTGAGTCTCTGCCTCTGGCACCACATCCTCTTCAGCCTCCTCACTGTCCGATGCGAGCGTTGGCTGCGGAGGCTACTGGCATGACCCCACACCAGCCTCCTCGTCATTGGGATCAGCCACGATCAGCATAGGCCGTTGGCAGGCCACAACAAAGACACGTGTCCTGCTTCTTGCCCGCCCCATGTGACACTCCTCTCAATAAAGAGACAGTGGGGAAGGGAAGCAGCCAGGCTGCTGTTGCCATTGGGGTGGGACGGGATGTGTTGGGCTGCGAGACATACGTCTTATCTTTCCAGCACTATCATGTTCCTCGCCTTTCTGTCCAGGGACACATGTTGTAGAAAAAACTTTCTCGCGAGTTCAGCCAAACTTCTTAAACTTGCGAGAAAGTTCTCTCTACAATGTGCCTCCCTGGACAGAAAGGCAAGGAATGTGATGGTGCTAGGAAAGTAAGATGCGCGTCTCATGGCCCAACGCGTCCCACCCCAATGGCAACAGCAGCCTGACTGCTTCCCTTCCCCACCATCTCTTTATTGAGAGGGATGGCAGGTGGGATGGGGACCACCCCAACGATGCCCTTGAAGTGATGTCCCAGTGCCTGGAGGCTGTGCGGATCTGGATGGGGAGGAACAGGCTCAAGCTCAACCCTTCCAAGACTGAGTGGCTGTGGCTCCCGGCATCCCGATATAGTCAGATGACTCCATCACTGACTATTGGGGGTGAGTCTTTGGCTCGCAATCTGGGCGTCCTCCTGGATATGCAGCTGTCCTTGGAGGAACATCTGACGGCTGTAACCAGGGGGACCTTTTGTCAGGTTCGCCTGATTCGCCAGTTGCGGCCCTTTCTTGATCGGGATTCCCTGTGCACAGTCACTCATGCCCTCGTCACCTCTCGGCTTGACTACTGCAACACTCTCTACATGGGGCTCCCCTTGAGGAGCACCCGGAGGCTCCAGCTGGTCCAGAATGCAGCAGCGCGGGTAGTGATGGGAGCAGCATGGCGCTCCCATGTAACACCGCTCCTGCGTGAGCTGCACTGGCTCCCAGTGGTCTGCTGGGTGCGCTTCAAGGTGTTGGTTATCACCTTTAAAGCGCTCCATGGCATAGGGCCTAGCTATCTTCGAGACCGCCTGCTGCTACCGACGACCTCCCATCGACCCGTGCGCTCCCACAGAGAGGGCCTCCTCGGGGTGCCATCAGCCAAACAATGCAGGCTGGTGACCCCCAGGGGGAGGGCCTTCTCTGTGGGGGCACCTACCCTCTGGAATCAGCTGCCCCCAGAGATAAGGAGAATCCAAGACCTCAGTGCCTTCCGTCGTGCCCTTAAAACCCATTTTTTAAGCAAGCCGGGCTGCCTTAAGAAGAAATTTTAAATGTTTTAATTGGTAGTGAGTTTTAATTGGGCCAAATTTATATATTTGTTTTTAACTGTTTCTAATATTTGTACTGCATGTTTTTTAATTTTGGCTGTACACCACCCTGAGTCCTCAGGGAGAAGGGCGGTATAGAAATTTAAAAGAAAGAAAGAAAGAAAGAGAGAAAGAAAGAAAGAAAGAAAGAAAGAAAGAAAGAAAGAAAGAAGCGAGATGCTTCTTGCCCACCCCACCTACCACCCCTAAATTGCACCCTAAAGGGGGCGGGTGGGGGCGGGTAGCTAAGCGAGGGGCAGGAGCCCTGTCATGCCCGGCGGGGGAGGGAGAGAAGAGATGGCAAGGGGAGCCATGTCTCACTCCATGCGTCTCACTTCTCCCCTGCCCCACCTGCCAGAAATGAGTATTTGTGAGACTCGTCCCATGCTGCCGCCGCCACTTCATAGAGCAGGACTCTGCAAGGCTTGTGCTGTTGCATGCAGGAACTACAGCACAGCCGTGAGGTTCGACATACTGGCACAGCTGTGAGTGGCAGGACGCCAGCTGTGTCGGTATGATGAAGCTTGTGGCGGTGCTGCAGTTCGTGCATGCAATGGCACAAGCTTTGCAGAGTCCTGCTCCACAAGGAAGCAGTGGTGGCGGGAGACGTCAGGGCAGTGGCCAACGTGAAGAATGGGGAGGGGAGGTGATGGCAGCAATGGGACATTCAGTCCCATGCTTACCACCTCCTGCACCCCCAAAATAATAAGAAACCCCCCAATAATAAGGCTAAGCCCTTATTTGGGGGGTCAAAAGAAAATAAGACCATGTCTTATTTTCGGGAAAACACAGTAAAATCTTGTCTGAAACAACCACCTCAGTAATCATAGATTTTTGACTGTAGTATGAATGTTAAATGCTGAAAAGTCACCCAGGTCCAAGAAAAGCATGAGGGAGACTAAGAACCTCTTGGATACTAGGACAATATAGCCATGATATATAACCACACATATTTCTGCTAAATTGGATAATAAATGTGATGACTTCTTTTTGTGAAGAACTTTAAGAAGGTAAGAATAGCTGATCAGGCCAGGGCCATCTTCATCTCTCAGTGATCACCCAGATGCTTCTGAAGTGTCCAGGATTAAAAGATGGAGATGTATGAATTATCCCAACTTCTGACTGGATGTTTATGCCCAATCTTGCCTCCCTGACACTGCATCCATGGGGCACTCAATTACCCCATTCTGTAGGAATTATTTTCTCTCCTTAGGCTGCTGATGCTGAGACCTTTACAACATTATATTGTAAAGAACTCCACTTGCAGAAAAACTATGATACAACTATAATGAGAAAAATTTTACAGCCCCCCCCCAATTATATCTGGCATATCAACAAGATTCTCTTTAAATGAATGTCATGTTTAAATAAGTGGTTGTGGCATTTCAGACCTCAAGAAGGTTAAGAGTACCAAACAGATGTGACGTTTTGACTGCTTAAATCAAATCAGCCACAAACTTGTGATTCTAATGGACAAGGATTGGGAGCTACATCTTCCAGCCATCCTTTTATTAAACCTCCTTTGATTAAACCAATCAAAGCTTTGGCCTAGCTCATGTATGGAAAACATCACTTTCTACAGTATGTCTGTCCTTTTGGGACATGTTGAGAGTCAAACTTGCTTTGTCTCACATTTTTACATTTCTTCTGGTTGCAAGCTGCTCCCTTGTATTCAGGTCTGGCCTCAGAATGATAATGTAGCACTTGGGGATAAAGATGCAGCCCAGAAGACCAGCACTGGAGGCTAATATGGAGAAGACCTGAACAGCCACCATGTATTTCCCCTTCGTGCTCAGGTAGGTGGGCACAAATGAGACCCCGACACTGCAAAAGACCAGCATGCTGAAGGTGATCAGCTTGGCTTCATTGAAGGTCCCAGGGAGATTTCTGGCCAAAAAAGCCACCAAGAAGCAGATGGCAGTTAAGAAACCCATATAGCTGAGGGTAATGTAGAACATGACAACAGAGCCTTCATTGCATTGCAGGATGATCACTCCAGGCTGGGAGTGAAAGTCAGAGTCAGGAAATGGGGGAGAAACTCCAAGCCAGAAGGAGCAGATGAGAATTTGGACAGCAGAACAAGAAAGGATGATGGAGTTGGCCAAGCTCTTCCTCAACCATTTCTTCATTTGGTTTCCTGGTTTGGTGGCCAGGAAAGCTAGTACCACCGTAATTGTTTTGGCCAAGAGAGAAGAAATGGCAACTGAGAAGATGATGCTGAAAACTGTTTGTCGGAGAAGGCAGGTGGCTTTCCTTGGTTGGCCAATGAAGAGAAAGGCAGACAGAAAGCAGAGCAAGAGGGAGACCAGGAGGATGTAGGAAAGGTCCCGGTTGTTGGCTTTGACAATGGGAGTTTCTAGGTATTTAATGAATATGATTAAAATGAATCCTGTGGTTAGGAACAAGAGAAGGGCAAAGCAGACCAGCACGATGCCCAGATGTTCTTCGTAAGTGAGGAAGATTATAACTTTTGGGATACATTGGATTCTTTTCTCATTTGGATATTGATCATCTGGGCACTTGGTACATTTTTCAGTATCTGAGAAAAGATAATAAGTTTTTTATAGTCTCTCCTTTCAACGTTGAAGACAGATCTGATGACAGCTGGTACTGAGAGACTGGAAAGCCATAGTAAATGTTAAATAGGAGCACGTGTATACACAAATACAATAATTCTGCAAGTATATACACTTTCATATAAAGAATAACTAAAATAAAACCTCAATAGAATAGAATAGAATTCTTTATTGGCCAAGTGTGATGGGACACACAAGGAATTTGTCTTGGTGCATATGCTCTCGGTGTACATAAAAGAAAAGATACATTTGTCAAGAATCATAAGGTACAACACTTACCCTTCTCTGAGGCCACCCACATTTTCATTATGCTCAGACCTCGCTCTATCCCAAGGCTTGGGAGAAGAGCCTTTTCTTAGTTTAATGGTAACACACGCTTGCTTGCTTATGTATGTATGTATGTATGTAACATGTATGCCACCCATCTCACCAGAGACAACTCTAGGTGGCTTATAGACATCCAATTAAAACAACAAACAAATTTAAAATTCAATTAAAGTAAAACTAACTAGGATGGAGAGGGCAGGAGCAAAGTGCATTCTGGGTTTTCTCATACACCTTGAATCAAACCTCTCTCCCTCCATCAGCCATCCTGATTAGATCTTTCTGCTTATGTGGCTTTATGATCTTGGGAAAAAAATTGATTGATAGAAGCATCTTTTGGATTGTAAGGTAAAGTTAGTTGGATAAAAAGTGCAGCTGACCTGAAATCAATTCTCAAGTTTCAAAGACCTTAGATCAGTGATGGCTAACCTTTTTGCCATCACGTGCCAGGAGAGGGGGGGGAAGGGGAGGGTCACACGTGTGCGTGCCCATACCAATAATTCTATGCGTCCTGCCCTGCGCATGTGTGTGCAACCCCCACTCCCCCACTCCTGGCATGCGATGGCCTGGTAGGTTCGTTTTTCTTTCTTACCTGGTTCCAGACCCTCTCTATTTATCTGGGAAGGGTGAAAGCAGCCTTTCCCACTCCCTCGGAGGCCTTCCAAAGGCCTGAAACGGCCCATTTCCCAACTCCCAGTGGAACAGGAAGTTACATTTTTTGCTGTCCTCAGCCTCCAGAGACTCCTAGAGAGGCTCCTAGAAACTCCTAGAGGGGCTCCTAGAGACTCCTAGAGAGGCTCTGGAGGCTGGGGACAGCAAAAAAGTCACTTCCTGTCCCACCGGGAGTTGGGAAATGGGCCGTTTCAGGCTTTTGGAGGGCCTCCAAGGGAGTGGGAAAGGCTGTTTTCACCCTTCCCAGATAAATAGAGAGGATCTGGAGCTAGGTAAGAAAGAAAAATGGGCCTCCCCCCCTCCAGGCCCTCCGGAGGCAGGAAACAGCCTGTTTTCCTACTTCTGGTGGGCCCAGAAGGCTCAAAAATCAGCTGGCTGGCGCACGCATGTGTGCCAAAGCTGAGCTGGCATGCCATAGGTTCGCTATCATGGCCTTAGATGTTCCTAAGAAAGGTAAACATGGAAAGACACTTCAAAACTAAGAATTGGAAAAGATATTCCCTCTGGCAGAAGTAACCTCTATCCATCATGGCCTCCTATTTCTTCCTAACCCATCCTTCAAGATATTTTTTTTAATTCCTCCAGTAATGTTGAAAATTAAGAACAACCAAATAGTCAAGCTTAGATGTGTCTCTTTTAACATGCACATTGACCACAATGCTGTGGATAAATCCAGTATCATTTCCTCTGGTGTCACTCACCTTCCTGAGTGGAGATGGTTCCCTCTGGACAAGGAACACAGTCATAGCAGCAAACTGGCTCTCCTTCTCGAGCCCGCTTGACAAATCCAGGATGACAATTTTCCACACATTTGGACTGAGGAAGAGGCTAAGGAATAAAACAATGTGTGAGGACTCAACATCCACAGAAAATGGATGTAGACATGAATATTAGCCAAGTAATTGTCAACTTCAGACTGAACCTGGCAGAAGCCATTTTCCTGTTCTTCAGTTGCCACACAAAATGGGGAGGGGGAAGGAGGTTGGAATGCCTTACTAGGCACAATATAGAGCTTTCTCATGGGAACCAAGGTCATTTCTACTGGTAACAGATAAAATAGAGGAGGAATGCCTGGAGAGCCCGCCAATTAACCTAACTGGCCAACATGACCTTTGACACCTGGGGAGGGATTTCCTGAAACCACAGGAATTATTTAGAGTTGGTTTTACACTTTAATCATGCCGATATGATATACCCAATAAAGAAGTTCTTTGAGGAAGAGCTTAACCTTGGAGTCCTGATTTGCTTGGGTCCGTTAGTTGAAACCTTGACAGTAATCTCTGGGCTTCACTTAGGTCAGGGGTCAGCAAGCCACTGCTCTGGAGCCGAAATGTGGCTCTTTCATCCCTCTGCTGCGACTCCTTGTTGCCAGTTGGCTCCAAAATTGATAGGGCTTTTGGTTAGGTCAGGTAGAGGAAAGGATGCCGCACTAGGAGGAGACTCTATGGTGGGGGAAACCAGACTTTCGGTCGGCATAGGAAAAAGGATGCCATGCTAGGAGAAGACTCTATGGTGGGGGAACCAGACTTTCGGTCGGCATAGGAAAAAGGACACTGTGCTAGGAGAAGACTCTATGGTGGGGGAACCGGACTTCCGGTCGGTTCCAAAATTGAACAGAGGGCTTCCAGTTAGGACCTTTGTGGCTCTTTGAGTGTTTAAGGTTGTCGACCCCTGACTTAGATAAATATAAAATTTCTGACTAGTTCCAGACAGCTATAGAAGATAGAACTACTAACACCTTCTTCATTTAGTTCCTATCTTTTGATTCTGGTAGATTACATTGCAAGAAATGACTTTTCTACTTAATAAAGTCTGGAGGGATGGAACTGAGAAAAGATTTAAGCATTAATTAATGTTTTATATAGTAGTTTAATTATTTAAACCATCTAGAGTCACTTCTGTGAGGTGGCTATCATAGAAATTTAAAAATAAATAAATTACAACCAGTGGGTTCCTCTTTGTGGTTGTATTAACTTCCATTCCTCCATACTTTATACGACCATGATTTTAAAGTCTGATGATCTATTGATATTAAATGTTAGAATAACATTTATTCTAAAAAAAAAAAGTTAAACTTTTATTCTATTACATTTATGAAAATAGAATAAAATTGTGATGAAGAAACTTCTGACCCTTAGGACAGGTTTCTTCAGGACTATATAAAACATTGCAAAGCTGCTCCACTTTGAAAGTATCTAAAACCCTCCCCCCAGTAAAAATGCGAAGGAAAAATTCCTTACAAATTAAGGCTGTCAGTATTAAAGGTGATGTTAATTTGTATGTTTGTTTCCTAAATTTATCTGGTTACCATTCTAGCCAAAAAAAGACTTAATTTGACTTCTTATTTCCCAGCACTGGAGTGAGATGAGATGGAGGTGAGGTCATGAGAACGTCTCCCTCAAAAAGGCTAAGACATCTTTTTCTGAAGCACACATGACATGTATGGGCCCTGTGTGGAAAAGGGATAGTTTTAAATCCTAACGAGATATTTAAGAAAAAGTCCTTTCTGCTGAAAAATTACAATTAGCTGAAATCAAGTGGCATGGAAAGAGAAACCCACATTAGTAGTTAAATTTTGAGCCTCTTTTTGGCCGAGAGAGACTTAAAGTAGCTAACAATCAAGATAAACAATTGCACCCAAGGCAGGGGTGAAATCCGGCAGGTTCTGACAGGTTCTGGAAAACCGGTAGTGGAAATTTTGAGCAGTTCAGAGAACCAGTAGCAGAAATTTTGAGCAGTTTGGAGAACCGGTAGCTGAAATTTTGAGCAGTTCGGAGAACCAGTAGCGGAAATTTTGAGCAGTTCGGAGAACCGGTAGCGGAAATTTTAAGTAGTTCAGAGAACCTGCAAATACCACCTCTGGCTAGCCCCAGAGTGGGGTAGGACTGGAGATTTTGCAATATCCTTCCCCCAGGAGTAGGGAGGGAAGAATGGGGATTTTGCAGTATCCTTCCCCTGGAGTGGGGTGGGAATGGAGATTTTGAAGTATCCTTCCCCTGCCATACCCACCAAGCCACACCCACCAAACCACACCATGCCCACTGAGCCATGCCCACAGAACCGGTAGTAAAAAAATTGGATTTCGCCACTGATCCAAGAGTTATCAAATGAAATGCCCTCTAACAAGTCAAAGGCCAAATTTAAGTAGCATTTCCTTTCAAATTGTTCCTCGTTACTTCTAATACCAAGAAGGCCTTTGTTTTCAATCAAAGTCTTGTGTCATTGCTTCAGTTTTCTAAATTGGGGCATACTCTCACATCAAAACAGTGTATATAATTTCATATGAACTGAAAGCCTTGGACTTTCTTAGGAGCAGAAGGCCTATTGCCATATCCCAGTGGGGATAGACCAGTGATGGCTAACATTTTTGCCATCACATGCCAGGAGCGGGGGGTTGGGGTGGTTCACACATGTGCGTGCCCACACCCATAATTCTATGCACCCTGCCCCCACACATGTGCGTGTGACCCCACCCACTCCCCCCGCTCCTGGCACACAATGGCACGGTAGGCCCATTTTTTGCTGTCCCCAGCCTCCAGAGCCTTTCTAGGAGTCTGGGAAGGGCAAAAACGGCCTTCCCCACCCCCCTGGAGGCCCTCTGGAGGCTGAAAATGTCCTTTTGCCAACTTCCGGTGGGACGTAAGTTCCATTTTTTGCTCTCCTCAGCCTCCAGAGCCTTTCTAGGAGTCTGGGGGGGGGGGCAAAAATAGTCTTCCCCACCCCACCGGAGGCCCTCCGGTGGGGTGTCCATTTGCCAATTTCTGGTCCCACCTAGAAAGGCTCTAGAGGCTGGGGAGAGAAAAAATGGGCCTTCCCCACCAACCCCTGAGGTCCTCGGGAGGCAGGAAACAGCCTGTTTCCCTACTTCTGGTAGGCCCAGAAGGCCTGAAAATCAGTTGGCCAGCACGCACATGGGCACTGGAGCTGAGCTCGCGTGTCCACCAATATGGCTATGCGTGCCACCTATGGCATGTGTGCCATAGGTTCACCATCAAGGGAACAGACCATCACAGACTACAGAACTTTTCTCAACCAGGACATTTTATTTATTTATTTATTTTATTTCGCTTATATGCCGCCCTATCTCACAATGGACTCAGGGCAGCTCACAACAATAAAACATAAGCCACAATAAAAATAAAGACTAAAATCTAAAAAAATTAAAATTAACCCATTAAAACCCTTAAAACCCTGTCATCAGACCAGGTCAAGGGATTTGAAAAGCCAAGTTTTTAATTCCCGGCGGAAGGTGCGAAGGTCAGGCGCTAGTCGGAGCTCCAAGGGAAGTTGATTCCAGAGGGTGGGCGCCCCAACCGAGAAGGCTCTACTCCTGGGGGCTGCCAGCCGCAACTGTCTAGCCGACGGCACCCTAAGTAGGCCCTCTCTATGGGCACGAACCAGACGATGGGATGTTGTTGCTGGCTGTAGGTGGTCCACCAAATAACCTGGTCCTAAGCGATGTAGGGCTTTATAGGTCAACACCAGCACCTTGAATCTCACCCGGAGGGCAACCGGTAGCCAATGCAATGCAAACCGCGCAGGAGGGGTGTAACATGGGAGTATCGGGATTCTCGATATCAGGACATAGTGACTCCTAATTCTATTGAACAGTATTTGCCATTATAGCATCTGAAGGGCATTTGGGTCAATAGTACTGAGCCTCCCAAGCTGCTTAAACAAACTGTAAGATTTCTTCTCCACACATTGAATTCTCAATGAAGTTCATCCACATTCGAGACTAGACTTAGCCCAGTTGAACTGGGTCTTAGGGCTTTGGAAAGCAGAGAAAACACAGCAACTTTCCACCCACCTTGTTGAGCAACTTTAGCCATGAAAGAGCATCTTGGTTGATAATAAGCCTCTGTCTTTCAAAATTCCCCAGGTGTTCTTTGATGGGATCCTTCTTGGAGAAAACCAACAAAGTCACAATGTCCAGATCTGCAGCTACATCACCATTTTGGTCCAAGTACAGTTGAAACTGGGAAAAATTGCAAAACTCATTCTTCTCCAGAAACATATGGAACTAAAATGGAAACATGCAGGAATTTTAAAAATAGAAACGTAAGTTTCTTATCCTATGTGGTTTTTTCACACTGACTCTTCCTTAGACTAGACTAGACTAGACTAGACTAGACTAGACTAGACTAGACTAGAATAGAATAGAATAGAATAGAATAGAATAGAATAGAATAATTTATTGGCCAAGTGTGATTGGACACACAAGGAATTGTCTTTGGTGCATATGCTGTCAATGTACATAAAATGACAAGATACATTCTTCAAGAATCATAAGGTACAACACTTAGTGATAGTTGTTTAGCTATCTATAATTGCTGAAATTGCAATTGTGTTTAGTGGAGAGAACAAGTGTTACCACTATCTTCAAAGTGATAAATATATATTGACAATTACTGGCTTCAATGACTCACTAAAAGAATGCAAATGACAGTTGGCAGTATTTAATATCATAATGTATCTGTCCTGGTGCCAATGCTTTGGAACATTGTGCCATGAGCAATTAGATTGATGAAATCCATTCACAAGGAGGTTGGGATCCTTATCCTTTGTATTCCTACTAAAGAAACTAAATTTGATGTATCCTTTTCAGGATCACGTACCTGCCATGGTTGCAGCTTTGGAACACCCGAGCACTTTATGCACTCCTTCCTTCTCCTCCTGGATCTGGAGGAATACGCAACATCCAAGGAGTGGGCCAGGGTCTTAATGACACTGTAAACATGGTGGTCATTTAGTACCTGGATGCTGTTCCATTTCTTTGGGGAATCAGGTGGTACTTTCTGGGTGCATCTTCTCCGGCCCTTGACAGAAAAAAGCTGCTTTGAAAAAGAACAGTGAAATGACTGATCTTGAAACCGACGTTGTACAAAGAGAACGGGTTCAAAGACCTCATCGTTTGCCTTGTCTTTATTCCTGAAATCAAAGTTCCAAATACTATGGATATATTGGAAAAGCCAGTGCCTTTTGATTTTCAGTTTTATAAGGGATGTAATGATCCAGATTTTCCCTTCAATGGGTCCTGGCAAGCTGATAAATATTAAATGGAAAGGAAAAAGAGAAGAGAAGTCAAATTCCATGAAGTGAACAAAAACATTGACTTGTCTCCACTTAGAGATGGCATCCCTGAGGGATGCTGTATGCCCAGTTGCTGAGAATTGTGATATGACAACACAAATTCCATTCCTTATGAGCATAGGAGTAAAAGTCCTCATGAAATTCTCTCCCTCTTCTGTGTCTGAAGCAAAGAGACCAATCATGATCCAACCAAAATGGAGGAGCAATTGGACAATTCCTGGGTAATGGAACCCTTCTTTGGGGAGCATCCGGTGGAAAAAAGGGAAATCCCTTTTATCACTAAGAACCACTGAAGCAGTTACATAACTGATCTGAAAAAGCAATGAAGAATGCTGTGTTATATTTGGGAGTAAGATCAAGTCCAAAATAATTAGGTATTAATAAATCTGACTTAGTTATCATGCATTGTTTATTGCTGATTAACAATTTGGTCATGTAGAGATGCAGAATATAAAATACAGAATATTAACAAGACTGTATATAAAAATAGAATAAAAGACACAAATTAAGAAAAAAACGAATGAGAATAAAGAATGAAAATCATATTTCTGTATCACCACATCCCAATTCACATATGCAGATATCAAGGAAACTGGTTTTTTTTTTTTCAATAAAAGGGCCAAATTATACATAATTTTTAAATTCTTATCACACAGAATATATGTTATTTCAATATAAGTATCCCAGTAGGTCATTCATCCAATGTATGGTCCAAGATACCAGCCTTTCTCTTTCTTATATATTTGATAATCAAATAGATTTCTTGTCTTCTTTCTATGCACTCTGCAAATAAAAGTCTGAAACGTGTTTAAATCTTCCACATTTGACCATGGTGTCCAGCTGTTCAAATCTGGCTCAAGTAAATACTGTTCAAAATATTTTGGCATTTCTGTATTTTAATTCTTGCCAATTGGGAAAGTACTTTTATAGTGGCTCATCCATTTCAATGGGCCAGCCTTACTGCACATATCTACAGCAGGGGTGGGTTCTATTTACCTTTACTACCGGTTCGCAGTGCGACCACATGCGTGTGCTTGCTTCACTCTCTCTTGTGCATGCTCTTCTGCGCATGTACAGAAACTTCTGCACATGCACAGAAGCGTTTTGATGACATCAGGGTCAGTGGGTGGAGCCTCCTACCGGTTATACTAACAGTTCTATAGAACCGGTGCGAACTGAGAGCAACCCACCACTGATCTACAGTATATCTTTATCTGCTTCAATATCCCAGATTCTGTGTGCAGCAACCTTTTTAGCTTTTCTACAGCTGTACAAGAGACAGGGAGACCACAGTTCCTAATATCATTTGTCAGTTCTACTATCCAAGAGATCCTTATTTGAAATTTTGCCTTTTCTGACAGACACAAATTTGAGAGTCTAATCAGTTTCCATAGATTTAAGTTTACACTAATAATTATATGCTTTGATTTTAGACAAATAACAAATTGTATAGTTTACCAATTTGGTTCTCAGGTCAGAGCTGAAGTCCTTTCACCCAACTCCAAAATATCTATGGAGATTCTAAGTCATCCAGCTCATGGTTGTCCCAAAGGTGTGCTTTTTCAAGAGGCAACTCTGTTTTTTTCCTTGACGATGCTTCTTGGATGAAAAGTAAAACATCTTCAAAGAAAAAACCAGAAAGTCCACTTGAAAAAACACCTTTGGGACACCTCCAAGATACTTCTCAGATGCTTTGAATTAGTATGTTCTAATAGTGATATTTAAGCTCCAAACCTCAGTTCCATATAAGAGCATCAGGATAACCTTGGCCTTATAAACGTTTGTAATGAGGGCTAAGGATGCTTGATAGTTAGGTTTATTTAATTTACTCATGTTCTTGATCTAAGTCAGCTTCTTTGATGATGATTTAATATCCATTAGACTAACGGGAATGTGATTGCTATGGTCTTTCTTTACACCCTTTTTTTATACATAGGAAGTACTAATGCCATCTTCCTCCCAACTGGTTATGGCAAGTATGTTTTGTATGTCTTAATGGGACCTGCCAAAAGAGAGGCCCACCGCTCAAAATATTTGCTCAATAGTTTGATGGGTAGAAGGTCCTTTCCAGGAGCCTTATTGCTCTTCAAGCCTTTTATGGTAAACTTATGAAGTTAAAAAAATAGTTGCCTTATTGGCTAATATGCTTGTAATTTTTAAAATAAATTGTTAATTAAAAGAATTACAGAGTTGGAAGGGACCTTGGAGGTCTTCTAGTCCAATCCCCTGCTTTGGCAGGAAACCCTACACCACTTCAGACAAATGGTTATTCAACATCTTCTTAAAAACTTCCAGTGTTGGAACATTTACAACATCTGCAGGCAAGTTGTTCTACTGATTAATTGTTCTAACTGTCAGGAAATTCCTCCTTAGTTCTAGGTTGCTTCTCTCCTTGATTAGTTTCCACCCATTGCTTCTTGTCGTGCCTCAGGTGCTTTGGAGAATAGCTTGACCATTAATGCTAGTGGTCACTTTGAGTCCATAAGACATATGTGTTTTATCCATTAGAGGTTATATACAGACATTAGGATTCCTTTCACATATTTGGAATTAGTTTACCATTAAAAATGCCATTATTTTGGCTAAGATCATATACAAAACATGAGCTTTCCATCTCTATTGCCCCTTTCTTTTGGACAAAGGAGCCTTTGATTGGACACAGAGCCTCTCCCCACCTTAAGAAATATGCATCAGAAGCACTTAAAGCAATGCAAATAGTGTCATTAGAGGATATGCCTGCTTTGATTCCTGTCCCTTCTCCACTGTGGATGCCAATCCTTAGCCATGACACCTACAATAGCCATGGTGAAAAGCACTTCTTGAACTCCATAGAGAAGATATGGTTGGAATCCTCACATCACCCCACTCATTTTACCAGATAGAGAAACACACAACCAACCTGTGGGACTTTGTAGGTGCCTACTAATGTTGACATCTGGATGGAGATGTCCCTGTTAGCTGCATCAAGAAGAGCCAAAAGGTTGTCCTTCTTTCCACAGCTGTAGTTGGGAACATTGGCTTCTCCAGTTGACAGCATGTCCAACAAGGCATCTGAAGTGCCAAGTGGGTTCAAATAGTTGTCCCGGCAATTGAAGCCAAGTGTGAGATTGTGCAGAATCTGATGATTCTTATTGACTACTTGAATAGCGAAAATGGATTGTAGCATTCTTGACTGATCGAAAGGTAAACTACTGTAAAAAAAAAAAAGTTCATGTTTTTATCTCCATCATCAAAAGTATAACAATATACTGTGTTTTTTTTTTTAATGAAATCCTCTTTATTTCCCAATGTCTGAACCTTCATACTGTTCAGGAAGGCAACTCTAAAATCAAATGGGTGTTCATATTTTTTTTAAGAATCAGGCATTGAATATCAACGAGCATTTGTCAAAATATGGAAATAGGCTAGAGAGAGGCAACTACAACCATTTCAACAAGTATTTTAAACAAAAAGTATTCAGGTAATGAACTAAAAACTTGGGTGGGAAGTAGGAAATAATTTGGACTCCTTTCAGTTTTTTTTCTGCCCCAATCTTTGATTTTGAATCTCTTTCAAAATTAAAAATAAAACCGGAATTTTTCCTTTTGGGAATGACAGAGGGCAAATACAAGAAAGACATAAATTATCTACTACTGCATATACTTACAGCAGCATGGATAATTTTTGCTCAGAAGTGGAAAGAGAAAGATACCCCAACTGAAGAGGAAATACTACTAAAAATTTTCAACTGTGCAGAAATGGATAGACTCACCTTGGAACTCAAGGATAAAAGCGAATGGTTAGATAAATGGAGGATAGCCGAGACAAATGTGTAGTGTTAGACTAGAATTATATACGTTATTATAGAGAAATATGTATGTATCTATACAATTCACATATGTACAGTATGTGAATTGTATAGATAGGTATATGTAGGTATAGATATGTATAATTATATAGGAATAAGGTATAAATGATTAATATTATACTATGTTTAAATAAGTAAATATTATACTATGTATAAGGTGTAAGGAATATATTATTATATCATCATTAGTATATTATGTATTAACTTAAAGTGTTGGAAGATGCTTGGGACCAGTGATGTCATATCTATGTCCAATGTTTTAAATTTTGAATTACTAATAAAAAACTTTAAAAAAAAATAAGACAAAGGAGGGAAGCCATGGAAATCCAAATTATGCAAGAAATTAGGTCCTGCAATAGAAGAGTAAGAGGAATAAGAAAAAAAGAAGGTACCATTAGAGCTGCAAATGGAGGAAATCACACTCAATGACTTACAAGTAAAACTGACTATAAGGAGCCACGTGAAAGGGAAACATTACATGTAATGCTTTTGTTTCAGAGATGACAATACTAATGAGATGGTCTCCTGGCCTGTAATAGCTCTTTGGATTGTTTTCATCCTGATACTCCAAATTTAGTGGGCACTTCAATCTAAGCTTCGCAGAGACTGGCTGGGACACCAGCAGCAGTAGAAGCAGGAGGTGCATAATTCTTGGTGGTGACTCAATCTTCTTCTCATTTCTAAACAAGAACAACCAGAAGAATTCGAAGAATACAAAGCAAAGATGAAAATAGGTTTCTTCATTCAGACGGAGAACCACCCAGGTTTCATCTTGAAAATAAAATAAGGCAAATTCAAGAGCAATGTTTGTACTTCTGCCAAAATGGTGCTCCACAGAGCACTACTTGAAGCGTTTAACTGTTTGTGATGCAAAAGCCTTCCATGTTGCTTCAGTCTGATGTTTACATCAAAGGTAGCTACTGAAGAAGTAGCTGAAGAGATTTAAAAGACAATAATGAAAATTATAGTGAGAAGCAACTTCTCTAGGGATTCTGAACTTCTTTCAGTGCTGCATGTGTAAACAGATAGCTGGAGAAAGGCATGATAGTAAACAAAAGACAAAAAAAAAATAACCCAATTTATCATTATTAAGGACAAAATCTGGCTCTTTTCTCTCCAATGTTCTACATTTGATTTTGAACCAGTCTTTAAAATAGTTACCAGATCTAGAAAGCTTGGAAACACATTGCTTCATATTCTCATTTTTAGAAACTAGAAACTTTACAAAAGCAGACAACAAAGTTTCTCTTTTTGAATTACTTCATGGATTAATCTTCCTTAAGATTTCTCTTTCTTTACAAACTTATTTATAAGATGGCTTATAATATAAAGTAACTCTTGTTGGCATATAATAAAACAAAACCAAATTAAAATAATGAAATATTTAAAAAACAATGATAGTGAAAAGGGAATACTGTACATCAAAATATTGTATGCACTATAATCAGAACTCAGGATTCCCCAGTCTTTTTTTCAACCTCTAGAGGTGATTGGAAGGTGTATGTAGGAATACTATGGTCTGCGGCAAACTGGAGGTCTATGAAGTTGGTTCTGGCTGCAGAATCAATCATGGCCCAGGCCTCCAATAGAGTATCTGCAATGACACTGAAACTGCTAGGTGTTTTGATGGAGTTGGACTGTGTTTGAACTCAGTTTTCCCCCGAGTTAGTAGCCCACCTAAACCTAAGAGGGCTGAGTTGGATTTCTAAACTCATATTGAGTGAGATTTGTCAGCCAGTTACAAATCCATCTGGTAGTGATGCTGTCTATCCCATATTATTTTTAGCTTACCAAGAAGTAGGTTGTCTACTTTGTCAAATGCCTTTCTGAAACCCAAGGGTACTATGTTCACTGCATTTCACTGGTCCACTAATTTAGTCAACTAAATTAATTTAGATCAATTAATTTAGGAACTCCTTGACTCAAAGAACAATTAACAATTGCTAGAAGCCACTCACATGACACACCTCCCCCATGCTACTTTAACAAGCTAAGAGGGCATGGATATAAAAAGCAGCTGACCAACCTCACATTCCTAAGGTCTCTGTCTAGTTCCTGAGGCCCAATACATTCCAACTGTCCCCAAATATCTGGGAAATACTCCTCCCCAGGCATCTCCTCTGGACCCTCAATGAAGCCAGCATACAATTAAGAGCAAATCTGAGTGACTTTCTCGAATAGATGCTGAAAAAATTCTTACAAATGGCCCTGGAACAGGCTCTTTAAGCCCTTCTACTCAACAGGACTCATGACATCTAAAGCAGAGCCATGGGAGGGGACTATCTTAAAATGCAATAAGGATGAAGTACTGGACTTCTGCCTCCCTTGCCACCACAAGCTAGGCCTTAATAGCAGCACTAAGCTGTGCTTGGCTAAGTTTGTCTTTTGTTGAGCACCATCAATGCTCCAGACCTCTTTTCTTTTATTTCCCTTAACGCCTTGATTCACTGAGAATGATGGGATTCCCAAGAGCAGAGAGTCACATGGAGGTGATCCCATCTAATGCCTCAGCCACCTCCCTTATTTCAAGTAGTGACCATGGCTTTGGAGACACCATCCAGTGATAGAGCTGAGTATCATAAGCATTATAGTTGTAACAAATACCAAGAATGGGGAATGGCCTTGTCGAGTGGTCTCTGTTAATGTTGAAAAGTATACAAGAGGAGATACCATCAAGAAGGGTATCAAAAGTCTTTGACCTTGGAGTTGAACTCTCATCCTCCATTAATATCCTAGCATGTCCCAGTAAGAAGGGCCAGAACCACTGCAGAATAGTGCTCCAGGAGTGTATATGTGATTTTTCACCAACATGCTATTCTCCAGCTGCTTCTCTGCAATGGAGCCCTGGAAGAACTTTAGGTGTCAGCTTCTATGATGTTTGCTTGCTATCGGCTGCCATAGTAATGGGGAGGGGGGAAGATTGGCATTTGGGTGGGGAAGTGAGATGGAGAGAGATGCTCTGTGTGAACTAAAAGGGAGGATTGCTCTTATGATCTACTGTGCAGCGGAATGGACTTGTTTATACCCAGTCAAAGACAACCGTCCCAGAATATCAGATGGGCAAAAACACCTAAAAATGCACCCCACATGACACCATATGGGTTGGGGATTGGACATTCAGCCTGGGTCCTTGGGGGGAGGGATTTGGGGATACTTTCAATATGTAACTTTCGTGCCTTTTGCCTCAGATCTTGCTTTTCTTTCATTGCTATCAGTTCAAACCACCATACCAGTCTTTCAAACCTCTTCTGCTACTTCTCCATTGCCTATCTTTTATAGAAACAAAAGATTGAAACAATATGCAAGGAATATTGCATCAGAAAAAGATAAATGCTTCAGATGACACTCTGTGTGACACAAGTTTGGGGACAGGTAGGGGCTCCTGAAAAACCTTTGTTGGTTTCTGTCTGAATCAGGAAAGCCACTAGCATTTCCATCTTGTAAATGTGCTTTGAATTCTTTGTGTTGTTTAGAAATAAAGAAGTGGTTGATTCAGTTTAAGGAGGAATGGACCTCTTGCTTCTACTTACGATGCTGCTGCTGCTTGTGCTGTCCCAGAGAAACTTTGGGAGCTTCAAAACCAGATGCCCTGCACCTTTGAAGCAGAAGGACAAAGGAAATCCATGGAATTATTATGGGCCAGGAGACCATATAATCAGTGTGGTTGAAACGGCCACAAAACCTTCTATTGGGCTGTTACAGTTCGATGGGGCTCATTCTATTTCTTCACCGATGCAAGTTATTCAGTGTGATGGGGTTGCATACCCTCCTTTTGCATTGCTAACACACTTCAGCCTTTCCTCTTATGCCATTTATTGCTTAATTGTAGGATATGTGTACATTCTTGGATCCTAGGCTCTCCACTTTTGCCTTCACTTGTACAAGACTCAAATGCAAGGATGGAGCAGAAGAAACTCTTAAAGAACCTGAGAAAGAGACAATCCAGATGTTCAAAGGATCTTCCCCTTTTCTTCCATCCTGAGTCCATCCCTTGATCACTGATTTTTATTTCCTAAAGTTAATGAATAGAGTAGAGTAGAGTAGAATAGAATAGAATAGAATAGAATAGAATAGAATAGAATAGAATAGAATAGAATAGAATAGAATAGAATAGAATAGAATAGAATAGAATAGAATAGAATAACAGTGTTGGAAGGGACCTTGGAGGTCTTCTAGTCCAAACCCCTGCTTAGGCAGGAAACCTACACCACTTCAGACAAATGGTTATGCAACCTCTTCTTTGAAACTTCCAGTGTTGGAGCAGTCACAACTTCTGGAGGCAAGTTGCTCCACTGATTAATTGTTTTAACTGTCAGGAAATTTCTCCTTAGTTCTAAGTTGCTTCTCTCCTTGGTTAGTTTTGACTAATGAAATGGTTGTAGTTGCTTCTGCCCCAACTCATATTAAATCCTGCTCCTTATAGGAATTAGGATTACTTGTTTTTACAATGGCTTTGCTGGGCCACATATTCCTTTATGTTGTTGCTTTTTTTGGGTGGTTCTATTTTAATGATTGAATGATTTTGAATCCTGGTTATTGGACAAATGAAAACCAGCACTACTACAAATAACGATCTATTTGTGATTATTAAACCTGGTGGAAGTTAACCCTCCATCCAATCATGTCAACATTAATAAAAAAAATAATAATAATGGTGATGGGTGACTATCATTTGATCTGGTTTAGGATCAGTACCAGCTTAAAGATTGTGTAGGCTTGTGTAGAAAAAGAGCAATAATTAACAAATATGTTGCTGCTGCTGTTTATGGTGATGATGATGATAATGTAAATATATCTGTACAGTACAAGGCATACTAATCTGCCAAGAATTCTACGCTTTGTTTTTGCCATTCAAGTGGTCAACAAGAATTCCAGGCTCCTGCACAATCTCACACTTGGCTACAATGTTCATGACAATTTTTTGAGCCCCCTTCACACCTCAGATGCCTTGCTGGACATGCTCTCGACTGGAGAAACCAATGTTCCCAACTACAATTGTGGAAGGAAGGACAACCTTCTGGCTTTTCTTGATGCAGCTGACAGGGACATCTCTATCCAGATGTCAACCTTAGTAGGCACCTACAAAGTCGCACAGGTTTGTGGATATGTTTCTCCATCTGGTAAAGTGAGTGGGATGGAATAGATGGATCGTACCGTTCTGTCTGTTAGAACAGGCAATATTTCAATGAAAGATATCTTGGATTGTATAACCGACAAACTTAAGCAGCTGCCCTGTCTCTGTCTCTCTATCTCTCTCTGTCTCTCTCTGTCTCTCTGTCTCTCTCTCTGTCTCTCTCTCTGTCTCTGTCTCTGTCTCTCTCTCTCTCTCTCTTCCTCCCTCTCTCTCCCTCTCTCCCTCTCTCTCTCTCCCCCAAGTAAAAGGAGAAATGAAAAAGAAATCTGCACAAACAATCCAGGATATTGAAGCAAAGAAAGATACTGTATAGCTATTCTTACTAAGGTTGGCACATTGAAATGGATGAACCATTACAAACATATTTTCCAAATTGCCAAGTAAATAAATGCCTAAGCATCTTTGGGTGATATTTGTTTGAGCAAGATTTGAATGTCTGGACACAATGTTTAAACATGAAATATTAAACCAAATCCCTTATAATAAATATACTCATAAATATCCTTATACTTGTGAAGCTCCAGGGATAGAAGACATAATACATCTAATATAGAAGGCATAATAACAGAATTGTAAGGAAACTTGGAGGTTTTCTATTACAAACCCTGCTCAAGCAGGAAACTGTATACCATTCTGAACAAAATATCAATTGTATAAAAGAGAAAGATCAGTATTTTGGACAGCATCTTAGACCAACAATCTGTTGGGATCCTTACATTAAAACATGTATGACCTGGGTGGTCAGAATTCAAATATGACAACTAACATAGTCCTGTATTGGCATAGAACAATTCAGTTCAGTTCTACACATGTGATTCTGATTGTAGTAAATTGTATGGGTGATCCAGAAATATGATCTGCAGTTTTTATTCTTATTCTTTTTTTTTAACTTACTTTGCTTCTTGTATTCCATTTTTATTATTAATGTTCTGGGTTTAATACCCTGCATCTTAATATGTCCTGTTGGATACTCAACAATAACTATTCTAATATGCTCATGAGAACCAATTTGGATTTATTAAAAGTTAATGCTTTGGATTTCATCTGATTCCAAAATATAACACATCATTGCTTTTTCAGGTCACTTGTGCTATTGTTTCAGAGGCTCTGAGTGATAAAAATCAATTCCCTTTTTTCTATCGGATGGCCCCCAAAGAAGGAATTGAATATCCAGCAATTGTCCAACTTCTCCTCCTTTTCAGATGGATCTTGATTGGTCTCTTTGCTTCAGACACAGAGGAGGGGGAGAATTTCATGAGGACTTTTACTCCTGTGCTTGTCAGGAATGGAATTTGTGCTGTTATATCACAATGATTCTCAATGACTGGACGTACAGAACTCCTCAGGGATGCCATCTCTAAGTGGAGACAAGTCAATGTAAACGATTTTATTCCATCAAGCTGGCCTGGCCTAAATCTTCTCCTTTTTAAAATCTTAAAATTTAAATTTTAAATACTAATTTTAATTTGTTTAATTATGGGATATTTTTAAAATTGAGCCAAATTGTTTAATCTGTTTTAATTTATTTTAAATTTTGTACTCTTCTGTTTTATCCTTTGGCTGTTCACTGCCCTGAGTCCTTCGGGAGAAGGGCGGTATAGAAATCTAATAAAATAAAATAAATAAATAAAATAATGTCTTTGTTTTCTTTATAGACTATGGTAGCATGATTGATGGATTTCAAGCTGTCCATTTCACACTTGACGTTTTGCTACAACCCATTGAAGGGAAAGTCTGGATCACCACAGTCTTTGGAGAATTGCCAGTGAAAACTCACAGACTTTACAAATAAATCCACAGTATTTGGACCTTTGCTTTTCAGGAAAGAGGGTATGAAGATACCTTTCAACCATATATCTTTGTGGAACCCCATTTTGAAAACCAGTCTTTTTACTGTTCTTTTTCTTTTTTTTTTAAAAAAAATTGAAAATTATTTTTAAAAATGCAGAAAAAAAGTATAACAATATGGATAGAATTGCAGAGTAATATAATACATATAGAGTTTTAAAGTATCAATTTTTGCCTAGAGAAAGTACAAACCTCCATTAAGCCAGCTCATCAAAAGAAAGAAAAGTTTATCCAGAAGAAAGAATTCTCAACTGTCATGCAATACTCCTATAAATATTTACCCACGTTCACATTAAGGTTAATATTTTCATTCTTCTTAAGATTTTTTTTTTTGCAGCCAAGCATACCATCTGTCCCAGCTCCTATATAACCCTGATTCTTGTCTATCTCGCAAAAATCCAGTAAGCTTGTCTGCTTCTGCACAGTCCATGATCTTTGCAATTAACGTAGCCTCCGATGGGATATTTTTGGATTTCCATTCTTGCGCGAACGAGATCCTGGCTGCAATGATGATGTGGAGAGCGAGATACCAATTAGATTTGTTTAAGTTCTCTGGTTTCATGCCTAGTAAAAACGTTTCCGGGTTCAAATCTATTCTACATCCTATGATTTCTAAAATCCATTTTTGAATTCTAGCCCAATATTCTTTTGCTCGGGGACAGGTCCATCAACTATGAAAGTAAGTTCCCATAGTGGTGTTGCATTTCCAACAAATCGGAGAGGTTCCCAGGAACATCTTTGATAATCTAGCCGGGGGCAGGTGCCATCTATACAGCATTTTGTATATATTTTCCTTATAGGAAACCGACATTGTTAATTTTAAGGTTTTCCCCCAAATTTCTTCCCATTTTTCAAGTTCAATCGAGTATCCCAAATTTCTCCCCCAGGCAATCATTGAGTCCTTGATGGCCTCCTCTCCAATCCAATCCATTAAGAGGAATTGATACAGTTTGGATAATACCTTCTCATCCTTCCCCAACAAGATCTTATCAAGTTCCTGTAGGGAATTATAGATTCCTCCTTTGTTTTTATCCTGAGCTGTCCTAGATTGGATCTGATTGTATGACCACCAGTCTAGCTCATAACCTAATTCCTCCAGCGTATTTCGAGATTTTACTTTGTCTGAAGGATCCAACAGAGCTTGGTAAATTAAAGGTTTATTTCTGTTATAAAGAGTCGGGTGTATCATCGCCTCTAAAGAGGAAAGCCAAATCGGAGTCATCAGGTAATATTTATTTCTTATTCAAACCCATATGGTCATCAAAACCTTTCGAATAAAGTGGTCCATAAAGTATTTATGTTTTTTGGGCCTTTCCTGACTCAGATAATAATGCCACCCCTGTTGCAAATTGTGGCCTTCCAAGCTAAGGATTCTCCTCCTCCTCAAAGCAATCCAGTCTCTGATCCAAGTTAAGACAGCTGCCTGATGATAAAGCTCCCATTTAGGTAGGCCAAAACCTTCCCTGGAAGGGGATTCTTGAAGCATTTTCAATTTAATCCTTGGTTTTTTGTCCTGCCATACAAATCTACGTATACACTGATCTAAAGAATGAAAAAAAAATGTATCTAATAAAACTGGGGCTGTCTGAAAGAGAAAAATCCATTTAGGCAGGATATACGTCTTAACTACTGCAATTCTACCTAATAATGATAACTGTAAACTTTTCCATCCTTCCAACATTTCTTTAGTTTGACCAAGTAGTTTTTGGTAGTTGTCTTCTTTAATGGTCAAGCATTTAAATGAAAGCCAAATTCCTAAGTATTTTATTTTTTTAACTATCTGGATCCCTAGTTCTTCCTCTAACTGCACTTTTTGATTCTTCGTCATATTCTTAATTAGGATCTTGGTTTTATCTTTATTTAATTTAAATCCCGCTACTTTCCCGTAAGCCTCCAACTCCTGGAGAAAGATTGGTCCCGATTCCAAAGGTTCTTCCAAGACAAATATCAAATCGTCCGCAAAGGCTTGGAGCTTAAATTCTTCCCCTCTGGTTCTTAGCCCTCTAATTCCTTGATTTCTTCTGACCTCATTCAATAATAACTCTAGGGTTAAAATAAATAAAAGTGGAGATAATGGACATCCCTGTCTAATACCTTTACTTATATCAATATTTTCAGACTCCTCCCCATTAGTAAGTATTTTTGCTGTCTGTTTTGCGTATACTGTCCGGATCGCCCTGGTAAACCTTTCCCCGAATTCCATTTCGCTCAACTGTGCAAAGAGAAAGTTCCAGCTCATTCTGTCAAAAGCTTTTTGTGCATCCACGGAGACCAGGGCCACCTGTTTATCAGAATTACACTCATAATATTCTAATATATTCATTATAGTTCTCACATTATCTTTAAATTGTCTATGAGGTAGGAAGCCATTCTGGTCTCCATGGATGTACTCATTCAGGAAAATTTTTAGTCTCTTCGCTAAAATCGCAGAGAATAATTTATAATCGGAATTAAGCAGGGAAATCGGTCTGTAATTTTTAATCAGAAGCGGATAGTGCCTTCCTTTGGAATTAATGTAATATACGCTTCGGACCAGGAAGGTGGCATTTGACCAAAGACCAGAACCTCATTAAACACTTCAGTCAAAAATTTCCCCAAAGTCTCAAGGAGGGCCTTATAAATTTCTACTGGTAGACCATCTGTACCTGGGGTCTTTCCTCCTTTTTGTTCCCTTAATACTAACTCTACTTCCTTCAAGGTAATCTCTGCATTCAATATTTCTTTCATTGGGAGTGGGACCTTCCGGGAATCCGCTCTAGCCAAATACTCTCTAATCTCCTGGTCCTGTTCATCTCCATCTGAATACAAAGCAGCAAAATATTCTTGTATTATTTTTCCTTTCCCTTCCTTATCCAAAACACATCTTCCCCTTTGGTCCTTCAGACAAACTATCCTATTTCTCTCCTGTTGCTTCTTCAGTCTATAAGTAAGCCATTTTCCTGCTTTATTTGCATGCTCAAAGTGCCTTTGTTTTGCCCATCTAATTTTAGTAGCCAATTCTTCCTGATCTAATAAGTTTAACTGGTGTCGGGTTATTTTCTTCTCCTCAACTAGTTTTAAGTTCCCTGGGTCTGCCTGCAACCTCGCTTCCACTTTCTCCAATTCACACATCAACTTACTCCGTTTCAGTCTCTGGGTCTTCCTCTTTCCAATTATATGAGATGATACTACTCCCCTGATCACCGCCTTCGCCGTATCCCAGATAATCTGGGGACTAGTATCCTCCTTCCTATTGACCCTAAAGAAAAAAGCCATCTCTTCCTTTAGCTTTTGGAATAGATCTTTGTCTTTTAATACTCCTACATCCATCTTCCATCTCTTTATTCTGCGGGCTCCTCTCCATAATATTTTCAATGTGCTATGGTCTGCCCAGTCGTTAACCTCAATTGCCACATCTAACACCTGGTCACATAATCCTACAGTCATCCAGGCCATATCTAATCCGGACCAGAAATGATGTCTGGGGGAGAAATAAGTACCCTGTTTCTTTCCCGGATTTCTATCCCTCCATATATCTCTCAACCCTGTTACCTCTCTAATCTGTTTACAAATTTTTGGCAAAAGTTTCCTCCTCTTTTTCCTGGCTTTACCTCTCTCTGGTATATAATCCAAGTTTCGGTCTACTACCGCATTAAAGTCCCCGAGCAAACAAATATTGGCATAGTTTACCTCTAATAGCTTCTGATATAATTTCCTGTAAAAGTTTACTTGGCATCCATTTGGGGCATAGATTCCAACCAACAAACATTTCCTTTGGTCCATTGTTACCTCTACCATCAGGACTCTACCTTTTTTTCCGGCGTAAATTAATTTAGATTCTAAGTGTCCTTTTACATATATCACTACTCCCTTCTTTTTTTGATCTGCCAGGGAGGCATACACATTTCCCAGTCTTTTATTCTCCAGTATCGCTTTCTGGTTTCCTTTTACATGAACCTCCTGCAGGCATATCATATCATAATTTCCTTTTACCAACTGGTTAAACACTCTCTTTCTCTTACATGGATTATTTAAACCATTAATATTAGCTGAAAATAAGGATACCCCCACCTCTCCCTTTACCATCCTCCTTATTACTTACTTATTACTTGCTCTCTGTTTTCTTTTTAGTCTGTTGGGTTTTCCTTGGGGAAAGGGGTTCTTTCCTTCCACCAACTCCTTCCCTCTCTATCTTTCTCTCCTTCCCATCTGTTCGTTCCTTAAATTCTTCATCCTCCTGTAGGTCTTCTAAGCTTCCATTTTCCACTTCCCCCTCAGTCTCCAAGTCATTCGCCTTAAAATTTAGTTCATAGAAATCTCGTGCATCTCTCAAGTTCTCAATTTTAATCCTCTTATCTCGCAAAGTTATCAATAAACCTTCCGGTATCAACCATCTATATAGAATTGCATTTTTCCTTAATTGCATTGTCAGAAATTGGTATCTTCGCCGCTGCTCTCTAACTTTCCTAGGGATTTGCTTTAAAATCATAATTTGTTGTCCTTTATATGATATCACCTGGTCCCTTGCCTTCCTATAAACTTCCTCCCATATATCCTTCTTACAAAATCGGATATGAATTTCTTGAGGCAAATTATGTTGCTTTGCATATCCCGTAAATACCCTATAGGCCTCATCAATGTCTTTCATTATTAACTCCTTATCTTTTTCCAAGATTTCAGTTAAAATACTTCCAACTACTTCTCTCACACATTCTTCTTTATCTTGAACCACATTCTGCATTCTTAGGAAAAAGGAGGAGCGTTCCATCTGTAAGAAGATTATTTCTTTTTCCATAGTCCTCATAGTTGCGGCCTGTTCACGTTCCAATCCTGCCAAGCATTCTTCATATCTATTGGTACAGACTTCCACTTTGTGAAGTCTTCCCTCTTGTTTAACCATTACCTCTCGCACTTCTGTCAATTGTTCATTTAATATTTTAATGTCTTCCCACACCGCTCCCATTTCACTTCTCAAATTCATCGTTAAGTCCTCAAAATTTTTCATCATTACCTCTTGCATCGTCTGCATCATTCGCTGTAAATTCTGTAATGAGGGGGACTTTCCCAATGTATTTGCATCTTCTATAGGTTTAGATGACATTTGGAATGGTAATACTGGTGATGATGCCGAGGGGGGCAGTAAAGCTTTCTTGCTCCCTTTAGTAACCATTGTAACCTCTGTAATGGACATCTCTCCTTGAGGTCCTCCTTGATTTTTATTTGGAGACCAAAAACTCTTCCAACCCAGCATACACACTAAGTTCTCTCCACTTTTCTGCTTACTTAGTCTTTCTCTTCCTCAAATTCTCTATTTATCAATTAATTTAAATCAGCCCAATATATACGATTAATCTACAATTTTTAGCCAATCTATTAAGTATATAGATATATAAATTATTTTCTACTGTAACAATAGTAGTTCAGTGCCCTCTATATATAGTATAAATATTGTATAAATATGTTTAAGTTTCTATTCAGCCTGCTATATCACTCAGGCCTGATCAGTAAATAAAGGTTGAGGAAAGGAGGGAGAGTACTGTCAAAGATTAACCAAAAAGGGGAGGAAAGAGGAAATGGGGAGGACCAAATCTTTAGATTTTAAACTTCCTCTAAGTACAGCCACGGTGTTTCTTTTGGAGTTTCCAAGTCTGCCACTAGATGGAGTTGCTGATCTTATATTGCTGACAGTTCCAAGCAAAGACGTTTTCAGCTACAAACATAGACTATCAGAAAGCTAGTGATTCAGCTTGATAAGGGAGATTATTGATAGTTTGTCCCGGATTTATAAGTTTATGATAGAAGAAAAAAAAAAGGTCCACAGCAAAATCCAATAATCCAATCAAGGAGATAACAGATGAAAAGAGAGAAAATTTACACTCCGTTACCAGCTCTTCCCCTATTAAATAGGCAGATTTCTTCACTGTCCGGGTTACTGTCTCTCAGCCGCTGATCAAGTGAGGCTATTTCGCCTCACTGCTTGTCCCGCCAATTAGAGCTTCACACTCTCTCTCTCCACATTCCTCACCTCCGAGTTCATAAATCCAAGTTCTCCAATTCTCCAGCTCTCTGCAATCGGCTTCCTATCCAACACAATGAGTCATTCCTTCGGGGCCGCCATTCCTCGGCACCCTCTCCTTGACTTCAGAGACCGAAAGAGGATCAAGCGTTCAGCGCGGGGGATCACCACATCCATGCGCGCCCTGCACTCCTCACTCTCCCCACTCCCTCCAGGGGCAGTTTCGGCAGAAAAAAAAGCCATCTGAGTCAAGGAAAAGAAGATCAGGTCAGGAGCACTTTTCCTACCCTTCTTCTTCTTATGCTGACATCACTGGAAAAGCCTACTGTTCTTTTTCAAAGTATGACTTTTCTATCAAAGGACGGAGAAGATGCAGCCAGGTAGAACCACTAGAGACCCAAGAGAAAAGCAGCAGTTACAAATTTGGAATTGACCCCTGTGCTTTCAGTGTCATTAAGACTCTTGCCCATGCCTTGAATGCTGCATATTCCTCCAGATCCAAGAGGAAAAGGAAAGAGGGAGAAAAGAGGTTGGGGACTCCAAGGTTGCAACCATGGCAGGCATGGGATTCTGACAAGGCTCCTTCAAACCCAGTTCCTTTGGAGCAGGTATCTGAATGAGTAGGAGGGGAACCATCTCAACTTTCTTGTGCTTTCTTGTGCTACCAGAGGCCAACAGTTTGGACAATGCAATTGCTAAGGGATTATGATAGGTTCCAGATGGAGCTTGGGCCATTTCCTGAGACTCTGGCTCATGACTCAGCTGAAGACCTGGTGGCTGCCTGGGACAATGAGGCCACCAGAGCTTTGGACCACATCGTGCCTTTGTGGCCTCTGATCCAGCACTGAACTCACCTAGCTCCTTGGTTCTCTGAGGAGCTGAGGGAGATGAAGCACTGGAAAAGACACCTGGAGAGTGGTTGGAGGGCCAGCCGATCCGAATCCGACTGAACACTGGTGAGGTCTCCTATTAAGACCTACCTAGTGGCGATAAAAGCGGCAAAATCTAGCTATTTTGCCACCCTTATTGCATCATCAAATAATCGCCCAGCTGCCCTGTTTAGGGTGATCCGCTCCCTCCTCCATCTGGGAGCATGGGATGATCCCTTGCAGGGTCGAGCTGAGGATTTTGTGCAGTATCTGTATGACAAGATCACTCAGATTCAGGAAGGCCTGGCCTCTGACTGGGTAAGTCTGGATGGGATGATTGAGGAAGGTCCTGAGAGTGTTATCTGGGAGGAGTTTGATCCTGTGGCTCCCGAGGACGTGGACAGGATTCTGGGATGGCTGAACATGACCACATGTTTATTGGACCCGTGTCCCTCCTGGTTGGTACTGGCTTCCCCGGAGGTTACACGAGGCTGGCTCCAGAGAATTATTAATGCTTCTTTGAGCAAGGGTGTCCTACCGGCCGCCTTGAAAGAAGCGGTGGTGAGGCCCCTCCTCAAGAAGCCCTCTCTGGATCCAGCTGTTTTGGCTAACTATCATCCAGTCTCCAACCTTTGTTTTATTGCGAAGGTTGTTGAGAGTATGGTGGTGCGGCAGCTTCCACAGTACCTGGATGAAGCTGTCTATCTAGATCCGCTCCAGTCCGTCTTCAGGCCTGGGCACAGTATGGAAACGGCATTGGTCGCGTTGGTGGATGATCTCTGAAGGGCTCGGGATAGGGGTTGTTCCTCTATCCTGGTCCTGTTAGATCTCTCAGCGGCTTTTGATACCATTGACCATGGTATCACGTTGCACCGGTTGGAGGGGTTGGGGGTGGGGGGCACTGTTTTGCAGTGGTTTTCCTCCTACCTCTCCGACCGGTCGCAATCTGTGTTGGCAGGGGGCAGTGGTTGACCCCGAGGCACCTTGTTTGTGGGGTGCTGCAAGGGCGGGCCTCTCGCCCTTTCTGTTCAACATTTATGTAAAGCTGCTGGGTGAGATTATTCGTGGCTTTGGGGTGGAGTTCCATCAGTACACTGATGACACTCAGCTGTACATCTCCACCCCAGGCCACCCCAAAGATGCCCTTGAAGTGATGTCCCGGTGCCTGGAGGCCGTGCGGGCCTGGATGGGGAGAAACAGGCTCTGACTCAACCCTTCCAAGACCGAGTGGCTGTGGCTTCCGGGGTCCCGATATAGCCAGCTGGTGCCATCACTGGTTATTGGGGGCAAATCACTGATCCCCATGGAGAGGGCTCGCAACTTGGGCATCCTCCTGGATGCATGGCTGTCTTTAGAAGAGGATATGACGGCTGTGGCCAGGGGGGCTTCCCTTTCTGGATTGCGTCCCTTTCTGGATTGGGACTCCCTACGCACGGTCACTCAGGCACTTGTCACTTCCCGCCTGGACTACTGCAATGCTCTCTACATGGGGCTCCCCTTGGGGTGCACCCGGAGGCTCCAGTTGGTCCAGAATGTGACCGCGCAGGGGATTATGGGAGCGACAGGGTGCTCCCATGTGACACCTCTCCTGCGCGAGCTGCACTGGCTTCTGGTGGTCTTCCGAGTGCACTTCAAGGTGTTGGTGACCACCTTTAAAGTGCTCCATGGCTTAGGGATGGGGTATCTACGAGACTGCCTTCTGCCGCAAATAGCCTCCCACCGGCCAGTTCGCTCGCACAGAGAGGGCCTCCTCAGGGTGTCGTTGGTCAGACAATGTCAGCTGGCGACCCCCAGGGGGAGAGCCTTCTCTGTGGCGGCACCTTCCCTCTGGAACGACCTACCCCCAGAGATATGCATGATACCAGACCTCCGGACTTTTCGTCGGGCCCTGAAAACACATCTATTTCACCTAGCCAGGCTGGCTTGATCTTATCCCCTCGGTTTTAATTTGTAATTGGTTTTAATCCGGGTTGTTTTAAATTGAGGGCTGAAATTATTTAATGTCTTTTAAACTGTTTTTTAAATTTTATTTGTTATGTTTTATCTCAGCTGTTCACCGCCCTGAGTCCTGTTGGAGAAGGGCGGTATAGAAATCAAATCAAATAAAAATAAAAAATAAATTATGTTCCCAAAGGAGACATGGTGACCTAGCGTTCCATGGTTGTGGTGTGAGGGAGTGTGGGCATAAATGTACAGTCAGAATTAGGAATAATTTGTGCACCTCCATTTTGGATATTCCAGAAGTATCTGTGTGGTCACTGGGAAAGGAAAGTGACTCTTACCTTCTTAAAATGGAGGTTTGTAAGGGGATCTTATTCACAAAAATAAGTCATCTTGAAAGCATCATACAGTACATATTCTCAAATTTAACAGAAACATGTGTGGTTGGCTGTGTCTTCCATCTTGGTTGTATCATGGCTCTATATTCTTAGCATGCAAGATGTTCTCAGCCATTCTGATCACCTTCTTGAACTCAGGTGAATATGCAACATTAAAATGCTATGCCATAGTCTGTGTGGTTAATGAGGTGGGTTTTAGGGACATGATCCCTTCAATCTCTTTCTTGGGGAGAGCCTTCAGGTTGCCTTTCTCTTGTTGAGTATTCCATTGAAAACTGATGCTTGGAATCAGAAAAAGTTTTGTCTGAAAAATGTCTGCAATTTAAAAAAACCTTTGCTAGACCAATTCTCGAATAGATCTCATCTGCCTGGAACCTGCACTCTATATCGGATATTAATACAATTTAGTGAGTCCAGAGATATTTCACGAGAAGAGTACTCCGCTTCTCTGCTCACAACAGAATACCTTATGCCACCAGGCTTGAAATTTTGGGCTTGGACAACCTGGAACTATTCTGCCTACAGTCTGACTTAAGTGTAGTACACAAAATTATCTGCTACAATGTCCTACCTGTCAATTTTTTATTTATTTATTTTTATTTTTATCATATTTATATGCCACCCTTCTCCCGAAGGACTCAGGGCGGCTCACAACAATAAAACAACAAGACAGTAAAATGAATACTAAAACAATCCAATTAAAATCCCCAGACAGTTAAAACTAAAACTTCCAGCAGATCAGGAGATTTGTTGAAAAAGCCACGTCTTCAAGTCACCGTGGAAAGAGTGGAGGTCGGGGGCCGTCTGGAGCCCAGTGGGTAACTCTTTCCAGAGGGTCGGTGCGGCCACAGAGAACGTCCTCATCCTGGGCGCCAACAGGCGACATTGTCTAGCCGATGACACCCAGAGGACGGCGGTCCTATGTGAGCGCACTGGGCAGTGGGAGGCCGGTAGGAGGTGGTCCTGCAAGTACCCCGGGCCCATGCCATGAAGGGCTTTATAGGTAAGTACCAGCACCTTGAAGTGGATCTGAAGGACCACCGGCAACCAGTGCAGCTCGCGCAGGAGAGGTGTAACACAGGAGTAACGGGAAGCTCCCATAACAACCCGCACGGCCACATTCTGGACCAGTGCCTCCGGGTGCACCACAAGGGCAGCCCCATGTAGAGGGCATTGCAGTAGTCCAGATGATGATGATGATACTTCAACTTCAACTGCAATAATACACAAGCACACAATAAATACAAACTTAAGGTGAACTGCTCCAAACTCGATTGCAGAAAATACGACTTCAGCAACAGAGTGTTCTATGCCTGGAATACATACCTGACTGTGGTTACTTCCCCAAATCCCCAAAACTTTAACCTTAGACTGTCTACTATTGACCTCACCCCATTCTTAAGAGGTCTTTAAGGGGTGTGCATAAGCACACCATTGTGTCTACCATCCCTGTCCTGCTGTCCCCATTTATTCGTATCCTTATCCTGTATTCATAATCATGTTTATACTTACATCTGTAATCTTATACGTGTATGACAAATAAATAAATAAAAAATTTAAAAAATCCAATATTTGAGAGGCTGTCACAAAGAAGAAGGGGTCAACCGATTCTCCAAAACACCAGAAGGCAGGACAAGAAATAGTGGATGGAAACCAATCAAGAAGAGAAGCATTCAGAAATTAAGGAGAGACTTCCTAAAAGTGAGAACATTTAACCAGTGGAACAACTTCCCTTCAGAATTTGTGGGCGCTCCACAATTGGAGGTTTTTAAGAAGAGACTGGATAGCCACATCTGGAATTGTATGGGATTTCCTGCTTGAGCAGTGGACTAATTGGACTGTAAGACCTCCAATGCCCCTTCCAACTCTGTTATTGTGGAATTGTGGAATAGAAAAGATCTTGAATGTCACTAGATTTTCCTCTTTTCTCCAGAAACTGACAAGGATATGGGATGAGTCCTTTGACCACACATCCTTTATGACAAAGGACAGTCCTTTATATCACAAAACTGTTCTTTCAATTTATTTATTTTTCAGAAACACACTTTTGTCTTTTGTTTTGAACATTTAATTTCTATGATACAAATGGTACCGCTTGATGCCCAATCTTTCACATTCGTATGAAAAATGTAGAAGCTGAATTGTGTTTTCAAAATAAATTAATGTTTCCTTTTTGGTTTTATTATTTCATGTGGTTTTGCGACTTTTTTCTTGGTTTTACTCTTGAATTTTCCTTTATAAAGCAATGTTATAAACACAGACTATTTCATTTTTATCCTCATAAACTTCTTTCAGATGTGCCCCTTTTCCAGATTTCTCCTTTATTTTTTTCTATAAAAATAATCACCAGTATGAGCTCAATTCAAGGGAGGTTTTACCTCAATATAATCCAAAATTTGATTTAGTGAGTTTAAAAACTGTTGAGCTTTGACATGGAATACTGTATATTTTGTTATTTGGAGCATCATTTCCCCTTCCTTTGATTGAATTTTTGAATGAAAGAATAAACACTTTTATAAACTAAGCTTGGATTAGTTCCACCTTCACAAACAATGAAGCGCTCTTTTTCTCCAATGAAGAATAATATCTAGTTTTTTTTTCCTTTTCCAAAATTGAAATGCCTCAAGAGTAGAACCTGAAGTCAAATTGTTCAAGACTATAATTAATAAAAAGTAATTTTCAGGAATTTTGTTCTGGTTTGGTACATTATAAGAGAGAAGAGGTAGTTAAACGAACAAGAGCAGTCACCCATCTCTTAACAAAGGCAGCAAAGTCCACCAAAACTCAGGATCAACTATATCCCTATTGAGGATTGAAATGTCAAATTCATGCTAAAATGCTCTTTTGAGGGGTGGAATGTTTCAAGAGGTTTTCTAAGAAACATCTGGGGAGCAACTTCTCTCTTGCTCCTTGGTTCATTTTCAGAGTTTCAACCCATCTATGACTCCTCCCATTGGGCACCTGCCAGTGAGTTTAGAGTTTAGAGAGTTGATGTCTCTCCTTGTGGCCATTATCCAAATCATAGTGATTTGTTTGCTGTCTTGATGCTAAATCTCTAAAGACATTTTTGGAAAGCTTTTGGATGTCACACAAACACAGCCATCATATGCTTTCACCTTGAAAACACATCAAAACATTGCTGGCAAATGTCTTTGCATTAAAAAAAATATTGGGGGCATAAATGTTTCTGGAGAAAGAGAGAACCTGGGAGGCTTTTAGGACAGGCAGAGGCTGTATTTACTGTCCCCTTCCCTTCATATGTGAAACCCTGGCTGGAATCTGTCTGGATTAGGAAACCTCTGAAGCTTCTGTCTTGAAAGAAAGGTTTGGTCTTTTCCAGCTCTTCATATCAGTGTTTCCTCAAAGCAGACCCAGGGCTGGAGTCTCTGTCAGGGAGACAAGTCATGTTGCTGCTTCTTCTGCTTCTGCTGCCCCAGGAAGTTTTGATGAGCCTCAAAGCCAAATGCCTTCTGACTCTGAAGAGGGATGAGGTGCACCCAGAGAACCATTACAGGCCAGGAGAGTTTCTCATTGGTGGCGTTGTCTCTGCAAGAAAGGCTAGGTTTTTACCACTAAGCTTCAACAAAACTCCTTTGACTCAATTTTCTTGGTATGTTAAAGATCCTGCACAGAATTAGCGCCGCTCCATTTGAACCTGAGTTCTAATGTTCCAGCCTGTTTCGCCTTATTGATCTGTCAGTTTAACTTTCTTTCTGTCTCATTTCATCCTTGGGGATCCATTTGCCTCTTTTCAGCTGATTTGAAATTCTCAAATAAAAAAAATCAGTAGAGATCTGCTGATTTCCCTGATTTTGAAGGAGAATCATCCACTTTCCTTGATATCCTAAATATTGACATTTCTAAAGATGTAAGTGCCAGAACCCACTGTAACAACATTGCCAAAAAGGCATTAAGAGTTGTTAACCTAATCTTGCGTAGCTTCTTCTCTGGTAATATTGTGCTACTAACTATAGCATACAAAACATTTGCTAGATTAATTCTCAAATACAGCTCATCTGTTTGGAACCCACACTGCATAGTGGACATAAATACAATCGAGAGAGTCCAGAGATATTATACGAGAAGAGTCATCCATTCCTCTACGTGCAATAAAATACCTTTTGCCACCAGACTTCAAAGTTTGGGCTTATACAATTTAGAACTATGCTGACTTCGGTCTGACCTAAGCGTAGTTCATAAAATTATCTGCCACAATGTCCTACCTATCAATGACTACTTCAGCTTCAACCACAACAATACATGAGCACACAATAGATACAAACTCAAGGTAAACTGCTCCAAACTTGATTGCAGAAAATACGACTTCAGCAACAGAGTGGTCAATGCCTGGAATGCTCTACCCGACTTTGTGGTTATTTCCCCAAACCCCCAAAACTTTAACCTTAGAAGATTAAACTGTTGACCTCACCCCATTCCTAAGAGGTCTGTAAGGGACATGCATAAGTGCACCAGAGTGCCTACCGTCCCTGTCCTAATATTCCTTTTTAGTCTTACTCTTTTCATGTATTCAAATTATGTTTATACTTTTATCTGTTATCTTATATATGCTTGACAAAATAAATAAAATAAAAAATAAAAATAAAAATCCACTCAGCAGAGCTGGACTATGGATGGACAAGAGACTACCATTCTCATGCACAATAAGTTTAAAACCAGGCATTGAAAAATGCAGAAATGTTTAATTTTATTCTGTAGCGAGTTACCCATTAAATGAATATTAAATAGATTCCAGATCAGAATTAGCTTTTTTTTTTACATGTGTGAATCCTATTTGAGTGAATGCCATCTTCCTAATCATAGAATGAGTTAAATGTCACTAACGTCTCTATTGTGAACATGCATGCCTGAAACAGAATAACATAATAACAGAGTTGGAAAGGACTTTAGAGGTCTTCTAGTCCAACCCCCTGCTCAAGCAGGAGACCCTATACTAGGGATGTTAAACTCGTGTTGTCATAGCGGCATCATATGACGTATTGGGACTTTTTCCCCCTTCGCTAAACTGGGTGTGGGCGTATGACGCATCCGGTCCGTGGGTTGCGAGTTTGACAGCTCTGTCCTATACCATATCCAGACAAGTGGCTGTCCAGTCTCTTCTTAAAAACCTCCAATGATGAAGCACCCACAACTTCTGAAGGCAAGCTTTTCTACTAATTAGTTGTCCTCGTTGTTAGGAAGTTCCTCCTTAATTCCAGGTTGCTTCTCTCCTCGATTAGTTCCCATCCATTGTTTCTTATCTTGCCTTCTGGTGCTTTGAAAAATAAGGTGACTCCCTCTTCTTTGCCACAGCCCCTCAAATATTGAAACACTGCTTTCATGTCACCCCTAGTCCTTTTTTTCACTAGACTAGCCATATCCAAATCCTGCAACTGTTTTTCATGTTTTAGTCTCCAGGCCCTTCGTCATCTTAGTTGCTCTTCTCTGCACTTTTTCCAAAGTCTCAACATCTTTTTTGTAGTGTGGCAACCAAAACTGGAAGCAGTATTTCAAGTATGGTCTTACTAAGGTTTTATAAAACTGTATTAACACTCCCCGTGATCTTGATTCTATCCCTCTGTTAAGGCAACCTAGGACTGCATTGACTTTTTTGACTGTTGGGTACACTGCTGGCTCACATTTAATGTGAGGGATCTAAGACTCCAAGATCCCTCTCACAGTTACATAAACACATAAATCATATAAATTCCAGAAATGAAACTCCTTTTGTTGACAGTCATAATTGCTCACTTTTTATGTGGGGTTGTGTTGTGTATATGTGTGTGTGAGATCTCTGTTTGCTTCTGTCCTTTAATGGTTCTATATTTCATGTGAAATACTAATTCCAATTATTAATTACTAGAAAGGATAAACAAACAAAGGGACAGAGAGAGTTTGGAAGTGAAGTTAAAATCTTAATACAAAAGTGGGAATAATGACAACATGAAGAATAAGATAAAACCTATGACAGAATAAACTTAAGGTAATGTGGATTTTAAAAATCATTATATGGAAAGTGCTACATTGAAAGTACATTGAGAGCAATAAGTACAATTGGAAATACCGTTATGGGTCCCATCACAAGGAGCATTCAATAGAACAGAAAGAAATGGTTCACATATCAAGATTTATTAATACAAGGAATAGAGTAGAGTAGAGTAGAGTAGAGTAGAATAGAATAGAATAGAATAGAATAGAATAGAATAGAATAGAATAGAATAGAATAGAATAGAATAGAATAGAATAGAATAGAATAGAATAGAATTTTTTATTGGCCAAGTGTGATTGGACACACAAGGAATTTCTCTTGGAGCATACGCTCTCAGTGTACATAAAAGAAAAGATACATTCATCAAGAATCATAAGGTACAACACTTAATGATAGTCATAGGTCAAATTGAGATGAAGTACAGAGAACAATTGATAGCATAAAGACATACTGTAGTTTTTAGTGGTTCTCATCTGCATGGGCTAAAAAAAAGTAATTGGAATTGTCTTTTAATCCATATTAACCGTTCCACTAGTTAATTGTTCTCACTATCAGGAAATTTCTCCTTAGTTCTAGGTGGGTCCTCTCGATCAGTTTCCTGGCCTGCCTTCAGGTATTTTGGAAAGTAAGTTAACCCCCTCTTCTTTGTGATGGCCCTTTAAATATTGGAACACTGCTATAATGTTACCCCTTTCTTTTCATTCAATTAGACATACCGAATTCCTGCAACTGTTCTTCATATGTTTTAGCCTTCAGTCCCCTAATCATCTTGGATACTCTTCACTCTTTTTAGAATGTCAACATCTTTTTTACATTCTGGCAACCAAAGCTGGATGCAGTTCTGCTTTCTCCCTACTGCTCATCACCTTCTTGCCATTTTCTCCTGTTAATGGACCAAAATTTTTCTTGACTTTTTTTTTTTTACATGTTACAGTTATAACATGTAAGAGGTTACAGATGTAAAATGTAACAGGTTACAGCTTGTATGATTAAATGTGCTATTCAATTTGGATATGAAATAGAGATGGAAGGATTTGGGTAACTGGTATTCAGTTTACAGTGTGCCATAATTTAAGATATTTTTTAAAAAATATAAAATATTATCAATATATGACTCAAGGGAAATTATCAAAAATATGTAAACTTATTTCAAACCAATGTAGGAATTGTGAAAAGTATGGGGAAACATTTTATTATGCAGGGCAGACTTGTGAGAAAGAAATTTTAGATATAAATTGACATAATAATGAAAAGAATTTAAAAGACTATGATTGCGAAGGAACCAAAAATGTTATTGGTACTTCTGAATAATATATTAGAAGATTCATAGTGGACTAATGAATTTTATATATGATAATCGCAGCAAGATTATGCATAATGATGGGAAAATCATGGCAACCTCACAGTGGGAGGAATAGATTATGAAAAATTCAGAATTTACAGAAATGACAAGTTATCTGTTGAAAAGAAGGCTGGAAATAATTCATATATTTCTAAACTTAAAGGTTTTTTTTTTTTCTTTTTTGCACCCCTTTCTTTTTTCCTTATAATTAGACAAAGTTATAATAATTAGATTACTTGAGACATAAGATGTGTTCAGTATCTTAAAATAAAATTGAAAAAAATCCCAGCGTTACAATCAAATAGATGAAATATTTTTTGAAGATTTGAAAAAAATCCATCAAATACAGAATTAAATGCTCCCAAAACTCTCAGCCTTGGGTGGATTAAAACTATTATTGTTCAGAGGGGTTAATTAAATATTGTTTCTATTGATTGTGTTCTAATATGTTCAGGAAAGCATCAACAGAGTACTGGAAAATGCTGTCCTTCCTTTTTGCCATCCAGGAGATCAACAAGAACCCCAACATTTCATTCAATGTCACCCTCGGTTACAACATCTATGAAAATCATTTCCATGAACAAATGACCTCAGAGGCTTTGCTGGACCTGCTTTCGGAAGGGGAGGCCAATGTTCCCAACTACAGCTGTGGAAGGCAGAGAAACACAGTGGCCGTTCTTGAAGAGGCTAATACTGACATCTCCATGCAGATTTCTACCAGGTTGGAAACCTACAAAATCCCACAGGTGTGTCTTTGTTGAGAAGGAAATTTTTGGACATGCAACTTTCAGTCAAACATCTTCTATGGTACCATAAATGAAGCACTAAGTTCTATTATGGGAATTGTATGAAGTGATCATGACTCTTATCAAATGAGAGATGGATTCAAGCACACACATCCCTTCCTGGCACACTCCTAATGCAGATTGGGCATCTCTACAGGCTATTTGCAAGAGAAAAATACCACACTGAAGTGAGAGAAGAAGCAATATATAAGAACAGAATGACCAGACAGGTCCCTACAGAAGGTTATTCTTTGCCAGCAATGGAACAATTTCTCGATTAGGGCTAGATTTTTGGTGACATGGTATTTAAATAAAATAGCATTTCTTTATTTCTTTATTTTTCTTTTCAGATCAATTACGGTTTTGATTCCCAGGTTCTGAGTGATAAAACCCAGTTTCCTTTCTTCTACCCAATGCTCCCGACTGAAGGACTTCAGTACCCAGGGATGGTGAAGCTGGTCCTCCATTTCAGGTGGACCTTGGTGGGTCTCCTTGCTCCAAACACTGAGAGCGGACAAAGATTCATGAGGACATTGATTTCCATGCTAATAAAGAATGGGATTTGCCCAGTTTTATCACAAACCTTTCCCTTAGCTTCTCAGAAAGTATTCATAGACCTCCCTCTTTACCGCAATTGGAGAAAGGTGAATGTCTTTATTTATGGTGTAGACATAAATACATTCCAGATAGGGGTTATAATTATGCAACAGGTGTTTGAAATGCTTACTGAACCTCTTAGAGGAAAAATCCTGATCGTCACAACCCGCTGGGACTTCACTATTTATTTGGGAGGTGAGTATTTTCCCACCAAATACCTCCATAGTATTTTTTCCTTTCTTATGAAGAGTAATCAAATGGGAAAGTATGGTGGTTACACAAAGTATTATCCTTCGATGAGCCGCTTTGCAGAGAACTCCTTCCTGTGTTCTTACACCAAGGATGCCTTTTCAGTGAAAGTCTGGAGACGGTGCAGGGAGAGAGAAGAACTGGAGACTCTGAGAAAAGAGGAGATGGATCCCATCCTGACTCTGGATAGCTATTTCATTTACAACACAATCTGGGCTCTGGGACGAGCCTTCAATACTGCTTATTTATGCAAACTCAGGAGGAGAACATATAAAGGGGGTCAAAACTTGAAAACTTCAATGCTGAAGGCGTGGCAGGTATTTATTTATTTTATTACACAGCTCTCTGTAGCAGTTGAAGATTAATTTTAAATTGTAAGAATTGTGTAATTATTCTGACCATAGTTATCATGTATTCTGAATATAAAAATTAATTCCAACTTTTGCTTTTTGTAAATATTGCGATCTGTCCAAAATTGTGGTTTGGCCTTTGTCTGCTGGCAGGATGATGATGATCGGATCCTTTTCTGATGGCTGCTCTACCTCTGCTATCAGTTGATTCGGTTCTCATCTTTTTCTGGTCTGCAGAATGTTGGTTTATCTGATGTTATCTTAGATCTTTGTGGGAAGTACAGTGGTTTTAAATGTTCCTTCTAAGGCTGCAAATAATTCCAGGTGATTGGCATAACCTGTGTTATGGTTGAGGCCTTTCTGTAGAAACCTGTGTTCTACAGTGGATAGTGGATGGCTGGACATGTTGACTATCCAAACAGGTTCTGTTGCTTCTGTCAACAGAAGCATGTTCCAACATGTCTTTCATGAGAGGGTGCGGGTATGTATGTGTTTTCAACACATACATCATTTATGTCTCTAAAATCCACACATAATCTCAATCATCTTTTTTACCCTTGACTAGCATGCCACTTGGGATTTTGCACCCTGAATGAAGCCCATCTCTAGGTTTTTATTGATATCCCCTTTTTTTCTTGGGGGTCATTGAGTACATCTTGGGCTTTGGGAGTTTCACCCCTGGCAAGATCTTGATGTCACAA
Source organism: Pantherophis guttatus (assembly GCF_059756535.1). Classification (NCBI taxonomy): domain Eukaryota; kingdom Metazoa; phylum Chordata; class Lepidosauria; order Squamata; family Colubridae; genus Pantherophis; species Pantherophis guttatus. The sequence goes on from NC_142064.1 coordinate 273,326,160, forward strand.
ATGGGCGGATGGGGAGGTAGGACGTCACATTCTTTTTCGCTGAATGCCTCTGCTAGGTCCCGATATTCAGGGGGGAATGGGTTGTGCTTTAGGCACCAGGTCAGAGGCCACTTTTGTGTGCTCAGGTCCCTCCCTCTCTTCTCTTTGCTGGCTGGGCCCACCCAGATTTCTTTTGGGGTGTTTGGGGGCTTTTCCTGTTATGGCCACGTGTCTCTCTCCCTTTCCACAGTGCACAATGTGTTTGCACTTGGTAAACCAGGCTAATCACAGGATCATAGCTTTTGCCAACTTAAGGCATACCAGTTCAATTAGGTAGGAGGCAGGCAAGCTTCCCATGATGGAGTCATCAACCTGCTCAAATCTTATGGGTTGCCATTGCTTCCTCAGTTGCAGTCCCAGTTTCTAGACTGTCTGCAGGCTAGCTAAGAATTGGGTGCACCCTGAGGCTAGTAGGGTTTTTACAACCCCTTTTACCCCTAAGTGGGGCACAAAGATCTTCAGTGGAGCTTACAGGGGGGTAATGGTTTAACTTACCATCAGGTTGTCTTCCTCTTACTGTTGCTCTCATAAAGGGTCAGCTGGGGGTCATCCTCAGTCAAAGTTCCCTCCCCTTTGCTACCGTTGGGGGCAAGAAATCTATGACTTCGTGTGCCACTTGGGCTTTCTCCTTTCCCCATTTGGTAAGCTTTCATGGCTTCATTGGGCTTGTGGTCCTCAGGGTTGAGATGGGTGCTGGTGCTGGGCAGGCTGCAACTCGGTGGCCCTCTCAGCCACATCGGAGGCATAGACTTGATTCTGGGGTTGAGTTTGAGGACTTTGATCTGCAATTTGGTTTTTCTTTTTCTGCCATGTCTCTGGGAAATACTAATGGTGGCCATTTTCTCCATGTGCTGTGATGTTCCAGCTGTTCCTTGAAGTTTGTTATAGTGTCCTTTATTAATTCCAACTTTCCACTGCTCTCCTTTTTGCATTCTTTTTGCATTCATTTCTTTTTCAATGTCTTTTTAAAAATGTATCAGTAAATAGTTTTTTCTCCACCTCTTTCTTCTTGGACTCAGTCTAAAAAAGTGTGTCTGGGGTCTCTTCTTCCTGCCAAGTGGTCCATTAATCATCTCAATGCGAGTTTCATAAGCACAACCTGTTTGTAGAGCAAAGGCCCCATAGTCATCTTCAAAGTGAGCAAAGATTTTTCTCTTTCTAGCTGTCCATTGACCTGAGCACCAGCTGTTTAAAGTATTATTGCTGTGCAGGGCATCTGATTTCATTTTGACTTCATTGTCAGAATTTCTTCAGTGTGCTTGTGTACAACATCTACTTCCTTTCAGGTTTTAACTTTGGACCTCATTGGATTACCCTGGATGTATCCTTTGCTATACTTTCCATTGGTTTTCCAAAGTCTGCAGTGATAATTATGAATGGAAGAGATAAAGGACATCCTTGAGCATCCTTATTTTCCAAGTCATTTTTGGTTCTTCTAAGAAGATTTTTATTCTAGATTTCTCAGTATATTCTAGATCCATGATGGTGAACATATGGCATGCATGCCAGAGGTGGCGCACAGAGCCCTCTCTGTGGGCATGCACGCCATCACCAGCTGCTCTTGTGGTTTCCTGGGTGCACATGCACACCTGCCAGCTGGTCTTTGTGGGCGCCATAGCACCAGAAAACGGCCTGAAAACAGCCCAAAGAATGGCCTGAAAACAGCCAAAAAAACAGCCAAAAAACATGTGTGCACCAGCCAGCTGGTCTTCAGGTTTCCGGCACTCCAGCACACGCAGATGCATGTGTGTTCCGGTTTGGGCACTCAGTGCCGAAAAGGTTCACCATCACTGTTCTAGATTTTAATTTATTCTATATTCCTTCATTCCAGCTCAAATGGAGGAGTCTTTCCAGAGAGTTTTCTGAGTCTGTGTAACATTACATATTTTCTCTTCCATTCCAGCTTCATCCTTTCCTTCAAACCTCTCAGTTTTATAATAATTCCATTGATGGGGTATATTTGGATAGGAATGGAGATCTGATAGCAGACCTGGACATTGTAAACACAGTGATTTTCTCCAATTTCTCTGTTAGCAAACTGACAGTTGGGAGTCTAGAAAGAGTGGGATCCTCGGATTTCAAGTTGATCATGAACCAGAATGCTATTGTAAAGATGGAAATGCTGAACAAGGTGGGGAAAATACTTTATTCTCTTTTTTTAAAAAAAGATCGTACCAATAGAATTGCACAGTTGGGGCAGGGATGAACTTGGAATATTATCTCAGTTCTCCCAGACTGGGAAGATAGATCGATAGATTGATAGATCGATAGATCGATAGATCGATAGATATGGATAGATAGATAGATAGATAGATAGATAGATAGATAGATAGATGATAGATAGATAGATAGATAGATAGATAGATAGATAGATAGATAGATAGATAGATAGATACATAGATATTGGTTTAGATGTTCAGGTGTCTGTGACAAAAATATTCTTAACTATTCCAGTTAGCTTTTATCAGTTTTCCACAAGGGAGTTATATTTAAATCAAGGGATAAAATGACTGATTTTGCCAAAGCAGAAATCCATTTAACTTTCTCTTGAGTAGGTACATTGAGAATTTAACCTAAAATTTTTACTGTGGCAAACATTAGAAGAGAAGAGAAGCAGGCAAACACCAAGAAGCCAAATAGGTTTGATGAGCTCAAAGTTTCTTGTAAGCTTCAAATTTAGCAAACGTAAGTCTTGAATTGGACATCCTTTAGCATACTGTATACAATAATTCATGTTATGGATACTATTTCTTTCCCTCTCTCTGCCCAGCCCCTGTCCCTTTCCAGGTGTGTGGAAAACTGTCCTCCTGGATTCATGAAGGTGGCTCAGGAAGGGAAGCCCATCTGCTGCTACAATTGTCATCCTTGTGCAGAAGGATCCATCTCCACCATAGAAGGTGGGTGACAGCAGGAGAAAGGGGCAGACTTTGGGGAGGACGATAAATCCTGAGATTTTACATGAATATGCATTTTGAAAGGCTTGGCCATTATGGGTCCCACCTCTTTGAATCTTGATCAAGATATACATTTATGTCATAGTGAATTATAAGAAATGATCTTGGAGGTTTATCTGGTATATAAGTCACGCAAACAGGGATACAGATCATGGATAAAGATACAGGATAAGTCTGGGTTTGAGAATTTTGAGAGACATGACATCTCTTGCTCATTATCCTTTACAGCACATCTTCCATTAGTGCTCTGATTAGTGAGAGTTCCCAGATTCCAGAATATAATGATCAAACTTTGATTGGACCTTTGTAGGAGGATTGATCAGATTCTTGCAAGTGTCCATGTCTGATGGGTATTGTCAACCCTGAAGCTGGCCTCACCAAGGCCAGTTTTTAGGCTTCAGTGTTGCCACACTGGAGCTGAGGGATAGGGAGGGTGGGAATAGAGATAACTGGTCTTTTGTAGCCAAAATAAAATAGTTTCTCTTGGGAACCAAGGACATTACAACAGCTGGCTGGAGAGAGGAGTGGGGGGAGAAGTTACCAGGCAACTGGCTAGCACCTAGATTGGACAATGTGACTTATTGTTTGGGGGAAAGGGAAACTTTCACTTTTTAATTAGGTGAAAACCCTGGGAACTTTCAGAGTTGGTTTTCACCAGTCTTTGCCAATGTGATATCTCCAAATAAAACTGTTCTTTGAGGAATCTACCTGCCTCAGAGTTCCATTTGCTATGGGTGTATTACTTGGAAGGCTGACAAGTACTTTGGGCAGTTTCAGGTTGCCACCACATGCCTTTAATCAAAGCATATATTTCTTTGCTCAAGGAGTCTCATTGACTCTCTTTGCTATGTTCTTCATTCTGTCAGAATATTCATGAACTGGAATAGAGACATGGTAACAAGGTCAGCCAATGAATAGGCATAGCAACTGGGTCAGCCAGTGAGGGCTGTTTTGGAAACAGAAACTTAAGCAAGAAGATTGGGCATGGCTTAGCAAACAAGTCTGGTCTAGTCTGTCTGCAACTCTGAACTGAAAACTGTTCTCTCCTCTGCTGTTGGTATTGTATATTTATTTCATGTGTTATTATGGATATAAAGAGAAGTTAATGAATCCTGCTGAATCAGTTACCTGTGTGTGCTTTCTGGATTTGATTGCTGTTGCAAACTCTGACACATTCTAATTGATGTGGTGGGGGGACTGAGAAGCCTTATGTAATAATCCTTTGACTGCTCCATCACTTCAGGTAGTGTCTTTTTTGGTCAACCTCAGGTAGCTCCTGGGTTTGTGTCTCCTGTGACTGACATTCCACAGGTTCTGCTGGAGGCTCTTCTTTAAAGTCATTGATGAGTCTTTGCCCATGATGAGGAGAGGAGAGGAGAGGAGAGGAGAGGAGAGGAGAGGAGAGGAGAGGAGAGGAGAGGAGAGGAGAGGAGAGGAGAGGAGAGGAATCAGGAATTGGGACTGAGGCAAACTTCCTGTCAGGCTTCAAATGGTGTTTTTGCTGTTACAACTATTATCGCTTCTCAGCTTGCCAACAGACTATGGGGGGAAGGAAGGGAGGATAGAACGAAGCTCCAGACATCAACATGACAGCTATGGGTACCAAGGACATTTTGGCAGGTGTTTACCAGGACCGAAAAAGACTTTCTCACAACAATACTAGAAGTCTCCATTGGACAATATGACCTGGCCTAATAGCAGGGAGGGAGAACCTGAACTTTAACTATATGGGATTGTGCAGGAAATAGTTAGATCTGGTTTTGCCCTCATCTTTGCTGAGGGCAAAGATGTACTCATTAAAGTTTAGCATTAAGAGATTGGATCATCTCAGCCATGCTTGCTTTTGGTTGGCTTTGTCAGTCAGAACGTTGACACATCCTTCTTCACCGCATGGGAAGATGTCTCTCTTTTCTGTTCATTCAAAAGGGTCAAATGTATTTTGATGTCCTCACTCCATATCCAATTCACCTTCAAGGGTCACTCCACCTAATATTTCTTTCTCCATGGCATAAATAGTGTTTTTCTACTTCAGCTGCATAAGATACACTGAGTGAACATTCACGTGAACTTCACTCCATTGTAGACTGGTTCTCTTTGGTGCCTTTAAGTGCTGACAAAAGGCTGGGCTCCAATTTTCAATAGGTTCATCAGCGGAAGGATAAAATAGTGGAACTGCCTTCCTTCCTTCCTTCCTTGAATCCTTTCTTCCTCCATCCTTCTCTCACAACAAGTTCATTGATAAAATGGTGTCATTAAAAAAGAAAAATAATATTAAGCTGTTCTAGCTGGAAGGAAATGAAGAAAAATATTGAATTAATCTACACACAGTCATTCACACCAAAAACAAGTGTACCAAAACAATGAATTTTATGAAAGGACATGTTAAAGGGGGATCCTATTCTTGCTCTTTTTCAGATGCAGACAAATGTATCCAATGTCCAGAAGATCAACATCCAAACACCAATCGAGTTCACTGTATTCCCAAAATGAAAAGCTATCTTTCTTATAAGGAAAATCTGGGGATCATCCTGACTGCCATTGCTTTGTTCCTCTCTTTAACCACAGGCTTTGGTTTGGGGATCTTCATTAAATTCATGGAAACTCCCATTGTCAAAGCCAACAACCGGGACCTCTCCTACATTTTCCTGGCCTCCATGCTGCTTTCCATCTTGACTTCCTTCCTGTTCATTGGTCAGCCAAGGAGAATAACCTGCCTCCTCCGACAAACAGCCTTCAGCATTATATTCTCAATTGCCATTTCTTCAATCTTGGCCAAAACCATCACAGTGGTGTTAGCCTTCTTGGCCACAAAACCAGGAAATAAAGTGCAGAGATGGTTGGGGAAGAGCTTGGCCAACTCCATTGTCCTTTCTTGTTCCGGCCTCCAAGTTGTCATCTGCAGCATCTGGTTGGGAACTTTTCCTCCATTCCCTGACTCTGACATGCACTCACAACCTAGAGAGATCATCCTACAATGCAATGAAAGCTCTGTCACTATGTTTTATGTTGCCCTTGGATACATGGGCTTCCTGTCTGCTGTCTGCTTCACTGTGGCTTTTCTGGCCAGGAATCTCCCTGGTGCCTTTAATGAAGCCAAGCTGATCACCTTCAGCATGCTGGTCTTCTGCAGTGTCTGGATGTCCTTTCTGCCTGCCTATTTGAGCACCAAAGGGAAATACATGGTGGCTGTTCAAGTCTTCTCCATCTTGGCCTCCAGCAGTGGTTTGCTGGGCTGCATGTTCATCCCCAAATGCTACATTATTATTTTTAGGCCAGATCTGAATACCAAAGAACATTTGATGTCAAAATAAAATTGAAAAAAAAAAGATTTTTATAAATCTATTATTTTTCAAAGGGGTCAATTATTAGCTTTGAGTAACAGGTTTTGATAATTTAATATTCATTCATTATTTATTTATTAAACCCGAATGCTGTCCGTCTTAGCTAGAGCTACTCTAGGTAGTTTACAATCAAGAAAAAAGAAGAAGAAAGATTAAAACAATAAATAGTAACACTAACATTGGTTTAAAATGGACAAAGATGGGATGGAAGGGAGCAAGATGCACATGGGGAGGATATATTCCTCTTATTCCTAAAACTACTCCTATTTATTTTCCTCTACATTCCTAAAGAAACTAATAACAATAGCAGTAGTACTTAGACTTATATATCGCTTCACAGTGCTTTTACAGCCCTCTCTAAGCAGTATACCGAGTCAGCATATGGCCCCCAACAATCTGGGTCCTCACAATATACCAAGTCTCATTTTTAATCACAATAATGTGGGTTAAATCAGTTTCCAGATGAATAGAACTTTTTAGTAGGCTAGTGGAGACATAAGGAATGTGGCCTTGAAGCTCATAGTGACCTATAGTAAATTATTCTGTGTTGGGTGCTCAAACATTGGAGGTTTTAAGACAGACAGTTGCATGAAATGGTATAGGGTTTCCTGCCTCAACAGGGGGTTGGAATGCTAGTTAGAATGCCAGCATCTAGCTAATTTGTGATAAATTTAGGTAAATTCACACAACACCCTTAATCCAGTAAAGTTAACTTTTACATTGCCTCATGTGCCATGCCAAAATATGTAAACAAGATGGCTTATTGTGTGTCATCTTTCAAAACTATATTAACACCGGAAGCTTCCACGCTGCCACCTTCTTGCGCTTGGGAAAGTAGAAGGGGGGATTTAGTAGAGAGATTGTAGTTAGACATAATAGCATTCTTCTTTTCGGTCAAGGTCAGGGTGTTCCTGCATCTGGAGGAGGAATGGTTACAGTGGTGGCTCAAGTTGGGACGGATGGTGATTGGGCCATGTGATGGACTGATGGGTGCAGGGGCTGGATTTGGGGTTTTGATTTATTGAGGGAAAACCTGGAACTCTCAGATTCAGGTTTTCCCAGATGTGCCAGTTTACCTATTCCAATAAATGAAAGATTTTGAGATGAAGCTTGTCTCGGAGTCTTTAATTGGAGTTGGGTTGTTCGGGAACGCTGATATTAACCCGAATCTCAACACTGTGATGATCTACTTCCCACACTACACAGGAAAGGGATAGATCACCACCTACCAGAACATATGAAATGGGGTAAACATGTTTTAAATTCACAGTTAACATATACAGAGGCTCTATGGCCAACCAAGAATGAGACCCCTGTTCCTTAAAGGTTCCTTTTTGGTATAGAAGGGAGAAAGAAGCTGCTTTTACATTGATTCCCTCTAAGCCCAATTCCTTTGCACCACCTGAAAATATTTAGGACCATCTGTGGACAGTGCCAGGTTGATATGTGTCCAGCTTGCTAAGACCACTACGGAAATGCCTGGAAAAAACCTGGATGTCATTAAAATGAACTTGACCCATTAGTCAGTTTATGGCTCTACCAGAGTTTATTGCAGAAAATCAAATCCAGAAAGCACACACAGATAACTCAGCAGGATTCATTAACTTCTGTATATGAAGATAAATGTACAATACCAATATAGATTCTTCTTCAACGTAGTAGCAGTTACAAGCAAAACATATAGGCATCAGTACAGCAGAGATGCAAGTCCATACTTGTTTCATTTCAGAGCTGAGCTTCATAAATATAAAAAGAGCCTCATTGACTTCCGGTTTGGCATTGCGGCAAGACAGTCGGGGAAATAGCGGGCTCTGATGAGCGCCACGAAAACCCCGGCTGCCAAACTGCTGCCGATGGGTCTTTGGACCGGAACCGGCCTGCAGGGATGGGGAAGAAAGAGATGCACCTCAGGCAACCAAGAGGAACAGGCAAGTTCCTCGGAGGTCAGAGGGAACTCTCCGTGAGTCAGCGGTGGGGGGAGGCAGCCATGGCGGCTGCCACGAAGCTGGGACAACTGGACTAAGTGTAGAGCTGGAGGAAGAGAGAAACAGAACGGAGGTTTTTTTGAAGCCGGGTGAGTGACAACCAACTCAGGCTTGAATAACAACAAGAGAAACATCTTACAACTATAAGACCCCTAATTTCAAAATCTTCTTTGCTCCCATGCTCCTTAGCTGCTATTACACTTTGTTTTGGAAATTGATGGTTATAATAACTTGGATATTGTTTGAATACCTATAACAATTGTTATAATTTGAATATTTGTAATAATATATCTATGAAAGTAAAAGATGATTATGCTAGGATTACAGTGAGAAAAATAAATATAATTATACTGGGATTAACAGTAAGTAAAATGATTACACTGGGATTAACAGTGAGAAAAATATAGATGATTACACTGGGATTAACAGTGGAATAAAGATGATTACAGTAAGAAATTAACAGTATTAACAGTAAGAAAAATAAAGAGGATTACACTGGGATTAACAGTGAATAAAGATGATTACACTGATATTATCAGTGAGAAAAATAAAGATGATTATGCTGGGATTAACAGTGGAATAAAGATGTATTTCGTACACTGGGATTAACAGTGGAAGGATAAAAGAAAAGGTTAAAATAGAAAATTGATAGCTATAATAATTGGGATATTGTTTAAATATTTATAACAATTGTGATAACTTGAACATTTATTACCTAAGTGAAAAAGAAAAGAAAACTGAAACAATATATGATTTCCAAGCTGTAAGAATCAGTAAAAAGAGGTGCAACAATTGAACATTCATTTTTCAAATATGTAAGTGTGGAATTTCAGACCTCAGGAAAGCTAAGAGCAAAAAACAGAAATGCTAATTCAACTGCTCCAAAGAGCTCAGTGACCATCTTGCAATTCTACTGGACAAGGATGGGGCACACTATCTTCCATCAGCCCTTTATTTCAAGCAAAATTATTAGCCCAGTTCACATACAGAGAACAGTTTGGATCATTTTTCAGAGATTATCCTGTCAGAGGATGTTGAGAGTTAAAATTCCTCTTTCTCATATTTCTATATTTCTTCTGACAGTAAGATTCTCCTTTGTATTCAGATCTGGTCTGATAACAATAATGTAGCATTTAGAGATGAAGATGCAACCCAATAGACCAGCAGTAGAAGACAGGATGGAGAAGACCTGCACAGCCACCATGTATTTCCCTTTGGTGCTCAGGTAGGTGGGCACAAAAGTCACCCAGACACTGCAGAAGACCAGCATGCTGAAGGTGATCAGCTTGGCTTCGTTGAAAGCCCCAGGCAGATTCCTGGCCAAGAAAGCCACTGTGAAACAGATGGCAGCTAGGAAGCCCATGAAACTGAGGGTGATATAGAACATGACAACAGAGCCTTCATTGCATTGCAGAATGATCACTCCAGGCTGGGAGTGGAGGTCAAAATCAGGGAATGGGGGAGAAACTCCAAGCCAGATGGAGCAGATGATAATTTGGACAGCAGAACAAGACAGGATGATGGAACTGACCAAGCTCTTCCCCAACCATCTCTTCACTCGGTTTCCTGGTTTTGTGGCCAAGAAAGCTAGCACCACCACAATCGTTTTGGCCAACATAGAAGACACAGCTACTGAGAAGACAATGCTAAACACAGTTTGTCGTAGAAGACACGTGGCTTTCCTTGGTTGACCAATGAAGAGAAAAGGAGACAAGAAGCAAAAGAGGAGAGACACCAGGAGGATGTAAGAGAGGTCCCGGTTGTTGGCTTTGACAATAGGAGTTTCTCGGTACTGAAGGAATATGGTTAAAACAACTCCAGTGGTTAGGAACAAGAAAAGGGAAAGAGAGATCAGAATGATAACCAGATGATCTTCATAAGAAAGGAAGGAAATAACTTTGGGGATACATTGGAGTCTATCCTCATTTGAATATTTATCACCTGGACACTTGGTGCATTTTTCTGTATCTGAAAAACCCCAAAAGCAATTTTACTTTAATGCTCTGTATTTTCACCTTCCAATAAATGCCTTCTTGGGACAACAATTGATATTACATTATTTTCCAAGATGCATTTCATATCTCCAGAGAAGGGAGATATGATGGGAGGCTATATAGATTTCATTGCAACAATCATTTTAGGAAATCAACCAAAGATAATTTATTAACTTTCAAAGAATTCAGAAGTTCCTAGAAAGATAAACATGGAGGAACAGATTCAAACTATAAAGCAGAAGAGAGATTTTTCCAAAGCTTGCCCAATCCACCACAATTTCTTCTCTTTTATAAGCCTTTCCTTAGGTATTTTTGCTATTCTTCCCTTTATATAAGAACTGTGCATTTGGAAAATAGAAAACAGTTAAGATTCAATAGGGCTTTCAACATGTAATTACATCAAAATGTTCTGGATGGATCCACTTACACAAGGCTTCACTTACATATTTCTTCAGTGTGACCTACCTTCCTGAGTGGAAATAGTACCCTCTGGACAAGGAACACAGTCATAGCAACAAACTGGTTCTCCTTCCCGAGCCCGCTTGACAAATCCAGGACGACATTTTTCCACACATTTGGACTGAGGCAAAGGCTAAGAAGCAAAAGAAGGAATGCCAAAAAAAATGTCTCAGGACTAAGCATCCACAGAAAATTATAACATGAGATAATAAGATAAAGTAACCTTTATTGTCATTTTTTTAGCTGTGAATACACTGGCCCACATTAAAAATGAAATTCTGTTGACTTCTCTCAAAAGAAAGGAATGAAAGAAGGAAAATAATTATTTATGAAAGAAAGTTCACAAAGAATTATGATTCCTTGTGAAGAGAAAGCCTTGGGAATTCTTCATAGGAGCAGAAGGCTTATTTCCCTATCCAAGTGGGGTGATTTTGAGGCATGGATAACTCTGACTAGGTCTGTGTTGCTTATCTTCTCCTGCTCTTTCATGGGACAATGGGCCCACCAGGACAAGGTAATCCTAATTGTGAAGAGCTGAAGAAACTTCTTGAATGAGAAGCAAAATGTCTTCTAAGAAAAACAAGAAAGTCCAGTTGCTTCTTGAAAAAGTATCTTTGGGACAACCATGACTCAGATGACTGAGAATCTCAATAGACACCTAATTCGGAAGCTTAATTTCCACTGGAACCAAATACACTTCCATTCAGTCAACCTAAAGCTATGACTACTATAGTCCCATGAGAGCATGTGAGAGCCTCTCTTAGCATTTTCATGCAGCTTCTCCATTTCAGCATTAAGCAAAGGTGCATAAGCTTAACCCAATGAAAATAGGGAAAACAGAGAAAAGACCTCAATATTTCTCCCACCCTGTTGAGCAATTTTAGTAATAATAGATGATTTGGGTTGACAATAAGTTTCTGTCTTTCAAAACTTGCGAGTTTCTCTTTGATGAGATCCCCCTTGGAGAGAAACACCCAGCTCATGATCTTCAAATCAGCTGCTAAATCTCCTTTTTGGTCCAAGTACAGTTTGTAGGTGGAAAGATTGAGAAACTCATTCTTCTCCAGAAAGGGATGGAACTAGAATGGGAACATCCAGAATTTTAAAAGCAGTAAATGTGATAACTTACCTCTTTTTATCTGTTCTCATTCGAACGTTTCTTCTACAGTGGTCTAACTTGGAAATATTCTTATTTGGGAGAACAGGTTTTACAACTATCTTCAAACATGAAAAAGAAAGGTTCGCCAAAATTTGTCAATCATATATTGAAAATAGTTGCATTTAAAAAATATAACTTACGAAATTTGTCAATTACAGGAAACATTCTAAAGCAGGCCATGAATAAATTACATAAAGAGAATATTCATAAACCCCTTGAAAAAAACCAGAAAACATGGATTTGTCAAGAAGAAAATTGCCAGGTTCATCAGGAACTCACACTGCATAGCGGACATTAATGTAATCGAATGAGTCCAGAGATATTTCACAAGAAGAGTCCTCCAGTCCTCTGCTCACAACAAAATACCTTATGCCACCAGACTTGAAATTTTGGGCTTAGACAATTTAGAACTTCGCCGTCTTTGGTCTGACCTAAGCATAGTACATAAAATCATCTGTTACCAGCCAATGAATACTTCAACTTCAACCAAAACAATACAAGAACACACAATAGATACAAACTCATGGTAAACTGATCCAAACTAGACTGCAGAAAATACAACTTCAGTAACAGAGTTGTCAACACCTGGAATGCTCTACCTGACTCTGTGGTTTCTTCCACAAACCCCTAAAACTTTAACCTTAAACTGTCTACTGTTGACCTCACCCCATTCCCAAGAGGTCTGTAAGGGACATGCATAAGCGCACTAATGTGCCTACCATCCCTGTCCTAATGTTTCCTTTTATTCATATCCATTTCATGTATTCATAATCATGTTTACACTTGTATCTGTCATAAAATACAAGCTTAATGAAAAATACAAATAAAATAAATAAATAAATCTTCTCCAATTGGGAATACATCCAAACAAGCTAATTCTACTTTATTGTAAGGGAACTATCAGATTACTTTTTTTTATTTTTATATATTTTTTGTACATCAACTCATTAAAAAAGCCTCCTTTATCATTAAAACCTGACCTGTCCAAGGAAGCAATGTTGCAAAAACTAGGCCAGACTAACCTAACGGCAACGCTAGAGGCAATTCATTCAAATGAGAGACAGATTGACAAAAGAAATCCCAAAGGATTCAAATCCATAAGTATACAGAACTTAATACTCAACATTCTGCACCCAGAAATGTAAAGGAAAAGAATCTAAAGAATGTACATACTCAAATAGATGTTAAACTGGACTGCCTCTGAAACTACACTACCACTAGGTTAATAGGGACACACACACTCTTTTTCACAACTCTCCCCTGCACACTTACACACAAAGAGACACACACACATACATACCCTTCCTTATAAAATTTTAGACCTCTGTAGCTACCCCCAGAAGGGAACCTCTTTGTTTTTGGAAATAAATAAATCACTTTTTTTCTACATAGCATGTCTGGATTTTATTCTGATTTGTTCTTGCTCAATCTGCTCAAATTGGGAACCCAAATTATTCTTCTGACACTATATTACACTACATTAAGAGAATATTGCTGGAATGGTTGCAGGAACTGGGTATGTCTAGTTTAATGAAAAGAAGGACTAGGGGAGACATGATAGCAGTGTTCCAATATCTCAGGGGATGCCACAAAGAAGAGGGAGTCAAGCTATTCTCCAAAGCACCTGAGGGGAGAACAAGAAGCAATGGGTGGAAACTAATCAAGGAGAGAAGCAACCTAGAACTAAGGAGAAATTTCCTGACAGTTAGAACAATTAATCAGTGGAACCACTTGCCTCCAGATGTTGTAAATGCTCCAACAATGGAAGTTTTTAAGAAGATGTTGGACAACCACTTGTCTGAAGTGGTGTAGGGTTTCCTGCCTAAGCAGGGGGTTGGACTAGAAGACCTCCAAAGTCCCTTCCAACTCTGCTATTCTATTCTAATATCTATCTATCTATCTATCTATCTATCTATCTATCTATCTATCTATCTATCTATCTCTATCATCTATCTGTAACTATCTAGCTAGCAGATATCAGATTGGGTGTCTGTATGTATGTATAAGTGTATAAATGTATAAATTAGAACCAGATATAATATAAAACTACATCTTGGTAGTTTAGCAAAATGGGCTGAAAAAAAAAAACTGAGTAGAATTTAAGAGAAGGAGAAGTACAAAGTTTTCCATGTTGAAGAAAAAAAATCAAACATATAGCAAAAAGACGAGGAATATCAAACATGATAACAATATTTATGAAAATGATCTCAAACGACTAGTTGATTTAAAAGTGAATGTGAATCTGAGGTTGTTATGATCATGGGAAGAAAGCAAATGCATCCATAAATGCACCATCCAGAAAGTGAATGTTGTTTTTTTGGTGAGACCCCAGCTGCTTCTATTTCGCAGAAAAACAGAATCTGTTTTAGGGAATAGTAATGAATTCAAGAAAGAGATCAAAGGAGCTGCTCTTAGCCTTGAGGAAAGACAAGGAGAAGAGCCATGTTGGTCTACTGGAGCAAAAAATCAGAAGGAATCTTGGAGCGTCTTTTCCAATTAATACAATGTCTTAGATGATAGACGGATCTCGACAGACTTGAAAACTGGGCCCTATCTAAGAAAATGAAATTCAATATGGATAAAAGTAAGATTTTATATTTAGGCAAGAAAAAAAACCCAACTCTACAGTTACAGACTAGGTGAAACGTGGCCCAATAGCAGTAACTGTGAGAGGGATCTCAGAGTCCTAGTAGAAAATCACTTAAATATGAGGCAACAGTCTGTGGCAGCAGACAAAAAAAGCCAATGCAATCCTAGGCTGCATTAATAGAGGGACAGAATCAAGATCACGTAAAGTATTAGTACCACTATGTAAAGCCTTAGTAAGACTTAGAATATTGTATCTGGTTTTAGTCACCATATTGCATAGGACCTAGTTATCTTCGAGACCGCCTGCTGCTACCGACAACCTCCCATCGACCCGTGCGCTCCCACAGAGAGGGCCTCCTCGGGGTGCCATCAGCCAAACAATGTAGGCTGGTGACCCCCAGGGGGAGGGCCTTCTCTGTGGGGGCACCTACCCTATGGAACCAGCTGCCCCCAGAGATAAGGAGAATCCAAGACCTCGGTGCCTTCTGCCATGCCCTTAAAACTTTCTTTTTTCAGCAAGCTGGGCTGTCTTAACATATTTTTAAATATTTTAATTAGTTTGTCATTTTAAACTGGGGCCAAATTAATATATATTCTTTTAATTGTTTTTAATGTTTGTATTGTATGTTTTTATCTGGCTGTACACCGCCCTGAGTTCCTCGGGAGAAAGTGCGGTGTATAAATTCGAAATAAAATAAAATAATTAAAAAAAAATATTATAAAAATGTTATTGAGACTCTGGAAAAAGTGCAGAGAAGAGCAATAAGAGATTAGGGGACTGGAGTCTTATGAAGAATGGTTGCAGGAATTGGGTATGTCTAGTCTAGGGAAAAGAAGGACTAAGGCAGACATAATAAAAATCTTCCAATATTTGAGGGGCTTCCACAGGAAGAGCGGGGTCAATCCCACCATCCCCAGTGGTGGGATTCAGCTGGTTCTCTCCAGATCACGCGAACCAGTAGTGGCGACTGCAGGAGGCTCTGCCCACCTGCCTGGATGTAAAGCTTCGAGACCAACTTCTGTCACCAATAGCCTCCCACCGGCCAGTTCGCTCCCACAGAGAGGGTCTCCTCAGGGTGCCATCGGCCAAGTTATGTCGGCTGGCGACACCCAGGGGGAGGGCCTTCTCTGTGGGAGCCCCAGCCCTGTGGAATGAACTGCCCCCGGAAATACGTAAGATCTCCAACCTCCGGGTGTTTCGTTGCGCATTGAAGACCCTGTTGTTCCTCCAGGCCGGGCTATCAACATAATGATTTTAAATTGGATTTTAAATTCCTGGGGTTTTAAATTGAGCCGAATTCATTTAATAATTTTAAACTATTTTAACTGATGTTGTCTTGTGTTTTTAATAGGCTGTACACCGCCCTGAGTCCTTCAGGAGAAGGGCGGTATAGAAATAAAATTATTCTATTCTATTCTATTCTAAAGCGCCACCATTGTGCATGTGCAGAAGGCTGAGTGCATGCCCAGAGGTGGAACGCGAGCAAAGTGAGCGTGCACACGTGCTCGTTTTTAGCGAACCGGTAGGGAAGGTAAGTGCATCCCACCTCTGGGTCACCCTATCTCCCAAAGCACCAAAAGGCAAGACAAGAAACAATGGATGGAAACTGATCAAGGAGAGAAACAACCTAGGACTAAGGAAAAAAATTTCCTAACAACGAATTCTTTATTGGCCAAGTGTGATTGGACACACAAGGAATTTGTCTTGATGCATATGCTCTCAGTGTACATAAAAGAAAATTTTAGAAAAAGAACAATTAACCAATGGAATGGCTTGCCTTCAGAAGCTGTCATTGTCCTATCGCTGGAGGTTTTTAGGAAGAGATTGGACAGCCGCTTGCCTGAAATCATATAGGGTTTCCTGCTTGAGCAGGGGGTTGGACTAGAAGACCTCCCAGGACCCTTCCAGCTGTCTTATTCTATGTTAACCTGAAAAGGGAGGATACAGCAACCATCCAATAACTGAACGATGTTAAACAGAAGCTGCAGATCTGTTAACTGTTATTCCAGATGGTAGGACATGGAAAAATGAATTCACTTACAGTAGAGAAGATTTTGACTGAATGAGAGAGAGAGAGAGAGAGAGAGAGAGAGAGAGAGAGAGAGAGAGAAACATTCTGAAAGAGGAAGATTTTTATTGCTGCGCCAGACGATGCTAATCATAAACCCATAAAATTTGTTTTAAAATGCATGCATCTTTTAAAAATTAGCAGTGTTTAATATCAAACTGTTTCTGTCATAGTTCCTGCTCTTGTGAACATAATGGCCTGAGTCGTTACAGTGGCTAAAACTGTTGGTTTCCCCTAGCACAAGGATGTTTATATACTTCCCCTCCCTCTTCTCTGGACTTTTTCTCAAAAGAAACTAAATTTGATGGATGCTTGGTAAAACTGCATACCTCCCATGGCTGCATTCTTAGAGTCCCCAATCTCTCTTCGCGTTCCTTCCTTCTCCTGAATACCGAGGAATATGCAGCATTCAAGGCATGGGCCAGAGTCTTAATAATACTGTAAAAAGAGTGGAAATTAGAGATCCAGACCATGTTCTTTTTCTTTTGGGTCTCCAGTGGCGCTTTTTGAGTGCATCTCTTCCGTCCTTTGATGGAAAAGACGTGCTTTGAAAAAGAACAGAGAAATGACTGATCTCCAAAGGGTGGCTCCACGAAGATACTGTGTTCAAAGCCTTCCATTATTGGCCGTCTTTTTTCCTCCAAAGCAATGGTCCAGATGCTATTCACATATTTGAGATGTCTGTTGTATTCCAGTGGAAATAGTCCAATGAGTGTTGTGATCCAGACTTTCCCTTCAATGGGTCCTGGCAAATGCGTAAATGTTAAATGAAAAAGAATAATCCTCTCCAAAATAGTACCATATTCTATATAGTGAAGAAAGACATTGACTTGTCTCCACTTAGAAAGGGCATCCACGAGGGGTGCTGTATGTCCAGTTGTTGAGAATTGTTGTGATATAGCCACACAAATTCCATTCTTGACAAGCAAAGGAATAAAAGTCCTCATGAAATCATCTCCATTTTCTGTGTCTGAAGCAAAGACACCAATCAAGGTCCATCTGAAATGAAGGAGCACTTGGACAATTCCTGGGTAGAAGACCCCTCTTTTGGGGAAAAGCCAGTGATAAAACGGCAATTGACTTTTATCATGCAGCGACTCTTGAAATAATTCAAAACTAATCTGAAAAAGCAATGAAGAACCCTATGTTATATTTGCGGTCAGTTCAATTCCAAAATATTAGCTTCAAAGAAATCCAATTTAGTTATAATAAACATATTCAAATAATTTATTGTTGGTTAATCAATAACCCATGTCAAGATACAGAATTGATGGGCTGCATGCTAAAATAAAGCCAGGTCATGTCACACACTTGAAAGTAAATCAGGAAGCCTGTAATTGTGGAGTGTGTCTGGCAAGAACAAAGAATGCTTATCTATAGGAAATATGCATCTGTAAATCTTGTAACAATTCTGGGTAGTTAGAAAGCTGACAACTTGCAGATCTCAGCTAACAATTAGGAATAGTGATGGCCTGCAGCCAATAAAATGTGTATTAGATACTGTAATTCCTGGGGCACTCATTAGCCAAGGTTTAGGAATAGGGACAGCTAGAGACCAATAGAACGAATTGTAGAATTATTACTAAAATGTTTATTAGATGATATTTCTGATTAACTCGCCTTGTCCCACCTTTTCTTTTAGTGAAAATGTATAAAGCTTTCTTAATTCTTTGTTCTTGCTTCTTGGCATTTTGGCCAGGAGCCCTTTTCCTTGGAATACTCCAATAAAAAGCAATAAAAAAAACCTGTACCTCGTCTCTGGCAACCATCATTGGCTTCAGCACCAGGCTCAGACCCAAATTAGGGACAACAGAATCATGACACTTACAATGGACATGGTGAAAAGCAGTTCTTTGGTTCCAAAGTAAAGAGATAGTTGCATCTATCACATACCAATAAATCACCCCATTCAATTTACCTATAGAAAAATACACATTACAAACCTGAGGGACTTTGTAGATGCCTCCTAATGTTGACATCTGGAAGGAGATGTCATTGGTAGCTGCATCAACAAGAGCCAAAATGTTGTCCTTCCGTCCACAGTTGTAGTTGGGAATATTGGCTTCTCCGGTAGAGAGCACGTCCAGCAAGGCATCTGAAGTCACAAGTCTGTTCAAATAGTTGTCATGGATGTTGTAGCCAAGAGTGAGATTTCGCAGAACCCTGGGAGTTTTGTTGATCACTTGAATATTAAAAATGTAGCGTAGTATTCTAAATTTATCAAAAGGTAAACTAATGGGGAAAAAATGTTCAAGTTATTATCATTATAACTAACAGCAACAACAAAATACTTTTTTGAATTAAATCTCCTTCATCTTCACAAGCCTTCTGAGTCTTAAGCCAATACTTCTCCAAATCCAGAGGCAAATAATACCATTTTACCATTTAATTACCATTGACCAATATTTTTTGGTATTTACCAATAATTACTATTAATTAATTACCAATAATTACCATTTCATTTGAATTGAATGCTGGGGAGATGGAACGGAGATAGTTTTCCATTAGGGTTAACAATCACAAATAAACCATTATTTGTAACAGAACTAATTTTCATCTGCCCGGTAACCAGGATTCAAAATAATTTAATCATTAAAGTAGTATCATCATAATAAGCAGAGGCTGTTTCATAAATGACTCAGGAAAGCAATTTATTCTCTGTTCCTATAAGGATCAGGCATTGAATATAAATGAGCAGATATAAAAATATGGACATGGGCTGGGCAGAGGCAGCTGTAACTCACGAAAAAGCTATTTTAAACTAAAGCATTCAAATGATAATTTAGGATTGAACCAGGAAAGTTATAGAATCTGGACATTTTCAGGGGTTTTTTTTTCCTGCTCCACCTTTGAATTTGAGATTTTTCTTTAAAAAAATAAGACAAACAAAGAAGGAATGGAAATCAAAATGATTCAAGAAATTAATCAGGCCCTGCAATATAGACATAAGTGAAATAAAAAGAATGGGAGTGCTAGAACTGCAAATGGAGAGAATGCAACACCATCACACTGAATGACTTACGTGTCAAACTGACAATAAGGAGCCAAGTTGAAAGGCAACACTGCTGTATGCATTATTTTTGTTCCAGTGGTGATGACACTAATTGTATGGTCTCCTGCCCTGTAATAGTTCCATGGTTTTTTCCCATCCTGGAGCTCAAAATTCAATGGGCACTTAATTGTAAGCTTCCCAGATATTGGCTGGGGTACCAACAGCATCAGAAGTAGAAGCAGAAGGTCCATAATTTATGGAGCTGTTTCTAAATAAGTACCAAAAAAAAAAAAAAAGAAAGAAAGAAAGAAAGAAAGAAAGAAAGAAAGAAAGAAAGAAAGAAAGAAAGAAAGAATTAGATTATTTCTAAGCACCTTCACAATATGGACCTTATAGTTTATGATTCAGACAGAGACAAACCAAGCTGCACCCGGAAAGGAGAGAAAGCACAATCCTTGCCTGTCTCAAAACCTGTGCCACAATGTGTGTGACTGAAGCATTTATCCTTTACTGATGCAAGATCCCTTTCATTTTGCTTCAGTCTGATGTTTACCTCAGAAACAATCACTGGAGATGTAGCAGAAGAAATCTCAAAAGCGAGAATTGTGAATATTGCAGTGAGAAGCAGCTTCTTCTCTGGGGATCTTAAGCTTCTTCATGGCTCCATTTGCAGAGGAATAGCTGGAGAAAAGCATGTTAGTGAAAAATCAGAACTCTGCTCCCCAAGGGCACTCTTCTATTTTTTTTTTTAATTCATAAACATTTTGAATATAGTGTATTGTCAGAGCTTATCATTTACAAAAGAAAAACAAAGAAAAGGCATTAAAAAGTATTAACACACATATTGGTAACAGTAGTAATAATGTAACAAAGTAATTTAGCTTAACTTCTCTTTATATTGGCTTATTTATACTGCGTAATGGGGTAAGCTTCCATTACTTGTCCCAGCTTCTGCCAACTTAGCAGTTCGAAAGCACGTAAAAAATGCAAGTAGAAAAATAGGGACCACCCTCATCTCATGGTACAAATATTGTACCCACAAAGGTACAAATATTTTACCTTTACAGGGAGGATACATGAGATGAGGGTGTGGCTAACTGATGAGGCCTTATAAGGCCGAAATAGATCTATCTTAGTCTCCCAATGGGCAGCAAAGGGTCTGCTGGCTGCCAGAAGAAAAAAAAAAAGCCCAGAAACTAGTGAATTGTGATTTCACTGAACTAGGGCTGCATAATATCTTGGTTTACATAGGTAGAACGAAAAAGAAAGAAAAACAAATATATATTTGTTTTTCTTTCTGTAGGTCTTTGGTTATTCGGGTTTTCTTCCACGTAAAATTGGAAGTGTCTTGGCGACTTTTCGACGAAGTCTCATTCGTCATCTTCAGGCTGGTGTTTTCGGCTTCGTGCTTCTAGGAGCACGAATATTCGTGCTTCTAGGAGCATGAATATAAATATTAACATATTTATATTTATAAACCATCTTTATCTTTAATTCATACATAACAATAATCTTCCTTCCTCTAATTTCTACCTCTTATCTCTAACCACTCATAAAATCTATTCCATATCAAGTAATATTCTGTGTCCTCCTTGTCTTTTATTTTTAAAGTCAGCCTGTCCATCTCAGCACAGTCTACCGTTTTCCAAATTATATCCTCATCTGGTGGAGTATGCACATTTTTCCAGTATTTTGCAAATACGATCCTTGTTGCTGTCAATATTTGCAAAACTAAATATGTGGTCCCTTTATCATAACCCTCCAGCATTATTCCTAACAAAAATACTTCTGGTTTCATGTCTATACATTGCTTAATCATCTTTTCCAACCAGATGTGTATTTTCCTCCAATATTTTCTTGCTTTCATAGGGGCACTGTTCTATTGTGCTTGGGTTCCTTCCTGACAGTTCTTGCCCAGAAAGTGATGCTGAAGGAAGATCAAAACTCAGATAATGGTTTCTGCTGTCCTTCAATGTGGTTACTTATCTCCAGAGACCATTGGGGAATGGAGAGCTATGTAGTTTGATGACATTCTAGGTTGGTGGCACTTAAAGACTGCCTGTCTTCTATTGGGAAGGAAGTAATCAGTACCCTTGAACCTTATCTAATGTTAAGAGTTGGGGCTATTTGTGATTTTCTTTTTTTATTAGGTCTCCTTAGCTGAGGGAATAGAAGGGGAACTTATCAAATTTGCAGATGATACTGATCTGGCAGGAATAGCCAACACCCTAAATTGCCTAGCTTAAACGGTTTTAATGGGGTTTTTAAATTTTCGATTTTATTGATTCTGGGTTTTAAATTGGGAACTTTTCGATTTTGCAGATCTGGGATTTTAAATTGGAAATGCCAATGATTTAATTTATTTTAGTTTTTTCTTAATTTTTGTACTATATGTGTTTTAAGTTTGGCTGTCCACCGCCCTGAGTCCCCCTGGGGAGAAGGGCGGTATATAAGTTGAATAAATAAATAAATAAATAAATAAATAAATAAATAAATAAATAAATAAATAAATAATAGGTTCGAGGTCCAGATGGATCTTGACAGACTTGAACACTAACAAAATGAATTTCAGCATAGAGAAACGTAAAGTCTTACACTTAGGCAAGAAAAACCAAAAGTACACATATAGATTGAGAGAAACCAGACAGTAACTGTGAGAGAGATCTTGGAGTCTTAGTGGACAACCAATTAAATATGAGCCAGCAGTGTGCAGGGGCAGCCAAAAAAGCCAATGCAATCCTAAATTACATTAATTAGAGGGATACAATCGAGATGAAGTGAGGTACTAATACCACGCTATAAAGCCTTAGTAAAACCACACTTAGAATACTGCATCCAGTTTTGGTCACCACACTATAAAAAAGTTGTTGAGACTCTAGAAAGAGTGCAGAGAAGAGCAACCAAGATGATTAGGGGCAGTGGTGGGTTCCACTTACCTTAGCTACCGGTTCGGAACTGTGAGCGTGTGCAGGGTGCTTCTGTGAATGTGTAGAACCTTTTCCCACCATTGGATGTAATAAAGACATTGGATGTGATGAAGTTCTCCTCTCGACAGCTTCTGGAGAAGGTGGGCATTCATTGCAGTTCCCTAGTTAAGTCTGGATAGTGACATTCCAGTAATATTCTTCTGACATTTTCTAGCGTATTTTCTATTCACATAGCACAACGCTGAACATCTTCTATTTGGGGGGTGGGGCAGAGTTTTGTTGAGTCTTCCAGGTGCTGTTTTGTGGTTGGATTAATACTTTTGGGTTATGTACAGAAGGATATTAGGACAACGATGACTCAAGACCAAAGTCATGAAATTCTGAGATCACACAAACTCTATAATATCATATAACTCCTGCAGAAATGATTGGTGTAGATCATTTAGATCAGGGGTTCCCAACCCCTGGGCCATGGCCAGGGGTGGTATTCACTTACCTTCACTACCGGTTTGCAAATGTGAGTGCGTGCACCACCTCCACCGCATGCGCAGAGCCTTCCATGCATGCTCAGAACGTCAAAAATGGGACGTGATGATGTCCGGGTGGGTGGGCGGAGCCTCCCGTAACCGCCGCTACTGGTTCGCACAAACCGGATAGAACCGGCTGAATACTACCACTGGCCATGGCCCAGTACCAGGCTGCAGGCTGTTCTGAACCAGATAATACAAACAGTAGGTGTGCACAATGTATGCAAAGCTCCATTTGGGTGAGGGGTGGGTGTGCGCATCTGCCACTTGTGCAAATGGAACTATGTGTACTTGTGTGCATGCCCACTGCTTGCATGCAACCATCCCCTCTCCCCCCACACACAGCCGCCACCACTACTGCCAATCTACCAAGTCAGAAAGTTGGGGACCGCTGATCAACAGTGTTGCAACTGAGGGTCATCATCTGGTGTTCTTAACATCTAGATTTACTGCCCTCATCTACTTTCAAGAAGAGGTCATAGAATGAGTGAGCGAGCGAGAGAGAATGTGTTCAACGATTTACATTTCCATATTCATTCCAGCTTAGGCAACATACACTTTCTCAATTTCTTTTGGAAAACTTGTCTCTTCAGTATTTGTCTCATGTTAATATAATTATCTTATTGCTTATCCTATCCATCCCTAGCTGCGTATGAATTTTAATTATCAATTAAATTGTTTTACTGTTTGAAGATTATGTCAAATTTTAATTCGATTAGACTTAAATGCTTCATATTTCTATTCTGTTTTTTAAATAACTTTAATTGTCAAATTGGTGCAAAGGAAGCATACAAGCACAATAAAAACATCAATGAAAAATGAAATGTTATGAGCCTAAAAACAGTTTCAGTATTATTTCCCTACTTTTATCATTAGATGTTCCTTAGTGTTTAGCTCTGGTCTAAGGATGATAATGTAGCACTTTGGGAAGAAGATGCAGCCCAGCAGTCCAGCACTGGAGGCCAAGATGGAGAAGACCTGAACAATCACCATGGACTTTCCTTTGGTGCTCAGGTAGGTGGGCAGGAAGGAGACCCAGACACTGCAGAAGACCAGCATGCTGAAGGTAATTGGCTTGGCTTCATTAAAAGCCCCAGGTAGGTTCCTAGCCAGGAAAGCTACAGTGAAGCAAATGGCAGCTAGGAAACACATATAGCCAAGGACAACATAAAACATGGTGACAGAGCCTTCGTTGCATTGAAGGATGATCTCTCCAGGCTGGGAGTGAAGGTCAGAGTCAGGAAATGGGGGAGAAATTACCAGCCACATGACACAAATGACAATTTGGATACCAGAACCAGAAAGGATGATGGAGTTGGCCAAGCTCTTCCCCAACCACCTTCTCATCCTGTTTCCTGGTTTTGAGGCCAGGAATGCCAACACCACTGTGATTGTTTTGGCCAACACAGATGACACAGCTCCTGAAAAGACAATGCTGAACAATGCTTGTCGGAGAAGACAGGTGGCTTTCCTTGGTCGTCCAATGAAGAAAAAGGAGGACAAGAAGCAAAGCAGAAGGGAGACCAGGAGGATGTAGGAGAGGTCCCGGTTGTTGGCTTTGACAATGGGAGTTTCTAGATATTTAATAAATATGATTAAAACAAAGCCTGCGGTTAGGAACAAAAGTAGGGCAATTGAGACCAGGATGATGCCCAGATGCTCTTCATAGGACAGAAAAGTTATTCTTTTGGGAATACATTGGACTCGGTTCTCAGTTGGATATTGATCATCTGGGCACTGGGTGCACTTTTCAGTATCTGAGAAAACAGAAAGTAATCATTCTTTTATAGTGTCTCCTTTTGCATTTCAAGAAAGAGCTTCTTTGGATGACAACTGATATGACCAACCATGGCAAATGCCTACTTTGGAAATACAAATGGGGCCGGGGTGAAATTCAGCAGGTTCTGACAGGTTCTTGAGAACCAGTAGCGGAAATTTTGAGTAGTTCAGAGAACCAGCAAATACCACCTCTGGCTGGTCCCAGAGTGGGGTAGGAATGGGGATTTTGCAGTATCCTTCCCCTGGAGTGGGGTGGAAATAGAGATTTTGCAGTATCCTTCCCCTGCCATGCCCACCAAGACACACCATGCCCACCAAGCCACGCCCACAGAACCGGTAGTAAAAAAATATGGATTTCACCACTGAAATGTGGGCTACTTGATAATACCAACTGTGACTGTGAGAACATCCCACAAACTTTACATCATATTGCAATGGAATGCCCCTTCAGATGGTTCTCTGGATCCCTGCATGAATTACATCATTTCAAGGGCATTGCTGTCCAATGTCGAAACAATCTAGATATCCAGCCAAAGTCTTAGCCACTCCACTAACTGCCCATACATAAGATTGCCATATAAATTTGGGAAAGAAATGAATACATAAAATAATTTGATGTAAACAAAAAGATCAAATCCTGAAGAAATTTGAGAAGAGAAATGAGGCTGTTGTCACTCTCTGCAATGACTTTAGCTTCTAAAATTGAATAGATGAATTAATCTATTTCCATACTATCTAGATTTGGTGACAATTTTAATGACTTAATGAGCTCCATATGTTATAAATATATACTATAGCCCCTAACCAATCAGAACACACCTCCACCCAATCAGAACACAGCTGAGTTCCCACCCAATCAGCTCACACCCCCACTAGCAGTTAAAAGGAAGAGACAGCTGCGATCTCACATTGCTCCTGGAAGCACGAAGCCGAGAACACCAGCCTGAAGATGACGAATGAGACTTCGTCGAAACGTCGCCAAGACACTTCCAATTTTACGTGGGAGAAGACCCGAATAACCAAAGACCTACATATATATATATATATAAAAATATATAAATTTTCTTACTTCTTTGTAGGGTTTATGTGTGTTTTTCTTCTAGCCAGGTTTTCCCTACGTACAAAAAAAAACACCTTGGCTACGTAGGGAAAACCACTAAACACTGTTATTAACATCTGTTGCTTGCAATTACTGCGAGTTCAAATCTCACCAGGCTCAAGGTTGACTCAGCCTTCCATCCTTTCTAAGGTAGGTGAAATGAGGACCCAGATTGTGGGGGCAATAAACTGACTTTGTATAAATATACAAAAGTATGAAGGCTATTGCTTAATGCATTGTAAGCCACCCTGAGTCTCTGGAGAAGGGCGGCATATAAATTAAAAGCAAAAAAACAACAACAACAAAACTGTGAAGTTCCCTTAATTATCTTTACCCCTCTTTTTTTATTATGTCTGGTTGCTCTTAATCCCAAAAGTGAATGGAAGGCTTTTTTCCCCCTTTTAGAACCACAAGAGTATTCTCTCTCTCTCTCTCTCTCTCTCTCTCTCTCTCTCTCTCTGTGTGTGTGTGTGTGTGTGTGTGTGTGTGTGTGTGGTATTTGTTTGTATTCCACTGTTTAATATCTAAGAAAATTGGAAAAAATACAAGGAAATGGGCAGGCTCAATAGCAATCCCACCAATGGATCCATTATGCCATCATTTTGCCAAACCTGGGAGTGCTGAACTGGGCTGTAAACAGTATTTAGATTTTACTTCTTAAATCACAACTTTGGAAGTTAAAGTATTGGAGAGGAAAGAGGCAGATTTTATGCCTAATAATCATAAATTTAGTTTACACCTCTCTCCTCTCACAATGGATTTGTGAGGAGTCCTCCGTTTGTCCCAAAGGTGCTTTTTCAAAAGGTGACTGGACTTTCTTTGTTTTTCCTTGAAGATGTTTCACTTTCCATCAGTGGTGAAAGGTAAAATTTGTTGCTACTGGTTCTGTGGGCGTGGCTTGGTGGTGGTGGTGGGGTCATGTGACTGGGTGGGTGTGGCCAACTTTTTTTTTTTTACTTTTTTAAAGCATTTTTTTACTACCAGTTTGCCCGAACCAGTAGTTTTTATCACAACCGGTTTGCCCGAACTGGAGCAAACCAGTAGTATTTCACCCCTGCTTTCCATCCAAGATCCTGAAGGTACAGATAAACCTCCAAGTGACCTCAAGAACTCTCAGAAAGACTCCTAATGACTAGATGACTTTAAGGAATATAAATCTTTCCATTTTCCACCATTCAGTCAGAACTGAAGAAGCTTCTTGGGTGAGAAGAGAAACGTCTTCAAGGAAAATCAAATAAAGTCCAGTTGCCTTTTGAAAAAGCACCTTTGTTATAACCATGACTTGGATGACCAAGAATCTTCACAGAGTGTCCTCTGTTGGGTTTTCTCTTGTCGCTTGAACCCAACTGCTCTCCCTCCATGATCCTCCCAATTAGATCTTTCTGTTTATAGACTAGAATAGAAAACAGAGTTGGAAGGGACCTTGGAGGTCTTCTACTCCAACCCCCTGCTTAGGCAGGAAACCCTATAAAATTTCAGACAAATGGTTGTCCAATCTCTTCTTAAAAACTTCCAGTGTTGGAGCATTCATAACTTCTGGAGACAAATGGTTCCACAGATTAATTGTTCTAACTGTCAGGAAATTTCTCCTTAGTTCTAAGTTGCTTCTCTCCTTGATTAGTTTCCACCCATTGCTTCTTGTCCTGCCCTCAGGTGCTTTGGAGAATAGTTTGACTCCCTCTTCTTTGTGACAATGTCTGAGATATTGGAAGACTGCTATCATGTCACCCCAGGTCCTTCTTTTCATTAAACTAGACATAACCAATTCCAGCAAACCGTTCTTTATATGTTTTAGTCTCCAGTCCCCTAATCATCTTTATTGCTCTTCTCTGTACTCTTTCCACATCTTTTTTACATCATGGAGACCAAAACTGAATGCAATATTCCAAATGTGGCCTTACCAAGGCATTATAAAGTGGTATTAACACTTCACGTGATCTTGATTCTATCCCTCTGTTTATGCAGTCAAGAACTGTGTTGCCTTTTATGTGGCCCTATGATCTTAATAAAGATTGTCTGATGGATTAATTGACGGAAATATTGATTGAATGATTGGTCGATGTATCTTTGGCCTATAAAGTAGAGTTGGTTTAGATGAGAAAAAGCCATTCACCTGAAACCCTTCCTCAACTTTCAAAGAATTCAGGAAGGGCAATATGGAAGGACACTTCCAAACTGACAAGTAGAAGAGAGACTTTTTCTGGCAGAAGTAGCCTTGGCCAATCCACCATGTCCTTCTCTCTCTTCCCACCTTATCCTTTAAGATCTTTTTCTTATTGCTCCCCATATGGAAGAAATCGGGCATAATGAAATTAACAAACAAGGACAAAATGTTCAAGCTTAGTTATGTCTATTAACAGCGCATTGATTAAAATGCTGTACATGAATCCAGTAATATTTCTTCTGATGTAACTTGCCTTCCTGATTGGAGATGGTCCCATCTGGACAAGGAATGCAGTCATAGCAGCAAACTGGCTCTCCTTCCCGAGTCCGCTTGAAAAATCCAGGATGACAATTGTCCACACATTTGGACTGAGGCAGAGACTAAGCAGAAAAACAGGAAAACAGAGAAAATATGTTAGGTGTCACCATCCATGAAAAATGGAGATAGATGCAAACATTGGCCAAGTAGTTTTTCACTTAGATAAGTATAAAATTTCTAAGTAGTATGTAACAGTTATAGGAGATATAACTATAGAAAGATGCTTCATTTAATTCCTTGGTTTTGCTTCTGGCATATCAGATTGCAGTAAAGGATTTTTTTATTATTATTAATAAACTCTGGAGTGGTGGAATTGAGAGAAAGTTTAAGCATTAAGTGACAACTGGTGGATTCCTCCGCATATTAACATGCATTCCTCCATCCTTCATAAATACATGAAGAACTATAGTTTAATGACACCAATTGGCATGGAAAGACAGAATCACATTTATTGTTAGTTAAATTTACAGTCTCCTTAGATTCCATATGGACTGAACTTAGCTAACAATCAAGGTAAGCAAGAGAATTGCAGGGGTTTTCTGTTGAGGTGACTTCCTAGAAGAAAAAGGACTGTTGCAGGATCCCAGTGGAGTCAAGAAGAGGTATAGATTACTCTCTTTTCAGGCTGGGTTCCTTAAAAATATCTCAGAGTATGGACCTCTCCTTTAAGAGGACTCTTCTCCAACCAGGGCAAACTGAATCCTAATTCCAAAGCTTA
The DNA here is from genome assembly GCF_059756535.1 of Pantherophis guttatus. NCBI lineage: Eukaryota > Metazoa > Chordata > Lepidosauria > Squamata > Colubridae > Pantherophis > Pantherophis guttatus. The sequence goes on from NC_142064.1 coordinate 273,355,273, forward strand.
TTTCCCACTGAGATGAGCAGAACCTCCTTGTAGTCTTGATTCAATTGCATTGGATTCAATCCAGGGGTGGGCTGCTGGGGGTTCACAGGGGCTCAGGAGAACCTCTAGCTAAGATTTTGTGCAGTTCAGAGAACCCCCAAATCCCACTCCTGGCTGACCCTGCCCACCACTCCCCTCCCAGGAGTCCCCATGCGGCCCATTTTGAATGCAGGTAAGTGCAGGGCGCGTGCGGAAGCTCAGGGAAGGTGAAAAACGGGCCTACCGGAAGTTTGGTAAGGCTGGAAATGCAGCTGTTTCCGGCCTCCAGAGGGCCTCCGGAGCCTAGGGAGACTGTTTTTGCCCTCCCAGAAGCTCAAGAAAAGCCTCTGGAGTCCAGGGAGGGCAAAAACACCCCTCCCGCCATGGTGCAGGAGGCCAACTAGGCCATGCCCACCATGGCCATGCCCACCCAGAAACCGGGCACAGAACCCCTTGCTAAAAATTTTGAAGCCCACTCCTGGTTCAATCCAATTCTGAACTTGGGAACTGGTGAATAGAATTATTTTTTTTCTTTCCTCTTTGAAGGCAAGAAACAAGCAAAGTAGAATACCACAATCCCCAGCACTTGATCTTCTCTCTCACCAGTTTTATGGAAATATAAATATCAGAAGGCACAGAAAACGGCCATGTCTTAAACAATAATAACTGAACAGTTACAGTTAAACAGTATTCCATATTGTAGCATCAGAGAGATACCATGGTTGCCGGAATGAAAACCTCCCTATGTAAGAAAGTGATAAAAGTTTTACTTCACATATTCAATTCTCAGTAAAGGTTAACCACCATTTAGTCTAGGCTTAGACTACTTGAAATGGGTCCTCAACAGTGGTGGATTGCCCCCGGTTCAGACCGGTTCTATAGAACTGGTAGTAAAACCAGCGGGAGGCTCCGCCCACTGACCCTGATGTCATCAGAAGCGATCTGCGCATGCACAGAAGCAAGGTGCATGTGCAGAAGCAAGGCGCATGCACAAGCAAAGCACGCACATGTGTGCAATCCCATTGCAAACTGGTAGTAAAGTTAAGTATTTTATTTACGGGACCGCCTGCTACCACCAATAGCCTCCCACCGACCAGTACGCTCCCATAGAGAGGGGCTCCTCCGGGTGCCGTCGGCCAAACAATGTCGACTGGTGGCCCCCAGGGGGAGAGCCTTCTCTGTGGGGGCACCTACAATCTGGAACGAGCTCCCCCCGGAGATACGGAGGATCCCGGATCTGCGCACCTTCCGCCGTGCGCTTAAAACATTTTTATTTCATCAAGCTGGCCTGGCCTAAATCTTCTCCCTTTTAAAATTTTAAAATTTAAATTTTAAATACTAATTTTAATTTGTTTAATTATGGGATATTTTTAAAATTGAGCCAAATTGTTTAATCTGTTTTAATCTATTTTAAATTTTGTATTCCTGTGTTTTATCCTTTGGCTGTTCACCGCCCTGAGTCCTTCGGGAGAAGGGCGGTATAGAAATCTAATAAATAAATAAATAAATAAGTAGAACCCACCCCTGGTCCTCGGGATTTGTAAAAAAAGAAAAGAGATACCAATATTTTCCCCACCTTGTTGAGCAAGTTGAGCCGTGACAGAATATCTTGATTGATAATAAGACTCTGTCTTTCAAAACTCCCCAGTTGCTGTTTCCAAGGATTCCCCTTGGAGAGAAACATCCAGCTCACGATGTCCAGATCTGCAGTTACGACTCCATTTTCATCCAAGTAAAGTTTCAACAGGGAAAGATTGCACAATTCATTCATTCTCAGAAAGGGGTGAAACTAGAATGAAAACATCCAGGAATTTTAAAATTAGAAACCATAGTTTCCTAACCTATGTGGTCTTTTCACATTTGCATCTGTCTTCCAGAGTTATCTCATTTGCAAGAATCCTTAGCTGGCAGAACAATTGTCAACACTGTCTCCAAAGGTGAAATCCAAAAGTGCAGCAAAAATTTCTGTAATCCTATATTAAAAGAATACATATTAACAAAGTATCATTGACAAAATGTGTCAATTAGAGGAAACAGAATCAAAATCATGTGAAGGATAGTCTACACACAGTCCTGGAAAAGTGAAAAGATCCCAACAGAGGAAGAAATAATTAAGAAAATCCTGGACTGTGCGAAGATGGATAAATTAACAAAAGAAATAAAAGAAAAGGAAGATACAGAATATTATCAAGTATGGAATAAATGGTATGATTGGCTCGATATTAGGGAAAATAAATGTGAATAAATGATGGAGAGAAGAAGGTGACAAATGTGCAAAATATTGTAAATGAAGAAAATTAAAAATAAAGAGACGATAAAGATAATGATAATAAAGGATGGGAAAAATGGGAGCCTGAGTGGCGTAGGAGGCTAATGCCTCCTGCTAAGGCAGCATTTAACATCCAGCTGCCTGCAATTACTGCGAGTTCAATTCTTACCAGGCTCAAGGTCGACTCACCCTTCCATCCTTTCTAAGGTGGGTAAATTGAGGACCCAGATTGTGGGGGCAATAAGCTGACTTTGTATAAATATAAGGCTATTGCTTAACGCATTGTAAGCCCCCCTGAGTCTCTGGAGAAGGGCGGCATATAAATCAAATTAAAAAAAAAAATGGGGAATGTATATAGTAGAAAGTAAGAGGAATGAAATGTATATGTAATGTAAAAAGAAACACATATCCTGTGTTTGTGTTTTGTATGTTGTATTGTGTTGTGTTATTGTGGTAAAACCAATAAAAAAATATCACATGAAGGATTAGTATCACTTTATAAAGTCTTAGTAAGGCCACATCTGGAATACTGCATCCAGTTTTGTAGATGTAAATGTAGAGTTGAGCCAGTGAACTAGAAAAGAGGCGGAGACTCTCAGAACGTCCTTCAAATTTATAAATATAAATTTCTATGATGCTAATCACAAACTCATAGATACAAGAATGAATTTAAAATTGGAAAGTCATAGAATAATAGAGTTGGAAGGGATATTGGAGGTCTTCTAATCCAAACCCTTGCTCAAGCAAGACAAATGGTTGTCCAATCTTTTCCTGAATACCTCCAGTGATGTAGCCCACACAACTTCTGGAAGCAAGTTGTTACATTGATCGATTGTTCTCACTGTCACACAATTTCTCCTTAATTCTAGGTTGGATCTCCCTTTAATACTCTTCTACCTTTCACTTCTTCTCCTGCCCTCAGGTGCTTTGGTGAGCAGGTTGAACCCCCCCCCCCGCCCCCTTAAAAACAATTACTAAATTGAATGCACACAGATGGTCTTTAATGTCTGAGTTTTATTTAGAGGATAATTAGAACTGCAGAAAAAACAATTGCTACCAACCTGCCTTCCATTGAGGATCTGTATACTGCACGAGTCAAAAAGAGGGCTGTGAAAATATTTACAGACCCCTCGCATCCTGGACATAAACTGTTTCAACTCCTACCCTCCTGGATGGGGAGAAACAGGCTCCGACTCAACCCTTCCAAGACCGAGTGGCTGTGGCTTCCGGCATCCCAATATAGTCAGCTGGTGCCATCGCTGGCTATTGGGGGCGAATCATTGGCCCCCACAGAGAGGGCTCACAACTTGGGCGTCCTCCTGGATGCATGGCTGTCTTTAGAAGAGCATATGATGGCCGTGGCCAGGGGGCCTTTTTATCAGGTTCGCCTGATACGACAGTTGCGTCCCTTTCTGGATCAGGACTCCCTACGCACGGTCACTCAGGCACTCGTCACTTCCCGCCTGGACTACTGCAATGCTCTCTACATGGGGCTCCCCTTGGGGTGCACCCGGAGGCTCCAGTTGGTCCAGAATGCAGCCACGTGGGGGATTATGGGAGTGATGGGGCGCTCCCCTGTGACACCTCTCCTGCATGAGCTGCACTGGCTCCCGGTGGTCTTCCAGGTGCGCTTCAAAGTGTTGGTGACCACCTTTAAAGCACTCCATGACTTAGGGCCGGGGTATCTACAAGACCGCCTTCGGCCACCAATAGCCTCCCACTGGCCAGTACGCTCACACAGAGAAGGTCTTCTCAGGGTGCCGTCGGCCAGACAATGTCAGCTGGTGACCCCCAGGGGGAGAGCCTTCTCTGTGGCAGCACCTGCCCTCTGGAACGACCTACCCCCAGAGATATGCACGATACCAGACCTCTGGACTTTTCGTCGGGCCCTGAAAATTCATTTATTTCATCTAGCCGGGCTGGCTTTTTTTTTTTTTTTTTGATTTGATTTATATGCCGCCCTTCTCCGGAGACTCAGGGCGGCTTACAATGTGTTAAGCAATAGCCTTCATACTTTTGTATATTTTATACAAAGTCAGCTTATTGCCCCCACAATCTGGGTCCTCATTTTACCTACCTTAGAAAGGATGGAAGGCTGAGTCAACCTTGATCCCATCCTTTTGGTTTTAATTTGAAATTGGTTTTAACTGGGTTGTTTTAAATTGTGGGCTGAAATTATTTAATATCTTTTAAACTGTTTTTAAATTTTATATGCTATGTTTTATCTCAGCTGTTCACCGCCCTGAGTCCTGTTGGAGAAGGGCGGTATAAAAATAAAATAAATAAAATAAAATAAATAAATAAATAAAAGGACGCTATAGAGCACTGCACACCAGAACAACTAGACACAAGAACAGTTTTTTTTTTCCTGAATGCCATCACTCTGCTAAACAAATAATTCCCTCAACACTGTCAAACTCTTCACTAAGGCTGCATTACTATTACTATTAGCCTATCACCCATCTCCTCCCACTTATGACTGCATGACTATAACTTTGTTCCTTACAATTTATATTGTATCCTTACAATTTATATTGATATTGTTTCCTAGTAGGATTTGATTGTTTATTTGTACCCTATGACTATCATTAAGTGTTGTATCTTATGATTCTTGACGAATGTATCTTGTCTTTTTATGTACACTGAATGTATATGCACCAAAGACAAATTCCTTGTGTGTCCAATCACACTTGGCTAATAAAGAATTCCATTCTATTCTATTAATAGTCTAGTCTAGTCTAGTCTAGTCTAGTCTAGTCTAGTCTAGTCTAGTCTAGTCTAGTAATATTCTATTCTATTCTATTCTATTCTATTCTATTCTATTCTATTCTATTCTATTCTATTCTATTCTATTCCATTCCATTCCATTCCATTCCATTCCATTCCATTCCATTCCATTCTATTCTAATATTCTGTCCTGTCCTGTCCTGTCCTGTCCTGTCCTGTCCTGTCCTGTCCTGTCCTGTCCTATCCTATCCTATCCTATCCTATCCTATCCTATCCTATCCTATCCTATCCTATCCTATCCTATCCTATCCTATCCTATCCTATCCATCAACAGTCCTTCAAGTATTGGAAGACTGCTATTATGTCACCCTTACTTCTTCTTATCTCTAGACTATAAATGTCTAGTTTCTGCAACAATTCATCATATGGTTTATACTCTAGACCAGGGTATCAAACTTGCATTGTCACGGTTGCATCACATGATGTATTGGGACTTTTCTCCCTTCATTAAACCGGGCGGGGACGGGGCTAGCACGTGACGCATCTGGCCTATGGACCACGGGTTTGACACCCCTGCTCTAGACCCATAACCATCTCTGTTGCTCTCCTCTGCACTCTATCTAGGTCTCAGCATTTTTTGTATCTTGGTGACAGGAACTGGATTGCAGCATTCCAAGTGTGGTCTTAGTTGTTCAGTATAAAGCAGTAGTACCAAATCATGTTGTCTTGATACTATCCTTCTGTTGATACAATCAGGGACTTCATTGTCTTTTTTGGCATCTGCACTACACTGCTGGCTCATATGTCAGCAGCTATCCACTAGAGCACCTAGATCCATGCATATATCTGTTTTAAAATTAACGGTATTTGTTACCAAAATATATCTGTCATGCTACCCGCTCTTTGGAACATTCTCCTCTGAGTGATTAGATTTGCCAAACCTGTTGGTTTTTTTGGCCAAACCTGTTGATTTTTGTTTTTTTTAAGCACAAGGGAGTTGAGATGGTTCTCCTGCTTCTCCTTTGAATTCCTTTCCAAAAGGAACTAAGATTAATGGATCCATGTCAGGACCCCATACCTGCCACGGCTGCAGATTTGGAGCCCACAAATTCTCTTTGCCCTCCTCCCTTTTCCTCCAGGACCTGAAGGAATATGCAGCATTCAAGGTATGTGCTAGAGTCTTAACAATACTGTAAAAATGGTAATCATTTTGGATTCTTTTCCCTGGATGCTGTAGTGCATTCTGGATGCATCTTAACCGACCTTTCACCGAAAACACGTGCTTTGAATAAGAACAGTGATGATTTGCCATTAGAGGCTCCACAAGGAGCTTGGATTCAAAAGCATCATAATTTGTCCTTGTTTTCCTCTGATAAACAAAGCTCAAAATACTACGGACATATTTGTACTCTTTTCCCCTTTTTATTCTCAGTTCCAAAAAGGTTGAGAGGATCCAGACTTTCCCTTCTATGTGTCCTGGCAAAGCTTCAAGGGTTAAATGAACAGGAAGAAAACCATTGATGATGCTAACAAATTTTGTGAAGAAAACAAAGACATTGACTTGTCTCCACTTAGAGATGGCATCCCTGAATGGTTCTGTAAGTGTATCTCTTTCCAATTGTTGTGATATAACAACACAAATTCCATTCCTGACCAGCACAGGAGTTAAAGCCCTCATGGAATTCTCTCCTTCCTCTGTCTCTGTAGCAAAGAGGCCAATCAAGGTCCATCTGAAATGGAGAAGCAGTTGGAGAATTGCTGGGTAGTGGACCTCTTCTTTGGGAGCCATCCGGTAGAAAAAGGGGAATTGACTTTTATCACTCAGAACCTCTGAAGTAGTTGTATAACCAATCTGAAAAAGCAATGAATATTATATTTGAGGTCAGGTCAAGTTCAAAATATTAGTTTTTAATACATCCAATTTATTTCTCATCAACACATTGGTTTATTATTGAATAGCCATTAGGCAATACCATGTTACAGAATGTAAAGCACAAAATGTTAAGAAGTTCTTATATAAAACAGAATAAAAGAAACAAATTAAGTAAGAAAAAAAAAGGATAAGAATAAAAAAAAATATGTATCACCCCTACAATCTACTACAATCAGACTCACATGTGCGTCTCTCGCCCAAAGAGTTTTCTTCCAATGAAGGTCTGTATAATGTGCAATTTTGAACTATTACTACACAGGAAATATATTGCTTTAATTGTTTGTCTAATGGACAGTCCAAGATGCTGATCCCTCTCATTCTTTTAAAACTGATATTGAAATATCTGGAACGACCTTCCCCTAGAGATAAGCACGATACCAGACCTCCGGACTTTTCGTCGAGCCCTGAAAACTCATTTATTTCACCTAGCCGGGCTGGCTTGATCCCATCCATTTCAGTTTTAATTTGAAATTGGTTTTAATTGGGTTATTTTAAATTGTGGGCCAAAATTATTTAATTACCTTTTAAACTGTTTTTTAAATTTTGTATGCTCTGTTTTATCTCGGCTGTTCACCGCCCTGAGTTCTGCTGGAGAAGGGCGGTATACAAATCAAATCAAATCAATAAATAAATACAAATAAATAGATGAGGTATGCCTTCCAACTCTGGAGATCCACAAATAAGCCTTCATTAAAATGGACTTGGTTAAATCTTCCCTATTTAAACATTGTCTCCAGCTCCAATCTTTTTTGAGTAAATACCACCCTAAAATGTTTAGGCTTTTCTGTGTTTAAATGCTTTGTAATTTGAAAGGTATGTTTCTAGCAGCTCTTCCATTTCAACATGCCAACTTTGAACCTTGAACCTAATGAGGGTGGATACATCTTTCTCTGCTTCAATATCCTGGATTTTTTTCTATAGCACTAGACTAGAATTTAAAAAGGTAGAAAATTGCTGTTTCCCCTGACTAATATATTTGGATGTTTCAAGACAAGGAATTGTCAATGTGGGCCCATTGTGTCTAAAGGTTGTTTATCCTTCTGTAAAGAATGCACTTTTTATCTACCCACTCTGAATTCTCCTCAAGAGTAAACTAGCATATATTTTAGCTACAATATATACTAGAGGAATGGACCTATAATTAATAATGCATTTTTTTAAATTTCATTTATTTATAGCAACTACTATTGCATGTCTTCCACCCAACTGGATATGAGGGATATTATTCCTGTGTGTAAATGAACCTGCCAATAGAAGGCCCACCACTCAGGATATCTTTTTAATAGTTCAGCAGATAGAAAGTCTTCTCCAGGGGCATTAATGTTCTTTAAATATTCCATGATGAATCTGATCATGAAAATATTAGGATAAAAATATTTGACGTGTTGGATAATATACTTCTAATATTATTAATAAAGCAGTTAATAAATGCTAATGGTCCCTATAAGATATTGATGTTTTAACAACTGTAGGGGATTCTTTTCACAAATCTGAAAAGAATCCCCTCCAGCATTCCCCTACATTGAAATTATCATTATTTTAATGATTATATACAAAATTTGACCTTCCCATCACTGCTGCACCTCATTTTTGTAGAAAGACCCTTTGATTGGATATAGAGCCTCTCTTCACCTTCAGAAATGTGCAGTAGAAGCCCCAAAGCAATGGGAATGGTGTCATGAAAGCATGTGACTCTTTTCATTTTTGCTCCCTCCCATCTGTTGATCCCAAACCATAGTCATGGTATGTACAATGGCCATGGTGAAAATCAGCTCTTGAACCAAATAGGGAAGATAGGGTTTGCCTTTATCACTTACCCATCAACACCCATCTTATTTCTCCAGATAGAGGAACACATACAAACCTGTGGGACTTTGTAGATGTCTCCTAATGTTGACATCTGGATGGAGATTTCACTGTCAGCTGCATCAAGAAGAACCAAAAGGTTTTCCTTCCTTCCACAGCTGTAGTTGGGAACATTGGCTTTTCCAGTAGAGAGCATGTCCATCAAGGCATCTGAAGTGTAAAGTGTGCTCAAAGTGTTGTCATAGATGTTGTATCCCAGTGTTATATTGGGCAGGATCTGAGGATTTTTGTTGACCACTTGAATGGCAAAAATGAATTGTAGGGTTCTTGTAGCGTCAAAAAATAACCAACTGTTAAAAAAAAAGGTTTATATCATTGCCACCACCATCATTGTTGTCAACATCTTCTTCATCAACATCATCAAAATAATAAAAATCAACATTTTTTTCAATAATTCCTTTGACTCCACAACTCTATTTAATCTTAAACCAAAACTAATCCCAAACCAAAGGCAAATGAGTCACACATTACCATTTAATTGCTGGGACTATTGAGAAGAGTTTAGTGGTGTTGTAGGAAGTTACACCCACCCCTCTCCTAGAAGAATGAAATATTTTAGAAAATATTAAAAAGGCAGAATATTATATTTCCCTGGATGAGAAATGGAGAAATGTGTGTTAAAGACAAAACAGCCACCTGCAGCTTCCTGCCTCCCCCATCTTTGTCAATGAGCCAGAGGCAGAAACTCATCCCCCCCTACTTTGTCAATGGGCCATCATCTGCAACACAATAGGACTCATCTAGCAACAGAAACTCACCACATGGCAAGACTCAAGCAAGCTTGAGAGACAACCTACAAAGTTAGCTAAGACCCCTAGACTGCCTGGGAGTTTGACAACCAATCAGGATACATTTCTTATACAGGAACAAGAAACACTATGTTGGGGCCCAACAGAGGTTATAAACTCAGGCACTCTCAGCATCTTGGTCTCTTTTCTTTCCTCTCTTTGGTTCTTCACCCAACACCTTGAAGCATGTGATTGCCTTTTCTGTTCAGGAACTCAAGCCATGTGATTCCTAACCACCATTAAACCATCTTTCCAAACAGCTTCCATGTTTCCAGTGTCTTTTTTCCCACTTGGAAAAGCCAGAAGAATGTTTCTTCCAACAGTGTAGTAGTGCTGGTGTCCAGTAAACAGTGTTCAATATTTCAATCTTTCTAGTAGAAGCACCATAAAAGCAAGAACATGGTTTAATGATGAGCCAGCAAAGCAATTCTAAAAAGAAGTTATCCTTATTCCTACAAAGAACTGTGTTTAATATGGACTGGAAGAGGTAACTACAATTCTTTCATTAACTACACTAAATGCAAGTCATTATTCAAGTGATGAGCTCTGGACGGGAAGAGGAAGGCAAGATCCTTCAGACTTCTGTGTTTTTCTTTCTGAGGATCTTTCAGGTCTTAACAAAATAACAGAGGTGGAAGAGACCTTGGAGGTCTTCTAGTCCAATGCCCTGCTTAAGCAAGAGACCCTATAATATTTCAGACAAATGCTTGTCCAATCTCTCCTTAAAAACGTGTAGTGATGGAGCACCGCAGCTTCTAAAGGCAAGGTTTTTCTGTCCCATCCTTGGAATTAATACTCTTGTACAAGATAAAACAAAAGAGAACAGCCTTACGAATCAAAATGACCCAAGACATTACACAAGTCTTATAACTTAGAAATCAGTGGAATAAGAAGAAAGGAAGAAGAGTGATAGAAATGCAAATGAAGGGGCTGCAATGCCATCCTAATGAATGACTTACCGAGTAGAAGAAATATAAGGAGCTTCATTGAACTGCAATGGCTGAAACAAAGTTATGGATGCAGTGAGAACCACATTAATGAGATGGTCTCCTGGCCTGTAATAGTTCCGTGGTTTTCTTCTCTCCCGCTCCTTCAAAAGTGTAGGGCATTTGGTTCTGAGCCTCCCAGAGTTTCTCTGGGTGAGCAAAAGTAGCAGCATCAAAAGCAGATCCATGAAGTCCATTTCTCCCTGGCCTGAATCAGCAAATTCTTTGTTTCCAAAGAGCAATAAGAGTTAGAATTCAAAGTACTCTCATGAGACTGAAGGTCAGTGGTTTTCTTGATTCAGAGGTCAGAGACAAACCGAGCTTCACCTGGAAAGGAGAGAAAGTTACATTCAACAGCATAACCCCTGCCCATCCTAAATCATGTGCAAAACATTCAGCATCAATGGAAGCATTTATCCCTTCTTAATGCATGATCCCTTCCATGTTGCTTTAGTCTGATGTTTACATCAAAGGCAGTCACTGAGGAAGCAGAAGAGAGAGCCCCAAGACCAGGATGATGATAATTACAATGAAAACCAACTTCTCCTCTGGGGATCCTGAACTACTTTCAGAGCTCCATGTGCAAAGAAATACTTTATGGTATGTTAGTGAAAACTCACAGATACAGCCCTGGGATTATTGTTCTGAAGTGCGTCATGACCTTCCTACTAGGACATGTTAGGAAATTAATCTTTGAGGATGGAAATTGAACTCTTAGGTGAAAGTCTTCTGATGTCCTTCTAGATAATATCTTCTTTTTTTGTGGTTTTCAACTTTAACAGAGTCCACTGGGCAAGGTCATCCCCCATCTTTGGTGTTTGATTCTACAATATGTCGATAATATCCAGTTATACTGCTGGATGTCTTACCCAAATACTTGGTCACTGCTTTGGAGTAAGGGGGCAGCTGAGAATTTAGGTCGGATTGGGTCTCTGTGAATCTCCACTCTGAGGAATCCCATCACTTTAAGTGGATAAAGGAGGAATTAAGGAAAATGAAACAAGACACAAGATGTCTGAAGCATTGCTGGTGCTCAACTAGGAATAAACACAGCCAACATAGGCTGGATTGTCTATTAAGGCCTACCTTGTTGGTGGTAAGGAAGGCAAATAGCCAGTACTTCACCCTTTTTGCAAACTCAGATAACTTCCAGACATAGCCCTGTTTTAGTTGGCATGAGTCCTCTTGGTTAAAGTCCTCTTTGTTAAAGGGGACATGGTGGCTCAGTGGCTAAGACACTGAGCTTGTTGATCAAAAGGTCAGTAGTTCAGTGATTCAAATCCTTAGTGACGCATAACGGGGTAAGCTCCCGTTATTTGTTTCAGCTTCTGCCAACCTAGCAGTTCGCAAGCACATAAAAATGCAAGTAGAAAAATAGGGACCACCTTTGGTGGGAAGGTAACTAAGTTCCGTGTGCCTTTGGCATTTAGTCATGCTGGCCACATGACCATGGAGAAAATCTTTGGACAGTGCTAGCTCTTCAGCTTAGAAATGGAGATGAACACCATCCCCTAGAGTTGGGAACAACTAGCACATATGTGTGAGGGGAACCTTTACCTTTACCTCTTGGTTAGAGGGGGCTCAGATAACCTCTCACAGGGGTATAAGGAGGAATTTGTTCAGCATCTGTTTTACAGTTGCTTGAATTTGTTCACACTTTGATGCCAACCTTGTGGCAGGCCCAGATGGGGTTCCTGGGAGGCATCTTACCTTGTTATCTGGGAACAATTTGAATATGTTGGGCCTCAGGAAGTAGACAGGATCCTTAGACTGGGAACTTGGCCACCTGCTGTTTAGATCCATGCACTTCTTAGCTTGTTATAGTAGCATGGGGGAAAGTCCTCTGAGTGGATTTTAGCAGTGCTTAATTGTTCTTTGAGTCAGGTGTTGTTCCTTTACCTCTTAAAGCAGCTTTTATTTACCCCCTCAACAAGGAGACGTTGCTGGATTCCACCATACTGGACAATTTTCATCCAGTATCTCCTCTTGTTAGTCCTACCTTCAGCCCTTAAAATGTCAGGAGCCACAGAACTTGATGGTCTTTCTTCTTCTATTCAACATGTACATCGAGCCACTATGTGAGCTTATCCTTCACCATGGGGTGTGGCCTCATCATGACTCCGATGATATTCAATTTTATATTTTTGCCCCTGGTGAATTAATGTATGCTATGAATGTCTTATCCTGGTGCTTAGACTCTGTGAGGGTCTGGATGCAGAATAACTGCCTTCAATGGAACCCTGACAAGATGGAGCAGCTTTGAGTTTTGGAGCTTATCATTTCTAGGACTATGCCATCTTTGCTCTTGGATGGGGTTGCATCTCACCACCTCCATGGCCTGCTCGATGCTCTCACAGCGCAGCACACTTAAATTTAGCGTGCATCACAATGAGAGAGATGGTGTCCCCTACTCCTCCTGGGGCCCATTATGATGTGGCGCATCAGCTGCAGCCAGGCCAGGCCAGTGTCTTGGGGTGGAGATCAAATTGTGCATCTCCCTGAGAGACCAAGGTGCATGCAGCACCAAGAAGCTCCTGCAACATGAAAGGCAAGTACAGGGGCGCTTCCCTCCCGCTCTGGAATATGGAGTGAGTCTCCATCCCTGCCGTCACCCTTACCTTCTCAGGCCATGCGAGGAGTGACTGGGGGGGGAGGGAGGGCGAGGGGCAGGGCCAGCCAGCCGACAGGGAGCTACAGCAGGGGAGTGAAAGAGAAATCTGTAAGCACTCCTGGACTCATGACTCCAGTTTGGGAAGTCATTGGCAATTTGTGGTTAAGAGGGCAAAGCTTTGTATTTTGTGCATGTTCCTCAATTATGTTAAAACAGATAGCAAGTCAAGAATGCAATTCAATTGCCAAGCAGAAAACTTTTGCTTGAAAATAAAGGCACTATTTCCTAGGAAGCTATAGGCAAAGTCCAAAGGCATTCATAGAAAGCCAAAACCAGTACAGTCACTCAATCAATCCAAGAGTCAAAGGATCTGTTCTGCCCCAGCTAGGGACCCCAAAAAACGCAGCACACACAAAGTCTGTACAAACCTTAGTTTACTAATTAAGGACTACTAATGAGCTTTTTTAGTAGTTGTTCAAACACAAGTACAATTTAAATCAGTCTTTTCTGAACAAGGGCTGTTAATTTAACTTCATTAACAGCTGACAAGAATCCAAAGAATAATAACTCAATTCTGAGGCACAGTATTTCAGATAACTGTAATCTTACTGTGGTTGGCAGAATGCTCAGAAGCAATTTGCAGGAAAACTGACAAGAGATAAACAAGAGCCGAATCAAACGTTTCTGGAATCAAGACCCAAAGGAATATGAACAAAATTGTTTCCTGCAAATTGCATCAGTTGTTGTCCTTCCTTAAATAGGCTAGGGGAGTGGCCAATTAGCCCCAAGCCTTACTCTCGAGGAGACCTCCTCCTGAAGAGCCACTCCTGCCTTTTAACTGCTCTGCACGCTCATGCATTGAGAAGAGGCTCCTCCTCTTCATCCTCTTCACTTATGGGAGCTTCTGGAGGTTTTGAAGGCACTGGCTGAATCCCGGCCTCTGGCACCAAATCTTCTCCAGCCTCCTCATTGTCTGACTTGAGTGCCAGCTGCACAGGCTCCTGGCGCAAGACCAAACCAGCCTCCTCATTGTCAGAATCAGGCCGCTGATGGGCCACAACAGGATCATGCACAAAAACACAGGAACTCTAGTCAGAGCTGGAAAGCCAAAAGGTTGTCCCATACACTGGAGGGGAAAAAAGATAACTGGATCTATCTGCAGCAAATTATTCACAACTTGCCCTTTGGTTAGTGAGGAGCCTCATTGAGGAATGTTGTTCTGTTTGCTTCTGTATGCATCTGGACATGGACTTTGGGAGCTGTGTTTGGCCATGTGACTGATCCAGCTGAAGAGGAGATGCCTATGGCTGATGAGCTTCAATGCAATCCTGGCTTACTGATTCCTGAGGATGATCATTCTGAAGCAGGGATGAAATGCTACCGGTTTGCTTCGATTCAGGCAAACCGGTAGCGGGAGCGGCACGTGGTTCGGTGAACTGGTAGCAGCGGCAGTGCGAGGCTCCTCCCGCCTGCCCGGACATCATTACTTCCTGGTTTTAACAAGGTAGTAACCTGTTTTTGACCCTCTGCGCATGTTCAGAAGGTTTTGTGCATGTGCAGAGGGTCCAAAATTGGATGTGACGATGGCATGCGCACTTCCGAACCGGTAGAGAAGGTAAGTAGATTTCACCCCTGTTCTGAAGCATATGATCAGCTGGATAACATTGTCAGAGACAATGTCAGAGTCAGACTCTGAATCATGGCTTCTAGCACTGTTGATTGGTTTCTAAGCTGAGCCCTTCTTTGGGTAGAAGTATGTGAAGTCTTCCTTGGAATCACTGTGGCTTGGAAGGGATCAGCACTGGGCCTCCTTGCCAGATTCCCAGTACTTGCATACTCACTACTCTGTTTCTGGAGAAAGACCAGCAGCTATGTGTCAGAATGGTGCCCAGGAAGACCTATCATTCAGTCTCAGGAACCTGACCCTGTGCCTCTCTGGGACCTCCTGTATTGGGATCTGTAGTGATTATCAAGCTGGCTGAGAAAATGTACCCAAGGAAGGTTCATCAACAATTCCTCTTATAAGAACCATGAACTATTGAATTTGGTCACAATGTTCTACTCTGACTATTGGATACACCAACATTTCAATTCACGATTTAAATGAAAGGAGAGAGGGAATACATCTTAGAACCTGGGATGGACTTCTAACACCATAGAAGATCAAAGGGGAAACTGAAGGATTGGATTTTGGATGTGAGGCTGCCTGAGTCAAGACAGATTAAAACAAGGGTGTTTCAATGCCCATCTGGAAATACACTGAAATGAGTCTTGAAGGACTGATTCATCACATTTTGAAATAAACATCTCTAGAAGAAAAGAGGCATGAGAGCAGGAAGGCCAGAGTCTGAAATTTTGCAGAGACACACAATGCCTAAATTGTAGGCCAAGCCAGGAATTCTCTACAGTAGGGCTTTCTGGCTCAGGACAGGACATAACTTTGCATTATTCTTTGTATTTGCCATTCACTGGACTAATTTCAAAGGTGACAGCTAGAAAACTCCCTGGAGAGAAAAAAAGGAAGAAGAAATCCCCAGCACTTCCATAAGTATAGGGAAGAAGTGGAACACCTGCCCTGGCTCCTTTGCAAACCCGAAAGTGAGCCTGTAAACAAGAACTCACTTCCAAAGACAGAAAAACATTCTCCCTCTTTGTGTGTGCCATTATTTTGTTTTAACTATGCAAAGTTTTGATGACTAGTTTTTGGCTGAGCTTGATTTTGTTCTTAGGGATTTGCCACACTATTGCATCTGTGTGTGTGCGTGCAGTGATACCCTTGAGCATTGGGTTTCAAAACAAACTTTGGCTCTAACTCAGCAGAAAATTGTTTCACTTCTGTAACATGTTCAGGCATTAAGTAATTCCCAAGGTTTCCTCTTTAATTACCATGACAACAAATATCAGATTTCTTTTTCTTCTGCCACAGGTGTTTTGTATTCCCTCCGGGGCCAATTTCAAGGATGGAGCTTTCAAACCCTTCAATTCATCTAAAGTTGTGTTGGCTTTTTCTGTCAAAAATTCGTAATAAACATTTTTTTAAAAAATGCTGCGTTTCTGTCAATTTCACAAGGAAGCTAGCAAAGGGGCAGCATAGATAGGCCAGTGGGCTAACCATTGGTGGCTTGTTTCTACATAATTTGGTCAATTCATGACTGACTTGGCATGGAAACATTATTTGAGACCTTTTCTTATGAATGGGATTCTGTTCCTATAGAAGTTATTGCTTTTGCTGCTGCTCCTCTACGGATTTAAAGAGGACTTTCTCTATTTGAAGGATTCCTTTATTTTATGTTCTTCATCATTTTATATTCTTAAGCTATCATCAAGTTATCACATCTAGTTCAGCCCTTTCTCTCTATAGCAGAGGTCTTCAAACTTCGCAGCTTTAAGACTTGTGGACATCAACTCCCAGAATTCTCCAGCCAGCATAGCTGGAGCCAGTTGACGTCCACAAGTCTTAAAGCTGCCAAGTTTGGGGACCTCTATAGGAATCCTAGTTAAAGATTGTCTGACTGGTGGTTGCTCAGTCTTTGCATTAAGCCAATCAGTGAAGGGGAGACTGAGCTTCTCCAGTTCACTTGCTAAGCTGTAAAACTGCTGCTCTGTCTAGGATATTTTTCAGCCAGAATATCCTTACTGAGTTCATTTTACCATGTCCCAAAACTCTGAAATAACAGTGAACAGAACTTAAGCTTCTGTATAACTGCAATAAACTAGGATTAGTTCATGTGGTCATATTTCATGTTTGGTCTACCTGACACCAGATTAGGTAGGAAACATTCATCTTGAAAAATGCATGCTTTCTTGTAACCATCCTCTTGTTTTCAAGGAATTTATGAATAATCTCTTTTTTATTGTTTAGTTTATTTCATACCTGCTTTAGAATGTTCCCTATAATTGATCAAATGTGTCTATTATATTTTCTCAATACATATTTTGTCAATATATGATTGGCAAATTTTGCTGAGCCTTTTTTATTCACTTATAAACTTAGTAGTAACTAAGATTCATACATGAAAATACCAGATGGTATAACAACGATTTCTGCTTTTATAATCCCTGGATGTTTCCATTCTAGTTCCATCCCTTTCTGGAGAAGAATGATTTCTACAGTCTTTCCCATTGGAAACTCTACCTGGACCAAAGTGGGGAAGTAGCTGCAGATATGGACATTGAGTTCTTGGTGGTTTTGCCCAAGGGGGATTTGATCAAAAGGAACATGGGGAGTATATACATCAATAAAATTTCTATTGCACAAGTGTCATATTTAAAATATCTTGGTGGGGCACTTCAGGTCTCAGGTAACGTAAGAGCACAGGAGAGGTAAGATAACTTGTCTACTCAAATGAACTACTGTAACTAGCTATCTTGCAATTTGCTGGACAAGTATTGAGGACACTATTGTCTGACCACACTTTATTTTTTCCAAGCAAAATCATTGGCCCACTCATGTATGGAGAACATCTTGCACCACATTCAAGGTTTGATCTGTTAGAAATTTTTGACCTTCTGTTGTTTTTTTTTTTTAAATTTGGTTTCACAATTCTACATTTCTTCTGATTGTAAGCTGCTCCTTTGTGTTCAGATCTGGCCTCAGAATGATAATGTAGCATTTGGGGATGAAGATGCAACCCAGCAATCCAGCACTCGAGGCCAAGATGGAGAAAACCTGAACAGCCACCATGTATTTCCCTTTGGTGCTCAGGTAGGTGGGTACAAAACTCACCCAGACACTGCAGAAGACCAGCATGCTGAAGGTGATCAGCTTGGCTTCATTGAAGGCTCCAGGGAGATTCCTGGCCAGGAAAGCCACTGTGAAGCAGATGGCAGCCAAGAAGCCCATATAGCTAAGGGTGATGTAGAACATGACAACAGAACCTTCATTGCATTGCTGGATCATCACTCCAGGCTGGGAGTGGAAGTCAGAGTCAGGGAATGGTGGAGAAACTCTCAGCCAGATGGAGCAGATGAAAATTTGGACTGCAGAACAAGAAATGATCATGGAGTTGGCCAAGGTTTTCCCCAACCACCTTTTCACTCGGTTTCCTGGTTTTGTGGCGAGGAAAGCCAGCACCACTGTGATTGTTTTAGCCAAGAGAGAAGAAATGGCAACTGAGAAGATGATGCTGAACACTGTTTGTTGTAGAAGGCAGGTGGCTTTCCTTGGCTGACCAATGAAAAGAAAAGAAGACAAGAAGCAAAGCTGGAGGGAGACCAGGAGGATATAAGAGAGGTCCCGGTTGTTGGCTTTGACAATGGGAGTTTCTCGGTATTTCATGAATATGATTAAAACAAGGCCTGTGGTTAGGAACAAGATTAGGGCAAAAGAGACCAGGATGATGCCCAGATGTTCTTCATAAGACAAAAAGGAGATAACTTTGGGGATGCATTGGACTCTGTTCTCATTTGGATATTTATCATCTGGACATTTGGTGCATTTTTCTGTATCTGAGAAAACCAAATACAACATTTCTTAAATTTTGTGTCCTTTTATATTTATATATAATACAGTGTTGGGATAATAGCTGATACCAGCAGCATTCTTAAGATACATTTCTTAACATCTCCAGAAAAAGAAGGCAAGAATATCATTTTTTTCTATGAAATTGGGGAAGTCCTATTCCCCAAAAGATTTACAGCAAAATATGCCCATCCTCCACAGCAACCTGTAAGACTAGAAGTAAATAATTAATCAATTAATCTTTCTAAGCTAATTTTCTGGGTCCTATTAGATGGCACTTCTTAATATACTGAACTCACATAATGTTTATCTTCTGAAATCTAATTGGCTGGCAGAGAAAGCTGCTCCTTCAGATAACCTGGACTGGTTACTGGGAACAGTGGTAATATGTGTGTAACTGTAACATTGCCAAAAAGGCATTAAGAGTTGTTAACCTAATCTTGTGTAGCTTCTTCTCTGGTAATATTGCACTACTAACTAAAGCATACAAAACTTTTGCCAGACCAATTCTTGAATATAGGTCATCTGTCTGGAACCCGCACTGCATATTGGACATAAATACAATTGAGAGAGTCCAAAGATATTTCACGAGAAGAGTCCTCCACTCCTCTGCTCGCAATAGATTACCTTATGCCACCAGACTTGAAATTTTGGTCTTAGACAACTTAGAACTGTACCGCCTTTGGTCTGACCTAAGTGTAGTACATAAAATTATCTGCTACAATGTCCTTCCTACCTGTCAATGACTACTTCAGCTTCAATAACAACAATACACGAGCACACAATAGATACAAACTTAAGGTAAATCGCTGCAAACTCGATTGAAGAAAATACGACTTCAGCAACAGAATGGTCAATGCCTGGAATGCACTACCTGACTCTGTGGTTTCTTCCCCAAATCCCCACAACTTTAACCTTAGACTGTCTACTGTTGACCTCACCCCATTCCTAAGAGGTCTGTAAGGGGTGTGCATAAGCACACCAGCGTGGCTACCGTCCCTGTCCTATTGTCCCCATTTATTTGTATCCATTTCATGTATTCATAATCATGTTTATACTTATATCTGTTATCTTATGCATGCCTGACAAAATAAATAAATAAATATAAATAAATAAATAATAAATAATGAGGTGTATCCATAACTGTCCAGATCACCTGACTATAAACTAGCTATACTTTCCCAGTGATCCACAAGGAGGGGCCTAAGTAAGAAGTATTGCAATAATCTTTCCAGAAGTGGACCCAAGACAATTGCTCTAGTTTCAAAGAATTCAGAGGTTCCTAGAATGATAAGTGTAGAAGGACACATTCAAATGAAAAAACAACAGATATTATCACTTGCAGTAGTAAAGTTTTCCTGATTTGCCACATCCGCCTATGTCTTCTTAGCTCTTCCATCATTCCACTTCACTACTTCCTTTGAAATGAGAATCGTGCCGTTTGAAAATAAACAAGAAAAAGTTAAGTTTCAATTTGTACTCTCATGAAAATGGTCCTGATGAATCTACTTCCATAAAGTCTGAACTTTTCTTTTGGATCACCCACCTTCTTGAGTGGAGATGGTTCCCTCTGGACAAGGAACACAGTCATAGCAACAAACTGGCTCTCCTTCTCGAGCCCACTTGACAAATCCAGGATGACAACTTTCCACACATTTGGACTGAGGCAGAGGCTAAGGAGAAAAAGAAGGAATGCCAAAGAAAATACAATATGTCAGGATCAAATCATCTATGGGAAATGAAGATAGACAGGAACATTAGTCGAATAGTCTCTGGGCTTCACTTAGATAAACATGAAATCTCGAACTAATTCCAAATAGTTGTAAGAGATAGAACGGCTCCTAGATTGTTTATTTAGTTCCTCTCTTTTTCTTGTGGCATATCATATTTCAATAAAGGAGTAGGGTTTTTTTTTTACTTAATAAAATCTGAAGGGATGAATTAGATTTAATATTGTGACAAGTAATGGATTACTTCTGTATTAAACTTATTTCTCCGTTCTTCATATATGCATGATTTTAATGTATTATATTGTATTTACGTTAACTTTTAGAATAAATTTTATTCTAAAAGGTTTGTGAAATATTTATTCTAATAAAGGAAACTATTTATAGCTCAGGGTTGAAATGAAGGGTCTGTGGTGGTCTCCGAGCTTACTTGTTTTCTTGCAAATGTTCCATTACCCTAACTAGGTAACATCATCAGTGCTAGTAAGGAGTGGGGCTTGCAGAAATTTATATTCTGGTGTCTTGTTTGTCTGTGTGGGTGGGGGAAGTCTTAGGGATTCTTTTGTTGGGCTGTTTACTCATAGCTCTTTTGCAATTTTTTTGATTGGGGTATTGCTTACTTGATCGTTGGTTGACCTTGGAGTTCATCTATGCTGATCTGAGTGCTGATTACTGGTGGAGAGGAGCTGGAGTCTTTTTCCCCAGCTGGTTGATTGTTTCTTTTGCATAGTCTATAAAGGTAAAGGTTCCCCTCGCACATATGTGCTAGTCGTTCCCGACTCTAGGGGATGGTGCTCATCTCCATTTCAAAGTCAAAGAGCCAGTGCTGTCCGAAGACATCTGAATTTAGGCACCTATTAACAGAACTGCCTTCTTCTTTGCTTTTGAGAACAAGTAACAAGTGAACCTGAGGCTATCAGTACCACGATCCCTGGCACTTAAGATCCTCTCTCACCAGTGTTATGGAGATATCAGTTTGCAGTGGCTATACCAAAGGGCCATGACCTGTGTCCTGAAAAAAGCACCCCGTGTTTGACATTATTGAATCAGCCTTAAAGATTGTTCCATTTTCTAGCACATTAGGACACTTTGGTCAATAGTACTGAAGCCTTTCAAGCAAGGTTTAATCAGTGGTGGATGATTCCACCGCACGCCTTCCTTCTGCGTATGTGCTTTGCTCGCACACACACCTTCCGTGCATGTGTCTGGCCTCAAAAACATGCCTAAATAGGACAGCATAGAGCCGGGGTGGAAGGGCAGGGGCAGGACCACCCACAATTTCTGCTACTAGTTCACCTGAACCAATCCGAACCGGCTGAATACTACCTCTGGGTTTAATGCTTTAATGAGATTTCTACACCCTACATTCAATTCTCAGTGAAAGTCAATCACCATAATGATTAGGTTTAGCCAACTTGAAATGGGTACTATGACTTTTGGTAATGGAGGACGAACATCAACATTTCTCCCACCTTGTTGCATAACCTTAGCCACGATAGGGTATCTTGATTGATGATAAGTCTCTGCCTTTCAAAACTCCCCATTTGCTTGTCAATGGGAGCCATCCTAGGAAGAAGCACCCAACTTATGGCATTCAGATCTGCTGCTACATCACCATTCTGGTCCAAGTACAGTTTCCGATGGGAAATATTGTAAAACTCATTCTTCTCCAGAAATGGATGGAACTAGAACAAAAAACATCCAGAAATTTTAAAAGCAAAAACCTGTCTCTTACTCCAGGTGGTCTTTTCACATTTGAATTTTTCTTTTACTGTTGTCTAATTTGCAAATATTGCAGACTGCGAGAACTACTATCTATTACTACTATCTTCAAAAGTGAAAAAGATTCCAATAAATTTGTTAATCATATATTGAAAAGAAATATATGTATTGACATAACTGACCAAAATTGTCTATTAAAGGGAACTTATGACAGATCACAAATGAATTGAATGAAGAAACAAATTAAGACATTATTCATAAACTCATTGGAAAAAATGGAGTGATTACCAGCAAGAAGAAAGTTGCCTGGCTAATCTTCTCCCAGGTTGGCCAGATGGGAAACATGGGCTGAGAATCAGAGATGGTATTCAGCCGGTTCAGACAAGTTCAGGCAAACTGGTAGCGGCAACTGCAGGTCCCATCCCCAGGGCGTAATGCCGTGCTATTTAGCCATGTTTTTGAGGTTGGGCGCATTGCGGCAGTGGTGGGTTGCCCCCGGTTCGCACCGGTTCTATAGAACCAGTAGTAAAACTGGCGGGAGGCCCCGCCCATTGACCCTGATGTCATGAAAATGCTTCTGCGCTTTCACAGAAGAGCATGTGAACGTGCGAGCGAAGCGAGCGTGTGGGAGCGGCCCTGTTGCAAACCAGTAGTAAAGGTAATCTCTGGCCCAAAGTCCCCAAGCTGTAAAGGTTGGACCTGAACTCATGACTTCCCATTTTCTTGCCTTGTGCCATATCACATTTTCTAATATTATTATACTTCCTGAATAAAATGTGCTCCATGGCATAGGACCTAGATATCTTCGAGACCGCCTGCTGCTACCGACGGCCTCCCATCAACCTGTGCGCTCCCACAGAGAGGGCCTCTTCGGGGTGCCATCAACCAAACAATGTAGGCTGGTGACCCCCAGGGGGAGGCCCTTCTCTGTGGGGGCACCTACCCTCTGGAATCAGCTGCCCCCAGAGATAAGGAGAATCCAAGACCTCGGTGCCTTCTGCCGTGCACTTAAAATCTTCTTTTTCCAGCAACCTGGGCTGGCCTAACACTTTTTAAAATGTTTTTAATTGTTTGTTATTGTTTTTAATCATGGGGCCAAATTTATATATATCTTTTTAATTGTATTTTAATGTTTGTAGTTTATGCTTTTACTTGGCTGTTCACCACCTTGAGTCCTCAGGGAGAAGGGTGGTATACAAATTTTAAAATAAATAAATAAATAAATAAATTGTGTGAAAACTGGTGATATAACTTTTTACCACAAAAATTAACAAAGTACTTCCTGATGTGATGATTGGAAACCTGGTTATGTGAGGGTTGAATAGTATGATACTTAACTGTATAAAATGGGTCTTTAAAATTGTACTGAAATGATTTTCAGGGTTCTTCATAAATCTGTCAGTTATGAATAGCAATTAGTCCTTGGTCATCTATTCTTTTATATTGTCATTAATACAGACAGAGGCTTGATTTTTGCAACACAAAAATAATTTTGTGTTGCAATATTTATATCAGTTCTTAGACAATGTTATTTTAAAAGTACCCAGCTTCCAGAAGAATATTTATGATTGCCTAACAAAGAGAAAAATCCAGTAGAAAAATCTATTTTTTTAGCAACTAGGATTTGACAAACTATGATAGCTTTTATAAGCATGAAAGGATGGCAAATACAATGTAGGTCTTTTATTAATTTTTCATTTGTGGAGGATGTTGGAAGAAATATCCATCTGTTTCAGTTCCAAGTGGGGAGAAAGACACTAGAAACATGAAGGCTGATTGGAAAGATGGTTTATTGAGGGACAGGACCATCTGGGTTTGAAGTCCTGGCAGCTGACCACATGGAGTGGAGAGTGAGAGGTATTTATACCCTCACTTGGGCCTTGCCCTTGAGCTTCCTGTTCCTGTGCAAGAAATGTATTCTGTTGGTCGTTGTAGGGGGTCACTGCTAACTTTGTAGGCTGTCTGAGATAAGTTTGGTTGAACCTTGCTGGGTGATGCAATGTCCTTACGAAATTTTGAAATGCAGTGAGTCCTGCTGCTAGATGGGTAGAGGGCTAATCCTATTATGTCCTGAGGTGTCATGTCTTAATCCCATCACCCTGGAGCTGAAGGTCTAATTGTCTTGTAGATAAACTGGCCCAGTCTTAACGTGCAGCAAAATATCTACTGGGGAGAGGGAGCTGAAGCTCTGAGTTTCTGTTTCTCCTTTAGGGAAATTATAATATTCTGCCTTTTTAATATTACCTAAAATATTTCATTCCTCTAAGAGGGGTGGGTACTAACTTTCTACAGGAAAAAAATGAAACTTTGATTATTATTATTATTATTATTATTATTATTATTATTATTATTTGCTGATTAGATAGGTTTATTGTTATAGAAATGGCTAGTATATACCATTGTGTAAAAGTAAAAAGTTGAGGTTATAATTTATTATCTTCTACTGTGCTAAAGAGAGTTGGAAGTCAATGCCTTTTTTCCCCTTTCTACCCTACAGAGTAGAGTAGAGTAGAGTAGAGTAGAGTAGAGTAGAGTAGACTAGACTAGACTAGACTAGACTAGACTAGAATAGACTAGAATAGACTAGAATAGAATAGAATAACAGAGTTGGAAGGGGACCTTGTCCAACCCCCTGCTTAGGCAGGAAACCCTATATCATTTCAGATGAATTATTATCCAATCTTGTCTTAAAAACTTCCAGTGTTGGAGCATTTACAACTTTTAGAGGCAAGTTGTTCCACTGATTAATTGTTCTAACTCTTAGGAAATTTCTCCTTACTTCTAGGTTGCTTCTCTCCTTGATTAGTTTCCACCCATTGCTTCTTGTCCTGCCCTCAGGTGCTTTGGAGAATAGCTTGACTCCCTCTTCTTTGTGGCAGCCCCTGAGATATTGGAACACTGCTATCATGTCTACCTTAGTCCTTTTTTTCATCAAACTAGACATATCCAATTTCAGCAACCGTTCTTTATATTTCTACCCTGTATCTTCTCTATTTCCCTTTTCCTTTCCCCTAGTTTTCCATTACTTTGCATTTTCCTTTGTATTTAATATTTTGATAAACTAATAAAATGTGTAAATACAGGATTTCATTTGTAATGTTTCTTATATTATTTCTTAATGTGTAACCTAGAATCAGATATAAAATGAAAACACACCTTGATGATTTATCAAACTGGGCTCAACAACAACAACAACAAAACAACAAATGGAAACCATGAATCCATCAGTCAGAGAAGCATTAACTCTATTTCTTGCAGAGTTAGACTAGATGGTCTTAGAGTGTTCTTCAAATTTATTACT
The DNA here is from genome assembly GCF_059756535.1 of Pantherophis guttatus. Taxonomy (NCBI): domain Eukaryota; kingdom Metazoa; phylum Chordata; class Lepidosauria; order Squamata; family Colubridae; genus Pantherophis; species Pantherophis guttatus. Next base: position 273,380,682 of record NC_142064.1, read on the forward strand.
GTAAAATTCTATGACGCTGATCAGAAAACCACACATACAGGAATTTAAAATTCATACATCACTTTCTAATTAAAGGTAAAGTTTCCCCTTGCACATATGTGCTAGTCGTTCCTGACTCTAGGGGGTGGTGCTCATCTCCGTTTCAAAACTGAAGAGCCAATGCTGTCCGAAGACATCTCTGTGGCCATGTGGCTGGCATGACTAAATGCCAAAGGTGCACAAAACGCTGTTACCTTCCCACCAAAGATGGTCCCTATTTTTCTACTTGCATTTTTTACCTGCTTTTGAACTGCTAGGTTGGCAGAAGCTGGGACAAGTAATGGGAGCTCACCCCATTACGTGGCACTAGGGATTCAAACTGCTGAACTGCCGGCCTTTTGATTGACAAGCTCAGTGTCTTAGCCACTGAGCCACCACATCACATCACATCACTTCACTTTCTTTTTCTTTTTTTTTTTTAATTATATTTTTATTGTTAAAGAATAACAGAAAGGGGGAAAAAAAGTCAATACAAAAATCAATAGTAAGGAAAGAAAAAAAAATTTCCCCCAACATGCTATACAAACGGAAAGGAAGTTTTAGGAAATTGAAGTCTTCAATTCTTCCAGAAATCTCTTTGATAAGGTACTGGTGCCGATTCATCCAATCTCTCAAGTGCAAAGTCCACAAATGGTTGCCAAGTGTTCCCAAAAACATTTTCTTTATATATACCACTTCTAATTTTAATATCACAAGTCAATTTATCATTTAATGCAAATTTCCATGTTTCATTGTACCAATCTTCTAATTTTAAGTCAACATTTAATTTCCAATATCTAGCAATTATAATTCTCCCCATTATAATCAAAATCCTCACCAATTCTCTTTCTCCAGTTGTTAATGTTGTTTCATTCAATATTAATAATAATATGGTTTCCAATTTCAATTTGACCCTCTTCTTAATCATTTCAAATATTTCATTTTCTATCCTAGACCAAAAAAGTTCAACCCCATTACATTTACACCACATATGAGCATATGTCCTGAGTTCCACTTTACATCTCCAACACATTTTATCCACTTTATTATCCATTTGAAAAAGTCTTATTGGGGTCAAATACCACTTCCAAATAACTTTATAGTTATGTTCTTTAATCCTTATTGATAATGTCCTCATTATTCTACTAACCCAGTTCATATTCCAATTTTGATCAGAAATTTCAATGCCCAGTTCTTTTACCCAATTCTCTTTCATTACCATTTGTGAATTATTATCAAAGTTAATAATTTTATAAATTTTACTAACTAATCCCTTTGGCCCAATTTCATCTTTTATTATTCGAGATGTCAAATTTTCAAATTCCATTTCCTTTCTACTCTCATCATTCCTTTCTTTGCATTTCCTATTCCATTTATTCATTTGAATTCTTTCAAACCAATTAATGTTTAATTTTCCATAAATTTCCTCTTTCCTCATTCCTCATTTCATTTTCTATAAATTTCAACCATTCACTAATTGTTTCCACTTTCTCTTCTATTATAATCCTCTCTCTGTTACTATTTAATTTCATTGGGCAATTCTCTTTCAGTTTACCTAAATACAATACGTCTGGTATTAATTTTTTTGCTACTCTGTCCCAATTTTTAGTCAAACTATTTAACCAATAATTACAAATTTTAAACTTACCTTTAAAATTTTCCAAAAACCATTTGTAACCAAACTTCTTTATTTCCTTCATTTCCAAGTTACCCCAAAGTTTAACATCTCCTTTAAAAATTTTTACTACTGTTTTTATATTAAATGCTCTATAATAGTTTAATAATTTTGGAATTCCTAAACCACCTTGTTTTTGGTTCTGATACCACATTTTCTTAATCAATCTTGGTTTTTTATCCCCATTACTAAATTTATCTGATTTTTTTTTTGATATACTTCAATGTCCTTCTCGGTTAAAAAAATCAGAAGCATCTCGAATAAAAAGTTAAATTTAGGAAGTAACATCATTTTACATAAAGCTACTCTACCAAACCAAGATAACTTAAGTTTTTTATATTTCCCAATTTTCTCTCTTTCTTGGATGCTCTTTGGAATGTTATGCTCCAACAGATTAGATTGACAAAACCTGTTGGCCTTTTGTAGTACAAGGAGGTTTAGATGATTCACCTCCATCTTTGGATTCCTACTCAACAGGAGCTAAGTGTGATGGATCCTTGTCAGGATTTCCTACCTGCCATGGCTGCAGCTTTGGAGCCTCTAAATCTGCTTTGCCCTCCTTTCTCCTCCTCCTGGATCTGGAGGAATATGCGACATTCAAGGTGTGGGCCAGAGCCTTAATGACACTGTTCAAATGGCGGTGAAAACTGATCCATATTCTCCTCCTTTCCTTCCCAGTCTTCAGTGGCATTTTCTGGATGCATCTTTTCCGGCCTTTGACAGAAAAGACCTGTTTTGAAAAGGCACACTGAAAAGACTGATATTCATATTGAGGATTCACAAAGAAAGTGTGTTCAAGGGCATCATCTTCTGGCCCCTTTTTTCCCTGAAAAGCAAAAGTCCAAATACTATGGACATATTTGTAAAGACTCTCGTGTTTTAATATCAAGTACTCAATGGTTGCCACGATCCAGACTTTTCCTTCAATAGGTCCTGGCATACCTTCAAATGTTAATTGGAAAGTATGGATTCTGTCCCAAATATTAATATATTCTATGTAGTGCACAAACACATTGACTTGTCTCCACTTAGAGAGGGCTTCCCTGAGGGATGCTGAATTTCCAGTTGTTGAGAATTGTTGTGATATAACAACACAAATTCCATTCCTGACAAGCATTGGAGTAAAAGTCCTCATGAAATTCTCTCCATTCTCTGTGTCTGAAGTAAAGAGACCAATCAAGATCCATCTGAAATGGAGGAGAACTTGGACAATATGTGGGTAGATGACCGCTTCTTTGGGGAGTATCTGGTGGAAAAGGGGGAATTGCCTTTTATCACTCAGAGCCTCTGAAACAATTGCATCACTGACCTGAAAAACAGTGAAGAATGCAATGTTATATTCGGAGTCAGATCAAGTCCAAAATATTAGCTTTAAATCAATACAAGTTGGTTCTCATAAACAGAATAGTTTACAGTTGATCAGTTACTAGGCAATATCAAGAAAAAGGATATAAAATGCAAAACATTAACAAGAATATGTGTACAGGTAAGTCTCAAGGGTCCAGGGCTGGACTGGGTGAGGACCAAAGCAAACACACAGGAAACCAAGCTGCTCAGAAACCCAGACTTTAATTCTCAACGGCAGGCCGGAGCCTGCCGTACACAATGAGTATAACACACAGTTCCATGCAAAGTCAGTGCTGGGAGCTGTCACCTCCCAGCACACTTTATAGTCCAGGGCCACACCCTCTGGCTGGCCTGACATGCCCGCTGGTCACTCAACATACAGTAGCCTGTGGCAAACATCCGGCTGCAGCAGCGCGGTCCAGCTGGCGGCATGCTTCGGGGCCCTGTGAATCCTGACTGGACGCCCGTGCATGGAAGCAGGGGGGGGGCAATCAACTGGTGAGCGGCTGTTTGGAGCTGCCACCAGAAGTCCCATCACTGCCACCGCCTCCTTGTTTGTCGCGCCGGTCGCTTGCCCCGCTGCCTGCTGCTCGGTGCTGCTCTCGGAGGACTGGCCAAGGCAGCAATCTGCTGATGAGTGCTGCCTTGGAGTGTCCTGCCGCTGCAGCCTCTCCCATTGCTTTGGTCACCATCTCTGCTGTGTGCTGCTCCATACCCTTCCCACCCCACCCCCAGGTATGGGGCTGGTGATCCAGGGCTCCATGTGCGTAAATATGTATGTATATGTATATATACATGTATGTGTATATGTGTATGTGTATGTGTATGTGTATATGTATGTATGTGTGTGTGTGTGTATTTCTCTTTAGCCAGGTTCTTCCTACATAAACCAAGATTTTTATGTAGCCCTAGTTCAGTGAAATCACAATCCACTAGTTTCTAGGCTTTTTTCAGGCAGTCAGCAAGCACCCTGCTGCCCACTAGGAGACTAAAGGGCAGCAGACACCCTGGGCAGCAGGGTGCTTGCTGACTGCCTGAAAAAAGCCTAGAAACTAGTGAAACTAGGGCTGCATAAAAATCTTGGTTTACGTAGGAAGAACCTGGCTAAAGAGAAATACACATAAAGGCCTACGAAAAGAAAAGAAAACATATATGTGTATATATATATATATATATATATATATATATATATATATATATATATATATATATATATATATATTTAAAAAAAGTGATTTATATGCCGCCCTTCTCCGAAGACTCAGGGTGGCTTACAATGCGTTAAGCAATAGCCTTCATACTTTTGTATATTTATACAAAGTCAGCTTATTGCCCCCACAAACTGGGTCCTCAAACTGGGTCCTCAATTTACCCACCTTAGAAAGGATGGAAGGCTGAGTCGACCTTGAGCCTGGGGAGAATTGAACTCGCAGTAATTGCAGGCAGCTGGATGTTAAATGCTGCCTTAGGAGGCATTAGCCTCCTACGCCACTCAGGCTTCTTTGCCTTTCAGCTCCAATCCAGGAGCCCTCAAGCAGTCACATTCATATATATAAAAGATGGTGACACAATAGGTATTTAGCTCCTTAGATGTGTGCACTTCAGAATCATTCATTCATCCTGATAAGTCATTTATATGTAGACAGACTTACAATGGTTCTAACTTTGTTTTCCCCTTGGTGAGTATAGATCCTACTTCTCATGGCTCCATTGAGCCCAAAGAGCACTCTCATGCAAGTGAGTTTTAAAAGGGCTAAAAGTCTGGGCTCCATTTTAAATACTATCAGTTTCCTCCATAATATTTCTCTGTTTACTGTATCAAAAAAGTCTTCTTCTGGGGCACAATTTCTCTTGAGGTCTTTTAGGGTGAATTTGATCATGAAAATGTTAGGCTGAAAAATAGTTGATATGTTGACTAATGCGCTGGTAGTGGTTTTTTTTTTTTTTTTAAATAAAGTGATTAGTCCCAACAAGTCAATAAAACATATATGTTTCATCCAAGATAGATAAGATAATCATTGGGATTCTTTTCACAAATCACATATTTGTTCACCATTGTAAATACCATTATTGGTTAAGATTATCCAGAAAAATTACCATCACAGTTGCACTATCGTTTTTACAGAAGACCCTTTGATTGGTCGCAAGTGTGCAGCAGACAGCCCCAAAGCAATGAGGATGGTGTCATGAGAGGATATTTGTGCTTTGATCCGTGCCCCCTCCCTATTGTGAATCCCAATCGCTAGCCATGGTATGGCTGATGAGCTCACCAATGATGGCTCAATCAATGATTGAGCATGGTGAGAATCAGCTCTTGAATTCCATAGACAAATCTAGCACCAGAGCTCACCGTAACAGCATTGCCAAAAAGGCATTAAGAGTTGTTAACCTAATCTTGCGAAACTTCTTTTCCGGTAATATTGTACTGCAAACTTGGGCATACAAAACCTTTGCTAGATCAATTCTCGAATACAGCTCATCTGCCTGGAACCTGCACTGTATATTGGACATTAACACAATTGAGCGAGTCCAGAGGCACTTCACGAGAAGAGTACTCCACTCCTCTGCCTGTAATAAAATACCTTACGCCACCAGGATTGAAATTTTGGGCTTGGACAACCTAGAACTATGCCGCCTATGGTCTGACCTAAACTTAGTACACAAAATTATCCATTACTTGTAAATGACTATTTCAGCTTCAACTGCAATAACACATGAGCACACAATAGATACAAACTCAAGGTAAACCACTCCAAACTTGATTGCAGAAAGTCGATTACGACTTCAGTAACAGAGTGGCCAGTGCCTGGAATGCACTACTTGACTCTGTTGTTATATCCCCCAAACCCCATAACTTTAACCTTAGACTGTCTACTGTGGACCTCACCAATTTCCTAAGAGGTCTATAAGGGGCGTGCATAAGCGCACCAGCATGCCTACTGTCCCTGTCCTACTATCTCCATTTATTAGTACCCATTTACAATGCCCATATTTATGTTTATACTTATACCTGTTATCATGTACATGCTAGACAAAATAAATAAATGAAATGAAAAATATATATATAGTCAGATCTATTGCTCATCCACAACCATATCACTCATTATAGGTAGAATAACATACACACATACCTGAGGGACTTTATAGGTGCCTACTAGTGATGATATCTGGATGGAGATATCCCTTTCAGCTCCATCAACAACAGCCAAAACGTTGTCCTTCTTTCCACAGCTGTAGTTGGGAACATTGGCTTCTCCAGTAGACAGCATGTCAAGCACAGCATCAGAAGTTGCAAGTGTGTTGATATAGTTGTCATGGATGTTGTAACCTAATGTGAGATTGTGCAGGAACTGGGGACTGTTGTTGTTGACCACTTGAATGGCAAAAATCAGGATTAGCAATTTAAAATGATTTGTACGTGTTCTCCTGTAAAAAAAAATAAAAATCATGTTATTATCATCAACAATAGAAACACCAAAATATTTGTTTCAATTTAATCCTCCTTGTCTCCACAAGCCAAGTGAGTCTTAAGCAATTCAAATCCGAAGCCAAAAGCAAATGATAGCTACCCATCAGCATTTTATTTTATGAGCATTAAGAAGATGAAATGGATATCTCTCCACAGAGATCTTTATTTGTAGCCGTTCTAGTTTTCATCTGCCCAGTAATCAGGATTCAAAATTATTAAATCATTAAAGTAAAACCACCGTAAAAGAATGAAGATTTTTCATAAGTGGTCCAAAAAAGCCATTCTAAAAACAAGTCAATTTTTTAAAAGAATCAGGCACTGAATATCAATGAGCCTTTACAAAAATATGGAACTGGGCTGGGAAGAGGCAACTACAACTACAACCTATTCAATAATTACTATAAACAAAATACATTATTCAAGTGCTGAACTCCGGATGGGATGGGGAGAAGAAAATAATTTGGACTTCTTTCAGTCTTTTTTCTGCCCCATCTTTGGAATTTTGCCTCTTTCAGAAATAAGACAAATGAGTGAAGCAATGAAAATCAGAATGATCCAAGAAATTAGATAGGTATTGCAATGAAGAAAATACACGTATGGCTGGAAACTATGACAAAACAACACATAGATTTGAAACCTGAGACATTCCTGTTGGACATGCTTCCAGGAAACTACAATAAGGGTAACACATATTTAATTTTACATATTCTAACAGCAGCTAGGATTGTATATGCACAATACTGGAAAAACGTAGAAGCCACTACAGATGATAATATAGTCAAAAAAATTCTGGAATGTGCCGAAATGAATAGGTTAACTCTAATAATCAAAGAAAAAGAAGATTCGGAATATTTTATAACATGGGAATTATTCTACAAATGGTTAGTTGAAAGATACAGAGGTTAGATGGGTAGATTTATGTGAAATATGGACTACATGAGAAAGAAAAACCGATGAGTAAATATTTTGATGGTTATATAATTGATACCATAATGGAAGATAGTATCCTTTTCGATAACAATTGATATTATCGCATATATGTTTATATGTACATGATTATAATGATTATGATGATGTTTATATTTTGACACTTTGTACACCTAGAAAACACACTGTTCAATATAGAAAAGGAATTTGTGATATAAAACAATAAAATATATATTTACATATGAAAAAGAAAAAAGAAAGTGAAATAAGGGAAAATGAAGAAGAGTGTTAGAACTGCAAAAGGAGGGAATGCAACTCCATCGCATTGAATGACTTACGCGTAAGAATGAGTGTAAGGAGCCACGTTGAAAGGTAGGTGATAGGTAGATATAGATGGTAGTTTTGTTTCAGTGATGACTATACTAATGAGATGGTCTCCTGGCTTGTAAAAGCTCCATGGATTTTTTCCATCTAGGTTCTTGAAACCTAGCGGGCACTTCATTTTAAACTTCCCAGAAATTGGCTGAGATACCAGCAACATCGGAAGCAGAAGGAGGAAATCCATAATTTATTGAGCTGAAACAATCTTCTTCCTGTTTCTAAACAATAGTAAGAAATTCAAACCACTTTCACTTTTCTGATTTAGACAGAGAAAAAATAATGTTTCATTTGAAAGGAGAGAAAGGTACACTCAAGAGCACAGACCCTGCCTGTCCCAAAATCTGTGCTATACAGAATATCACCTGAGGCCTTTTTATTTTTTTATTTCATCCTTTTCTGATGCAATAACCCTTCCATGTTGCTTCAGTCTTTGTTGACATCCAAGGAAATCACTGGAGAAGTAGCAGAAAATGAGTCAGTGACCGGGATGATGATAATTATAGTGAGAAGCAACTTCTCCTCTGAGGATCCTGAAGTTATTCCTTGGCTCCATGTACAGAGGGGAAGCTGAAGATAGCATATTTGTGAAAAATCAGAGACATGTCCTTTCCTATCAAAACATGTGTAGAAAATAATGCTGGAGGAAGATAGTTCAATACTCAGGGAACTGAACCCCTGAAGGCTACAACACAAGACTGAATTTATAGAGGGACTTATGAAGGTTCTGGAAAAACAATTTGGGACTATCCAGGGGAACAGGTTGATTAGCTTTGGGATATAAAAATTCATGAACTTTTTGAGAAGTGAGTTTAGGTTTGAATATATGGTTTTTGGATTATTGGACAAAAGAGGGGCAAAATAAAACTAAATGAGATGCTCCAGCAGCAAGAAATGAGTGGAATTTGGGAAGAAATAGCATTGATAACTCGAAATATTAAGGATACTTTGACAAGTAGCTACAAGGAGAATATGGATAAAATGCAGAGCATAGATGGAGCGCTGGAAAACATGATTCAAAGGACAAGGAGTGACCAAGATGCCCAGGAAGAGGAGGAGCGAATTGAAAGAGTAGATGAAAAAACAGAACAGATAAACCAACAAATAAAATGAGATGACAAGAAGGAGATAACAACAAAAATAATAATGACTGATGAAATAAGCTGAGGGGGGAATATTTTAAAGGAATTAAAAAAGGAACTGGAATTGCAGGAAGACTTTTCTGGAAGAGATATAGGGGCAAGAGTAGATATTTTGAAAATCAGACAATGGAATAGGGCAGAGAAGGGAGAAATGTTTAAAGTGATTGGTCAAGATGTGGAAGCAGATAGAGATAAAGATCCAAGAGAGGAATATGGGAGGCAAGCTAAGAAACTAACAATTAAAGCTTTAAAGCGAGCAAGAGATGATGGATGGAAAAGGAATATTTTCAAATCTAATAGTGGCATAATTAAAAGTTAGAATAGGGATGGAAACGAGAGAGCGGGGAATTAATGGAATACACATTTTTATATAATAAGATGAAGTAGTAACAAGAGGGGAAATCAGAATTTGAATGATGGTATTATTAAGCATGCTTGAATGCTCTCTACATGGGGCTCCCCTTGAGGAGCACCCAGAGGCTCCAACTGGTGCAGAATGTGGCCGCGCGGGGGATTATGGGAGCGAGGGGGCGCTCCCATGTGACACCTTTCCTGCATGAGCTGCATTGGCTTCCAGTGGTCTTCCGGGTGCGCTTCAAGGTGTTGGTTACCACCTTTAAAGCGCTCCATGGAATAGGACCTGGGTATTTGCGGGACCGCCTTCTGCCGCCGATAGCCTCCTACCGACCAGTACGCTCCCACAGAGAGGGACTCCTCAGGGTGCCGTCAGCCAGGCAATGTCAGCTGGCAACCCCCAGGGGGAGGGCCTTCTCTGTGGCAGCTCCTGCCCTCTGGAATGATTTGCTCCCGGGGATACGAAGGATATTGGATCTCCGGGTCTTTTGCCGTGCCCTAAAAACTTTTCTTTTCCATCAAACAGGGCTGGCACGAAACCCCCCCTTTTTTTTAGCTTTTTAAATTGTCAATGGGTTTTAATTTGAATGTTTTAAATTTTGGGCCAAAGTCATGTAATTCTTTTAAAAATTTTAAATTTTGTATTGGTATGTGTTTACTTCTGGCTGTGCACCGCCCTGAGTCCACTAGGAGAAGGGCGGTATACAAATTGAATTAATTAATTAATTAATTAATTAAATAAATAAATAAATAAATAAATAAACAAACAAACAAATAAATAAATAATATGGTGATTGGCATAAAAATAACATATTGAAATATTGAATAACTAAATAATGGACGATGATAACATAAATATGTGTATTATTATTAGAACCATATAAGCCTGCTAAATGTAACAAATGTGATTAATAATATTTTATTTGTAGTTTAAAAGAATGATCTATTGTCAGTGCTGTTAGCAGGGCTGCTCTGAGTTTTCCCTTCAGCTGGTGCTTCTTGGTTTTCTTAAAAGGACAAGGGCTGTCTTGAGTTTCTTGGCACTGTTTTTTGAGGTTTGAGGGGCTGTGAAGTTTCTGGCACTGTCCCTTTGGGGTGTACTTCCCACACTGGTTTCAAGGGTGGGAAAAAAACTATACAAGCCTGTGGTTGATATGTGATCTCTGCTGCTTAACCGGGGGAAGGAGGAGGAGGAGGACTTGATTCCCTGGTACCCTCTAGTGTTCAACATCCTACTATTATGCAATTAGGAAAATGTACCCTCAGGGTCAAACCTACCCCTCTTCTCAAATCCTTGAGTTCTGAGGTCACCTATCTGTGGGGCATGGGTGGGTTCTAAATTTTTTTACTACCGGTTCTGTGGGCGTGGCTTATTTTGTGGGTGTGGCTTGGAGGTCATGTGACTAGGTGGGCATGGCTAGCTGGTCAGAGTCATTTCTGGAAGGTCCTCGCACTTACGACCAGTCTTCGCACTTACGACCCGACTCATTTGTTTGCTTTTAACACTGATCAGCTGTAGGACGGCCCTTTGAAGCCCCGCGGCAAGAGTTTAAACAGTTTTTTTTCCCTCTAGTCATCAGCTGGGACTCAGGAGGCAGCAATAGATTGGGGTGGGGCCAAATAAAAGGTAAGAATAACATGGGGGGGTGGGGGGGTGGGAGGGCGTGGGGGGAGAACCGGTTCAGTGACATCATATCGTCACTGCTACCGGCTCAGCCGAACTGGACTGAACCGGGAGGAACCCACCACTGCTGTGGGGCAACAACTACTGGCCAAGTAAACCTCCTTGTTGCTACCCCTCCATTCAATACCAACAGTTTCATCCTCCCCACCAACCCTCTGGGGAACCTGAAGAGTACTGACGGGAGAAACTCACCCATCCAGGTTTGGCTTTGAGAGTAGTAGCTCAGCCAACCTGAGGCTGGTGGAAGAAAGCCCTAAGCAGGATTTAAGTGAAAATCAACTTTAATAAGAGTTCCAAAAGAAGATGAAGTTTCAGATATAGAACATAGTTAAAAATAGGACAAAAACAACAACAACAACCCAAATCTAGGTACAAACAAGCAACAGCAACAACAAAACACAGTTTCCAGGCTTGCCGCCTCATCAGGATCCAGCCAATATTCTCTAATGACTCCAAAAGTCTCCCTGGCTTGTTTTCTATTATTGGCTTTCCGCTATCATTGAGCCCATAAAGCTGGCTTCTTCATTAAAGAGTGTGGAAAGTATTGTAGGAAGTCAGCACCCATCCCTCTCCTAGGAAAATGAGATACTTTAGGAAATATTAAAAGGGCAGAATATTTCCCCTAAAAGGGAGGCAGAGACTCAGCCCTCCCCTCCACTTTTGTCAATGGGCCATTAAGGCCTGGGCCAGTCTATTGTACGTAACAAAGATCTACCTCCTTCAGGCAAAGCCATAGTAGGAATTGTCCAAAGCCATTTCATTACATCATCACCCAGCAAGATTCAACCAAGCTTGGGGCACAGACAACCTACAAAGTTACTCCTGCATGGCCCCATGGGAGTCTAACAACCAATCAGAATACAAGCTCAAATTCAAAGCCCAACAAAGGGTATAAATCTCTCTCACACACACACCCATGTGCACTTTTTTGCCCAGGACCTCAAACCATGTGATCCTGTCCACCATTAAAAGCCATCTTTTGAAACAGTCATCATGTTTCCATTGTCTTTCTCCCCACTTGGAACTGAACCCAGACGGACATTCCTTCCAATACTATTTTAAAGAAATCATTTGATTTATGAGCCAGTAAAGTGCTTGAGCTTTTTAAATCTTTACTTGAACCAGAGGTTACTACTGAAGGCAAACAAATCCTTTGGGAGACAACTCAGATGAATTTACTGGAGTTAGAAATGCAATTAGATAAATTTAAAAATTGAACAAGACATTGTGGATTACCCTCACAAATTGAAATACAACAGATGTTTTTGGAGTCCTTTCATGGAAAATACAACTAGATTTGAAGTATAATAAAATCTTGAAGATAAAGAAGAGATAATAGAATAAAACAGGAGTGAGAATTTTATTTACCTTTGGGACCTAAAGATGGTTGGGAGAAAAAAAAAGAAAAAAAATACATTTGGGGGAAAATTCTCTAGTTTCCCTCACTGGCCCAGCTTCAAAGTTCGGAGCCATAACTTTGAGTTTTCCCTTTTGACTTGTTCAAGGTTCAGATGCTTCTCTTCCTTGCAATTATCCAAATTATAGTGATTTTGTTGTCTTTATGTTAGGACTGCAGAGATATTTCTGCAAACTTTCAGGAAAATTTTAGACAAACAAGTCAGAAGGTGGTTTGACATCAGTATCAGACTCAAAGGCAAAGTTGAGTGGAGTCTATATGAAAAAAAATACTGGCTACATAAATGGCTCTGGAGACCGAAAGAGAATCTGGGTCTGGTTTCAGGACAGGCAGATTCTGTGTTCATGTCCCTTGGATGGGCCCTGACTGATCTGAAGCTACTTTCCTGGAAGAGGTTTTGGTTTCTTCCACCACCTCATCTCATACATTGTTAGAAACCAGGTGCCACAGAGAAGGCTCAGTCAGAAACACAGACCATGTGGCTGCTGCTTCTACATATTCTGCTCCTGTGGCCAAGGGGAGCCTGTGGGATACGCAAAGCCAAATGTCTCCTGACTCTGGGACAGGGTGAAGTGGACCCAGAGAATCATTACAAACCAGGAGATTATTTCATTAGTGGCATAGTCTCTACAATGAACGCCATTTTTCAATCGTTAGAGTTTGATAGAAGTCCTTCGATGAAGTTCATTAAGTAAGTTCTGCGTTGCCTTACAGCCACTCCATTTTCAATGCATGTCTACAGTTCCAGTCCTCTGAAAATGTAAGGTGCTCTACCTTGATCGGCTCCTTTTGCTAAGTTAGTTTCTGATTCTGCCTTCAGTTTTCACACTGCAGGTGAAGCTGCTCCTTTTGAGCTGTAAAGTCTAAGACTCCAGCCAAGGTATTTGTCCCGTTCCATTTCATTTTTGTCCTACGAGCAGAGCTAGATTGTGCACACAGAGGCACCTAAGGACCTTTCCCTTCCGCCTCACCTCTGAGCTCAGCTGTATGCTGCTGCTTCTATGGCCAACACGAACCTACACAAGCCAAATGCTTTCTGACTCTAGAGCAGGGTAAAGTGGACTCAGACAATCATTACAAATCAGGAGATAACTTGTATGCTCGTTTGACAGCTGCGGATAGAAAAAACGTTACAGAGGGTGGTGAGCACAGCACAAAACATCATGGGCTTTCCCCTGATACCACTAGATGAGATTGCTAGGGCTCGTTGCCTTAGAAGAGTGAGGAAAATTCTCAGGGACAACTCTCACCCTGGTTACTCCTTCTTTACCCTCCTACCATCGGGAAGGAGATATAGAAGTATAGCCAGGCACACAAACAGGCTGAAGAACGTTTTTTATCTGTCAGCTGTCAGACTCCTGAATGAGAAATAACATCATAAATTCATAGTATGATGGACTGCAGGGCCGGCGCAATGTGTAACATGTTCACACCGGTGCAGTAGGACTGGGTGTTTTGTTAATATGATTGATTTGGGTTAGGGATTTTCTGTCTTCACTGTGATTTGTGTTGTGTTGGGGTGTGTGCACTGAGGGAGCTCAACCAATCTCATTGTACATATGTTGTGCAGTGACAATAAAGATTTGAATTGAATTGAGATGATTTCATTAGTGGCATCATCTCTACAATGAAGGCTATTTTTCAATCATTAAAGTTCGATAGAAGTCCTTCAAAAAGTTCCCCTTCTCAATCTTTCTGCACTACATTACAGACACTCCTTCTCCAATGAATGTCTACATTTCCAACATTCTTAAAACCCAAGCTGCTCTCCCCTTGTTCTGTTCCTTTTCTTAACTTGTTTTATTTTATCTTGCGGTCATTATTATACACCGCAGGCAATGAAGCTCATTTTAAACTTTCAAATATCAGAACCCAATCAGAACGGTTGTCCCTATCTACTTTCCTTTGTAACCATGAGCAGAGCTGCAATGTGGCCACAGAGGAAGAGAAGGATTGAGCTGAGCTGATTCTGTGGGATGCCTGGTCCAAGCGCTCAAGAGGGATGCTAGAATTTCTCTCTGCATCAGAAATGAGATAACGCCATCATTGTTTTTTCCACACCAAAATTTACTGCTATTTAGTTGTTTGTTTATTTGTTTGTTTGTTTGTTTTATTTTGTCAAGCATATATAAGATAACAGGTAAAAGTATAAACATAATTTGAATACATGAAAAGAGTAAGTAAAAAGGAATATTAGGACAGGGACAGTAGGCACACTGGTGCACTAATGCACACCCCTTACAGACCTCTTAGGAATAGGGTGAGGTCAACAATACAGTCTTAGGTTAAAATTTTGGGGGTTTTGGGATGAAACCACAGAGTCAGGTAGTGCATTCCAGGCATTGACCACTCTGTTGCTGAAGTCGTATTTTCTGCAGTCGAGTTTGGAGTGGTTCGCTTTAAGTTTGTATCTATTGTGTGCTTGTGTATTGTTGTGGTTGAAGCTGAAGTAGTCATTGACAGGAAGGACATTGTGGCAGATAATTTTATGTACTATGCTTAGGTCAGACTGAAGTCGGCATAGTTCTAAGTTGTCTAAGCCCAAAATTTGGAAAAAGTCCCAGATAGCTATTCACAGAGATTGCAACTGATTCTCATTCAGAAGTTCATGGGAAGACCTAAGAATCTTTTTCAATGAAAATATATCCATTATATTGGTTGGTTGGTTGGTTGGTTGGTTGGTTGGTTGGTTGGTTGGTTGGTTTATTTGTTTATTCACAGAACTCATTGGTTGTTTGACTCTGGGAGTCTTATAATTAGAAGAAATAGAATTGAGAAGAGGAAAAGAATCATAACCTCAGAAACAGCAACAACAATAAAACCTCAACAAAAATCCTTCTAACAGAGGTTCAACCTTTGTTGTCTCAAAGCACAGCAGTATCTCACCCTGTATCTCATTAAGAAAGAGGAAACGGTTCATCAGATATGGGAGAAAATGCTTGAAGACCAAGGCATGAATTTAAAGTGCTGTTTCGTTGTTAGTTGCGAAGTCGTGTCTGACCCCTCGCTATCCCAAGGCCAATGTTCCTCCAGGCCTTCCTGTCCTCTACCATCCCCCGGAGTCCATTTAAGCTCACGCCTACTGCTTCATTGACTCCATCCAGCCATCTCATTCTCTGTCATCCCCTTCTTCTTTTGCCCTCAATTTTTCCCAGGCTCTTCTCCAGTGAGTTCTTCCTTCTCATTAAGTGGCCAAAGTATTTGAGTTTTATCTTCAGGATCTGGCCTTCTAAAGAGCAGTCAGGGTTGATCTCCTCTAGGACTGACCGTTTTGATCGCCTTGCAATCCAAGGAAGGGACTTGCAGGAGTCTTCTCCAGCACCATAGTTCAAAGGCCTCAATTCTTTGGCATTCAGCCGTTCTTATGGTCCAACTTTCACAGCCATACATTTCAACTGGGAAAACCATAGGCTTGACTATATGCACTTTTGTTGGCAGGGTGATGTCTCTGCTTTTTAGTATGCTGTCTAGATTTGCCTGTCTAGATTTTCCTCCCCAGGAGCAAAAGTGGTGTTAGTGTAACCAAACAGGAGAGTGGTTTTGAAGGCACCAAGAGCCTTGGTGGTGCAGCGGACTAAGTGCTGTTATGTAGCACTTAGCTGCCAGCTGCCTGCAATTAGTATGAGTTCAAATCTCACCAGGCTCAAGGTTGACTCAGCCTTCCATCCTTCCGAGGTAGGTAAATTGAGGACCCGGATTGTGGGGGCAATAAGCTGACCTTGTAGAAACACCGCTTATGGGGGGCCAAAAGTCCTAATAAGCAGGTATATACAAAAGAATGAAGGCTATTGCTATAAGTGCATTGTAAGCTGCCCCGAGTCTTCGGAGAAGGACGGCATATAAATTGAACTAATAAATAAATAATAAATAAATGAATACTATATGATCCTTCTCTCTCTCTCTCTCTCTCTCTCTCTCTCTCTCTCTTTCTCTTTTTTGTTGTTTTTATTCTTTTTGTATGGCAATAATTTGGAATGTTGCAAATAATAGTAACATTTGAAATAAAACTTATGATTGAATGGATTAAAAGTATTATCATGGAATAAATGTTAAATGTAATTTTCGCTGATATGTTAATACCTGCAGAAGGACATCCAAATTTTATTCGAAATTTCTGCCTTTCCTTTTTGCCACTGAGGATATCAACCAGAATGGCCATCTCTTACCTAACCTCACTCTAGGTTACAATATCTATGAAAATTTCTTCAAAGTTGAAATGACTTCAGATCCATTGCTGGATCTGCTTTCAGACGGGGAGGCCAATGTTCCCAACTACAGGTGTGGAAGGCAGAGAAACACAGTGGCTGTTCTAGAAGAGGCCGAGACTGGCATCTCCATCCAGATTTCAAACATGTTGGGCACCTACAAAGTCCCTCAGGTGTGTCTTTCTTGGGAAGGCAGTTTTCAGTTATGTAACTTTCAACCCGAGGTCAAACTATTTTAAAAGAAAAGCAGAGTTTGATTGTGAACATGACAGAAATGATATTTTGCTTGTTAAATTTAAAATACCCTTCCTTTCAGATCAGTCACAGTTTGGCTTCCCTTATTCTGAGGGATAAAACTCAGTTCCCCTTCTTCTACCCGATGCTCCCTGCCGAAGGACTCCAGTACCCGGCGATAGTCCAGCTTCTTCTCTACTTCAAGTGGACTTTAGTTGGTCTCATTGCTCCAGAAACTGAGCAGGGGGACAGGTTCATGAGGACAATGTCTTCTTTGTTGTTAAGGAATGGCATTTGTGTAGTTATATATCAAACTTTCCCGCTAAATACAGATTCTACAGTTTCAACAGT
The DNA here is from genome assembly GCF_059756535.1 of Pantherophis guttatus. NCBI lineage: Eukaryota > Metazoa > Chordata > Lepidosauria > Squamata > Colubridae > Pantherophis > Pantherophis guttatus. The sequence goes on from NC_142064.1 coordinate 273,397,883, forward strand.
TAAATCTTTTTTCCAGTGGACAGAAGTTAATGTCTTTGTTTATGGTTCAGACATTAGTTCCTTCCATAGAGGAATCTTTTTCGTAAAATCAATAGTTCAACGCATTCAGAAAACCACCGTAAGAAATGTCTGGATCACCACAGCTCACTGGGACCTCACTTTTGAGTTGATGCTTACTAGATTTTCCTCTAAATACCTTGCTGGCATTTTTTCCTTTCTGGTGCAAAAAAGGAAATGGGCAAACTACGATGCAATTGACCTCTTATACACACGCATGTATCACTTTGTGAAGAATACATTTACATGTTCCTCCACTAAGGATGCCTTTTCAGTGAAAGTCTGGAGACGGTGCAGACAGAGAGAAGAACTGGTGGCTCTGAGGGAAGAGCAGATGGATCGGATCTTGGCTATGGACAGCTATCTCATTTACAACAGCATGTGGGCTGTGGGAAGGGCCTTACATTCAGCTTATATCTCCACATTCAAGAGATCAGGAAGGAACAGGGGCACGAAGCTAGAAGCTGAAAGCCTGAAGGCTTGGCAGGTATCTCTTTTCCATGACACATGTAACACCTACAAATGGGAATCAGTTTTGTAAGCGGATGCCTAGGTTACTTACTTAGAAAAATTAAATTAAATTTTATATTCAATTTAATTAAATAAATTCAGATCTAACCTAATTGGAATACATTTCTCTCTTCTTTTTTCTTCTCATTCCCCCAATCCTTATTTTTACAACACTTTCCTCTTTTTTATTTTTTCAAAGACAATTTTTATTTCTTTTTTTAATTGCATAACATAAAATACAAATGAAAATAAGAATAGTAGAGAAATGGGGAATGGAATTGTTGGTTTGGGGGGTGGGAAATGCATTAACTTCCAACTTTTTTCCATCCAGTAGAATAAAAAGGGTAAGTTAGAGCCTTAACTATTTACTAATTACTATTTACTATTACTATTTACGTACTAACATACTAGCAATTCCTATAACAACTGACTTATTTAATCAGTAAATCTTTTTTTTAATCAGTAAATAAAGTAAAACTTCCCTTTTCTTTCTCTTTTGACCACAATATCTAGAGGTGGTTTCCAAGCAGAAACAAAACTATATATATATAGTATCTTTATCAGCAAATATAAATTTGGTATTAAATGGTTTGTCGTGAATGCGACTGCTTGAGGGCTCCTGGATTGGAGCTGAAAGGCGAAAGGAAAGCAGTATGCTCCCTCCCATATTGGGGTAGACCAGGTGCTTTGACAGAAAAACATTATATATGTATGTATGTATGTATGTATGTATGTATGTATGTATATACATACATACATATACATATGTATGTTGAAAATGATGAGAATCTAATTGTCCCCAAACTGAGGATGTTCTTACTTGGCCAAAGATAGAAGAAAAGAGAAAAGCTATTTTGTATTTTTTTAAAAAAAACAGAATTATGTAAAGCTGGCCCAACATGAAACTAGGGATATAACTCCACTTTCAAATGATGACACCGTATTAGAAACACAGCAGAAGCCAGGATACCAGAGCATGCAATTTTTAAAAAAAATGTAAACTTGTGTGTGACTCACTTAATATCTGCCTCCCTTAACGAAGGAAGTTTTGGTACCAATTTTGGTTGTAAGTCTAGAACTACTTATATTCCATTCATTAGGTCTGTGCAGTGCTACTTTAAACTGCTGCAAACAGGTGCTACATTTTCACTTATATATGTCCCAAAGCACCTTTCTGGAATTGAAATCAAACAGCTATGTTTTTATTTATTTGCTTAGTTACTGAAGTTTGTATGTCATCCCAATTAAGGACTTTAGGAAGCTCGCCATTACATACCCCAGAATTACCGATGAATAAAAAAAGCTCATCACAAAGGCAGTTAAAGCCCAGAACTAAAAAGCAGGCATAGCCCAAGCATTTATTATTGGTAATTATCACCAGCACCACCACCACCAACACATGTGATCAAGCAAAGATTACCTCATGGAAGACCTACAGACCTATATAAGCAAATATAAAACAGATGCTTAGTTCTTCCCCCAAAATTAATGGGACCTTCAATGTTTTAATTGCACTAAGCACAAAATTTATATTTTGCTGATAAAGAAATAAAGAGAGACTTGTATAGATCTATTTCAAACTATTTAGCTCTCATCAGCTAGCCATACCCTTACTCGGATTCAAAGTTGGGCTTCCTGCATGTTAGGCAGTTGAATTAACCTCTGAGCCACAAGTTCTCCTCCCTTCATCAGTTTGAGCCAGGGGAAAGATTAAGTGTTTTTCTATCGAGACACCTGGTCTACCCCAGCATAGTTGGGGTATATAGCAATTAATTTGGTCTATCTCTGCAAACTCCATCAGTTTTTCCATCCATTTTTCCTTTGGGTTGATTAATGTTGTGGTACATTTTGTGATACAAAATGCTGTAGACAAATAGGAAGTGTGTACTTAAAGTACATGTGAAAAATAACTGTGTTGTAACATGGACAACAGGCCCTCTTGTTACGCTCAATGGCAGAATCCTGAAAGTCATGTGGTTTTGTGGTTTTAAGGTATATAATGAAATGTCCGATTGACCCTCATTGCAATGTGATGTAAGTGCCTACAGGAAAGGCTTTGTTTGCTATGCTTTAAATTCTAATAAACCTCTGGATCCTAAGTGAGATGCTTTATGGTGTGCTGTCTGTTCGATTGTTATTAAGTGCAGCTATGCTCAATAATTAGGTTTTTCCCCCTGATCATCTAGACCAGAACAATGACTGGTCTAGATCTTCAAACATTACATCAGCAGCTGTTATTATTCCTATGCTTATTGGTATTTATTGAACAGACAGCACATCATAAAGCATCTCCCTTAGGATCCAGAGGTTTATTAGAATTTAAAGCATAAACCTCTGGATCCTAAGTGAGATGCTTTATGGTGTTCTGTCTATTCAATTGTTATTTATGTTTATGGGTGTTTATTGACACTCTAAGGGACACGGTGGCTCAGTGGCTAAGACACTGAGCTTGTCGATCGAAAGGTCGGCAGTTCAGTGGTACGAATCCCTAGTGCCGCGTAACAGGATGAGCTCCCGTTACTTGTCCCAGCTTCTGCCAACCTAGCAGTTCGAAAGCACATAAAAAATGTAAGTAGAAAAATAGGAACCACCTTTGGTGGGAAGGTAACAGCGTTCCGTGTGCCTTTGGTGTTTAGTCATGCCGGCCACATGACCACGGAGACGTCTTCAGACAGCACTGGCTCTTCGGCTATGAAACGGAGATGAGCACTGCCCCCTAGAGTCGGGAACGACCAGCACATATGTGCGAGGGGAACCTTTATCTTTACCTTTTATTGACACTCTCCTAACCAAATTTGGAACTGAAAACAGAATCTGTTTTTGGAAAGAGAGAGAGAAATGTTGAGATCCCTCTCAATGAAGATCAAGAAATGGGTTTTTTTTTAAAAAAAAAAATCTGATGTTCCTTCTAAACTCTTATTTTCCTTTCCAGCTTCATCCCTTCCTTCAAAGCTCTCAGTTTCATAATAATTCCATAGAGGGAGTATACGTGGATAAGACAGGAGATCTGACAGCTGACTTGGACATTGTGAATTGGAGTGTTTTTCCAAACAATTCTGTCAAGAGAGTGAAATCTGGGAGTCTAGAAAAAAGGACATCTCAGAATTTTAACATTACCATTGACCAGAAGAGTACTATGCAGGTAGGAATGCTGAACACTCTGAGGCTAATATGTTTAAGTTTAAGTTTATTGTCATTGTACATATATACACAGTATACCCATACAACAAAGTTCACTTAACACCCAAAGACCAGGCCCACCACACATAATAATCCCTAAACACCCACCACCACCACCACAAATTCCCTGCCTTTCAACCACCCAAACATCCACACAACAGACCGAATAATGCTGTCACTGATGGTGGCCCTTTAGTTCATTGTTGAGTGCAATTATAGCTCTGGGATAAAAACTATTCAGAAAACGTGAAGAGCAACAAAGATGATTAGGGGACTGGGGGATAAAACATATGAAGAACGGTTGCAGGAACTGGGTATGTCTAGTTTAATGAAGAGAAGGACTAGGGGAGACATGATAGCAGTTTCCAATATCTCTGTTTTATCTTCTGGCTGTTCACCGCCCTGAGTCCTTCGGGAGAAGGGCGGTATAGAAATTTAATAAATAAAAATAAAATAATAAATAAATCTCAGGGGTTGCCACAAAGAAAAGGAAGTCAAACTATTCTTCAGGGAACCTGGGGGTAGAACAAGAAATAATAGGTGGAAACTAAACAAGGAGAGAAGCAATTTAGAACTAAGGAGAAATTTCCTGATACTTAGAACAATTAATAAGTGGAACAACTTGCCTGCAGAAGTTGTGAATGCCCCAACACTGGAAATTCTTAAGAAGATGTTGGATAACCATTTGTCTGAAGTGGTGTAGGGTTTCCTGCCTGGACAGGGTGTTGGACTAGAAGACCGCCAAGGACCCTTCCAATTCTGTTATTCTATTCTATTCTATTCTATTCTATTCTATTCTATTCTATTCTATTCTAGTCTAGTCTAGTCTAGTCTAGTCTAGTCTAGTCTAGTCTAGTCTAGTCTAGTCTACATGTAATATGGCTTTTATTCCACTGAAGGTGGTAAAAACAGGATTGTACTTTGAAGTGAGAGGGTGTTTTCTTTCAATGCATTTGAGTTTTCGTGTCAGCTAATCAGGTTCTCAAGTGTGCAAATTTCACCTTTATGAGATATTGAGCTGGCCATGAACAGTAAAGTCTTTAATTTTTATATTTTTTTCTGAAAATACATTTATTTGTCTGTATGCGCTGTATTTTTTGGACTATAAGACACGCTGGAATATAAGATGCACCAAGATTTCAAAGAGGTAAACAAGAAAAAAAAGTTTTTGCCCTCTCCAGCTCCCAGGAGCACTCTACAGGACTCCCAAACCCTCTGTGCGCCCAGTCTTTGTGAAAAATGGGCCGTTTTTGTGAAAAATGGGCCAAATTTTGGTCTCCCAAACCCCCCATGCATCGCATTTCTGCCCTCCCCAGCCCCCAGGAGCACTCTGCAGGCCTCCCAAACCCACTTTGCATCCCGTTTTTGTGAAAAATGGACCGTTTTTGTGAAAAATGGCTCCATTTTTGGCCTCCCAAACCTCCCATGCATTGCATCTTTGCCCTCCCCAGTTCCCAGGAGCACTCTGCAGGCCTCCCAAACCCTCTGTGCATCCCATTTTTGTGAAAAACTGGCCTGTTTTTGGCAAAAACGAGACACATGGGCCGGGGTTTTGGGAGGCCAAAAATGGCTGTATTTTGTGTATAAGACGCACCAACATTTCCACCCTCTTTTTTTGGGGGGGGGGAAGTGCGTCTTATACTCTGAAAAGTATGGTATTTCTTTTTGCTCCTCAGTCCCTCCCAACTTCCAGGTGTATGGAAAGCTGTCATCCCGGATTCATGAAGGTGGTTCTGGAAGGAAAACCCATCTGCTGCTACAAGTGTCTTCCTTGTCCGGAAGGAACTATCTCAACCATGGAAGGTGAATGATACAGAGAAAAGGGGAAGACTTTGGGGAAGACCATTGTCTCAGACATTGCTCATGAAATATGTTTTGAAAGGCATTTTTAAACTTGGCATTCAAAATAATTTCTTTTAATACAAATAATCCATAGGGTGTCATGAGAAATAATCTGTTATTATAAATCGGGAGCAGGATATTTAAAAAAGAAGATCAGCGAAGGCCTGGAATTAGAAGGGAAATAGCATTCCTTTTTTTTTTTCAACTTCCTTACTGATGAACTGCTGGCATTTTTCTCTTGGTGTCTCTGGAGAAATGGATAACTTCTGACACTGTTTTCCTCTCCTCTCCGACTAATGCAGGGTGTCAAACTCGCATCATCATGTTGTCGTCACGTGACATATCACGACTTTTTCCACTTCACTAAAATGGGTGGGCGTGGCCAGCGTGTGATGCATTTGGCCTGTGGGCTGCGAGTTTGACACCCCTGTACTAATGCATGAATAAAATACTGATCTTTTTTTTTTTAACAGGTTTAGGAACAATTCCAACAGTTAGCTCTTCCTTCCTTCCTTCCTTCCTTCCTTCCTTCCTTCCTTCCTTCCTTCCTTCCTTCCTTCCTTCCTTCCTTCTTCTTCTTTTTTTCTTTTAAATTTGATTTATGTGCCGCCCTTCTCTGGAGACTCAGGGCGGCTTACAATGTGCTAAGCAATAGCCTTCATCCTTTTTGTATATTTATACAAAGTCAGCTTATTGCCCCCACAACTGGGTCCTCAATTTACCTACCTTAGAAAGGATGGAAGGCTGAGTCAACCTTGAGCCTTGGCGAGATTCGAACCCTGCAGTAATTGCAGGCAGCTGATCTTAATAACAGGGTGCTTTAGACCACTGTACTACCAAGGCTCCACCAAGGCTTCCTTCCTTCCTTCCTTCCTTCCTTCCTTCCTTCCTTCCTTCCTTCCTTCCTTCCTTCCTTCCTTCCTTCCTTCCTTCCTTCCTATCTTCTTGATTTGAACTTCATATTGTTTTAAAGTGGGTGAAATGGACAAATTTATCCTCTTAGCTGGCAAAACAGAAAGAACTGTACCCATTGAGTAGTATTTTTTTCCATCAATTTTCAATGGAGATGTCAAGGATACCGAAACCACTGGTGCTTGGTTTCTGGGAATGGGTAGGAGATAAGGGATGGGAATCCATCAGTCAGAGGAAGATGTTGTAAGGAAAATCCATCTGGTTCAGTTCCAAGCTGGGAGAAAGACACTGGAAACATGGAGGCTGATTGGAAAGAGAAGTTTATTGTTGAAGCAGAACCACATGTGATTCTGGACAGCTGACAAAATGGAGTTGAGAGTGGGTGGGTTTTTATACCTTCTTTGGGCTTTGTATTTGAGCTTCCCGTTCATGTGCAAGGACATGTCCTTTAATATTCTATTGGCTGTTGTCAGATTCCTATTGGGGGGGCGGGGTTACGTAGGGGTCATGCAGGGGTCATAGCTGGCTCTATAGGCAAAAGGGGTAATGCAAATCCTGTGCTTGTCTGAGCTAATCTGATAAACCGCTGGATTATTGTTTATCTGAGCTCCCAGGTTCCTGTGACTCTGAATTTGGAACTGCTCTGGGGTCATGCAATGAAGGGGCTTGAGTTCTGAAAGGGTGTTGGGCAATTCCTATTGTGGCTAATGTGTATTTCATCCTATTTTGGATCTTGAGTGAGGGGCTGCTTCTAATCCTATCACTCTGCCTTTCCTAGCTGTCAAACTTTGCTACAAGCAGTTTCAAAATATCCTGTCTTGAATGGGTTGGCTTCTTCTTTCAATAAGCTTTTTATCTCTTAAGTGCTGGCAACTGCTGTGGGCTATTAAGAAAAGGTGGGTGTTGCTTTCTGTCTTGAAGAGCTTCTTTCTCCATTTCTCCTTTAGGGAAATATAATATTCTGCCTTTTTAATACACTGCTCAAAAAAATAAAGGGAACACAAGCAGAAGACATCCGAGATCTGAATGAATGAAATAGCCTTATTAAATACTTTGTTCATTACATACAGTAGTTTTGTGTTCCCTTTAGTTGTTTGAGCAGTGTATAAACTACTATACGTAAAGAACAAAGTATTTAATAAGACTATTTCATTCATTCAGATCTCGGATGTCTTCTGCTTGTGTTCCCTTTATTTTTTTGAGCAGTATATTTTCCAGTGGTGGAATTAATTTTTTTTTTACTATCGGTTCTGTTGGCATGGCTTGGTTGGCGTGGGAGGTGAAGGATACTGCAAAATCTCCATTCCCACTCCACTCCAGGGGAAGGATATTGCAAAATCTCCATTCCCACCCCACCCTGGGGCCAGCCAGAAGTGGTATTTGCTGGTTCTCTGAGCTACTCAAATTTTCCGCTACTGGTTCTCTGAACTGCTCGAAATTTCTGCTACCAGTTCTCCAGAACCTGTCAGAACTTGCTGAATAGCACCCCTGATATTTTCCAAAATATTTCATTCTTCTGGGGGTGGGGGGCTTCCCACAAAGAGAAGACCTGACCCTCTCTATGATCAAAATGGAATGGGGAATTAATATTTGCAAAGGAGATTTTAATAAATCAGCTTTCTTAATAGCCAATTTACACATGCAGACCAGCTGCTGAATCTATTGTGAAATATCTTCCTTCTTCAAAGATTCAGAGCTTAAAAGTGCCACTTGTGTCCAATCATTTACTCCTTCCTGTGCTTGAACTAGTCCAATGCAGGAAGTGCAATGAGCACCCCTCCATGGATCATTGCTGGCAGGGCTGTGGATTGCTTTGGGTTTCACCTTCAAAAGGTATCACTCATCCTTCTGTTTATACTAATGACATTTACTAACCAGTCTGCATACTTTCTTTCTCCATACACATTCATCCACACCATCACCGGTTTCTCTCCAATGATGCAGCTGATGAAAGAATATGCTTTATGATAGATATTAATCTTGCTCTTTTTCAGATGCCGAAAAATGCACAAAATGTCCAGCAGATCAGCATCCAAATATCAACCGAGATGACTGTATATCCAAGATTGAAACTTTCCTATCCTATCGAGAAAATTTGGGGATCATCCTAGTTTTCCTTGCCTTGTTCCTGTCTTTAATAACAGCTTTTGTCTTCGGAATATTCATTAAATTCCAAGAAACTCCCATAGTCAAAGCCAACAATCGGCATCTCTCCTACATCCTCCTCATCTCCCTCCTACTTTCCTTCTTGACCTCCTTCCTATTCATTGGCCGGCCAAGGAGAACCACTTGCCTTGTCCAACAAACAGCATTCAGCAACATCTTCACAGTAGCCATTTCTACTGTCTTGGCCAAAACTGTCATGGTTGTGTTAGCCTTCTTGGCCACAAAACCAGGGAATAAAGTGCAGAGGTGGCTGGGGAAGAGCTTGGCCAATTCTATCATCCTTTCTTGCTCTGGTGTCCAAGTTGTCCTCTGCAGCATCTGGTTGGGCATCTTTTCTCCATTCCCTGAGTCAGACATGTACTCAGAATCCGCTGAGGTCATCCTGCAATGTAATGAAGGCTCTGTTGCCATGTTCTACCTTGCTCTTGGCTACATGGGCTTCCTAGCTGTCATCTGCTTCACAGTGGCTTTTCTGTCCAGAAATCTACCCGGAGGCTTCAATGAAGCTAAGCTGATCACCTTCAGCATGATGGTCTTCTGTAGCGTCTGGATATCCTTTGTACCCACCTACCTGAGCACCAAGGGGAAGTATATGGTTGCCGTGCAAATCTTCTCCATGTTGGCTTCCAGCGCTAGCCTGTTGCTATTAATTTTTCTCCCCAAATGTTACATTATTTTCCTAAGACCAGACCTGAATACAAAAGAACACTTGATGTCAAAATAAAATAGTGCATTGCGTTTTCTATATGGGATTCCCAGAAATGTCAATTAAAACTTGTAACAAATGGAGTTTGGTAGTTTAATTTTTTAAAAAATCAAATTTTTAAAAATAAATAATTTCTTTAAGTAATGGACATAGATTCCCAGTTTATAATAAAAGTGTTCCCTCCCCCCTTTCTCTTTGATGTTGAGTGTGTAAGTACGGGTGGTATTCAGCTGGTTTGGACCAGTTCTGGTGAACCAGATGCTAATTTTACATCTGGTTCACCGAACCACTAGTTGCAAGGACTGGCTTGCCACGCCCATCCTGTCCTGCCCCTCTCAGGAGTCTTCACGCGACCCGTTTTGGATGTGAGGTAAGTGCAGGGCCCACACAGAGACTCTGGGAGGGCAAAAAACAGGCCTCCCAGAAGTTCTGGAAGTCCAGAAACAAGCCAGTTTTTGGCCTCTGGAGGGCCTTTTGAGCCCAAGGGAAGCCATTTTCACCATCCTGGAGGCTCGATAAAAGCCTCCAGAGCCTAGGGAAGGTGAAAAATGGGCCTACAGAAAGTATCAGAAATACAAAAACGGACGTGTTTCTGGCCTTCGGAGCCATTTTCGCCCTCAAAAAAGTGGCTTGAGGAAAGCCTCTGGAGCCTGGGGAGGGCAAAAATGCCTCCCACACACACACCATAGTGCATGAGGCCAAGTAGGCCATGCCCCCATGGCCACACCCACCCAGCAACCAGGCAGATAACCAGTTGCTACATTTTTTCAATCCTACTCCTGTGCGTGAGTGTTTGTGGATGCTATGGTTGAGTGTGGGAGGCTATTTTTTTTTCTTATTGGTAGTACAGGGGAAAAGGACGGGCCTAAAGAAGGGAGGATTCCCTTCTTTTGATTTTATATAAAGTTTTGCATACAAGATTGAGAATAGAAGTAAGTGATGATTGGGTCTGAACAAAAACCAGTGTGTAATTAGGTAAAGGACATCAAGTTCTAATGAGGATTGTGAGGCAATTAGTTCATAAATGATCCCTTCCATCCCCCAAATCCTATCTGCCAATTCATTGGGGAGGGGGCATTTTCCTGGGAGAAATATAAGAGGGAGAGAGAGAGAGGGAGGGAGGGAGGGAGGGAGGGAGAGAGAGAGAGAGAGAGAGAGAGAGAGAGATTCAGTATTTCATGAATATTGTAATGTTCTGCTTGATTTTGGATGTCTCCTCAGGACAATGCAGCTGATAAGATGGCAGTTCCCTAATTTACCACCATATAACTGAGCTATAATGATGAAAAGATTTTCATCATGAATCTGCTCTTCTTTCTGATCTGTTTTTCCTATTATTTGGCCAGAACCAGTTTTCTTGCAATTAAACTCCTTTTTCCAAGTGCTATACTCTGCTGTTTATTCATAAATTTTAATAAAAATATTTTGCAAAGTAAAAGTTAAATCTAAAGAAAAAGAAAGAAAAAATTGCAAAAAACCAAAGTAATGTTGGAAGAAATGTTCATCTGGGTTCAGTTCCAAGTGGGGAGAAAGACACTGGAAGCATGGAAGCTGTTTGGAAAGATGGTTTAATCGTGGACAGGACCGCATGGTTTGAGGTACAGGGCAATTGAGGACATGGGTGAGGGAGAGAGAGAGAGATAGAGATTTATATCCTCTCTTGGGCTCCGCCTTGGAACTTCCTGTTCCTGTGTAATGGCAGGTATCCGGATTGGTTGTCAGACTCCCATGGGGCCATTCAGGGGTAACTTTGTAGGTTGTCTTGAGTCCCAGGCTTGGTTGAATCTTGCTGGGTGATGAGGTAATGAAGCTAATTCTATCATGTCCTGAGGGTGAAGGTCTTAATCCCATCATCCTAGAGCTGAAGTGGGGGGCAGGGAACTGCAGGGAGCTGCTTTGTCTTTAAAAACATGTTTCTCCTTTTCTTATCCAGGGAAATGTAATATTCTGCCTTTTTAATATTTCCTAGAATATTTCATTTTTCTAGGAGATGGGTGGGTGCTAACTTTCTACAGTAAAAAGACAGAAAGAAAAACTTAAGTCAAGAAATAAATAACTTCCAACCTTTCTTGCAGTAGATATTTTCAAGCATGTTACCCTTCTTCTCTCTTAGATGTCATATAAATACCTTCAACCCCTTATTCAGTCCACACTTTTTTCAAACAACACATCCATAAATCATCATTTCATTGTTTCTTCCTTCAGCAAAAAAGTTATTCTCTCATCTGATTTTATATCTCTTATCTCTTATATCTTTATTAAGACTCTCTAAAGCTGGAATGATAAGTAACAGAAGTGGGCAATCTTGTCTTGTCCCTTTCTGAATTTCAAATGCTTTAGCCAAATCTCCTTTAATGATACTTAATGTTGTTTTTGACCTGTATTTCGATTTTATGCATTTGATAGAATTATTTCCCAAACTCACATTTTCCAAATTTTCAACCAAAACAGAAAACCACAAACCAATTAATAGTATTGAATGCTACCTTCACATCAAAAAATATTAGCGCAGCTTGTTTTTCATTATGCTATTCTAAATATTCTAAAACATTTAGAATATTCTTTACATTAAATATTTTAGTCCTATGCCCAGGACAATATCTATTAATTGGATGGCCTGGTTGACAAAGTAACTTCCTCAATCTGAATGGATCACTGCTGAAATTCCCAATTTTAATCAGTTCAGTTAATAGGGATTCTACGTAATAACGGTAAGTTACAGTTCAGTTACAGTTCAGGGATGTGGTGGCTCAGTGGATAAGATGCTGAGCTTGTCGATCAAAAGGTTGGCAGTTCAGTGGTTCGAATCCCTTGTGCCTGTAACAGTGTCTAGTCCAGTGGTGGGTTCCTCCCAGTTCGGTCCGGTTCGGCTGAGCCAGTAGCAGTGACGATATGACATCACCGAACCGGTTCTCCCCCCCCCCACCCTCCCACCCCCCCACCCCCCCCACGTTATTCTTACCTTTTATTTGGTCCCACCCCCAATCTATTGCTGCCTCCTGAGTCCCAGCTGATGACTAGAGGGAAAAAAACTGTTTAAACTCTTTGATCAGTCATACAGGCCACATGACCACGGAGACGTCTTCGGACAGCACTGACTTTTCGGCTTTGAAACAGAGATGAACACCGCCCCCTAGAGTCAGGAATGACTAGCACATATGTGCAAGGGGAATCTTTGTCTTTTTACAGTTCATAAGGCGTATAGGTTTCAGCGATAAACCTTCTGAATTGCAACTTCATATATGGTCCTGATCCTTTGTGATTGACATTAATCTAGTCATCTAAAGTTCAATACTAAATGGGTACCAGATAAGGGTGAATTCAAGAGGGATTGGACTTGCACCATTTGTGGCAACTTTGCCCCCAATTCTCCTTACTATTCTCCTACAATGACAATTTTACTTATTCAATCAATCAATCAATCAATCAATCAATCAGAATAGAGCTGGAAGGGAGGTCTTTTAATCAAACCCTCTGCTTAAGCAGGAAACCCTATCTTGTGTTTCTTAAAATAATAAGTAGATGGTCACATTGTTTGGGGGGAAATCGATAAAATTGAGAAATCAGTAATAATAAGGAGGTTGGATTTCAGACAAAGCTCATCTCTAGTTCATACATTCACATAGACTTCCATTTTTGCAATCTTGGAAAAAGTATTTTAAATAATACAATATAGAATCATAGGGCTGGAAGTAACCTCAGAGGTCTTCTAGTCCAACCCTCTGCTCAAGGCAGAAGACATTATACCATCCCGGTCAAATTGTATTATCAGACTTCCTGTGCTGGTCAAGGTATGTTACCCACATTATTCGTGGTGATTCTGTTCTAAAATCTTAAGCAGCTTTGTAATTTACACAAAGAACCCAAAAATTGGCAGTTTAGAAATAAGAATCAGTTTCAAAAGAAATCCTCACCCTAAAATATGATCAATCTCCCACCTCTCAATGACAGTTGACAGATTCCCATTTAGCTGGGAATTTGGATATTGGATATTGGTGTTTGGATATTGATGCTCAATTAGTAGTTATTGATAGACAAAAAAAGTGGGTTTTTTTGTAGTGTTTTATAGTGTTAAAGAAAAGAACAATGACATTTGCTGTGATTGATGTTCATGGGTTGCACACATATTGATAGGAAAAGCTCTCCAACTTAGTGGAAACTCCTGTCCTTCCTATTGGCTGTCCAAGAGATCAACCAGGATCTTACCCAACATGACTTTGGGCTACACAATCCAGGATAGCTATTTTGATGTGAAAATGACTTCGGATGCTCTGCTGGACCTGCTTTCAACTGGAGAGGCCAACATTCCCAACTACCACTGTAGAAGGCAGAGAAGCGTCCTGGCTCTTCTTGAAGGGGCTGTCGCGGACATCTCCATCCAGATTTCAATTATGTTGGCTACCTACAAACTCCCTCAGGTGCTTGTGTGCATTCTAAATTTGAGATAGATGAGTTAAACGTCAACAGTCTAACTTTCCAATGCTGATTGGTGACCCATGACAACTACTTGTGGTCATTTCCCCCTTAATGAAAGCATCTTCAAAGCCTCAACCGGCCATTGTCAAGGTGGTAAAAGCCCAGTCCACCTTGGGCACAGTGCCTGTCGGATGATTCCAGAAGTCTCAAACATTAGTGGAGAAATGACCTCTGAAAGTGAGATTCCTGCTTTAGAGCTTATGAATTGACAAGGGAAACAGCTTCCATATAAAACTTTCTTTTTTTGCAAAAATTGGGCTTCCTTTTCCCAAGGAAAAAGGAAGGAAAAAGGAAAAAGGAAAACATTTTCACACTCAGTTAATGTTTTGGCCCTAATCTGACCAAATAGCAAAACTTAATCTCTCTCTTTCCTTTTCAGATCAGTTTTACTTTTGCTTTGCATGTGCTAAGTGATAAAACTCGATTCCTCTTTTTCCATTGGACTGTCCCTTCAGTAGAAACTCAGTATTTGGGGATTGTGAGACTCCTCCACCATTTCAGATGGACTTTAATTGGACTTGTTGCTCCAGACACTGACGATGTTCATTAGAACCTTCACTTCCCTGCTGATAAGGAATGAAATATGTGTAGTTTTGTCACAAACCATCTCTGTGGTTGCCATAAATGCACATATTGATATACAAAAATTCTTCAAATGGAAGCAAGACAATGTCTTTATTTATTATGGAGAGGCAGGTTCCTTTATACATGGAGTATTCCTTATGCAGAAAGTGTTTCAGGTCATGAAAGCACCCACTCATGGCAAAGTCTGGATCACTTCAACTAGCTGGGATTTTATGCTGGATTTGAGGCATCATAAACAAAAGATACTCTACACTTCTGCTTTTTTTTCCTTTTTCACCCACCGCCAAAAGTGGATTACTAGGGTAATACATCAGCTGCATTTGCCATTTCCAATGGGGGAAAATTGGGTTGTGTGCAGGTCCCAAACCTATTCATTCAGTTCTTTGCTGTCCAGGGTAGGAGTGTAATAAGGTACTGACTGGATAGCTCTCTCATTGACCTTCATTGTTTGAACACATAAAGTGTCTCCATACAATCATTCAAGAGGCCACCTTTGTAGTTGACTACACACTTGAGAGCAATTTGGATCATTTTCTAGGTTTAGGTGTTGGAACATGTTGACAGTTGACATTCTCCTGTCTCACATTTCTACATTTCTTCTGGTTGTAAGCTGCTCCTTTGTATTCAGATCTGGCCTCAGAATAATTATGTAGCACTTGGGAATGAAGATACAGACCAGCAGACCAGCACTGGAAGCCAGGATGGAGAAGATCTGCACAGCCACCATGTATTTTCCTTTGGTACTTAAGTAAGTGGGGACAAAAGTCACCCAGACACTGCAGAAGACCAGCATGCTGAAGGTGATAAGTTTTGCTTCATTGAAGGCCCCAGGGAGATTTCTGGCCAGGAAAGCCACAATGAAGCAAATGGCAGCCAGGAAGCCCAGATAGCTGAGGGTGATGTAGAACATGACAACGGACCCTTCATTGCATTGCAGAATGATTAGTCCAGGCTGGGAGTGGAAGTCAGAGTCAGGGAATGGGAGAAAAACTCCCAGCCAAATGGAACAGATGATAATTTGCACAGCAGAAGAAAAAAGGACAATGGAGTTGGCCAAACTCTTCCCCAACCATCTCTTCACTTGGTTTCCTGGTTTTGTGGCCAAGAAAGCCAGCACCACGGTAATTGTTTTGGCCAAGAGAGAAGAAATCGCAATTGAGAAGATGATGCTGAAAATTGTTTGTCGGAGAAGACAGGTGGATTTCCTTGGTTGACCAATGAAGAGAAAAGGAAACAAGAAGCAAAACAGGAGGGAGACCAGGAGGATGTAAGAGAGGTCTCGGTTATTGGCTTTGACAATGGGAGTTTCTTGGTATTTAAGGAATATGACTAAAACAAAGCCTGTGGTTAGGAACAATAGTAGGGCCAAAGAAACCAGGATGATTCCCAGATGTTCTTCGTAAAACAGGAAGGATATAACTTTGGGGATACACTGGACTCGGTCCTCATTTGGATATTGATCATCTGGGCACTTGGTGCATTTTTCTGTATCTGTAAAAACCCACAAGCAATATTTTTTTAATATTTTACCCTTTTACCATTCAAGATTATACTTTCTAGGGACAACAATTAATACCATTAATATTTTTCAAGATGCATTTCTTAGTATTTCCATAGAAAGAAGAAACAAATATCCCAGTAAGGGTATGGCTAGCTGATGAGAGCTAAATAGCTTGAAATAGATGTATACTAGTCTCTCTTTATTTCTTTATCAGCAAATATAAATTACACACACACACACACACACACACACACACACACACACACACACACACAATCTGTCTTTTATCTTCCACTTCCATGGAAATTCTCTGGATTAATCCACTTTAACAAGGCCTTCCCTTTTCTTTAGTCTCACCCACCTTCTTGAGTGGAGATGGTCCCCTCTGGACAAGGAACACAGTCATAGCAGCAAACTGGCTCTCCTTCCTGAGCCCGCTTGACAAATCCAGGATGACAAATTTCCACACATTTGGATAGGGGCAGAGACTAAGGAGAAAAACAAGGAGTGCCAAAGAAAAGTGTGTTAGGACTAAACATCCATGGAAAATGGAGGTGGACATGAACATTTGTAAAATATTTGCTGGGCTTCTGTTCAGGTAAATAGGAAATCTCTGACTAGTTTGAAATGAATGTAGGAGATATATCTACTGACAGATTCTTCATTTACTTCCTCCCTTGGAATAACTCACTGCAGTAAATGATTTTTGTACTTAATAAAATCTGGAGGAATGGAATTCAAAAAAGATTTAAGCATTAATAGCAATAGCACTTAGACTTATATACTGCTTTACAGTGCTTTACAGCCCTCTCTAAGCAGTTTATAGAGTCAACTTATTGCCCCCAACAATTTGGGTCCTCATTTTACCCACCTCGGAAGGATGGAAGGCTGAGTCAACCTTGAGCCTAGTGAGATTTGAACTGCCAAATTGCAGTCAGCCAAAGTAGCCTGCAGTACTGCACTCTAACCTCTGTGCTACCACAGCTCATTCAGTAACAACCAGTGGCTTTCTCATGAAGAGCCGAGGTGGCGTAGTGGTTAGAGTGAAGTACTGCAGCTACTTCAGCTGACTGCTAGTTCAGCAGATCAGCAGATCAAATCTCACCGGCTCAAGGTTGACTCAGCCTTTCATTCTTCCGAGGTGGGTAAAATGAGGACCCAGATTGTTGGGGGCAATATGCTGTTTAGTATACTGTCTTTGGTGTAAACCGCCCAGAGTCCTTGAAGAGTGGGCAGCATAGAAATACGAAAAATAAATAAATAAATAAATAAATAAATAAATAAATAAATAAATAAATAAACTGAAAGCCTTGGATCTCTTCATTAGGAGCAGAAGGCCTATTGCACTATCCCAGTGGGGTGAAAGAGAGGTATGGATAACTAGGTCTGGGCTGTTTAAGATTATAATTGACTATGGACCTCCTATTTCAAACCATAACAAGATGAATCCTAATTCCAAACCTCTTTCCCACTGGGACCAAAGAACCTGCATTGAGTCTTAGTTCAATTTTACTAGCGTCATTCCAAAACTCAAGCCCTGGTCCAGAGAATTGCCTTCTTTACCATATCAGGACAAGGAAAAGTGAATTTGAGGCTATTAGTACAAAATCTCCAGCATTTGATGTTCTTTCTCAGAAGTTTTTTGGATATACTAAATTGCAGAAGGGAGCCAAATGGCCATGATATGTGTCTGAAAGAAGAGTATCACATTTTAGCTATAGCTGTATCAGCTTACAACAATGTCCAATATCTGAAGGATACATTGGTCAATAGAACTGAAGTGTTCCTATCTATCTAAGAAAATTATAAAGGTTTTCTCCACATGTTCAATTCTCAGTGAAGGTTACCCCAATTTTTGGACTACGCTTCAACCACTTGAAATGGATTCTCAGGCTTTGAAAGAAAAAGACACAAATATTTGCCCCAACTTATTGATCAACTTTGGCCATGATAGAGAATATTTGTTGATGATAAGACTCTGTCTTTCAAAATTCATTAGATGCTCTTGGATGGGATTTTCCTTGGTGAAAACCTGGGCATTGCACAACCAAATTGTCTTCTCTCTCTCTCTCTCTCTCTCTCTCTCTCTCTCTCTCTCTCTCTCTCTCTCTCTCTCTCTCTCTCTCTCTTTTGCTAATCTTGGGCAAGGATGACTTGAGGTTATGGGAATCACATCCTGGACATAAATTGTTTCAATTTCTACCCTCAAAACAACGCTATAGAGCACTGCACACCAGAACAACTAGACACAAGAACAGTTTTTTTCCCGAATGCCATCACTCTGCTTAACAACTAATTCCCTCAACACTGTCAAATAATTTACTAAGACTGTATTACTATTATTATTCTCTTCCTCACTAGTATCTATCTCTTCCCACTTATTATATATAACCATATTGCTTGTATCTTTCAATTTATATTGTTTTCACTTGTTTCTTAGTACAATTTGATAGCTTATTAGTAAAATTGACTATCACCAAGTGTTGTATCTTTTTATTCTTGATGAATGTATTTTATTCTCCTTATGTACACTGAGAGCATATGCACCAAAGACAAATTCCTTGTGTGTCCAATCATACTTGGCCAATAAAGAATTCTATTCTATTCTATTCTATTCTATTCTATTCTATTCTATTCTATTCTATTCTATTCTATTCTATTCTATTCTATTCTATTCTACTCTACTCTACTCTACTCTACTCTACTCTACTCTACTCTACTCTACTCTACTCTATTCTTACCATTTTAAGCAGATACCTGATTACAAATGGGATACAAAGAAAAAAATCCCATGTTGGACCTTGATCAATAGTACTGAATCCTTCCAAGCAGACTAAGATTGCTATAAGTATTATACTCCCACATTTAGTTCTCAGTGAAGATCATCCACCTTGGTGACTAGACTCAGCCCACTTGAAATAGGTCCAAAGGCTTTGGCAAATAGAGAAAACACAACAATAATTATCCCACCTTGTTGAGCAATTTTAGCCGTGAAACAGAATCTTTGTTAATAATAAGTCTCTGCCTTTCAAAACTCCCCAACTGCTCTTCAATAGGATCATTTTTGGAGAGAACCACCAAGCCCTTTAAATTCAGATCAGCTGCCAAATCTCCATTTTGGTCCATGTACAGTTTCAACAGGGAAATATTGCAAAACTCATTATTCTCCAAAAAGGAATGAAACTAGAATGGAAACATCCAAGAATTTTAAAAAGCAGTAAACTTAGTTATTTAACCAATGTTGTCTTTTTCATTTGAATCTTTTTTTTTTTTCTACGATTGTCTAATTTGCAAATATACTGAGTTGGGAGAATAAGCTTTACTACTATCCTTAAAAATGAAAAACAAAGATTCAGCAAAAAAATTGTTGATCATATATTGACAAAATATGTCAATATATATTGAAGAAATAAAATTGACAAAATTTATCAATTTTAGGGAACATTCTATAGCCGGTCACAAATAAATTGAACAAACAAACAAAAAGAATGTCCATAAATTTCTTGAAAGCAACAAGTATCAAAAGGCATGGATTTGTCAGGAAGATATTTATCAGGCTAATATTCTCCCAGGTAAATCAGATGTAAATATGATTAAGTGAGCTAATTTTACTTATTGTAAGAGCAGGTCAAGAGAATCTTAAAAGTCTGAAAGTCCACATCTCCCACCAACACTTTTTACAGCCTGAGAAGTTAGGGAAGACAACTGAAGGATTTTACAAGAAGCTGAAGATCTGTTCAAAGTTACTCCAGAGTGTTGGACATGGAGAAATGAATTCAGTTACACAAACAGAGATTCTGGCTGAGTGATAGGACAAACATCCTAAACAGAAACACAGTTTTAGAACTGAGCCAGTAAAGCAGAGAAGTTCAGACTCCCTTTCACTGATTGTCTTAATTCAAAGACCAACAGTCAGAAAAACTTTAACTGAGATTCCTGCAAAAAGAAGTTGGACTAGATGATCTCAGGATCTCCTTCGGATTTATGAATTCTGCAACACTAATGACAGATCCATATGTACAGGAATTTATTTAAAAATGTATACATCCTTTTTTAAATCATTGTTTAATATCAAAATTAATCTGTCTTTTGGAAGATGAGATTGGGTCAAACCTGTTGTCCTTTTTGTAACACAAGTAAGTTAATAAGGTTCCCCTCCTTCTTCTTTGGGTTCTTTTTCAAAGGAACTAAGCTTGATGCATTCTTGTAAGGTCCCCTTACCTGCCATGGCTTCATCCTCAAAGCCCTCAAACCATCTTTCTCCTTCTTCCATCTCCTGCTGGATCTGGAGGAATAGGCAGCATTCAAGGCATGGACAAGAGTCTTAACAATACTGTAAAGATGGTGGTCATTTCGAACCCAGATCTTGTTTCTTTTCAGTTGGGTCTCCAGTGGTGCTTTCTGGGTGCATCTTCTCCGGCCTTTGACAGAAAAGATGTGCTTGGAAAAAGAACAGTGAAAAGACTGATCTTCAAACTTGGGATCTGTAAAGAAATAGGGTTCAAAGATGTAATATTTTGGTCTTTTTTTCCCCTGAAAAGAAAAGGTCCAAATACTATGAACATATTTTAAATGTCTGTTCTTTTTTATTTGATATGTTCCCAAGAATGTCATGATCCAAAGTTTCCCTTCTATTGGTCCTGGTAAACCTTCAAGTATTAAATGGAAAGGAATAATTCTCTCCAAAGGGGAAACATATTCTATGAAGTGAACAAAGACATTGACTTGTTTCCATTTAGAGATGGCATCCCTGAGGGCTGCTGTATCTGTAGTTGTTGAGAATCGTTGTGATATCACAACACAAATGTAACTCCCTACAAGCATAGGAGTAAAAGTCCTCATGAAGTTCTCTCCATTTTCTGTGTCTGAAACAAAGAGACCAATTAAGGTCCATCTGAAATGGAGGAGCAGTTGGACAATTCCTGGGTAGTGGAAACCTTTTTTGGGGAGCGTTGGGTAGAAAAATGGGAATTGACTTTTATCACTTAGAACCTCTGAAAGAAATCCATAACTCATCTGAAAAAGCAATGACAAATGTTGAGTCATATTTGGGGTCCTATCAAATCCCAAATATTACATTTCAATGAATCCAACATTGTTCTGATGTACATATTAGAATAACCTATTGCTGATTAATCATTAAGCCATATCAAGATGTAATATATAAAAGTGCTCCTGGAAAGGGTTTTGATCAGGGCCAATACCCTCAGTTCCATTTTAAGAGCAATCAATTTCCTCCATAATATTTCTCTGTTAATTGTACCAAGAGCTGCACTGAGATCTATACATTCAGCAAAACTATGTTTCCCCTGACTGATATGTTTTATAATTAGATGATTTTTTTTAAAAAAAAAGCAATTGTCAATAGAGGATCAACTCTATTGATCAAGAAGTCTTTTTCTTGTTATTCTGCAAGCTATCCACATTTACCTATCATTTCTCAACTCTAATCAAGAAGAGCCTGGCATATATTTTAATCAGAATATCTTTTAGGTGAACAGGCAGGTTATTGCTGTGATCCTTTTTATTCACTTTTATAGAGATAGGAAATACTGGATATGGCAGGTGTTATTTATGTGTATAACGAATCTGTCAATAGGGCATCCCACCAGTAAGGATATTTTTTTAATACTTCAGAAACTACATTCCAGGTTGACCATGAACAGATTAGATAAAAAAAATGTTGATATGGTGATTAATTTGCTTATATATTTTTTAAATTAAGTTGGTTAATTGCCGTATTTTTCAGAGTATAAAATGCACCTTTCCCCACCCCCAAAAAAGGCTGAAAATTTGGGTGTGTCTTATACTCTGAATGTAGCTTTTTTGAAGCTTTTTTTCAGTGCTAACGAGGCACTAGCGAGAGAGCTTGTCAGCTTTGCCTGCTCCCTCGACACTCCACTGTGCTTCAACGAGGTGCTAGCAAGTGAAGGGATCTTGATGCTTTGCTCCGACTCTCAGCTGTTCTTTAGAAGCTTTTTTTCAGCCCTAACTAGGCGCTAGTCGAGTGAAGCGATCTTCCCCCATGCTTTGCCTGCTTTTCTCATTGCTGCTTCCTCTCAGCTGTCTTAGAAGTTGTTTTTTTATCTCCAAGCAGGGAATAAAATACCAGCAAACAAATGTACTAAAGCTGACCAGACTAAGGACGCTAGCCAGATGAATACCTGGTAGGCAGATTTTCCCCCCCCCACCCCCTATTTTCCTCCCCAAAAACTAAGCTGTATCTTATACTCAGGTGCATCTTATACTCTGAAAAATACGGTAATGCTAGCGGGCCCTATGAGTCCATAAGCCGTATGTGTTTGATTAATTGTAGAGATAACCCAGTTAGATTCTTATGAATCTGCAATTTGCTCACCATTTCAAATATCATTCTTTTGACTAAGAAAGTATACAAAAATACTTATTTATTTTATTTTTATTTTATATCAAATTTATATACCGCCCTTGTCCCTGAGGACTCAGGGCAGTGTACAGCCAAATAAAAACATAGACTACAAACATTAAAATACTATTAAACAGATATATATAAATTTGGCCCCGTAATTAAAAAACAAATGAATTTCCCATCACTGTTGCATCTTCGTTTTGTACAAGGAACTTTTGATTGGACACACAGCCTCTCCTCATCTTCACAAGTGTGCAGCAGAAATCCCCAAAATCAGTGCGGATGGTGTTATGCAAGGATATGGTTATTTGATCCTTGCAGCCTCTATGCTGTGGATGCCAGTCTTTAGCCATGACAACTACAATAGCCATGGTGAAAAGCAGTTCTTGAATTCTAAAGAGAGTATAGTTGAACTTATCATTCACCCACCACAACTCACTCACGTTACCTATAGCTAAACACAAATACAAACCTGAGGGATTTTGTAAATATCTACTAATGTTGACATCTGGATGGAGATGTCCCGGTCAGTTTCATCAAGAAGAGCCAAATGTTTGTCCTGCTTTCCACAGCTGTAGTTAGGAAGATTGGCTTCGCCAGTGGAGAGTATGTCTAACAAAACATCTGAAGTGCGAAGTGTGTTCAGATAGTTGTCATGGATGTTGTAGCCCAGTGTGAGATTTTGCAAGAGCTGAGGCTTCTTGTTGACCATTTGAATTATGAAAATCAAGCGTAGAATTCTTGACTTATCAAAACGTAAACTAGTGTAAAAAATGTTCATGTTATTATCATTATCATCAAATAAGATTCTTTTTTTCAATTTAATCCTGTTTGCCTCCAAAAACCTACTGAGGTTTAAGCGAATGCTGATCCAAAATGGAAGCCTTGGTAGTACAGTGGTCTAAAGCACCCTGTTATTAAGATCAGCTGCCTGCAATTACTGCAGGTTCGAAGCTCGCCAAGGCTCAAGGTTGACTCAGCCTTCCATCCTTTCTAAGGTAGGTAAATTGAGGACCCAGTTGTGGGGGCAATAAGCTGACTTTGTATAAATATACAAAAGTATGAAAGCTATTGCTTAGCGCATTGTACACCGCCCTGAGTCTCCGGAGAAGGGCAGCATATAAATCAAATTTAAAAAAAAAAAGAAGAAGAAGACAAATGACAGTCACTTGCCACTATTTATTTTTTTATTAGTGTTCAGAAGATGAGCTAGAGAGGTTAAAAGTCACAAATACATCATTATTTTTAGTAGTGCTGGTTTTCATTTTTTTCAAAATGTAGGATTCAAAATAATTCAATCATTAAAATATTAAAAGAGGATGTTGTTTCACAAGTAACACAGAAAAACAACTCTACAAAGACGTAATCCTTTATTTCTATTAGGATCACACATTCAATAATGTGTCATTATAAAAATAGGCTGGATAGAGGAAACTATAGTAATTTCAATAATTATTTTAAACAAAAGTCAGTATTGAAGTGATGAATTTAGGATTTGATGGGGGTTTTCTTTCTGCCCCAACTTTGGATTTGTGTCTCTTCCACAAAATAAGACAAAAAAAGGAACCCATGGAAACCAAAACGATTCAAGAAATCAGATTTGTTCTGCAATATAGAAGTAAATGAAATGAGAAGGGGAGTGTTAGAACTTCAAATTCTAACATTTATTGCAATAAACCCATCACATTTATTGACTTACGAGGAAGACTGACTAGAAGGAACTATGTTGAACTGCAACATTGTATGTGATATTTTTGTTATAGTAGTTACCATACTAATGAGATGGTCTCCTGACTTGTAATAGCCCCATGGATTTTTCCCATCCTGGTTCTCTAAAGTTAGTGAGCACTTCATTCTGAGCTTCCCAGAGACTGGCTGGGACACCAGCAGCATCAAAAGCAGAAACAAGAGGCCCATAATTCATAGAGCTGAATCAATTACCTTCCTGCTTCAAAAGAAGAAGAATTAGAAGTGTTAGAAGAACTCAAAGCACTCTCAAAAACACTTTCAATGGAAATGCTAATAGGTTTCCTGATTTAAACATAGATAAACTAAGCTTCATCTGGGAAGGAGAGAAAAATACATTCAAGAGCACAGTCTATACCTTTTCTCAAACTTCGGCCACACAGAGCATGACCTGAGATATTTATCCTCTTCTGATGCAAGAGCCCTTACATGTTGCTTCAGTCTGATGTTTATATCAAAGGCAATCACTGGAGAAGTAGCTTAGAAGATCTCAAAGACTAGGATGGTGATAATTACAGTGAGAAGCAGCTTCCAAGCTCTATGTGTAGAGGGAAAAGTTGATGTGAAAAATCACAGGTATACCTCTAGGGCACTGTTCTATACTAATTGTGTTCCTTCCTGTCTGGACATGTCTAAAAAGTTATGCTGGATGAATAGAATTAGAATAGAATAGAGTAGCGTAGCGTAGCATAGAATAGCATAGCATAGCATAGCATAGCATAGCATAGCATAGCATAGCATAGCATAGCATAGCATAGCATAGCATAGCATAGAATAGAATAGAATAGAATAGAATAGAATAGAATAGAATAGAATTCTTTATAGAATAGAATTCTTTATTGGCCTAGTCTGATTGGGCACACAAGGAATTTGTCTTTGGTGTATATGCTCTCAGTATACATAAGGAGAATAAAATGCATTTATCAAGAATAAAAAGATACAACACTTAGTGATAGATAATAATAATAATAATAATAATAATAATAATAATAATAATAATAATAATAATAATAATATTTTTATATTCAAACAACCAAACATTACACAATGAATTATCATACATCATTTTATCCCCACCCAACCCACCCTCCCCAATTCCCCCCCCTGACTTCCCAGAAGAAAAACATGATATAGCATTTAACAAACATAAGCTAAAATATGCTAGCTATTACAGAATTCAAAACTCTCTCACACTTGTTAACTCCCCTTTTAAAAATTATACTTCAACCTTCCTTTTATAAATTCTCTTATCACATTTCACATTTGTAAAAAAAAAACACTATGATCTTATTTTAAATATTTTAAAATCTCTTAATACAGAACATTCTCCAAAATATAAGTTTCAAAACTGTCAAAAAGTTATCCATTAAATTTTAAGTTATCCACCTTTAAACTTCAATACTTTAAAATTACCATAAAATTCAGAAGTTATCCAACTTTAATTAAATCTTTTAACATCATGAAACAATCTCCAAAATATGACCAGCCTTTCTTTCTTTCTATATTTTTTCCAGTCCTTCTTCAATAATACTTTCTTCTTCAGCATTGCTCCTCCCCCGCTTTTATTTTCGAAGATTTTTTGGTTTGAAATTGTAGTTGGTATGTCTTAGGAATTCGTTCTCTTCTTGGGATTGTTTCCTTTAATTTGAAGCCCCCGTTTCAACTCTTCCTGCATTTGTAATCCATCAGTTCGTTCCTTATATATCGGTTCTGTCTGTAGCACCAAAACTTGTCAAAATATTTATCAACCTGCAGTAAAGAGTCCTCTTGCTGTTTCTCAGTTAATTGAATGGAAGCCTCTTCCAAAACCTGTGTTTTTGATATAATAACCTCCATTTTAGCCCCAACAATGTCTCTTTTACCCTCCAAAGGCACATTGTCCTGATTAATTTCTTCCTCTTTTTCAGCCAGCAAGTCATTATTATCCCCCAATTTAAAATCTTGAATAGTTCTTTTAATTATCTGTCTTATCTCAGCAGTAAAAGATTTTAAAAAGTCTTTTAAGTCCTTCGCAGTCACTACTTGTAAATTTGCTGACTCATGTAGTCCATCTTTAATTTCAGCCATTTTTCAATTGTCTCTTTATGTTTCTGTTAGTTCAGCTATCAGGTCATTAACTCCAATTATTTCCAGACAAATTAGGGATATAAATTAGTTAAAGTCAATACCACAGTCTTTTCCATTCCACTTCCACTTCAAATCTTTTTCTTGAATAACCCGATAGCTTTAACAATGTTACTGATATTAACAAGGACTTTCACTTATAGGTTTCAGTTTTCACGCCCTAAGGTGCCATCTTTTTTTTTTTTTTAACCAGAGTTAGCGTACAATACTTGCATTTTTAGTCTCCTGGATTTACTCTGCCAGCATCCAAAATCCAAATTCTTTTTAATCCTTCTAGTTGCTTTGCTGGAGTGGTCGCGACGCTTCGGTCTGCTTTAAGCAGACTCGTCCCGGCTCCAGAGTTTTGAAGGGCTTTCAGGGAGCTCTCACCCTGCAAACCCCAGGCTTAGAAAAAAAAGCCTGGGGGTCTAGGGGAGCTCTACCCAGACCCTTCTGCTCTTCTCTCCCCCTTTTCCCTGGGGGAGAGTTTTAAAGCCGCTAGACAGCTGGTTTTCGCTGTTCTAGCGGCTGTACGGAGTCATGGGGCTGGAGCTCCTAAAAGGAGCTCCGTCAGCGTTACGCGGAGCCACCAGAAGTGTGAACAACCAGTCTCTCAGGCCACCCCTGCACTTTACCAGCCAGCCTTCTGAATTCCCTGATGTATTCTGCCACAGGCCTCCCCTTCTGTTTTATCTTCAGTAGGTCTCCCTCGGCGTGTTGTGCTCCAGTACAGTCTTCAAACCTCTCCTGGAGGCCAGATAGAAACAGGCCTAAATCACCCAACTTGGCTGCATGGTCTCTATATAGATCCGCCACCCAGCCTGCCGCCTCCCCATCCATGACTGTTGTCACTGCAATAATGTACATCTGGGCATCATCCTGGTCTCTTTTGCCTTACTCTTGTTCCTAACCACAGGAATTGTTTTAATCATATTCCTTAAATACCTAGAAACTCCCATTGTCAAAGCCAACAACCGGGACCTCTCCTTCATCCTCCTGGTCTCCCTCCTGCTTTGCTTCTTGTCCTCCTTTTTCTTCATTGGCCGACCAAGAAGAGCCACCTGTCTTTTCCAACAAACGGCATTCAGCATTGTCTTCTCAGTAGCCGTGTCTTCTGTGTTGGCCAAAACAATCACAGTGGTATTGGCCTTCCTTGCCACAAAACCAGGGAACAGGGTGAGAAAATGGTTGGGGAAGAGCTTGGCCAACTCCATCATCCTTTCTTGTTCTGCTGGACAAATTATCATCTGTGCCACGTGGCTTGGAATCTCTCCCCCATTCCCTGACTCTGACTTGCACACCCTGCCAGGAGAGATCATCCTTCGGTGCAATGAAGGCTCTGTCACCATATTTTATCTTGGCCTTGGCTATATGTGTTTCCTAGCTATCATTTGCTTCACTGTAGCTTTCCTGGACAGGAACCTGCCTGGGGCCTTCAATGAGGCCAAGCTGATCACCTTCAGTATGCTGGTTTTCTGCAGCGTCTGGATCTCCTTCCTGCCCACCTACCTGAGCACTAAAGGAAAGTTCATGGTGGTCGTGCAGATCTTCTCCATCTTGGCCTCCAGTGCTGGGCTTCTGGGCTGCATCTTCTTCCCCAAGTGCTACATTATCATCCTGAGACCAGATCTAAACACTAAGGAGCATCTAATGATAAAAGAGGGGAACTGATTATGAATTGGTTTCATAGGCTTATAACATTTAATTATTCATTGAACTTATTACAGGGTTTGTATGCTTCCTTTGCATCTGTTTGATAATTAAGGTGATTGAATAATGAAAGAATTAAAACTACGAAGTTCAAGACTGGTGAAATTAAAATCCAATGTAATAATCAAAGATAAAATATGTGAATTAATAAATAAATGTATGATTCATTTATCCACACCTGTGATCGGTGTTCTTTGCTTCTTAGACACAGAAAAGTCGGGAGCTGAAGCTGGTGATTGGCATGGTCATATAAATCTCTTTTGCAAATTTAAGACCAAATAATGTTGAAGGGTGGCTGACTCTGGCTGACATTTGGTACTGCCTCTTGGAAGGAATTTGGGTGCCAGGAACCAGGTTAATGGGAGAATCAAAGTCTCCATGTGAGGATAATCTCCATTGATGAAGCACCCACAACTTCTGAAGGCAGCTGTTCCCCTGATTAATTGTCCTCACTGTTAGGAACTTTCTGCTTAATTCCAGGTTGCTTCTCTCCTTGGTTAGTTTCCACCCATTGTTTCTTGACTTGACTTTTGATTTTTTGGAAAATAAGTTGACCCCCTCCTCTTTGTGGCAGTCCCTCAAATACTGAAAGATTGCTATCATGTTCCCTCTAGTCCTTCTTTTCCATAGAAAGCCTCAGAGATCTAGAGGTCAAAAAGCCCCATCACCATAGAGTGCATCCACACAACCAGAAGAAGGGAAATCATGTCTCTTTAAACCAGGGGTGGACCTCAAAAATTTTATCAAGGGGTTCTCTGCCTGGTTGCTGGGTGGGCGTGGCCATAGTTGGCATGGCCTAATAGGCCTCCTGCACCATGCCTGGTGGTGAAAACAGCCTCCCCAGGCTCTCAAGGCCCTCTGGAGGGCAGAAACGGGCCCATTTCCAGCCTTCGCAAACTTCCAGTAGGCCCATTTTTTGCCTTCCCTGAGTCTGTGCCCTAGACTTACCTGCATCCAAAACGGGCTGTGTGGGGACTCCTGGGAGGGGTGGGCTGGGCTGGGCCAGCCAGGTGTGGGATTTGGGGGTTCTCTGAAATGCACAGAATCATAGCTAGAGTTTCTCCCGAACCCCTGTGAACCCCCAGCAACCCACCCCTGCTTCAAACCAGTTTTTTGGTGGGCATGGCAACGAATTGGTGTCAAAAAAAATATATATATTGGCCCTCTATCTTTCTCTGAGGGGTGAAATGCTACAGGTTTGCTCCAATTCTGGTGAACTGGTAGTGATAAAAACTATCAGTTCGGGTTAACCAGTAGTAAAAAAGTGCTTGAAAAAGTAAAAAAAAAAGTTGGCCATGCCCACCCAGTCACATAACCCCCAACCAAGCCATGCCCACAAAGCCACTTGCATAGAACTGGAAGCAAAATAAATTACATTTCACCACTGCTTTCTCAATATTAAAATTTAAAAACATTCCATGTTTTCAACCTAGAGTGCCATCAAACTCCATAGCTCTGGGTGACCTTACCCAGCAGCCCCTGGAGAAAAGAAACTATGTTGAAGAGCAGCAGAAGTCAACAATACTGTGTCTTCCTCCAGCATCATTTTCTGGATGGGTCCTGACAGGAAAGACCACAACCTATAGAGAACCCTGCCCTCAGGGACATATCTGTAATTTTTAGAATTGAGAAAGGAACAAGGCAGGGGTGTCCTCTGTCCCCATTGTTGTTTATCTTGACTTTGGAAGTGCTATGGAATAAGATACGTGACTCAGAAAAATTGAAGGGTATTGTAATTAGACATCAAGATTATAGATTAAGAGCATTTGCAGATGATTTGGTTGTTACCTTATCCCAACCTATAGAGTCGGCTCCATATATATTGGATATAATTGATCAATACGGGAAAGTATGAGGATTTAAAGTTAATTCACATAAGACAAAGATGATAATTAAAAATATGTCTATACTTGAAAGAGATGAACTAGAAAGAATAACAGATTTTGAAATAGCTAAAAAGGTTAAATATCTAGGAGTGTACATAGCAGCTTCAAATACAAAATTATACAAAAATAACTATGAGGTTCTTTGGCAGAAGGTACAGAAGGATATGGAGAATTGGAAAAAATTACAGTTGTCTTTATTGGGAAGAATTGCAGCAATTAAAATGAATGTGTTACCTAGATTTTTATTTTTGTTTCAAATGATACCTGTGCTTAAGAAAGATGAAAATCTGAGAGAATGGCAGAAAGGTGTTAATACTTTCATTTGGGCTGGGAAAAAACCCAGAATAAAAATGAAAATTATACAAGATACACGTGAAAGAGGGGGTCTCAAAATGCCTAATTTAAGATTATATTATGAAGCAGCAGTCTTATCACAAATTAGTGACTGGTTTAATTTAACTGAGGGGAAATTTTGAATCTAGAAGGTTATGATCTGTTATATGGATGGCATGCCTATAAATTATATGACAAAAAAGTGGATAAAGTATTTAAGGCCCATATACTTAAAAATGCTTTGTTAAGGGTTTGGAAAAAATATCAATATAAGTTAAATTATAAGATACCTGTATGGGCAAATCCTAGACATGCAATAGAAAATATAAGTATAGAACAAAAACAGGAGGTGATTACCTACAAAGAGCTTCTCATTATGGAAAGGGGGGTAATGTATTTGAAACCTTTAGATACATTGAGAGAAGAAGGTATAATTTATACATGGTTTCAGTACGGTCAACTTCAAGCTAGATGGAAGGAAGATCAAAAAACTGGCTTCATGCAAAATGAGGAGAATTTGGTAAAACAAATTAGAGATCAAAAACAAATGCATATTAAAAGGTTGTATAATGCTTTATTGGAAATAGATTCTGAGACGGAACTGGTTAAAGACTGTATGATTAAATGGGCACAAAATTTTCAAGACCCAGTAATGATGGAGACTTGGGAAAAGATTTGGATTAGAAATGTGAAATTTACACAAGCACAAAATTTAAGAGAAAACTTTTATAAAATGTTTTACAGATGGCACTTAGATCCCAAAAAATTATCATGTATGTATCCTAATGTGCAAGCTAAATGTTGGAGATGTGACTGTGATGATGCAACTTATTATCATATATGGTGGACTTGTAGAAAAATCAAAGCATTTTGGATAAAGATTTGGTGGGTGATGCAGAATATTTTTTTAAAAAGACTGAAATTTACTCCACAGTTGTTTTTACTGGGTATAACTACGGACTGTACAGTTGCAGAGATTAAACTGATCTTGAACTTGATAACAGCAGCAAGATTGCTGATAGCACAACATTGGAAGAAGGATTTTTTGCCTACTATTGATGACTGGATATTGAAAGTAACTAATTTAGCTGAAATGGCTAAAATTTCAGCATATTTGAAGGATCATACACAAGAAAGGTATATACAGGACTGGAGAAGATGGATTGATTATATTCAAAATAAGTATCAGACCAAAAAATATCAAATAGCTTATGAATGATTTCTTTTAACTGTATAAGCGTTATATAAGTGATATTAGAAGTTTTATGTCTAAGAAGTAGGATTTTATCTATGGGGGGGTTAAGAATTTTTTTTTTAGGGGGTGTCTGTAATTTTTCACTAACATGCTGTACTCTGGCTTCTTTTCTGCAAATGGAGCCAAGGAAGGAGTTCATCATCCCCAGAGGAAAAGTTGCTTCCCACTGTAATTATCACCATCCTGCTCTTTGAGATGTCTTCTACTTCTCCAGTAACTGATGTAAACAGCAGACTGAAGCAACATGGAGGGAGGTTTCCTCAAGGAAAGAATAAAGGCTTTAGGTCACACTCTGTGTTATCTGAATTTTAGGACAGGTAGGAGCTGTGCCGTTAAATGTACCTTTCTCTCTTTTCCAGGTGAAGCTTGGTTTTTCTCTGTCTGAATCAGGAAAGTCATTGGCTTTTATGAGAGGGCTTTTAATTCTTCCTGTTCATGTTTAGAAACAGGAAAGTAATTGATTCAGCCCTACGAATGATGGACCTTCTGCTTCTGCTTTTGATGCTGCTCTTGTCCCAGCCTGTCTCGGGGAAGCTGAGAACGAAATGCCCACTGAGTTTAGAGCACCAGGGTGCAAAAAAACCATGGAGTTATTACAGACCAGGAGACCATTTCATTAACATAATCATCGCTACAGCAAAACTGGTGCATATAATGCTCCCTTTCAACGCAGAGCCTTCGAATCAGTTTGACTCGTAAGTCATCCAGGATAATGCAGTTGCATTCCCTTCATTTATAATTTAAACACTCTCATTTTGTTCGCCTTATTCCACTGGCTCCTATATTGCAGCACATGTCCTATCTACTTTCCTGAATCATGTTGATTTCCATTTCTTTGTCTTATTTTGAGGAAAAGACTCAAGTCCAAAGATGGGACAGAAAAAAAGTCCACATTATTTTCCTCTCCCTGTTCAGTCTTGAATTCATGATTTGAATTCTGTACTGACTTTTGTTTAAATTAGTGATTATTGTGGTTTCCCCCTGCCTGACTCATTTCAAATACAACTACTCATTGATATTTACTTCCCGATCCTTATAGAAATACAGGATGACTTATTTTTTACAATTGGTTTCTGAGTCACTTTTGAAACATCGTCTTCCTTTTATAGTGATTCCACTTTAATCATTCATTTATTTCTGACCTTGGTCACTGGCCAGATGAAAATCAGTATTGTTACAAATATTGGTGTATTTGCGATTCTTAACCCAGGAGGGGGGCTGTATCAATTCCATCTCCCCAACATTCATTAAAATTAAATGGAGACGGGTGAGTATCATTTGTTTCTGGGTTTGGAGTCAGTGTTGTCTTAGGATTCTGTAGGCTTCAAGAGACAAAGTGGATTAGATTAAAAAACAAATATATTGTTGGTTCTGTTGATGATGATAGAAAAGTGTAGAACAGAGTAGAGTAGAGTAGAGTAGAGTAGAGTAGAGTAGAGTAGAGTAGAGTAGAGTAGAGTAGAGTAGAGTAGAAAAGAATTCTTTATTGGCCAAGTGTGATTGGACACACAAGGAATTTCTCTTTGGTGGATAAGGTCTCAGTGTACATAAAAAGACAAGATACATTCGTCAAGAATCATAAGGTACAACACAATGATAATCATACGGTACAAATAAGCAATCAAATCATATTAGAAAACAGCCAATAAAAATCGTAAGGATACTAGCAACGAGGTTACAGTCATACAGTCATAAGTGGGAGGAGATGGGTGATAAGAATGATGAGAAGATTAATAGTAATGCAGACTTAGTGAGTAGTTTGACAGTGTTGAGGGAATTATTTGTTTAGCAGAGTCATGGCGTTTGGGAAAAAACTGTTCTTGTGTCTCGTTGTTCTGTTCTGCAGTGCTCTATATCATTGTTTTGAGTGTAGGAGTTGAAACAGTTGATATCCAGGATGTGAGGGGTCTGTAAGTTTTTTTACAGCCCTCTTTTTGACTCGTGCAGTATACAAGTCCTCAATGGAAGGCAGGTTGGTAGCCATGGTTTTTTTTCCACTTCTAATTATCCTCTGAAGTCTGAGTCTGTCTCGTTGGATTGCAGAACCAAACCAGACAGTTATAGAGGTGCAGGTGACAGACTCAATAATTCCTTTGTAGAACTGGATCAGCAGCTCCTTGGGCAGTTTGAGCTTTCTGAATTAGCACAGAAAGATCATTCTTTGTTTTGCTTTTTTGATTACGTTTTTGATGTTGGGTGTCCATAGCAATAGCACTTAGACTTATATACCACTTTACAGTGCTTTACAGCCCCCTCTAAGCGGTTTACAGAGTTGGCAGATTGCCTCCAACAATCTGGCTCCTCATTTTACCGACCTTGGAAGGATGGAAGGCTGAGCAACCCTGAGCCGGTGAGACCCGAACTGCCAAACTTCTGGCAGCTGCTGAACAGCAGAAGTGATGATAATAATGTGATCATTTTTTACAGGAGTTTATCTATTGCTCATTCAGAAGTGCAATGCTTCATTTTCACTAGTCAAGCAAAGATATATTAAAAATGTAAAATATATTTTAAGATTGATGATGGTGGTGGTGATGATGATAAAATGAACACTTTTTATACTAGAATATCTTCCGATCAGTCTACAAGCCTACGCTATATTTTCGCTATTCAAATGGTCAGTAAGAATTCCCCGCTTCTACACAATCTCACACTTGGCTACAACATCCATGACAACTATTTCAGCACTCTTGGCACATCAGATGCCTTGCTGGACATCCTCTCTACAGGAGAAGCCAATGTTCCCAACTACGGCTGTGGAAAGAAGGACAACCATTTGGCTCTTTTTGATCAAATTGACATTGAGATCTCCATCCTGATATCAACATTAATAGCCCCCTACAAAATCCCACAGGTTTGTATGTCTGCCTCTCTATCTAGTAAATTGGGTGGATTGGTAGGATGGGTAAGCGATAAATCCAACTATATCTCCTCTGTGGAATTCAATCAATCAATCAATCAGAATAGAGCTGGAAGGGATCTTGGAGATCTGCTAGTCCAATCCTCTTCTCAAGCAGGAGACCCTACACCATTTCAGACAACTGGATGTCCAGTCCCTTCTTAAAAATCTCCAGTGAGATTTTTAAAATTTCCAGAAGCCTCCACAACTTCTGAAAGCAGTTCCGCTGGTTAATTGTTTTCACTGTTAGGAAGTTTCTCCTAAATTCCAGGTTGCTTCTCTCTTTGATTAGTGTCTATGTATTTTTTCTTGCCTTGCCTTCTGTTGCTTTGTAGCACCTTCCCAAATAGTGGAACACTGCTATCATGTCAGCCCTACTCCTTCTTTTCTCTAGACGAGCCATACCCAAGTCCTGCCACCATTCATAAAACTGTATGTTTTAGTCTCAGTCATCTGAGTTGCTCTTCTCTGCATTTTTTCCAAAGTCTCAACATCTTTTTTGTAACATGGTGACCAAAACTGGATGCAGTATTCTAGGTGTGGCCTTACTAAGGATTTGTAAGATCTTACCAATACATCATGTGAATTCAAGAGCTGTTTTTCTCCATGGCCACTCTAGGTGTGTTGTCAAAGGATTAGATTGATATTGTGTGTGTGTGTGTGTGTGTGTGTGTGTGTGTGTGTGTGTGTGTGTAGCACCCAAGCAGCCATATAATTTCATGACAACATCCCAATTGCTTTGGGGGCTCCTCCTGCACACTTGTGAAGCTGAGGAGAGGCTTTGTGTCTTATCAAAGGATTTTCTGTAGAAAAGGAAGCACTGATGGAAAGCTTCTGTTTTCTTTATCAGCTTAGCCAAAATAATATTTTCAATGATGTATACGTTCCTGTTTTGTGAAAAGAATCCCAATGGCTTATATTACCTAAAGCTTATAAGAAATATATGTTTTGGACTTACACTGACCACTCCCATTAATTAATCCAATTTATTTAAAAAGTACAAGCATATTAATCAATATGTCAACTATTTTTTACCCTAATCAGTCTATGATCAAATTCAACACAAAGGACTTGAAGAGCAACAAAGCTCCTGGAAAGGATTTTTTATTGGCTGAACGATTCAAGAAACATCCCAATCTGTGGGACCTGCAATTTACAGGTTGTTCTCCACGAATAAATAATAGATTCGTCTAATAGGTATTATGGCTAAAACCAATATATTGTTCCTCTTGAATAAAGTTCAGAGTGGAAAGATGAAGGAGAGCAAAGAATAAGAAGGATTTAGACACAGATAATCCATTGTTGACAATTGCTTTGTCATGAACAGTGTAATCAGAGGTGCTATTCAGCCGGTTCGGACTGGTTCGGGTGAACCAGTAGTGGAAATCACGGGTGGCCCACCCCCACACTGACTGCATGAAGTCCTATTTAGGCATGTTTTTGAGGCCATGAGCAAATGCTGAAGTGGCATGTGCGCTCATATTTGCGACCCGGTAGGGAAAGTACCACCCCTGCATGTAATCACACAATATGTCAGTCAGGGGGAATAAAGGTTTGTTGTCTCCATAAACCTTATTAATACTTATTAATAAAACAAGCTGAAAACTTATGGTTTTTAGAAATTGACATGGATTGATTGAGTTGGATTTATTGAAAGCTAATAACTGACCCCCAAATACAGCATTCTTCATATTTTTTTCCCAGATGTGTTCAATTGCTGCAGAAGCTCTGGAAGATAAAAGACAATTCCCTTTTTTCTACCAGATGCTCCCCAAATTAGCAATTATCAACCCAGGAATTGTCCAACTGCTCCTCCATTTTGGATGGTCTTTGATTGGTCTCTTTGCTTCAGACACAGAGGATGGAGTGAACTTCATAAGGACTTTGACACCTCTGCTTGTCAGGAATGGGATTTGTATTGTTATATCACAAATTTTATCCACCCTTGCACGTACAGCAGCCCTCAGGGATGCCATCTCCAAGTGGAAACAAGTCAATTTCTTTGTTCACTTCTCAGACTATTTTTCGTTTTCGGAGAGAATTTTTCTTTTCCATTCAATACTTCAAGGTTTGCCAGAACCCATTGAAGGAAAAGTCTGGCTATATGCAGGCTATGGGGAAATGCAAGTAAGAAGCCACACATTTCTCAAATATGTCCATAGTATTTGGTACTACCGTTTTCAATGGAAAAAAACGCCAAATGATGGTTCCTTCGAACCAGATTTCTCTCTGGAACCACAGTTCACCAAACAGTCTTTTCAGTGTTCTTTTTCAAAAGACAACATTTCTGTCAAAGGCCGGACAAGATGCACTCAGACATCCCCACTGAACACCAAAGTGGAAAGGAACAGGATGTGGAACCTGTATAACCGCCATGTTTATGCTATGATGAATACTCTGGCCCACGCCTTGAATGCTGCTTATTCCTCCATATTCAAGAGGAGAAGGAAAGATCGAGAAGAGAGGCTGGGGACTCGAAGACTGAAGCCATGGCAGGTATGGAGTCACGACAAAGATCCATGAAACTTATTTTCTTTGGAGAAGGAATACAAAGGAGGCAGGGAACCATTTCAACTGTTTTGTGCTTCAAAAGGCCAACATGTTTGACCAACCCAATCACTTGTGGATAATTTCCCAAAGAGTGGGTACTGTGACATATACATTTTGATATTAAGACAGTGTTAATTTTACAACGTAAGTATGCATTTTTAAATAAATACCTGTCCTTATGAATTTGCGATTAGCATTTTGGAATTTTATGTTCATAAATTTGAAGGTGTCCCTGAGGCCATCTAGTACAACCCCTCCTGCCTGCCGAAATCCCAGTTAAAGCTTCTTTAAATAATGGCTCCTGGATCTTTGCGTTAAAGCAATCAGTGAAGAGGAAACTTGAACTTCTCTGGTCCACTAGATCAGCTCTAAAATTGTTCCTCCATTTAGGATGCTTTTCATCTCATTCAGCCAGAATCTCTTCTCTTGTGACTGAGCTCATTTTTTCCATGTCCAACACTCTGAGACAGGGCTGTCAAACTCAAGGCCTGTGGGCCAGATCTGGCCTGTGGGGTGTTTAGATCTGGCCTGTGAGGCTGCTCTGGAAATCGTGAAGGACCACTACCAGTGAAAATGGAGCTTGGGAGGGCTGCACTTCTGGGCTCCATTTTGGCCACAATGGCCTCCTACAGCCCTCTGCCACCTCCGTTTTTGGATCCCCCCAGCCCTGCCCAGGCCACCACAGGTGCCCGCAACACAAGTTACATCAAGCTGGCCATGCCCACCCTGGTCACGCCCATGCCCACCCTTGTTCACCCAACCCCCCGAGGTCAAACACAACCCTGATGCAGCCCTCCATGAAATCGAGTTTGACACCCCTGCTCTGGAATAACAGTAAACATCCGTTATTTTTCCTTTGAGGAAAGGAAATGCCCTGGAGTTTGATTTGTGAGGGATGCATTACTTGGAACCTGACAGGTAACATCTTTCAGCTATTAGAAGAGTGCTGTATTCTCCTTATTCCAACCAAGAGATTTTCTCCATTGAAAAAGGTGCTCCCAGATTCCTTCTGATTTTCATCCCCAAAGACCAACATTACTCCTCTCCTTGTTGCCTTTCCTCCAGGCTAAGACCAGCTCCTTTGATCTCTTCCTTAATTTCATTGCCCATCTCTAAATCTGATCCAGTAGTTGTACAATGTCTTCTCAAAGGGGGGTGCCTGCAAGGGGACTTTGTACTTGAGTCAATTTCTCTCCAAACCTGCACATTTACTTCTAAGATTTTTATGGATGCATTTGCCTTCTTTCCATGAGCATCACATGGCCAACTCACATTTGGTTTGCAATCTACTATTTTGAGATCATTTCCACAAATATTCTTATCAAGAGTAGTTAGACAGAGATGTGGACATGGACATAGAATTATAGAGTTGAAATGGACCTTGGAGGTCTTCGAGTCCAACCCCCTACTCAAGCAGGAGACTCTATACCGTTTCAGACATATGGTTTTCCAGTCTCTTTTTGGAAGCCATCAGTGATGGAGCACGTACAACTTTTGAAGGCTACTCCAGACTAGTATTTCTGCTTTTAACATTCCTGGATATTTTTGTTCTAGTTCAATTCATTTTTGAAGAAGAATGAGTTTTGCAATCTTTCCCACATGAAAATATACTTGGACCAAAATGGTGATTTGACAGCAGATCTGGACATCGTAAGCTTGATAGTTCTCTCCAGGGAGGATCCCATTAACGAGCAACTAGGGGTTTTTATAAGACAGAGACTTACTATCGATCAAGATGCTATTTTACAACTAAAGTTGCTCAACAAGGTAAATTAAATATCGGTGTCTTTTCTCTGTTTTCTAAAGCCTTAGGGCACATTTCAAGTAGCTAAGCCTATTCACCAAATAGGCTTCAGTGAAAATTGAATTTGGGGAGTAGAATCCTTCTAATTTTAAAAAAATGTTTTAGGAGGCGTCAATATAATTGGCAAAGTGTCCTTTAGATGCCGTGATATGAAACATGGTTTTAAATTGATTCAGCCATGTCCAACTTGGGATGCTGTGTGTTGATGGCTATTTTGTGTCCCCTGCGCAAACTAGTATCTGGATAAAACTGCTGAAAGGGGACATCAAGTGCTGGGGATTTTAGTGCTCATAGCACCAACTTGTCTTGTTTCCTTGCTTCAAATTAGCAAAATGGAATGCAAGTCTTTTGGCCACTACCCACGTTCCTGGTGGAGTGAAAGAGGCAAGGATAACTCCAATCAAGACTGGATGCAGTTCCTGTTGATACCATTGGGAATTCAGATTTAGCTTGCCATGGTTGGGCAAGCTTATCTTCTTAAACTGACCATATATGTCAGAATTTCCCATACTTGTCTTTCATCCCAGGGGAGCAGACGAATAGGCCTTCTGCTCCTGAGGAGAAGGTCCAAGGCTTTCAGTTCACATGATATCATAATGACTGTTCTGATGTGCCCTGACCCAGAAAACTAAAGCACTGAAACATGACTTGATCCAAAGAAAAACCCTTCTTCATATTGGAAGAAATGAGGGACAAATTGGTTTGTGGGAGGGCATTACTAAGATTGGGTCTTTCCCTTATAACCTAACGGTGGTTTTTCAACAGAAAGGAACTTTTTTTGGATACCTAACTTGACCTTAGAACAGGGGTGTCAAACTCAAGGCCTGGGATCTGGATCCAGTTTATGGGGAGCTTACATCTGTCACATGGGCCCACCCTGGAAACAGCGAGGGACCCGCCCAGCGCACAGCCTTCCTGAGCTCCATTTTCACTGGCAAAGGGCTGCAGGAGACTGTCGCAGCCATAAACAGAGCCCGGGTCGGCCATACACGGCCTCCCTAAACTCCGATTTTGGTGGCAGAGGGTTGCAGGAGGCCATTGCAGCAGAGAAACGGAGCCAGGGTGGGCCACATATGGCAGCCTCCCTGAGCTCTGTTTTCTCTGGCAGAGGGCCATCATGGCTGAAAATGGAGCTTCAGTAAGTGACATTGAGCTGGTTATGCCCCCGGCCACCTCAATGTCACTCATTGTGTTTGTTCCCCGAGATCAAACACAACCCTGATGCATCCCTCAATGAAATAGTGTTTGACACCCCTGCCTTAGAAACATCTCTTTCTGACACAGGGCTCCTAGTCATGTCCCATGTGATGCAGCAAAAAATGAATGACTTACCCTTTTAAGGGCACCTCTCTCTGTCTCATCTCTCTACAGTTCTAAAAACTAGGCAGTCAGTTTAGTCTTTGTTCACCACCATATAAAATTAGCAAATAAATATACAAATAAATAGCAATAGCACTTAGATTTATATACTGCTCCATAGTGCTTTACAGCCCTTTCTAAGCAGTTTACAGAGTCAGCATATTGCCCCCAACAACCTTGTCCTTATTTTACCAATCTCAGAAAGCTGGAAAGCTGAGTTAACCTTGAGATAGTGAGGATCAAACTCCTGGCAGTGAGCAGAGTCAGCCTGCAATTCTGCCTTCTAATCACTGCACCAAATCCAACCCTAATCTGTAACAAAGTTTTCCTTTATATCTTAAATGGAAGGTTGTCCTGGTCCACTTACAAATGGGGGTGGGTTTGCAATGATATAGGTCTTCTTCTTCTTGTGCCATATCCGTCATCGGACTTTGCCAATCACGTTGGCCAATGTCCGATGACGATTATGGCACAAGAAGAATGATGATACAATGATACACGTGGTCTAGAAGAAACCTTCCCAGATCCCATTGGCCAGAAGTTTCTTCATCACATTTTTATTCTCTTTCAATAAATCTAGTAAAATAAAAAATTCACAAAGCTTTCAGAATAAATTTCATTCTAAACTTTAATAGGACTAAAGCATCATACTTTAAATTCATGGATACATGAAGAAAGGAGGAATGCATGCTAATATAACCGTATGGAGGAACCACTAATTGTCACTTCATGCTTCAATCTTTTCTCAATTGTTTCTCTCCAGAATTTATTAAATAGAAGTATCCTGTATTACAATGAGATATTCTGGAAGCCAAAGGGAGGAATTACCATATTTTCCGGCGTATAAGACGACCCCCGAATTTTCCTGTTAAAATATAGGGTTTGGGCTATACTCGCCATATAAGACTACCCCTCTTCCAATGCACACCAAATAAAAATTAAAAAACATCAACTGGCTCACCCACAATGTAAAAGCAGCTGTGCTAGACCCAAAATGGCCCCTGCAACAAGGAGGAACCTCACACAGCCACAAAAAGCCCAAAAAACAACTTTCACACTTTACACACACAAAATTCCACATACAGCTTTGTGAGATTTTGTGTGTTTGTGTAGTTAGAGTGAAACACTACAAAAACACACTAAATCTCAGAAAGCTGCACAAATATTATTTTATTTTATTTTATTTTTATTTTTATATGAAAGCTAAATTTAAAACTTCCTAAACTTTAAATGGTTAGGTCTAAAAAAGAACAACTAAAAAAAAACCCCAATTAACTATTTTTTTTAAAGATCCCAAAGGGGGAAAAAACTTACCCAATAGAACAGGGGTCTCCAACCTTGGCAAATTTAAGACTTGTAGACTTCAACTCCCAGAATTCCTCAGCCAGCTTTGTTTTGCTGGCTAAGGAATTCTGGGAGTTGAAGTCCACAATTCCCTGCCTGCTTGATGGCAGGCAGGGAGTTGCTTGCTGATAGAATGGATTCAGGCAAGCGAAGCAAGGCAAGCGAAGCAAGGCAAGCAGCTAAGGTAAGCAAGCTGGAAGGGGAAAACTTTTTTCCTTCTGCATGGCTCTGGCGATCCCAACTGAGTTGCCTGATTAGCAGATCGTGAGGGCTTGGATCGTCAGAGCCATGTGAAAGGAGAAAAGTTTTTTCCTTCTCCATGGCTCTGGCGATCCCAGCTGAGTTGCCTGATTAGCAGATCATCAGAGCTTGGATCACCAGAACCATTTAAGGCTCGTCAGAGCCTTTCGGGCTGGTCTGCCTGGTTACAAGAGAATGACACCCGGCGTATAAGACGACCCCCGACTTTTGAGAAGATTTTCATGTGCTAAAAAGTCATCTTATACGCCGGAAAATATGGTAAGTGAAGAATTTGCCGGTAGTTAGATCCCTTGCAACATTGAGAGTTAGTTAAAAAATTCTTATTTACCTAAGCAAACTACGTACCCAGGCAACTACTTGACTAATATTCATGTCTAACTCCATTTTTCAATGATGGTTATTTCTAACAAACTATGTTTGGCATTCCTTGTTTTTTCCTTAGTCTCTGCCTCAGTCCAGATGTGTGGAAAATTGTCATCCTGGATTTTTCAAGCATGGTCGAGAAGGAGAGCCAGTTTGCTGCTATGACTGTGTTCCTTGTCCAGAAGGGACTATCTCCACTCAGGAAGGTGGGTCACACCAGAGGAAAGGGTGCTAGATTCATCTAGAGCATTTTGATCAATGTGCATTTTAAAAAAGACACATAGGAGGTTGATAATTTTGTGGTTCTTAATTTTCAAGATGCCCAATTTCTTCCATAATGGGCGGGATAAGAAAAAGATCTCATCTTGAGCGATAACGTAGGAAGAGATAGAAGGACACGGTGGATTGTGCACTTGCATCAGAGGAAACTTCTCTTTTCTTGTCAGTTTGGAACTGCCCATCCATGTTGACCGTTCTTAGGAACATCTGCATTCTTTGAAATTGAGAAATCGTATCAGATCAATGCCCTTTGCTCACCCAAACCAAGTATATGTTACAGCCCAAAAGATATATGAATCAATCAATTCATGAATCAGTCAATCTTTATTAAGATCACAGAACCCCCTAAACAGAAAGATCTAATTTGAGGAACCATGGAGGGAGGGTGTTTGGGTTCAAGGGATGAGAGAAATCCTATTCTCACCTAGGCTTCCTAAAAGCACGAAGCGAATTCCTCTCCAGCAAAGTCCCAGCCAACAGTCTTTCAAGAGATATCACAAGTTCAGACCTTTATCAGGCTTGGAGAGCTACCAGGCCGATATCTTCCAAACGCCACTCTGTAGCAGGCAATACTTGGCAAGAAGTCAGGAACAGATCTCCACTCTAATGAATTGAACTAATTGTCTCCTGCAAACTCCCCTCCCTTTTTGCTCCTCTTTATTCCCTATGGGAGGAGCCATTCACCATCCATCTGTGGCTTTACTCCTGAGTCGACCATTGTTCCTTAGCTGTTCCCTTCTCCTGGCAACTCTGTGCATGCTCACACTGGGAACAGGCTCCGGCTATTCTTCTGCCCCACTGATGTCCGACTTTGAAGGCAGCTGACAACTGTCAGACGGCCCTGACTCCATCTCTGCCTCTGATGCAGAGCACTCGTCAGAGCCTTCCCCAGACTCCAGGACTGGCCCATGCTCCTCTCCAATCTCCTCACTGTCCAAATCTGCTGCCAGATCCGCTGGCGGGCCACAACAAATACACACAGAAGACTTGCCCTAAAGAAGTGGGAGAGGTCATCTGTGTGAAAGAAGGAACATAAATTTACCATTATTAGGGGTAAAAGCTGCCTTTTTTATTGTTAGTGCTTTAATTTTTCATATTATGGATTAAGAGGTAAAACACAAATATTGTTTATAGCCCAGTTTAACATTCCCAGGTTCAGCATAACCACCATCATAGTTTCCTTTGTTGGATTGCTACTGTGACTTCTCTTTTCTTTTTATCTTTCCAATTTTCTTATGAAATTGGAAGTTGAAGTTATGAAATACCAACAGTTACAACAGCAACAAAAAGGGAATACAGTTGTGGTTCTAAAATGAGTGGGGGAAGCCTTACTTCCACTATTGGGATTAAAAGGAATCAGATCTAACAGAAAGCAGGGAGAAAAGAAAACCAACTACTGTATTTTTCGGAGTATAAGATGCACCTTTTCCCCCCTAAGAGAGGGTGAAAATTTGGGTGCATTTTATACACTGAATGTTGCCCTGCTGAAAAAAGCCTCTGAAACCTCCATTCGAGAGGCTGAAAAAAAGGCCTCTGAAACGGTGGTTTTAGAGACTGAAAAAAAACAAAAACAAGGAGCAAAGCTCACAACCAACGAACCTGTTGCTAAAGTTCACCTCTGGGAACAGCTGATTGGAGGTATTCTGGGAGGGTGATCCAACCGCCAATCAGCATTTTTCTAAAACTAAGGTGTGTCTTATAGTCCAAAAAATACCCTAATCAATTATATTTATTTATTTATTTTTGAAAAATATTTTTTATTTTTTTTAAACATCTTAAACATAAAATACATCTTTTGAGAACGAAGGTTTGGTCCAGTCATGAATAGG
Organism: Pantherophis guttatus; assembly: GCF_059756535.1. Classification (NCBI taxonomy): domain Eukaryota; kingdom Metazoa; phylum Chordata; class Lepidosauria; order Squamata; family Colubridae; genus Pantherophis; species Pantherophis guttatus. Next base: position 273,441,927 of record NC_142064.1, read on the forward strand.
TACAATTGCTCACACTTCTTTAACAAATTTGATTCCAAGTTTCAACGATTTACATCTTTTAAGATAAAAGTCAAACCACCAATTCTTATCACAAATTCTAACATCTTAATCTAAACATTTAGCATTCTATTGTATCACCATAAATCTTAATTCCCAAATAAACACAGCTCCTTTTTATATACAATCGTTAGTTTCCAATAAACACAATTCTAATTTATATCATTTTATAAATCAAAATTCCATATATATTCCTTAGTCTCAGGACCCATTTCATCAAATCTCTATCTTAACCTCTATTGATTTACATCTAATTTTCTTAGGCTTATCATCAATTACACTTCTCATTTTACATAAAATCATTTCAAAATCAGTTCACATTATTTAATTATCATTCATCATCTTCTTTTTCACCCCAAATGATTTCCAACATTTTTATCTTTAGACTGTTTTCCAGTATATTCTCCTCCACGTCTCCATCTATTGTTTTGTCTGGTTCTCAATATATTTTATTTTAGCTGGTTTCCAGCATATTCTCCTCCATTCCTCCTGCTGATTACCAACATATTCTCCTCCACTCCTAAACCTATTGTTTGGTTGTTTTCCAGCATATTCCCTTCCACTCCATTTTTATTGTTTTGGCTGACTCACAGCATATTGTATAGGCTGCTTTTTAGCATATTCTCCTCCATGTCTCCCACCTGTTTAGAATAGAAACGTGTTACACGAAATATATTCTCCACATATTCTTTCCTGGGCTATAAATTTTTCTTGAATTTATCCCATATACATACATATTCTTATTTTTCTATAAAAACATCATTTTTATCCACTTTAGTATCAGTTTACTTTATTTATTGCTCTATAAGCACCTGCCATGGTTGGTCAGTATCATCTGAAATCCAAAGAAGATATTTCTTGAAAGGTGAAAAGAAAAGAAATATTACTTTTTGTTTTCTCAGATACTGAAAAATGCACCAAGTGCCCAGATGATCAATATCCAACCGAGAACAGAGTCCAATGTATCCCAAAAAGAATAACCTTCCTGTCCTATGAAGAACATCTGGGCATCATCCTGGTCTCTTTTGCCTTACTCTTGTTCCTAACCACAGGATTCATTTTAATCATATTCATTAAATATCTAGAAACTCCCATTGTCAAAGCCAATAACCGGGACCTCTCCTTCATCCTCCTGGTCTCCCTCCTGCTTTGCTTCTTGTCCTCCTTTTTCTTCATTGGCCGACCAAGAAGAGCCACCTGTCTTCTCCAACAAACGGCATTCAGCATTGTCTTCTCAGTAGCCGTGTCTTCTGTGTTGGCCAAAACAATCACAGTGGTATTGGCCTTCCTTGCCACAAAACCAGGGAACAGGGTGAGAAAATGGTTGGGGAAGAGCTTGGCCAACTCCATCATCCTTTCTTGTTCTGCTGGACAAATTATCATCTGTGCCACATGGCTTGGAATCTCTCCCCCATTCCCTGACTCTGACTTGCACACCCTGCCAGGAGAGATCATCCTTCGGTGCAATGAAGGCTCTGTCACCATGTTTTATCTTGTCCCTGGCTATATGTGTTTCCTAGCTATCATTTGCTTCACTGTAGCTTTCCTGGCCAGGAACCTGCCTGGGGCCTTCAATGAGGCCAAGCTGATCACCTTCAGTATGCTGGTCTTCTGCAGCGTCTGGATCTCCTTCCTTCCCACCTATCTGAGCACTAAAGGAAAGTTCATGGTGGTCGTGCAGATCTTCTCCATCTTGGCCTCCAGTGCTGGGCTTCTGGGCTGCATCTTCTTCCCCAAGTGCTACATTATCATCCTGAGACCAGATCTAAACACTAAGGAGCATCTAATGATAAAAGTGGGGAACTGATTGTGAATTGGTTTCATAGGCTTATAACATTTAATTATTCATTGAACTTATTACAGGGTTTGTATGCTTCCTTTGCATCTCTTTGATAATTAAGGTGATTGAATAATGAAAGAATTAAAACTACAAAGTTGAAGACCATTGAAATTAAAATCCCAACTAATAATCAAAGATAAAATATGTGAATTAATAAATAAATGTATGATTCATTTATCCACACTTGTGATCGGTGTTCTTTGCTTCTTGGACACAGAAAATTTGGGAGCTGAAGCTGGTGATTGGCATGGTCATATAAATTCCTTTTGCAAATTTAAGACCAAATAATGTTGCAGGGTAGCTGACTCTGGCTGACATTTGGTATTGCCTCTTGGAAGGAATTTTGGTGCCAGGAACGAGGTTAATGGGAGAATCACAGTCTCCTTGTGAGGATAACTTCCAGTGATGAAGCACCCACTTCTTCTTTTTTTGCAAAAAGTTTTTATAAACTTTTATAAATCATAATCATATATTGTTTCAATTTTCTTTTCTTTCAGTTAGGTAATAAATGTTCAAATTATCACACTTGTTATACATATTTAAACAATATCCCAATTATTATAGCTATCAATTTTCTAATTTGACGTTTTCTTTTATCCTTCCACTGTTGATCCCAATGTACAAAGTACATCTTTGGGTTCTGGGATGACCAGAGTGGGATTGGGGGAGAACCCACAAGGGTCAAGGCTGGGTCCGGCAGAGGGCAGCGGCATTAGGGGTGCAGGACTGAATATCAGGAAGGGGGCTAGAGCTCGATCTAATGAGGGCCACATGATTTATACTGTGGGTGGGAGGGGCTGATATGGTGGAAGCAGAGGGCCATATCATGTTATGGGAGTGCGCTCTCACTATCTTCGAGCGATTGCGCACTCCGGTCCCCAAGGCTTTACTCGTTCCCCAGGTAGCACAGACTCTCAGGGCCTGGGCCATTGGCTGTTGTTGTGCAACGCCAGATCTGTGATAAATAAGCCCCCCCCCATTTACGACCTTATTCAGGAGGGGGGAGTGGATGTGGCGGGTATTACGGAGACCTGGTTGGGCCCAGAAGGGCGGGGTGCCCCTGGTTGAAATGTGCCCGCCAGGTTTCTGGGCATTTCATCAGCTGAGGGCCCAGGGTAGGGGCAGGGGGGTGGCGGTTATTATTTAAAAAAGTCTATGTCCGAGGGAGACCACTGTACCTCAGATAGCTGGATGTGAGTCCCTCCTTGTGAAGTGGAGTCGTGGGGTGCAGATGGGCCTGCTGATTACATACTTGGCTCCCTGCTGCGTGGCAGTGGCCCTGCCCGAGCTGCCTGACGTAGTAGCTGGGGTGGCGGTTGATACCCCCAGGTTTATGGTCATGGGGGATTTCAATCTGCCATCTGTCGGCGAAACGTCTATGGTGGCTCGGGAGTTCTTGGCTTCCTTGACGGCCTTAGACTTGACCCAATTAGTTCAAGGCTCTACTCACATGGGGGGACACACCCTGGACATGATTTTTGTCTCTGGTCAGTGGCAAAGTGATCTGGAAATAGGGGACTTAGTCATCGAGCCCTTGTCATGGTCTGATCACTCCCTCCTTCGCATGGACTTTCAAACCACTATACCTCGCCACAGGGAGACGGAACCGACTAGGTGGTTCCATCCCAGGCGCCTAATGGACCCAGTGTTCTGTCCCCATCTCACACACGCACACAAACAGTCAGCCAGGGGTTAAATAAAACTTGCAGACAACAAATTCCTTCGATAAGAGGATTGGCAGCAACCCAGTAGCTGCTTGCCAAGAACTTTACTCATAGAGGGAGGGGTTGTTCCTCCGCTAGATAAACCAAACAATATACACACAGTCAAAGAATTGTCAAGTCCAGTCCGTATTAAATCCAAGGCAGATAACGTTGTTTCAAAGATACAATGTGACTCACTAGTAGTTTAGTTTTGTCCATCACAGAGTCTGAATGGCCACCACATCCCCTTTTATCCCCCTGTGGGGTGTGGTCCAGTGACTCAGTTTAATATCTGGCACGCCTCCTTTTCTGCTGCGTGTGCTTGTCTCTCCGACGCTGGCATGGATCCAGCCAAGACTTATCTCTGTCACTGTCCAACTGCGAGGAGATACCTGGCTCCTGGCCAATCTCTTCTCCTTTGGGAGACACCTGAGGCATTGCCAGAGAGGAGGGTCCTGGAGAGGGAGGCCTGGCCAACTCCTCTCCTTCATGTTCGGAGCCTTCTCCCTCCGATAAGTCGGCCTCAGGGGTCGGAGTTACAACACTATCCCACACCGCAGGGCCCTTCCCCTGAGTCTGACGGTCGGGATGTGGTCGGGACGGGAACTGGTCATGAAAGGTCCGTACCAGGTCAGGGGCCTGAACGGAAGAAGCATCCTCCCAGGAGAAATCCTCAGGCCCGTATCCCTTCCAAGCGATGAGATATTGAAAACGCCCCTTCAGCCAATGGGAGTCCTGGATGCTGTCCACCTCGTATGTCGTGCAGTCGTCCTCATCGACTGTGGCTGGGGAGGCAGGCATCGTCAGGCATTGGAGATGGCACGATGGGGCCTCAGGAACCAGGGGGGACCAATGGAAAACAGGGTGGAGCCGCATGGAGCATGGTAGAGTCAACCGGTAGGCCACCGGGCTGATGACTGCCTCGATGGGGAAGCAACTGATAAAGCGGTGGTCCAGTTTCTTCACCGGCCGGTCCGTGGGGAGGTCTTTTGTGGACAGCCACACCCGATCTCCAACTTCCAGCGGTGGCATTGCCCGTCGAGAGCGGTTGGCGACCCGTTTATAGTCCTCTTTCACCCGGATCAGCTGCCAATGCACCAGTTGCTGCACTGCCTGCAGTTCTGAGAGGAAGTCCTGGGTCTCGGGAACAGGGGAATCCGAGATCGACAAAGGGAAAAGCCGTGGATGGTATCCTATGTAGGCATGTAATGGGGTCATCTGGGTGGAGGTGTGCTGGGAGTTGTTAATGGCGAACTCCACCAGGGGAAGGTACTCGGCCCAGTTGTCCTGCTGTTGGTTTAGAAAACAGCGGAGGTACTGTTCTAGGATGCCAATGACCTTCTCCATTCCCCCATCAGTCTCCAGATGATGCGCTGATGACAGGCACACCTGCACCTCCAACGTGGCCATCAGGCTTTTCCAGAAGCGGGCCGTGAATTGGGCCCCGCGATCTGAAACCACCTTGTCTGGCAGGCCGTGGAGGTGGAAGATGTGTTGCAGGAACAGATGGGCTGTGGTGCGGGCCGATGGCAGTCCATGGCACAGGATAAAATGTGCCATTTTCGTGAGCATATCCACCACCATGAGGATGGTCGTAAACGTAGCAGACGGTGGCAGGCCCGTCAGGAAGTCCATGGAGATGGCTCTCCACGGTCTCTCTGGTGTCGGCAGTGGCTGGAGGAGTCCAGGAGGTCAGCCAGATGCGGCTTTGGCCTGTTGGCACATCACACAGGATGTCACATACGTGTCTATGTCGTGCCGTACCCGAGGCCACCAAAAAGTCCGTGTCACCAGGTTTAGAGTTTTAAAGAAGCCGAAGGGTCCCGCCACGGGGTTGTCATGGCACTGGTTCATGACGAGGGCTCGGAGCAGACTTGTGGGCACGTACAACCAACGGTGTACTTGAAGTGGCCGTATCAGGTGCCAAACACCATCTTCCACTCGTCCCCCTCTCACACACGCACCAGGTTATAGGCCCCTTAGAGATCGAGCTTGGTGAAGATCGAGGCCTCCTGCAACCTCTCCATCAGCTACGGGATGAGTGGCAGGGGGTAGCGATTCACACCGTGATGGCATTCAAGCGCTGGTAATCACAGCACAGGCGTAAGTCCCCCGTCTTCTTCTTCACAAAGGGGACCGGGGCCAAGAGAGGGGAGGACGAAGGCCAGATGAACCCTCAGGCCAGTTTCCTGTCCAAAAAGGCCCATAGGGCGGCCAACTCAGGCTCCGACATGGAATACAGGCATCCTGCGGGCAGTGGCACATTGGGCAGCAGGTCCATCGGGCAGTCGTAGGGTCGGTGCAGGGGTAATCGGTCCGCCTCCTTTTCACTGAACACATTGGTGAAGGGCGTCAGTTCAGGACGCAAGGAGATGGCCAGGGTGGAGACGTCCTGGCCGGCACAGGTGTGGCGGAGGTGGTCGACACACTGCAGGCTCAGGAACGAGATGGTGTTTCTCGACCATGCCACCTGAGGATCGTGGGCCCAAAGCCAGGCCATCCCCAGGACCAATGGAAAATGAAGGTCTGCTGTCACGTAGAACTGGATCGCCTCCTCATGGGCCTCAATGGCGAGGCACAAGGGCTGGGTAGCGAATTTGATGGGCCCCACCACGAGATCCCACCCATCGATAGTCTTGACCCTCAATGGAGGGTCCACCGGAACCAAGGGGACCTTAAAATGGGCCACAAAGGCCTGGTCCATGAAGTTCATCGTGGCCCCTGAGTCCACCAGCACATGCGCCTGAAGCCCCTCTGACCGGTTGGCCAACAAAACCTGGGTGTCCAGAATCAGGTGCTGAGTGGGCTCACAGTCCACAGCCGCCGATTCCGGCGGGGCATGGCTACGTGCCTGGCCCAGGGTTTCCCCTAGGCCAGGCCTGCCCCGTTTCCCAGCTGGTCATGCCGAGATTCCGGAACAGGCTTGAGCGCCCCACTTTGCTTCCTGGGACACGAGGCAGCAAAATGTCCAGCCTCTCCGCAATAGAGGCACAATCCCCCTTGGCGTCTCCACATCCGCTCCTGGGCCGTCAGGTGAGGTCTGGCTGCTCTGAGCTCCATGGGCTCCTCAGCCATCACCACAAAATGCGGGGTGGCCCGGGGCGCTGTCAGTGCGGGATGCGGGGGTGCAGAACCTGCCGGTGGTTCCTGAAGGGGCTGACGAGGCCATCGCCGTTGGAGGCGGGCATCGATACACAGGCATTGGGTCACCAGATCGTCGAGGGTCTGAGGCACCTCCACCTGAACCAGTTCGTCCTGCAGCTCGTCTGAGAGGCTGTCCTGGAAGGCGTCCATCAGCGCCGCCTCATTCCAAGCAGAGTCCTGGCCTAGAAGTCGGATTTCAGTGATATAGTCCTGCAGGGGGCGTTTCCCTTGACGGAGGTCCTTAATGTGCCTAGCTGCTGTCTGAATCCAAAGGGGGTCCTCATACATAACACACAGGTGTTGCAAAAAGCCCTGATAGTCCAAGAGCAATAGGTTATTTTGAAGCAACAGGGGCATGGCCCATCGGGCAGCAGAGCCAGAAAGGAAGCTAATCACGAATGCCACCCGAGGCCGGTCATCCGGAAAATCCTCTGGTCTCATGGTCATGAATAATTGGCATTGTCCCATGAAGGCCGGGAACATCTCCGGCTGCCCAGAAAACCTATGTGGCACGTTCACTGGACATCTCCGACGGGGAGGAGGAGGAGGGAAGGGGAAAGCTGCAGGAGCATTCCCCAAAGCAAGTTGGGCAGTTAACTGTGCAACTTGTTGCTGCAGGAGCTGATTAGCATCTTGCAGCTGCTGTAGCTGCTGCTACAGCTATTGGTCCATCTTGGTTAAAAGATGGGTTAAATTTCAGGTGACGGACAAGATGTTCTGTCCCTATCTCACATACGCACACAAACAGTCAGCCAGGGGTTAAATAAAACTTGCAGACAACAAATTTCTTCGATAAGAGGATTGGCAGCAACCCAGTAGCTGCTTGCCAAGAACTTTACTCATAGAGGGAGGGTTGTTCCTCCGCCAGATGAACCAAACAATATACACACAGTTAAAGAATTGTCGTCCAGTCCGTATTAAATCCAAGGCAGATAACATTGTTTCAAAGATACAATGTGACTCGCAAGTAGTTTAGTTTTGTCCGTCACAGAGTCTGAATGGCCACCACATCCCCTTTTATCCCCTGTGGGGTGTGGTCCAGTGACTCAGCTTAATCTCTGGCATGCCTCTTTTTCTGCTGTGTGCGCTTGTCTCTCTGACGCTGGCGTGGATTCAGCCAAGACTTATCTCTGTCACTGGTTCCTGACAGAGCTTGGGCCATTCCCTGAGGCTCTGGCTCACGGCGCAACTGAAGAACTGGTGGCCGCCTGCGATAAGGCGGCCACCAGAGCTCTGGATCATGTTGTGCCTTTGCGGCCTCTGACCCGGTGCCAATCTCATCTGGCTCCCTGGTTTTCCGAGGAGCTGAGAGAGATGAAGCACCGGAAAAGATGCCTGGAGAGTGATTGGAGGGCCAGTCGCTCCGAATCTGACCGAACACTGGTGAGGTCTCATATTAAGATCTACCTAGTGGCGATAAAAGCGGCAAAATTTAATTATTTTTCCGCTCTTATCAGGTCTGCAGAGAACCGCCCAGCAGTCCTGTTTAGGGTGACCCACTCCCTCCTTCATCTGGGAGCAAGGGAAGACCCCTTGTAGGGCAGGGCTGAGGATTTTGTACAATTCCTGCATGACAAAGTCACTCAGATTCGGGAAGGTCTGGACTCTGATTGGGTAGATCCGGATGGGGTGATGGAGCGGGGTCTTGAGAATGTTATCTGGGAGCGGTTTGACCTTGTGACTCCCGAGGACATGGACAGGATTCTGGGGAGGCTTAGCGCTGCCACATGTTTATCGGATCCATGTCTCTTCTGGTTGGTGCTGGCCTCCCGGGAGGTTACACGAGGCTGGCTCCAGGGGATTATTAACGCTTCTTTGAGCGAGGGTTACTTCCCCCCCCCTTTGAAATAGGCGGTGGTGAGGCGCCTCCTCAAGAAGCCCTCCCTGGACCCAGCTGTGTTAGCGAATTATCGCCCAGTCTCCACCATTGCTTCGTGGTGAAGGTTGTTGAAAGTGTGGTGGCACGACAACTTCCCCAGTACCTGGATGAAGCCGATTATCTAGATCCGTTCCAGTCAGGCTTCAGGCCAGGGCACAGCACGGAAACAGCATTGGTCGCATTGGTTGATGATCTCTGGAGGGCTCGGGATAGGGGTTGATCCTTTGTCCTGATCCTATTAGATCTCTCAGCGGCTTTTGATACCATCGACCATGGTATCATGCTGTGACAATTGAAGGGGTTGGGAGTGGGGGGCACCATGTTGCGGTGGTTCTCTTCCTACCTCTCTGACCGGTCGCATTCTGTGTTGGCAGGGAGGCAGAGGTCGACCTCGAGGCGCCTCGTATGTGGGGTACCGCAAGGGTCAGTCCTCTTGCCCCTTCTGTTCAACATTTATGTGAAGCCACTGGGCGAGATCATCCGTGGTTTCGGGGTGAGGTTCCACCAGTATGCTGATGATACTCAGCTGTACATCTCCACCTCAGACCACCCCAATGATGCCCTTGACGTGATGTCCCAGTGCCTGGAGGCCGTGTGAATCTGGATGGGGAGAAACAAGCTCAAACTCAACCCCTCCAAGACCGAGTGGCTGTGGCTTCCGGCGTCCCGGTATAGTCAGCTGGTTCCATCGCTGACTATTGGGGGCGAGACCTTGGCCCCCTCAGAGAGGACTCGCAACTTGGGTGTTCTCCTGGATGCATGGCTGTCTTTGGAAGATCACATGACAGCCGTGGCCAGGGGAACTTTCTATCAGGTTCACCAGATGCATCAGTTGCATCCCTTTCTGGACCGGGATGCCCTGCGCATGGTCACTCATGCCCTCGTCACGTCCCATCTGGACTACTGCAATGCTCTCTACATGGGGCTCCCCATGAAGAGCACTTGGTGGCTCCAACTGGTCCAGAATGCGGCCGCACGGGTGGTTATGGGTGCGACTCGGCACACCGACATAACACCCCTCCTGTGTGAGCTGCACTGGCTCCCCGTGGTCTTTCGGGTGCGATTCAAGGTGTTGGTTACCATCTTTAAAGCACTCCATGGCTTAGGATCGGGGTATATACGAGACCGCCTACTGCCATCAACAACCTCCCACTGGCCAATACACTCCCACAGAGGGGGGCTCCTCAGGGTGCCGTCGGCCAAACAATGCCGACTGGCGACACCTAGGGGGAGAGCCTTCTCTGTGGGGCACCAGCCCTCTGGAATGAGCTGCCCCTAGAACTTCGTCTTAGCTCTGACCTGCGTACTTCTCGCCGCGCCCTTAAGACCCTTCTGTTCCAGCAAGCCGGACTGGCCTAGTACGAATTTTATAATGGGTGTATGTGTGTTTTAATTCGCGGGCCAAATTTTATATATTCGATTTTAATTGGTTTTAAATTTTATAAATCTATGTGTTTTAATATGGCTGTACACCGCCTTGAGTCCTTTGGGAGAAGGGCAGTATAGAAATGTAATAAACTTCAAACTTCAAACTTCATCTTTATTCCACTGTTAATCCCAGCGAAATCATCTTTATTTTTCTCACTGCTAATCTCAGTGTAATAATTTTTATTCACTGTTAATCCCAGTGTAATCATCTTTATTTTTCTCACTGTTAATCCCAGTGTACTCATCTTTATTCCACTGTTAACCAAGTGTAATCATCTTTATCTTTCTCATTGTTAATCTCAATGTAATCATGTTTATTCACTGTTAATCCCAGTGTAATCATCTTTATTTTTCTTTTATTTTTTCTAACCATCAACTTCCTCAAGTAGTATCTTTTATTTATTTATTTATTTATTTATTTATTTATTTATTTATTTATTTATTTATTATATTTTTATACCGCCTTTCTCCCGTAGGACTCAAGGTAGTGTACAATCAAGAAAAATATAGACATACAAACATCATAAAATTGCTAATTAAAATTTTTACTTAGTTTGGTCAATTAAATAAAACCCAGAATTAAATGACATTTTAAAAAATCATTCACATGTTCATATGTTTAGCTCCTCCTGTTGGAACATCAGGGTCTTGAGGGCACGGCAGAAAGCACGGAGATCAGGGATATTCCGTATTTCTGGGGGCAGTTCATTCCAAAGGGTTGGAGCCCTCACAGAGAAGGCCCTCCCCCTGGGAGTCGCCAGTCGGCATAATTTGACTGACGGTACCCTGAGTAGTCCCTCCCTGTGAGAATGAACTGGTCGGTGGGAGGCTATTGATGGCAAAAGATGGTCTCGTAGGTACCCAGGTCCTAAGCCATGGAGCGCTTTAAAGGTGATGACTAACACCTCGAATTGCACCCGGAAGACCACCAGGAGCCAGTGCAGCTCACGCAGGAGAGGTGTTACATGGGTGCAACGAGTTGCGCCCATAATCACCCCGCAGCTACATTCTGGACCAGCTGGAGCCTCTGGGTGCTCTTCAAGGGAGCCCCATGTAGAGAGCATTACAGTAGTCCATACGGGAGGTGACTAGGGCATGAGTGACTGTGCGCAAGGCATCCCGATCCAGAAAGGGACGCAACTGGCGGATCAGGCGAACCTGATAAAAGGTCCCCCTGGCCACAGCCATCATGTGCTCTTCTAAAGATAGCCATGAATCCAGGAGGACACCCAAGTTGCGAGCCCTCTCTGTGGGGAGTAAGGTCTCATCCCCAATTGTCAGTGATGGTACCAGCTGACTATACTGGGACGCCGGAAGCCACAGCCACTCAGACTTGGAGGGGTTGAGTCTGAGCTTGTTTCTCCCCATCCAGATCCGCACGGCCTCCAGGCAACGGGACATCACAGTAAGGGCATCATTGGGGTGGTCTGGGGTGGAGATGTATAGCTGTGTGTCATCAGCATATTGATGAACACTCACCCCAAAACAACGGATGATCTCGCCTAGCGGTTTTACATAAATGTTGAACAGAAGGGGTGAGAGGACTGACCCTTGCGGCATCCCACAAATAAGGCACCTCGAGGTCGACCTCTGCCCCCCCGCCAACACAAACTGTGAACAGTCAGAGAGGAAGGAGGAGAACCACCGAAGCACGGTGCCACCTATTCCTAACCCCTCCAGCCAGTGCAGTAAGATACCATGGTCGATGGTATCAAAAGCCGCTGAGAGATCTAATAGGACCAGGACAGAGGAACAACCTCTGTCCCAAGCCCTTCAGAGATCATCAACCAATTTATTAAATTAATTAACAAATTAATAAATCAATTTTTATTAACATCTTAATAAAAAATTAAGAGGAATTAAAAATGAATTAAAAATTGTTTTGTAGTTAGTAAAAAGAACTTGATTCCATTGAAATGTTTGGTTAGGATGATATTAGTTAATATTAATTTCAGAGTGAGTTTAAATCTCGGTTAGTCTTGTTTGTTGTTTGGTTTTAGTCCTGTGTTTAGGTCTTTCTATGTTTTGCTTCCTATATTGCTTTTCAACCATTATTGTGTGTGTTAATTTTATTGTAAATATTTAATAAAGATTATTTTTTTAAAAAAATATGAATTAAAAAGTTCATTATATCTATTGCTATGTTTCTTTTAATATAATCTATTTTCCATATATTTTAGCTTCAATCCCTAGTTCATTTCAAAATATCTGTAACATAGTTCTTCTTATATTTTTTTATCTCAATATAGTCATTTTATAAATCCAGGTCCTGGACTTCTTTAAATTTCTTAATATTTTCCAACCTTTTATTCTTTTATCAGTCAGTATTAATCTCCATATAATCATCATTAGATCAATTATTAATCTCAGTGTAATCATCATTATGTTATTGTTAATCTCAATATAATCTCCAGAGACCTCCTTTTTATTAGAAGTATGCACATATTCAATTATTTGTTCATATTTAATCACAATATCTTTATCTTCTTTATTTTCCACTTCTATGTCTTATTTCTCCATCTTCATTTTCTTGTCCACACATGTATACTCCTTTTCAATTTTTATATCCTCAAATTTTGTCCACTGTGCAATATTATAGTTATTTCTTTTATTTCCATTCTCCAAATCAAATAGTTGCTCCAATTATAAAAGTTCCATTGTACTCCCTTCTATTTCTTTTTTTATTCCTCCAAAAGTCAAGCCTCTTGTAAACAAGAAAATCCTCCTCCACAAGTTCTCACATCTATTATCTGGTGAAGTTCACAATTTTCCAAAACAAAAAACCAAGTTGCAATGTTCCTTTTTACTCCAGATGGTGTCTCTCTGCAATCCACAATTTCCAATTGCTTAATAAGTATCCGTTTTGTTTCCATTACATCACGATCTTACTTGACTTCTCTTTTTTCTTTTTCAATTTAAAAATAATAAATCACATTTAAAGTCCAGTCCAAATTTAAATAGCACTTCTCACTTCTTTTTTTCTTTTTTCCCCTTTATTTATACATACTTTTTTTTCTTCTTAAAGCTTATTATCCATTCTTTTTGTTTTTCTTGCCATTTAAGAAAGAAAAAAAAGGATCTCTTTATTTATTTCCAATCCTTCAACCACATCTAATTATTTGAAGTTTCCATTTAGTTTGTTCAGAAATCAATTTTCAATTGGGTTTTTGTCTCTTCCAAATTATGTTTCAAAATCCTCTTTGCCCCCATGCTCCTTAGCTGCTATTTCACATAAGGGGTCTTATAGTTGTAAGATATTTCTCTTCTTGTTATTCAAGCCTGAGTTGGCTGTCACTCACCTGGCTTCAAAAAGACTCTGTTCTGTTTCTTTCTTCTCTTCAGTTCTATACTTAGCCCGATTGTCCCAGCTTCATGGCAGCCACCATGGCTGCCGCCCGCCACCGACTCCTCACAGAGAATACCCTCTGACCTCCAAGGAACTTGCCTGTTCCTCTTGGTCGTCCGAGGTGCATCTCTTTTTTCCCCATCCCTGCAGGACGGTTCAGGTCTGAAGACCCATCGGCAGTGGTTCGGCAGCCGGGGTTTTTGCGACGCTCATCAGAGAACTTTATTTCTCCGACTGTCTCACCATGATGCTAAACCGGAAGGCTCTAAGCACCCACAACCTCTGAAGGAAAGCTGTTCCACTGGTTAATTGTCCTCACTGTTAGGAAATTTCTGCTTAATTCCAGGTTGCTTCTCTCCTTGATTAGTTTCCACCCATTGTTTCTTGACTTGACTTTTGTCGTTTTGGAAAATAAGTGGATCCCCTCCTCTTTGTGGCAATCCTTCAAATACTGAAAGATTGCTGTCATGTTCCTTCTAGTTCTTCTTTTCAATAGACAGCCTCAGAGATCTGGAGGTCAAAAAGCCCCATCATCATATAGTGCATCCACACAACCAGAAGAAGGGAAATCATGTCTCTTCAAACCAGAGGTGGGCTTCAAACATTTTAGCAAGGGGTTCTCTGCCTGGTTCCTGAGTGGGCATGGCCACGGTGGGCATGGCCTAGTAGGCCTCCTGTATCATGGTGGGGGGGGCATTTTTGCCCTCCCCAGGCTCTGGAGGCTTTTCTCGGGCCTCCAGGAGGGCGAAAACGGCCTCCCCCGGGTCTCGAGGCCCTCTGGAGGCTAGAAACGGGCCCATTTCCAGCCTTCCCAAACTTCCGGTATGCCTGTTTTTTGTTTTCCCCGAGTGTGTGCCCTGCCCTTACCTGCATCCAAAACAGGCTGCATGGGGACTCCTGGGAGGGGTGGGCTGGGCTGGGCCAGCCAGGTGTGGGATTTGGGGGTTCTCTGAACTGCACAGAACCATAGCTGGAGGTTCCCCTGAACCCCTGTGAACCCCCAGCAGCCCACCCCTGCTTCAAACCAGTTTTTTGGTGGGCATGGCAACGAATTGATGTCAAGAAAAAAATTCTATTGGCCCTCTATCTTTCTCCGAGGGGTGAAATGCTACTGGTTCGCTCTGGTTCTGGTAAACTGGTAGTAAAAAAGTCCTTGAAAAAGTTAAAAAAAAAGTTACGACGATCACAACTGTATGTGCGATTTTCGGAACCTTTTTTTTTTTTTTTACTTTTTTAAAGCATTGTTTTTCTACCCGAACTGGTAGTAAAACAATGCTTAAAAAGTAAAAAAAAAAAAAAAAAAGTTGGCCATGGCCACCCAGTCACATAACCCCCCACCAAGTCATGCCCACCAAGCCACATGCACAAGAACCAGTAGCAAAAAAAATTACATTTCATCACTGCTTTCTCCATATTAAAATTTAAAAACATTCCATATTTTCAACCTAGAGTGGCACCAAACTCCATAACTCTGGGTGGCCTTACCCAGAAGCCCCTGGAGGAAAGAAACCATGTTGAAGAGCAGCAGAAGTCAACAACAATACTTTGTCTTACTCCAGCATTATTTTCTGGACATGTCCTGACAGGAAAGACCACAACCGATACAGAATCCTGCCCTCAGGGGCGTATCTGTAATTTTTCACTAACATGCTGTACTCTGGCTTCTTTTCTGCAAATGGAGCCAAGGAAGGAGTTCATCATCCCCAGAGGAAAAGTTGCTTCCCACTGTAATTATCACCATCCTGCTCTTTGAGATGTCTTCTACTTCTCCAGTAACTGATGTAAACAGCAGACTGAAGCAACATGGAGGGAGGTTTCCTCAAGGAAAGAATAAAGGCTTTAGGTCACACTCTGTGTTATCTGAATTTTAGGACAGGTAGGAGCTGTGCTGTTAAATGTACCTTTCTCTCTTTTCCAGGTGAAGCTTGGTTTGTCTCTGTCTGAATCAGGAAAGTCACTGGCTTTTATGAGAGGGCTTTTAATTCTTCCTGTTCTTGCTTAGAAACAGGAAAGTAATTGATTCAGCCCTACGAATGATGGACCTCCTGCTTCTGCTTTTGATGCTGCTGTTGTCCCAGTCTGTCTCGGGGAAGCTGAGAATGAAATGCCCACTGAGTTTAGAGCACCAGGGTGCAAAAAAACCATGGAGTTATTACAGACCAGGAGACCATTTCATTAACATAATCATCGCTGCATCAAAACTGGTGCATATAACGCTCCCTTTCAACGCAGAGCCTTCGAATCAGTTTGACTCGTAAGTCATCCAGGATAATGCAGTTGCATTCCCTCCATTTATAATTTGAACACTCTAATTTTCTTCTCCTTATTCCACTGGCTCCTATATTGTAGCACATGTCCTATTTACTTTCCTGAATCATGTTGATTTCCATGCTTTCTTTGTCTTATTTTGAGTTAAAGACTCAAGTCCAAAGATGGGACAGAAAAAAGTCCACATTATTTTCCTCTCCCCGTTCAGTCTTGATTTTGTGATTTGAATACTGTATTGACTTTTGTTTAAATTAGTGATTATTGTGGTTTCCTCATGCCCAGTTCATTTCAAATAAAACTACTCATTGATATTTACTTCACGATCCTTATAGAAATACAGGATGACTTATTTTTTACAATTGGTTTCTGAGTCACTTTTGAAACATCCTCTTCCTTCTATAGTGATTCCACTTTAATCATTCATTTATTTCTGACCTTGGTTACTGGCCAGATAAAAATTAGTATTGTTAGAAATATTGGTGCATTTGCGATTCTTAACCCAGGAGGGGGGCTGTATCAGTTCCATCTCCCCAACATTCATTAAAATTAAATGGTGATGGGTGAGTATCATTTGTTTCTGGGTTTGGAGTCAGTGTTGTCTTAGGATTCTGTAGGTTTCGAGAGAGAAAGTGGATTACATTAAAAAACAAATGTGTTTTTTAAGTTTTTTAAGACAAGATACATTCATCAAGAATCATAAGGTACAACACAATGATAGTCATAGGGTACAAATAAGCAATCAAATCATATTAGGAAACAGCCAATAAAAATCGTAAGGATACTAGCAACGAGGTTACAGTCATACAGTCATAAGTGGGAGGAGATGGGTGATAGGAATGATGAGAAGATTAATAGTAATGGAGACTTAGTGAATAGTTTGACAGTGTTGAGGGAATTATTTGTTTAGCAGAGTCATGGCGTTTGGGAAAAAACTGTTCTTGTGTCTAGTTGTTCTTTTGTGCAGTGCTCTATAGTGTTGTTTTAAGGGTAGGAGTTTAAACAGTTGATATCGAGGATGTGGGGGGTCTGTAATAATTTTCACAGCCCTCTTTTTGAGTCGTGCAGTATACAGGTCCTCAATGGAAGGCAGGTTGGGAGCCATGGTTTTTTCTGCAATTCTAATTATCCTCTGAAGTCTGAGTCTGTCTTGTTGGGTTGCAGAACCAAACCAGATAGTGACAGAGGTGCAGGTGACGAACTCAATAATTCCTTTGTAGAACTGGATCATCAGCTCCTTGGGCAGTTTGAGCTTTCTGAGTTAGCACAGAAAGAACATTCTTTGTTGTGCTTTTTTGATGACGTTGTTGATGTTGGGTGTCCATAGCAATAGCACTTAGACTTATATACCACTTCACAGTGCCTTACAACCCCCTCTAAACGGTTTACAGAGTTGGCAGATTGCCTCCAACAATCTGGCTCCTCATTTTACCGACCTTGGAAGGATGGAAGGCTGAGCCAACCCTGAGTCAGTGAGACCCGAACTGCCAAACTGCTGGCAGCTGCTGAACAGCAGAAGTGATGATAATAATGTGATCATTTTTACAGGAGTTTATCTATTGCTCATTCAGAAGTGCAATGCTTCATTTTCACTAGTCAAGCAAAGATATATTTAAATATATAACATATATTTTAAGATTGATGGTGGTGGTAGTGATGATGATAAAATGAACATTTTTTACACTAGAATATACTCTGATCAGTCTAGAATCCTACGCCATATTTTCGCTATTCAAATGGTCAATAAGAATTCCCCGCTCCTGCACAATCTCACACTTGGCTACAACGTCCATGACAACTATTTCAGCACTCTTGGCACATCAGATGCCTTGCTGGACATCCTCTCTACAGGAGAAGCCAATATTCCCAACTACGGCTGTGGAAAGAAGGACAACCATTTGGCTCTTTTTGAATCAACTGGCAGTGAGATCTCCATCCAGATATCAACATTAATAGACCCCTACAAAATCCCACAGGTTTGTATGTCTGCCTCTCTATCTAGTAAATTGGGTGGATTGGTAGGATGGGTAAGCGATAAATCCAACTATATTTCCTCTGTGGAATTCAATCAATCAATCAGAATAGAGCTGGAAGGGATCTTGGAGATCTGCTAGTCCAATCCCCTTATCAAGCAGGAGACCCTACACCATGTCAGACAACTGGATGTCCAGTCTCTTCTTAAAAATCTCCAGTGAGATTTTTAAGATTTCCAGAAGCCTCCACAACTTCTGAAAGCAGTTCCGCTGGTTAATTGTTTTCACTGTTAGGAAGTTTCTCCTAAATTCCAGGTTGCTTCTCTCTTTGATTAGTGTCTATGTATTTTTTCTTGCCTTGCCTTCTGTTGCTTTGTAGCACCTTCCCAAATAGTGGAACACTGCTATCATGTCAGCCCTACTCCTTCTTTTCTCTAGACGAGCCATACCCAAGTCCTGCCACCGTTCATAAAACTGTATGTTTTAGTCTCAGTCATCTGAGTTGCTCTTCTCTGAATTTTTTCCAAAGTCTCAACATCTTTTTTGTAACATGGTGACCAAAACTGGATGCAGTATTCTAGGTGTGGCCTTACTAAGGATTTGTAAGACCTTACCAATACGTCATGTGAATTCAAGAGCTGCTTTTCTCCATGGCCACTCTAGGTGTGTTGTCAAGGGATGGGATTGATATTGTGTGTTTGTGTGTGTGTGTAGCACCCAAGCAGCCATATAATTTCATGACAACATCCCCATTGCTTTGGGGGCTTCTCCTGCACACTTGTGAAGGTGAGGAGAGGCTTTGTGTCTTATCAAAGGATCTTCTGTAGAAAAGGAAGCACAGATGGAAAGCTTCCGTTTTCTTTATCAGCTTAGCCAAAATATTATTTTCAATGGTATACAAATTTCAGGTTTGTGAAAAGAATCCCAATGGCTTATATTATCTAAAGTTTATAGGAAATATATCTTTGTGGACTTACACTGACCACTCCCATTAATTGATCCAATTCGTTTAAAAGGTACAAGCATATTAATCAACATGTCAACTACTTTTTACCCTAATCAGTCCATGATCAAATTCAATACAAAGGACTTGAAGAGCAACAAAGCTCCTGGAAAGGATTTTTTTTTAAAATAGTTTTTATTAATAATAAAAAGAAAAAACAAAACCAACATAAATACATTGAAACAACATACAAAACGAACACACATCAATTCAGTCCAATGACTGACTCTTAGAAGATATTACAATGGTGGGTTATTTTTCATATTTCTATTTGTATCAATATTTACAGTCATCTATTTACTTAGTTGTGTATGTACATATATAGTTGACTCCTTATTTACTTCTATGCGTTTCTATTGAGTAATCGAAAATCATCTTTATATTCCTATTTTTGCCTCCAGCCAGTTGTACCATCTTTGCCATACTAAATAGTAATCAGTGTCATCTTTCTCTTGTATTTCTTTTGTGAGCTTATCCAATTCTGCACATTCTGTGATTTTAGCTATTATTTGGTCTTCTGTGGGTAACTGTTCAGATTTCCAATGTTGGGCAAAGAGTATACGTGCTGCTGTGAGGATATGGATGATCAAATATTTTATTTCTTTGGTATATTGTGCTGTGATTATTCCCAATAAAAAGGTTTCCGGCCTCATTTCCAGTTTTTGTTTCGTGATTTCTTCAATCATTGTTTTAATTTGTTGCCAGTATTGTTTTGCCCTTCGGCATAGCCACCAGAGATGATAATATGTCCCTTTCTGTGATTTACATTTCCAGCACATCGGAGATGTATTTGGGAACATCTTGGCTAGGCGCGCCGGTGGGAGGTGCCATCGGTAGAACATTTTGTAAAGGTTTTCCTTGTAGGGTATAGACAATGTCATCTTGTAATTTATCTTCCACAGATTCTCCCACTTATCCAATTCAATAGTATATCCTATATTTTTGGCCCATATTATCATATTCTCTTTGACAACCTCCTCTTCTAATTTGTATTTTAATAGGTACTTATAAATTTTGGTAATCATTTTCTCATCTGTACTTTGTAATATTTTATCCAATTCATTTGGTTCATTTTGGAATCCAAATTGTGCCCGATCAGTTTTATATCTTGATTCTATTTGCATGTATGGCCACCAATCAATGTCTATACCCTGATTTTGTAATTCTTGTCTTGTTTGTAATTCTCCTTCACTGTTCAGTAATTCTTTATAAGTTCTCATTTTCTCTATATCCATGGCGTTGGGATATATTAGTGCTTCCATTGTCGATAGCCATCGTGGGATCTTGGTATAATGTTTCCTAATCTCTTGCCATGATTTGTACAATGATTCTCTGATAATATGTTGCTGAAAGTATCTGTGATGCTTGTCCTTTCCCTCCCACAGAAAGGCGTGCCATCCACGTTGTAATTCAAAGCCCTCTAGTGATAGCATTCTTTTATTCTTAAGGTCTATCCAGTCCCTTATCCAGTTCAGCGACGCTGCTTTATAATATAACTCCCAGTCCGGTAGGCCTAAACCTCCTTTTTCCCGAATATCTTGCATACATTTTATTTTGATTCTGGCCCTTTTCCCATTCCAGATAAATTTTGTTATTATTTTATTAAGGTCCTTAAAAAAGTTCTTTCCTGGCCAGATTGGGGTTACTTGAAAAAGGTAGAGTAATCTAGGCAGTATATTCATTTTTATGGATGCAATTTTCCCTAGGAATGACAGTTGTAATTTGTTCCACGTTTCCAGGTCTTTTCTAATTTGTTTCATTAATTTATTATAATTGTCTTCTCTAATTGTTATTGCTTTAGCAGTAAGCCAGATTCCTAGATATTTTATTCTCTTTACAATTTGTATTCCTAATTTGTCTTCTAGTATTGTCTCTTGTACCTTTGTCAAATTCTTTGTTAATATTTTAGTTTTTTGTTTGTTAATTTTAAGCCCTGCGACTCTTCCATATTCCTCTATCTTCGCTAGAAGTTTGGTTCCTGTTATTTCCGGTTGCTCCATTATAAATACCACGTCGTCAGCGAAGGCTTGCAATTTGTACTCTTCTTTCCGTGTTCTCAAACCTTTTATTTGGGCATCTTTCCTGACTTCATTTAGTAATATTTCCAATGAAATTATGAACAATAGTGGGGATAAAGGGCAGCCCTGTCTCACACCCTTTTGTATATCCAGATTTTCAGTCATATCTCCATTAATCATAATTTTGGCCGTTTGGAGGGAATATACTCTTCTAATCATATGTAAAAATTTAGCACCAAAGTCCATGGTTTCTAGTTGCAATATGAGGAAGTTCCAATTTAGATTATCAAAGGCCTTTTGTGCGTCTAAGAAGATTAAGGCTACTTGTTTATCAATTCTTTTCTCGTAATATTCCAAGACGTTGATAATTGTTCTTATGTTGTTTTTGATCTGTCTTCTTGGAACAAAACCGTTCTGATCTGTATGTATGTATTTATGAATAATTGTTTTCAGTCTTTGCGTTATAACCAACATGAAGAGTTTATAATCTACATTGAGCAATGAGATCGGCCTATAATTTTTAACTTGTGTAGGGTCTGTGTCTTCTTTAGGGATAAGTGTAATAATGGTTTCAGTCCAGGATTTGGGAATTTCTGCTTCTAACAGTGCATCATTGAGGACTTGGAGTAACAGTTCATCGATTGCATTTTGACAGTTTTTATAAAACTCCGTTGGTATTCCATCCGGGCCTGGGACCTTGTTGTTTTTTTGCTTTTTCCTTGCTTCCACCAGCTCAGACATCGTAATTGGTCTATTTAATGCTTCTCTGTGGGACTCCTCTAATTTTGTAATGTTTGTTTTACATAAGTATTCCTTAATGTCTTCATCCCGAATCTCTTCTTTCTTGTAAAGACTTTGAAAAAAGTCTTTCACTATACGTTTTTTGTCTAGGTTGGTATGGTATATTTGTCCTGTTTCGTCTTGCAATTGAAATATTGTTCTCCTTTCTTTTTCTTTTTTCAATTTATACGCTAACCAGCGCCCCGTTTTGTTTGCATGCTCAAAATGTTTCTGTTTTGCTAATTTAATTTTCTGTGCGATTTCTGTCTGGGTAATCAGATTGATTTTATGTTTGGTAAGGTTTAATTTTTCTTTTATTGTTTTGTCATGGGGCTCCTTCTGCAATTCTAATTCATATATTCTAAGTTCTTCTAACAACTTATTCCTTGACTGTCGTTTCTCTTTATTTTTTTTTGCCATATACGCAATTGTAAGACCTCTTATGTATGCTTTAATTGTGTCCCAAAGGTTTTGAAGCGATGTCTGTTCTTTAGTGTTTATTTGTAGGAACATTTTAACCTCTTTCTCAATCATCTGTATATATTCCTTATCTTTTATTATTCCCGTATCCATCATCTACCTCCTTTGCTTTCGATGTCCTTTCCATATTATTTTAATGGGGTTATGATCTGCCCAGGTGTTCGCTGCTATTTCGATATTTTTTACCTCCTCTCTGAGGTCTGAAGTCATCCAGGCCATGTCGATCCTAGACCATGACTGGTGTGGGTTCGAATAATATGTATACTGTTTCGTTTGCATGTTTGCCTCTCTCCATACGTCATGTAGGTGTAGTTCGTTGATCATGTCTTTGAAAGGTTCCGGTAGAGTTTTCTTTCTGGTTTTACTTTGTTTATTACTCCGATAGTCTTTTTCTATGTCCATGATTGCGTTGAAATCTCCTACCATACAGATAGTTTCGTATTCCAGGTCTTTAATTATATTATGTAGCTTTTTAAAAAAGTCATTTTGGTTTCCGTTGGGCGCATATATGGATATTAATAATATTGTTTTGGATCCTGTTTGTATTTCTATTATTAAGAAACGTCCTTCTGTGTCTGTATATATTTGTTTTGTTTTTAGATATTTCTTCACATATATTACGACTCCTCTCTTTTTTTGGTCTCCTAGAGCTGCATATAGACTTCCTAATCTTTGGTTGTCCAATAGTTTTTGATGCTGCCTTTTGATGTGTACCTCTTGGAGTGTTATAATATCTGTTTCTAGCTTTTGAAGTTTTGTAAATGTCTGTTTTCTTTTAGCTGGTGAATTAAGTCCGTTTATATTGATTGAAATGAGTTT